>NC_092120.1:12591304-13288804 GCF_045679555.1 Salvelinus alpinus | reverse complement strand
CATATTTTCTCCTATATGTTTAAATCACTTTCCTTCCTTGTTTTTTGCACATTCCGAGGTGGAATTCTCAGTAGTCTTTTACAGTGTGGGATCTCTTTCATTGTTTTGTCGTTGGGGTTTTGTTCTCTCTGTATAATAAAGTGTTTGATGTGACTATTTCTGTTGTAGGAAATGTATTACACTGTCGTAGACGCTCCTTGAAAGCAAAAGAAAGAGGCAGCATTAAAGCAAAGCCACGACTCACGGCTAGACAGAAACGGTTTTGGGTTTCAGGACGACTTTTGTCTGGTTTATGTTTCAGGAGTTGCTCCAAATGGGGCAAGAGGTAAAACACTTCAAAGTAAATCCATGTTTAGAGAAAAGACCCCACATCCTTGTTTATATTTTTGGAGCCCCTACGACAATGCCACAAACCTGCTTATTGATGTGAGGAAATTGACAATACCACATAAACCAACAGGCTAACCTCCCTCTACAGCAGCACCACATGTTAAAACAGTGTGTTTTAATGATCTAACTAGTAAAAATGTAACTACCTGAGATACACACAGGCCCCTTGTTGTGCTTGTTGGCGAGGGACGTTGTTCAACCCTACAGTGTGAGGTTTATGTGGTGTTGGACTGCCACTTTCCTCCCTCCGGTAAGTTTGGTCTATTTCAGGCCAGAGGAGGTATGTTCTCCTCTGCAGAAGAAGTCTGGTCGCAGTAGCAAGGGGAAGCCATGAGCAATGGAAACTGCAATGGGCCTTGGCTGCACTCCCTGAGGAGAAAGGGAGGGAGGGAAAGAGTTGATCGAGTAGTACACACGCAGAAGCCAGATACTTAAGGCAGAGTCGAGGAGTGAAGCATCAGCAGAAACAGAGCCTGGACATGTGGTTATTCATTTTGGGGGGTGTATTGGATTTAGGACTAATTTGGGATTTTTCCTCCCTCACCGATTTAGGGTTCCAGTCATTTTTGTCTAGACATCTTCACCTCGCCCTTCTCTCCTATTGGGGCGGCAGGGTAGCCTAGTGGTTAGAGCATTCGACTAGTAACCGAAAGGTTGCAAGTTCGAATCCCCAAACTGGCAAGGTATAAATCTGTCGTTCTGCCCCTGAACAAGGCAGTTAACCCACTGTTCCTAGGCCGTCATTGGAAATTAAAATTTGTTTTTAACTGACTTGCCTAGTTAAATAAATAAAAATTCTAATCTACCTGCTGACTTGTTCTATACCTTTGTCTATTGCAGTTTCTCTTCCTGTTATGACACATTTTGTTGTAGTTTATTTGATGGGCTTTCACTCTATTCTTACTCAGCCTCCAATGTAGTTTTAGCTCGTGGAGCAGTTTGGAGAATTTCTGCTGTTGGAATCCAAATATGTTTACTGAACTTTCGAAATATAACACAACCCCGAGGCACAGACACAGCGTTTGTTAATATTGGTTGATACAAGGAACTGAGTTTCAGATTTAAAAAACTAAATAAGTTCCGAAAAAGAGCAAGGAATGCAGAATGTTTTAGTTATAAATGGGGACTTGGTGCTGAAACAATGGATAAACATATGACTTGAAAAGCCAGATGAAAACAAACATGAACAATGGTCTGCTGGCGAGCAGAAACCAAGAACCCTGTAAAGTTTTAGTGTTCTCCCTTGTAATTTAAAAACAGGCTTGTTTTTCCACCATTCCCTTCTGCTAACTCAGGTCTTGGGAGGAGGATTGAGTCAATAAAATTGGTGGAACAATAACCCTGTCCAGGATGTCTTGGTATGACCCAGGACTTCATCTTCTGTTTTGAGAAAGTAAGGACTGTTAGCCCATTTCTGAGGTTTTTGTTAGGGGGGGTTGGCAGTTTGTTTGTTGGGGTTTCTCTCACACTAACTGCAGCCAATGAATTTGGAAAATTGATTAACCACATGACTTCACTTGAGAATTAGCACTTGCTTTCTGAGGCAAGAATTTAAAAGCTGTGTGATTTGATGATGGGAAAGAAGCTGAAAACCAAATGATGCTAGCATCATGCTAATGTTAGCGGAGTGCTCTAGAGTTTAGGCCTCTGTTGATATGGTCGGTTGGGCATATGCGTTTCACAGACAAGGCAAACAGCTACGCTATGAATGAGTGGAACTTACAACCCTTTTATGGAGCAAAGGTTATCTTTGTTTTAACGCTCTCGTAAGGTTTTAGCCACTGTCAATCTAAAGTTAACCAGAAGAGTGCCATACGTTTTCATTAGCATGTTAGCACGCAGTTCACTTCACCACTACATTGTGTGTGTCACAAGAGTTATAGTAGCCTAAGAGTATTTGTCACACATTATAGTAAGTTGTTTTTAGTTCGCAAGCCAAGAAATATGTGACTAAACTGGAGCAAAAATGTAATATGATTGTGAATAGCGGCCTTGTAGGCAGTGAAGAATTGCTGAGTGAGTAGTCAGTACCATAAAGATTCATTGTATACTTTGACCTCAGTCCAAAGCAGTCTCCATGTTTCTATATTGGACCGCCTGAGTGGTCATTACCAGAACAAACAGTTCCTTTTTCAATGCCTAGGCCTATGTCTTGTGCATTGTGTGATTTCTACCCTATGTAAATGGTCTTTTGTGGGGGGTGGGAGCTCAGCCTAAATGGGCCCATATGTTCTAGCAGCTAGCCAGTAGTCCGGTAATAGCAACCTGTGGTTCTATGGGATTGGATTATGCCGCTAGCAGAACAGCCTGGAGTACTTTGAGACCGCATCAAATCATACAGTACAGAGCAAAACAAGTAATAAAACATGGAAACTGAGAGTCATCATGGAGCATTGTGGAATTGGCTATGGTGTTGGGGAATGTGGTCAATAAGAAGATCTTGAGTTGAAGCAAAATCAAATGAGTGTTTGTTCTCTAATTATTTTTGAAAAGGTTGCAGTAATAACACCAAGGCTGTTTTCTGTTCCCCCCCGCAGGAGAGGATGCTGAGTCACAGTGGTGTCAACGCACGGGGGAGAGATATGTTTGGACTGCGCTGCTTACCAGGTAAGACCCAGACTGCAGAGCGCTAATGAATATGATGCTATTTCCATGTCAGAAATACAGTAGCTATACGCATATCATAACATGTGGGTCTGAAAACACAGCGTCAGCCACATCTCTTTAGGCAAGTCCATCTTCTGAAACTGCACCCATCTGTATCTCTGTTTTCTTACTAAATCCTAGTGCTAAGCTACTGTAATGTAGCCTTTGTGAGAACAGTGTGTCTGTGTGCTGTGGAGAGCAGTGCTGTAGGCCTCTGCCCCTGGTCATAATCTCAGTTTCAGCAGCACGCCGCGCGGCATGAGCTTTCCAACAGGAATGTTGGCAGGCCAGGACCCCTCCAGAGCCACGCTAATCTCTACCGTTTCATATCAGCAGTTATTCACAGCACCTCTGTGGGAGCAGTGTGTGTGTTTCCTTGTCCCTTTCACTTTCAGCTCTCACTTCCACCTTGTACCGCTGACCTAGACACAGCCCTCCCCGTCCCTCCTCCCTCACTTCCCACTTCATTCACTTTTTCTGTCTGGTTCAGAAACAGTTTTTATCTCATTCTTTCCAGACTCTCCCACTCTGTCTGAGGGTCACTGTGTTCCCATTCTGAGTTTTTGTTTTTGTTATGGCGTGACTGTGGCACGTCTGTCTTTCTTTCTTTCTCTCCGGCTCTCACATCCCTCTTCTTCCCTTTCTCTGACAAATGTTCTATGTCATGGCAGATTTGAAACACAGCTGGTCATGGAAACCTGCCTCACATTAAGGCAGAAAGGATTCATCCAAATGGGAAACACTGTCATAGTTTCTGCGAAGGAGTTCTCTCATGTTGGAAACTGACTTTCGGCTCTGAAAAATGTGCTACACACACTTTCACAGAGGCACCGCGCAAGGGAATGGGGATTCTGTGGAAGCAAACTGGGTGAAAGGGCTCACGTTGCAGCATGTCACAGACAGTCAGAACAGTCCCAGGCCTCAGTGTACTGTATACTATATAACCCTGCGTGCCATTCATCACATTCTCAGATAACACTCAGACACAGGACAGGGGAAACCAGAACGGGCTCCAGGGGGTGAATGGGTCAGGGCAGCGCAAACAGCTATGGGTGGATAGATAGATAGATTGTGTACCTTTTTGAATGTGAGGGGCCTACTATAGATCCACAGACAAAGCCAAGAGGACAGGACCCTCCTCGGAGCATAACCACAATCCCCTGATCCATGCGCTTATGTTACACTGGATTTGGGTTGGTGTCAAGCTTTGGACTGTCACTGCTGGCCTTGCTGAGTGACAAGAGAAGAGCAGGTCAATATCTCTGAAGAATATACAATTGTATGCTTTATGAGCTCAATTTGGATAGCGCACTAACTACCTAAAGAAGTAGCGAAGAGCTCTGTGCATTCTGTGTGTGTATGCATGTGTATACATGTTTTCCTACATTATCACGACCACAATGTCACCAGAACGTCCTGACAAGGTAGGAAAACAAGAAACATTTAGAAAAGTCAGGACTTTTTTCATGTCCTGAATTTTGTTAAAATGCTATTTTAGGCTTAAGTGTTAGGTTTGGGGTTGAAGTTAGGGTTATATTTAGGTTAGGGAAAATAGGATTTTGAATGGGAATACATTTCTTTTCCCCAAAACGTCCTGTAAATTCAGGAAAACAAAGCTGTGTGTTGTTTCATCAGACGTCTCATGACACTGCTCCGGTACAACCGTTTGTCTTATTCTCTCCCATCGGTTAGCAGAGGGCCAGAAACGTCTCCCCTGCACACACACAGGAACAAAATGGAGAACAAATGTGGTTGGACACAAATGAAATTGAAAATGGAGCATTTGGTTCATATCACATTCAGCTGTGTTCTCTCTGGCCCGATTTCTCAGGTTGTTCAATCCACTGGCAGAACACCAATGGACAAAGAGAAAGATAGCCACAGTGGGGATTTTCAGGTGTTTATGTGTGTTTGCATGTAAGTGTCTGTGCATGTGTTTGTCTGAGTGCATATGTGAGTCTGTGTGTACATGCGTTTTTGTGTGCGAGAGAGGGTTAGAAAGAGAGAGAGACAAAGGCACTTGAGTGTTGTGTGTGTGGTGGGGATGGGGCCTGCACGCTGTGGGACGAAAGTAAAACTGTTTAAACTGTTAAATTACCAGTGTCGTCTCATAAACAGCTTCACTGTATACAGAGTATTGAGTGACTCAATCCTCAGCTTCCCATGATGTGGGAATGTAAACTACCTGCAGACTCTCCAGTCCAGAACTCAAACCAGAAACAGACACTTCCTATCCCCTCTCTCACATCTGTGAGCCACAATGCCTGAGAAGTGTCTTCAGCACTGTTGCACCCGGGGAGCCATTAAAAGGAGCACGCAAATCCCACTGAGCCTGATTGGCCACAGAGTAACATGCAATCCTAGAAACAAGGGCCCATTTGTGTTTAAAACCTAAATTGTCCATAGGGCGCCTGGTTCAAGACTTTTATTCGTAGCTATATGTCCGGGACTTTAGAAAGGGAATACTTGTGCTGAGGGTTTGTGACTTTGATCCGGCATCGTGAGACCGAAGTCGGCGTAAACATAGCCTAATCACAGTGCCTTGCTTGATTCCAGTCCTCAGCTCACACACCCCACCTCTTGTGGCTTCGCTGAGGGACCCTTTGAAGATTTTTTTGTAGCTTTTGCCAGGCTTTGGTGTTAATCTTGCGCAATGGGCGAAGTATTGGAGTGTTAGCTGTGATGACCGTGATTACAACCACACTTCCCTTTCTTATAGGATAATCAAGCATTTGATGTGTTAAATTAAGATTTCTTGTTATTCTCTTTTTATGCAATTCGGTATCCCTGAAAATCTTCTCTTAACCGAGGTTGAGGTCTAATCTGAGGAGGTTGAGCTGTACCAAAAATGGCATGTTTTGTGCAGTTATGTTTTTGACTTATTGCTTTTTTGTTTTCCTGAAACGTTATTTTGAAGGAATTCAGTTGTTCCTTAAAATTAGTTTTGAAGGAATTCAGCCCTGTTAACAACCCACCAAATCCTTTTTATTGTTCTTAAAAACAATTAAAACATTCTCTCCACCATGATGGTGTCTGGCCCAACACTTCCCTTGCAAGAGACAAAAAGGCAATTTTCCCCCTCTACTCTCTCCTGGACTCTGTTGCCATGGAAACCCAAGTCTAGCTGGCAAAGGCTTTGTTTTGCTGAGAGGGAGCATTACAAATGTGCTGTCTCACTGCTGTGTGAAAGAAGGTGTGTCTGTGTGCTCAGTGTGTTTAGATGTGAGAGAGCTGTATGGGTGAATGGGCTTGTTTTTGGAAGCTTTGTTCTAGAGTTCTGGAATCACATTTTTATTTTCAAGCATAAACTAAATATTACAAACAGATTTCAAAATATGTTGCATAAATTCATCATTCCCAACAAAGCATTTAAACACATGTATGGCGTAATAACATGGTAATAGACTAATATTGATAGCTGTAGAGCCCAAGCTGTATCAATCTGGAAAATATATTGGCCCTGTATCCCATGGTACTAGACAAGAGCAGGTTAAGTTGCAAGTTTTATTGACATTAAAAAAAGTCTCTGTAAATATGCACCAATGCATCCCTGCCCAGAAGGGAAGTCATCCATTTGGATTGGAAAATGCATCTGACGTGAAATGAGGATTCATAAGTACAGTATATTGATGAGATAAAGTTGGAGACTGAGATGGAATAGTATATGACTGGCGTTGATACAAGCGGCTTCATTTTGAGGCCAAAACACCACAGTGAGAAAAGGCAGGGGTCTGTTCATTAATCTAAATAGGAAAATGAGTTCATTGACACAGACATGCCTCTGTTATCATGCTGCTTTTTGTATTTGCGACAATGTTTGCACTGATATCAACAATTGCGATGACGGAATGATTCCTCACTTGCTTTAAATATGTTTGTGTAGCACTAGTATTTGGACATCTTTCACTGCCATGGTATTATCGCCACCCCTCCCTTCTAGTAGCTCTTCAACTTTGTCTTGAGTTCAGTGACTGATTTCCTCACCGCCCCAAAATCACAGCAAATCTTCAGAGACAGGGTTACAATGTTCCTTGTACATCTGAAGGAAATAGATTTGATATTTTGTGAGAGCTGTTCCAGCTCAGCTTCTCTCATCCAGAGCTTACCCACCTCCTGCTCCAGTCGCTTCAGGAGCAGTTCAACCCGACTCACTTCAGCCTTCTCCTGGGCTCTGATTGACTCCTTCACCTCAGAGCACCTTCTCTCAATGGAGTGGATCGGCTCAGTAAACGTCCTCTCACTGTCCTCCGCTGCTGCCTGTGCAGAGCTCTCGAGTGACGCCATGACTTCTCTGAGCTGTTCTATCTCCCATGTCTTCTCTTTTCTCTTCAGTTGGAATGTTTCCACCGTATTTTCACCGGAATCTCTTTCACACTCCTTTCTGCTTCAGCTGAGACTGTATCGTGCCCTTTATGTTCATCTACGCAGACAACAGAAACATTGCTGTTCTTCGCAGTACTCGTCCAGCAGTTTGTTATGACGAGAGCAGACCTTCTCCTGCAGTTTTGGCAAGGCTTTGACTAGCGTGTACATCTTAGATGCAGAATATTCATCGTGATGCTAGAGGGCAGTCCTACAGTAGCTGGCCGTACACACCAGACAGGAAATATCCGCTTTGCGGTTTCTTCCCGAGCAGACGTCACACTGCATATCTCCGGGTCTAGCATAAAAGGAAACTCTTTGGAATTCTCTGTTCAGTTTCTCCACCATATCAGCCAGGATGGTATTTCTGTTTAGAAAATGCCTTGGGATAAAGGTCAGTCTGCACTGGGGGCTGCTGTAGACCACCTTCTCATCATCCTGATCCCAGTAGCTCTCAATACAGTCCTTACAGTAGCTGTGTCCCCAGGAAGTTGTCACTGGATCTTTCAGTAGATCCAGACCTGATCGGACAGGAGAATTGGTCCTTCTCTACTGAGACATTAGCAGCTGGCATTTTGATACAGACTGATAGATACGTAGACAGCCTGAGCTAAAATATTTGTATGAAGGTAAAGAAATAGATACTAATTCAGAGAGTTGAATGTTGAGTGCCGTTTTAGAGAGAAAATTAGTGTCTGAGTACCTTTTTCTCAAACACTCTTTCAGTGATTTTGAGTTTATCACAAGCTGATGAATTGTGATTGCGGATCAAAGTACATGAGAGAGGTCTTATATGTAAGGGCTGTTATTTACAACATAGCTAAATGTTATGTACAGTAGAACTGTCATCACATTCGTTGCACACACCGTATTTTATTATGTTTATGTGAAATGTCAATGTGATCGGAAATATGAGGCGAATGCCAAGCTGGACCCGGATGCCAGGCAACTACATCTGACTCAACCATTCAGTGGCTGACATAGCTGAGAAAATAGCACCTCCCAGACCCTTGATAAACTCCATGCTGAAGTTTACTTTCATTCACATTTATGTTATACATAACACTCAACGTTACCATCTCCCTTCCCTCAAACACACAATCATTCTGGTATTTTGCACAATGTATCACTTTACCTTGGAATGCTCAGTCTTGACGATGAAACTCTCATGATGTTCTAAAATTGTTAACTTTTTATTTTATTTTTTTATATATATATATATCAAGCATATTTAAAACACTCTGTGAACAAAGTTGTTGTATTCTATTCAGTAAGCTCCAGCCTAAACCCCCTATCTGTGTTCCCCAGGAGAGTGTGTGCTGCAGAGGGCTGTGTTGGTGAGGAAGAAGCTAACTGCCAAGGAGGGGGGTGGATGGCTGTCTGGCACTCTCTTCTGTACCCACTTCAGAGTGGCCTTTGTGCCTCAGGACAGCCCCAAACCTGACGTGAGTACTGGACTAGCTCTGAGTATGGACTGTTGAAGGACAGCTCACCTGGTATCGTAGTAGGAAAGTAGTAATGATGCCCTATTATTGCTAGAAGAAGGCTTGTGGGCGTAATCATCATCATCACAATCAACAACATCATATAGAACGTTTTCAGACCATCCATTCATTGGTGTAAAAAAATCCTGATCAGACAAACTGACCTATATTTGAACCATCCCTCTAACCCTCCGTATGTAGGACAACGCAGACCCTGTGCTCCTGGGGGATCATGATGTGGCCCTGGCCTCCATTGAGAAGGTTGTAGCAGGTAAGGCTTCTTCTACAACTCTACCAGGCTGTAGTGGTCCCAAAGTCCTTTGTGCTATGAGAGCCACCAGATATACTTGTAAAAAAATATGATGAAATAATAAACAATCGTAATATCCTAAACCCAATTCAAGTCTGGGCTTGACACAGGAAGCTTTAGCTGTGAACCATCAGTGGTGTACTGTGTTCTGTGTACCTGGCTTTGACTGTAAGATGGTTGTGTAATTTCCAGTGGGCCCATCCCGGACCAAGCTGGTGACGGCTAGCTCCTCTCTGAAGTTCACTCCTGAGGAGCTGGTGTTGTACTGCCGGGACCTGCGTGTTCTCTGCTTCCTCTTCGACCGCCTCACCCCCGACACACAGGCTGTGGAGGTAGTGCGTGTGTCTGCGTGTGCTTGTGTGTGTGTGCATGCCTGTGTGAGTGCTGGCGTGTATACAGTGCATTCAGAAAGTATTCAAAATGGAAATATCACATTTACATAAGTATTCAGACCCTTTACTCAGTACTTTGTTGAAGCACCTTTGGCAGCAATTACAGACTCGGGTCTTCTTGGGTATGACGCTACAAGCTTGGCACCTGTATTTGAGGAGTTTCTCCCATTCTTCTCTGCAGATCCTCTCAAGCTCTGTCAGGTTGGATGGGGAGCATCGCTGCACAGCTATTTTCAGGTCTCTCAAGAGATGTTTGATCGGGTTCAAGTCCGGGCTCTGGCTGGGCCACTCAAGGACATTCAGAGACTGTCCCGAAGCTATTCACGTGTTGTCTTGGCTGTGTGCTTAGGGTGGTTGTCCTGTTGGAAGGTGAACCTTCACCCCAGTCTGAAGTCCTGAGCGCTCTGCAGTAGGGCTGTGGAAGTCACGAAATTTTGTCATCCGGTGATTGTCAAGCAAATAACTGCCGGTTTTATGGTAATTTACTGTTAATTAACATAAACACATTAAGCAACTCCTGGCTTCCACACATAGCCTACAAGCCACTGGTACAGACTTTTGGAACATCTACATTTTATAAAGTCTAATAAATCCATGTAATATAGCCTACACCTTCGCAATAAATCCATGTATGTCCTTATGTTAGGTTCTGAAATGGCTATGCCATATGGCTGTGGGCTACGCTAGTTCATTTAGCAGACAAGATTTGCTTAGAATTCCGTGCCATTATTTTATATTCATTTATAGTATGAAGAATACAATTGAACAAAGCTGGAAAAAAATAGAAAGGATATTTTCTCCAAATGATTTGAGGGAGTGTGCACATGCGGCTATTCTGTGTTGAGTGGTTAACAAAGAAATTGGTACTCCTATATGCCTAATTTAGAGTTATTCATTTAACTTCAGTTGTTCTACAAATGTTGGGCTATATATTTAGAATTTTCTATTGTAAGGCTACCTGACTCAACTCTAATGATGATTTGAAAAAAGTTGCTTGAAAGACATGAGCACTGCTTGTGCAGCTCAGGCTGTACACACTTCATCAGTCTCTCATTCAATTTGACAAGCACTTGATAATGCCTCGAATTTCCCAGCGGCATCCCCTTTGTGTGGCCGTAATGCCCTCTAAAGAAATCCAGGCCTTTTGCAGCCAGTGGCCGTTGTGCTCTTGGGCTAAATATAATAATTAGAATCCCCTTCTCCCTGGGTGCTGCGAGCTCCGTAGCACCTTTCACTCATATTTCTCTCATCACACGATCGGATCTTCCTCACAGGCTACAAGTGAAGACAGACACATCGGGGACGCAACTGCGGGCGTCCTTATCCAATTCCGAGTTCCATATTGAAGATATTGGAAGAACTGTCCACATTTGCGTTTCGTCAGCCAACAAGATGAGTATGTCTAACGAACAGCTAAAGCATTAGCCTATGTCAATCTACTATCCCCCATAGTACAAAGGTTGACCTATTCTGTGAGAGAAATAAATATTCCAAACATAGTCTTGGACAGTTGTGGGATGCGATAGATCCCAAATTAATACAACCACTTGTCACGGTCGTCAAAGGGAGGAGACCAAGGCGCAGCGTGGGATGCATACATTCTTCTTTATTTCAAAGAACGAACACTAAACAAACTAACAAACGAACCGTGACGCTATACAAAAATGAGTGCTGACAGGCAACTACACGTAGACAACTACGCACAAATACAGGTGGGAAAAGGCAACCTAAGTATGGTTCTCAATCAGAGACAATGATAGACAGCTGCCTCTGATTGAGAACCACACCCGGCCAAACACACAGAAATACAAATCATAGAAAAAGGAACATAGAATGCCCATCCAAATCACACCCTGACCAAACCAAAATAGAGACATAAAAAGCTCTCTACGGTCAGGGCGTGACACCACTAGCATCAAAAAAAGCTTTTTTATGCAATGAGGCTGATGCAACAGATCAGAACGTTTAGCTTAAAATGTTGATAAACTATTATTTATAAGCGCAGAAATGTGAACATGGCAGTAGGCTATAAGCACAAATGTTCCATTAGTGGGAAAACACCATTATCAAAAGAGACCACAAATGTGATTATGCATGTAATGATTTTATTATAAATGTGCATTTTTATGGTGAAAATGATCTTCCCCAAACTTGAAACTCACGCGCTGCTTATGTATGCCAGTTAGGCTCTACACCCTTTGTAAAGAGGATTAATGTGCTTAATTTTAAGATTATATTTGGCACAAACCTTTTCAAAACATATAGGCCTATGGGCTAAGCTACATGAGGTGTGTGACTATGATTTGAAAAAGTTGGGGAAAAAGGCTTTGTTTCTTGCTGTCACCTGCTCCCTCTCCGGCCTCTAGGTCACCAGGCTGCTCATTATGGCGCACACCTGTCACCATCATTACGTGCACCTGTGTGTCATCAGACTCACATGAACTCAGGCTCCCCTGCTTCCACCGGCTCGTCAGGCTCTCATGCCTCAGCCGGATCACCAGTCTGTCAGGTTCCCGTGTCCCAGCCGGCGACAAGTTCCCGCGCATCAGCAGGGGTGACCGGTCCGCTCCTGATCCCCGGGATCGTCCCTTTGGTTGGCATCCTGCGGCTGGAGCCGAACGCGCCGGGGAGGTGTACCGTCACGTATGCTCTCTCTCCGGCGCTCTAGGTCGCCATGCTCTCGCGTCTCAGCCAGACTGACAGGTTTCCCGCACCTCAGTAGAGGTGACTGGTTCGCTCCTGATCCCCGGGATCGTCATTTAGGTCAGCGTCCTGCGGCTGGAGCCGCGCGTTAGGGAGGGGGTACCGTCATGTGCTCCCTCTCCGGCCTCTAGGTCATTAGGCTGCTCATTGTGGCGCACAGCTGCGTGTCGTCAGACTCACCTTGACTCACCTTGACGATCCGTTTTTGTGTTCCGGCGCCGAAAAGAGATGGCTGCCTCGCTTCGTGTTCCTTGGAAAATATGCAGTATTTTGTTTTTTTACGTGTTATTTCTTACATCGGTACCCCGGGTAATCTTAGGTTTCATTACATACAGTCGGGAGGAACTACTGAATATACGATTAACGTCAACTCATCATCGTTCCTACCAGGAATATGACTTTCCCGAAACGGATCCAGTGTTCTGCCTTCCACACAATACAATGGATCTGATCCCAGCCGGCGACCCTGTGCGACGCCGAAAAAGGGGAAAACGTGGCGGTCTCGTGGTCAGGCTTCGGAGACGGGCACATCGCGCTCCACTCCCTAGCATACTACTCGCCAATGTCCAGTCTCTTGACAATAAGGTTGATGAAATCCGAGCACGGGTAGCATTCCAGAGAGACATCAGGGATTGCAACGTGCTCTGCTTCACGGAAACATGGCTAACTCAAGGGACGCTAACGGAGTCGGTGCAGCCAGCTGGTTTCTTCATGCACCGCGCCGACAGAAACAAACATCTTTCCGGTAAGAAGAGGGGCGGGGGGGTATGCCTTATGATTAACGAGAAGTGGTGTGATCATCATAACAACACACAAGAACTCAAGTCGTTCTGTTCACCTGATCTAGAACTCCTCACAATCAAATGTCGACCGCATTATCTACCAAGGGAATTCTCGTCAATCATAATCACAGCCGTATACATTCCCCCCCAAGCAGACACATCGATGGCCCTGAACGAACTTTATCTGACTCTTTGTAAACTGGAAACCACACACCCTGAGGCTGCATTCATCGTAGCTGGGGATTTTAACAAGGCTAATCTAAAAACAAAACTCCCTAAATTCTATCAGCATATCGATTGTGCTACCAGGGCTGGAAAAACACTAGACCATTGTTATACTAATTTCCGCGACGCTTATAAGGCCCTCCCCCGCCCCCCTTTCGGAAAAGCTGACCACGACTCCATTTTGTTGATTCCAGCCTACAAACAAAAACTCAAACAACAAGCTCCCGCGCTCAGGTCTGTTCAACGCTGGTCCGACCAATCTGAATCCACGCTTCAAGACTGCTTCGATCACGCAGATTGGAATATGTTCCGCATCGCGTCCAACAACAATATTGACGAATATGCTGATTCGGTGAGCGAGTTCATTAGGAAGTGCATTGACGATGTCGTACCCACAGCAACGATAAAAACATTCCCAAACCAGAAACCGTGGATTGACGGCAGCATTCGCGTGAAACTGAAAGCGCGAACCACTGCTTTTAACCAGGGCAAGGTGACCGGAAGCATGACCGAATACAAACAGTGTAGCTATTCTCTCCGCAAGGCAATCAAACAGGCCAAGTCTCAGTACAGAGACAAAATCGAGTCGAAATTCAACAGCTCAGACACAAGAGGTATGTGGCAGGGTCTACAGTCAATCACGGATTACAAAAAGGAAATCCGCCCCGTCGAGGACCAGGATGTCTTGCTCCCAGACAGGCTAAACAACTTTTTTGCCCGCTTTGAGGACAATACAGTGCCACTGACACGGCCCCCTACCAAAACCTGCGGGCTCTCCTTCACTGCAGCCGAGGTGAGTAAAACATTTAAACGTGTTAACCCTCGCAAGGCTGCAGGCCCAGACGGCATTCCCAGCCGCGTCCTCAGAGCATGCGCAGACCAGCTGGCTGGTGTGTTTACGGACATATTCAATCAATCCTTATCCCAGTCTGCTGTTCCCACATGCTTCAAGAGGGCCACCATTGTTCCTGTTCCCAAGAAAGCTAAGGTAACTGAGCTAAACGACTACCGCCCCGTAGCACTCACTTCCGTCATCATGAAGTGCTTTGAGAGACTAGTCAAGGACCATATCACCTCCACCCTACCGGACACCCTAGACCCACTCCAATTTGCTTACCGACCCAATAGGTCCACAGACGACGCAATCGCAACCACACTGCACACTGCCCTAACCCATCTGGACAAGAGGAATACCCATGTGAGAATGCTGTTCATCGATTACAGCTCAGCATTTAACACCATAGTACCCTCCAAACTCGTTATCAAGCTCGAGACCCTGGGTCTCGACCCCGCCCTGTGCAACTGGGTCCTGGACTTCCTGACGGGCCGCCCCCAGGTGGTGAGGGTAGGTAACAACATCTCCACCCCGCTGATCCTCAACACTGGGGCCCCACAAGGGTGCGTTCTGAGCCCTCTCCTGTACTCCCTGTTCACCCACGACTGCGTGGCCATGCACGCCTCCAACTCAATCATCAAGTTTGCGGATGACACTACAGTGGTAGGCTTGATCACCAACAACGACGAGACGGCCTACAGGGAGGAGGTGAGGGCCCTCGGAGTGTGGTGTCAGGAAAATAACCTCATACTCAACGTCAACAAAACAAAGGAGATGATTGTGGACTTCAGGAAACAGCAGAGGGAGCACCCCCCTATCCACATCGACGGGTCAGTAGTGGAGAAGGTGGAAAGTTTTAAGTTCCTCGGTGTACACATCACGGACAAACTGAACTGGTCCACCCACACAGACAGCGTTGTGAAGAAGGCGCAGCAGCGCCTCTTCAACCTCAGGAGGCTGAAGAAATTCGGCTTGTCACCAAAAGCACTCACAAACTTCTACAGATGCACAATCGAGAGCATCCTGTCGGGCTGTATCACCGCCTGGTACGGCAACTGCTCCGCCCACAACCGTAAGGCTCTCCAGAGGGTAGTGAGGTCTGCAGAACGCATCACCAGGGGCAAACTACCTGCCCTCCAGGACACCTACACCACCCGATGTCACAGGAAGGCCATAAAGATCATCAAGGACAACAACCACCCAAGCCACTGCCTGTTCACCCCGCTATCATCCAGAAGGCGAGGTCAGTACAGGTGCATCAAAGCAGGGACCGAGAGACTGAAAAACAGCTTCTATCTCAAGGCCATCAGACTGTTAAACAGCCACCACTAACATTTAGCGGCCGCTGCCAACATACTGACTCAACTCCAGCCACTTTAAAAATGGGAATTGATGGAAATTATGTAAAAATGTACCACTAGCCACTTTAAGCAATGCCACTTAATACAATGTTTACATACCCTACATTACCCATCTCATATGTATATATACTGTACTCTATATCATCTACTGCATCTTGCCATCTTTATGCAATACATGTACCACTAGCCACTTTAAACTATGCCACTTTATGTTTACATACCCTACAGTACTCATCTCATATGTATATACCGTACTCTATACCATCTACTGCATCTGCCATGCCGTTCTGTACCACCACTCATCCATATATCTTTATGTACATATTCTTTATCCCTTTACACTTGTGTGTGTGTGTAAGGTAGTAGTGTGGAATTGTTAGGTTAGATTACTGTTGGTTATTACTGCATTGTCGGAACTAGAAGCACAAGCATTTCGCTACACTCGCATTAACATCTGCTAACCATGTGTATGTGACTAATAAAATTTGATTTGATTTGATTTGATTTGATTTGACTCCATCACTTTCCTGATTACCTTCCCTTTGGTTCCATCCCCAGGCGTCTTTGTTTCTGTTTCAGTTTCATGTCTGTGCATTGTTCGTGTTTTGGAGTATGTTATGTTTATTTATTAAAACACTCATTCCCTGAACTTGCTTCCCGACTCTCAGTGCACACGTTACACTTGCCTTAAGCTGGGCATCATTCACAAGTGATAATATATAATTCACAAGTGATATTATTGGCTAATATTGTCACCCATCAGACTATTCTTGATTTTAATCTTGTCTTTACATATATGTGTGAAATTTGTTTTGATTTAGAATGGACCATTATCCTGCACCTGTCTCAAAACAGTGTCAGGGGAAAAAATAAATGTAATCTATGCATTTAAATAGTGAAGGGAGCAGCTTTTCCCACAGTTAATTTTCATGCCAGTTAGGTAGGCTATACTCCTGTTGTAAAGAGAAGCAATGTGCTTCATATTAGGAAAGTTGAGAAATAAATATAGTAGGCCTAGCCTATAGAAAGCTGATGGGATCCTCCTCTTTTTAATAGAGGCCATCACCCTGTTTTCTCATGCAATTGCATAAACATAAGCTCATGGGCGCTCATGAAGTGTTTGATTAGATTTTCGATTACATTTACATTGATGTCAAAGTAGTTAGAGGGACAATCGAGTGCTGAGTACCAGGCAGTTAGCAAGTTTGGGAGCATCAGAGCTTGGAGAAACACAATTCCCGTGACTAAACGGTGGCAGTAATATGTGTGGCAGTAATATGGTCACCTTAACACCCCAATCTGGAGCAGGTTTTCATCAAGGATATCTCTCTATACTTTGCTCCATTCACCTTTCCCTCAATCCTGACAAGTCTCCCAGTCCCTGCCGCTGAAAAACATCTCCACAGCATGATGCTGCCACCACCATGCTTCACCGTAGGGATGGTGCCAGGTTTCATCCAGATGTGACGCTTGGCATTTAGACCAAAGAGTTTTATCTTAGTTTAATCAGAGCAGAGAATCTTCTGTCTTATGGTCTGAGAGTCTTTAGGTGCCTTTTGGCAAACTCCAAGGGGCTGTCATGTGCCTTTTACTGAGGAGTGGCTTCCGTCTGGCCACTCTACCATAAAGGCCTGATTGGTTGAGTGCTGCAGAGATGGTTTTCCTTCTGGAAGGTTCTCTCATCTCCACAGAGGAACTCTGGAGCTCTGTCAGAGTGATCATCGGCTTCTTGGTCACATCCCTCACCAAGGCCCTTCTCTCCCGATTGCTCAGTTTGGCCGGGCGGCCAGCTCTATTTATTTTTTATTTTTTTATTTTACCGTTATTTTACCAGGTAAGTTGACTGAGAACACGTTCTCATTTGCAGCAACGACCTGGGGAATAGTTACAGGGGAGAGGAGGGGGATGAATGAGCCATTTGTAAACTGGGGATTATTAGGTGACCGTGATGGTTGAGGGCCAGATTGGGAATTTAGCCAGGACACCGGGGTTAACACCCCTACTCTTACGATAAGTGCCATGGGATCTTTAATGACCTCAGAGAGTCAGGACACCCGTTTAACGTCCCATCCGAAAGACGGCACCCTACACAGAGCAGTGTCCCCAATCACTGCCCTGGGGCATTGGGATCTTTGTTTAGACCAGAGGAAAGAGTGCCTCCTATTGGCCCTCCAACACCACTTCCAGCAGCACCTGGTCTCCCATCCAGGGACTGACCAGGACCAACCCTGCTTAGCTTCAGAAGCAAGCCAGCAGTGGTATGCAGGGTGGTATGCTGCTGGCCAATGACTCTATGAAGAGTCTTGGTGGTTCCAAACTTTTTCCATTTAAGAATGATGGAGGCCACTGTGTTCTTGGGGACCTTCAATGCTGCAGAAATATTTTGGTACCCTTCCCCAGATCTGTGCCTCGACACAATCCTGTCTCAGAGCTCCTCGGGCAACTCCTTCGACCTCATGGCTTGGTTTTTTCTCTGACATGCACTGTCAACTGTGGGACCTTATATAGACAAGTGTGTGCCTTTCCAAATCATGTCCAATCAATTGAATTTACCACAGGTGGATTCCAATGAAGTGGTAGAAACATCTCGAGGATGATCAATAGAAACCTGATGCACCTGAGCTCAACTTCGAGTCTCATAGCAAAGGGTCTGAATACTTATGTAAATACGTTTTTATTTAGTTGTTTATATATACATTTGCCTTTTATTATGGGGTAGTGTGTGTAGATTGATGAGGAAAACATTTAATTTAATCAATTTTAAAATAAACCTGTAACGTAACAAAATGTGGAAAAGTCAAGGGGTCTGAATACTTTCCAAATTCACTGTATTCTGTCAGCAAGTGTGTGTATATTTTAGTATACTGAGTCCTTGTGATTAATTACAAAATTACATTCAAAGCATATTTAGCACCTATATAATAATTACCATGTAGCATGCCCAGCGTCTCCTTATTCGAAGGTTTACTTCAGACGGTTGTGATTTGAGTTTCAAATGGCTATTATGCAGCATGTACCCTGTGAGTAGAGAAACGGATGTGTCTTGTAGGTCATTGTGATCATGCATACAGGGTTTCCCTCCATGTTCAAAGCTGATGCACTTTGTCATGCTGATCAGCAGACTGAGTCTTGTTCCTCCTCCTCAGATAACGTACACCATTGCCAAGACCTACCAGCCTCTGAAGCCAGGGACTGTCCTCTCCTTCCAGAATGCAGCTCTGGGGAGTGTTGGTGAGTCACACGCACGCTGGAATACTTTATTAAAATAGTCACATTGACGAGAGTACATTCTGAGTACAAAGAACTAAAGTATTTTAAAGGTCATACGAATACTTGGAATCGTTTCATTATGAGTCATTCATACATCCACACACAAACAAATACACACACACACACACACACACACATCTGTTTTTGTCTTAAGGGTTATGAGGCTGGAAATCATTGCTATTGCATGCAGGCGCTTGATAAGATCTCAAGCTTACAGGTATTCTCTTTGGCTCTCAAAGACCCCCCCCCCCCCCAAAATAAAGAACATACTGTTTTTAATACAGTGCACTGAAGCTCTTCACATATTGAAAGCATTAGAGGGGTTTGTTAGACAGACAAGTTAGAAACTGTATTACTGTATTTTTTTGGTATTAAATGGTATAAAGGTTGGACCTTTATGTCATAAAATATATATATTTTTAAATATATATATATACACTACCGTTCAAAAGTTTGGGGTCACTTAGAAATGTCCTTGCTTTTGAAAGAAAAGCTAATTTTTTGTCCATTTAAAATAACATCAAATTGATCAGAAATACAGTGTAGACATTGTTCATGTTGTAAATGACTATGGTACCTGGAAACGGCAGATTTTTTTATGGAATATCTACCATAGATGTACAGAGGCCCATTATCAGCAACCATCACTCTTGTGTTCCAATGGCATGTTATGTTAGCTAATCCAAGTTCATCACTTTAAAAGGCTAATTGATCATTAGAAAACCCTTTTGCAATTATGTTAGCACAGCTGAAAACTATTAAAGAAGCAATAAAACTGGCCTTCTTTAGACTAGTTGAGTATCTGGAGCATCAGCATTTGTGGGTTCGATTACAGGCTCAAAATGGCCAGAAACAAAGACATTTCTTCTGAAACTTGTCAGTTTATTCTAGTTCTGAGAAATGAATGATATTCCATGCGAGAAATTGCCAAGAAACTGAAGATCTCGTACAACGCTGTGTACTACTCCCTTCACAGAACAGCGCAAACTGGCTCTAACCATAATAGAAAGAGGAGTGGGAGACCCCGGTGCACAAGTGAGAAAGAGGACAAGTACATTAGAGTGTCTAGTTTGAGAAACAGACGCCTCACAAGTCCTCAACTGGCAGCTCCATTAAATAGTACCCGCAAATCACCAGTCTCAACGTCAACAGTGAAGAGGAGACTCCGGGATGCTGGCCTTCTAGGGCCGAGTTGCAAAGAAAAAGCCATATCTCAGACTAGCCAATAAAAAGAAAAGATTAAGATGAACAAAAGAACACAGACACTGGACAGAGGAACTCTGCCTAGAAGGCAAGCATCCCTGAGTCGCCTCTTCACTGTTAACGTTGAGACTGGTGTTTTGCGGGTAGTATTTAATGAAGCTGCCAGTACTGACAAAACAAGCAAGTATAGTGTAGAAAATATTGTACCATGTAAACCGCTGTGAAATATATTTTCCATAAGCAAAAATATAGTATTT
Organism: Salvelinus alpinus; assembly: GCF_045679555.1. Taxonomy (NCBI): domain Eukaryota; kingdom Metazoa; phylum Chordata; class Actinopteri; order Salmoniformes; family Salmonidae; genus Salvelinus; species Salvelinus alpinus. Next base: position 13,268,584 of record NC_092120.1, on the reverse strand, counting down.
TCAGCTGTTTGAAGCTGGTGTACAAAACCGAAAGTAAAAGACACAAAAACTAAACTTAAGATCGGACACCATAGAAATAGCATACATAAAACAGATATACCGTTTGTTAGACTTGCTTTTAATGAGAATGACAGATCTATAACACACATTTCCATGTGAATTTGGTCAGGTTGCCTAAAAAGTTACATAATGCAGCTTTAAGTGTGATATAACTTTTTAAATTAATGGTGATACACATCAAATCAGCATAACCAATGTTTCAGTGTGGCTTTTCTCAAGGAAAGCTAAATCTCTCCACCACCGCCTCTCTCTTCCCCCCAGAGATGAAGCAGTTCTTGAGCAACCGTAGGCGTGACTCCCACATGAACTGGTTTGATAGTTCTTCGGACTGGGAGCAGGAGCTGGAGAGGACCGGGGCCTGTGGCTGGAGGGTCAGCTCTGTCAATGACCGCTTTGAGATGTCCACCAGGTAGCCTATACACACACCATCTGAAACTTTCCTGGTGGTTAACCTGTTTGGAACTTCATTAGTGGAAAATATAAAATATATTATATAGTTTCCCACTCTGGTCCTGTTAGTGTTGGGTTGGAACAGAAGCCTGCGCACACTGTGCACCTGGTGTAAAGTCAGTGTCCTAACCCAAATGCCCATTAAACTTGCAATGGTTAATGTCATTTTATCCTATTTCATGTCAGTCTGCCCAAGTTCAACGTGGTCCCTCAGAAAGTTCTAGACACTGAGCTGAAGAAGACCTTTGCCCACTTCAACGAGGGACGCATTCCTGTAAGTAGAACTTTACCACTCACCAATATCAGTCATTCCTGTAAGTAGAACTTTACCACTCACCAATATCAGTCATTCCTGTAAGTAGAACTTTACCACTCACCAATATCAGTCATTCCTGTAAGTAGAACTTTACCACTCATCAATATCAGTCATTCCTGTAAGTAGAACTCTACCACTCACCAATATCAGTCATTCCTGTAAGTAGAACTTTACCACTCATCAATATCAGTCATTCCTGTAAGTAGAACTTTACCATTCATCATATGACCCCTCAATATCAGTCAGGTCAGAAAACTCAGTTAAAATCTCATGCCCTGGTCACTAAGAACTCATCCAGGGATTTCAGAACATATCCAAAAACCATTACTATTGAGACCACGTTGTGTCTAAATCTGTGTGACTGTTGTCGTCCAGCGCTGGTGTTGGCGACATCCTCGGGGCAGTGACCTGCTACGGATGGCCAGCTTCCAGAACAACATCTACCATGAGAAGGATGACATCAGGTGTGTGTGCATGTTTGTGTGTGTGTGTGTGAGAGAGAGACAGAGGAAGATAGAGAGAGATAAACATAGTCATACTGTTGTTGATTGCTTTTATGGCAAAGGCTATTGCTTCACAGCAGAATGTTTAAGTCAAAACTAACCTGTAATCATGTACATGTTACCCGGCCATTCTTGAGATGGGACAGGTTAGCAGGCTTTTGTGAAATGCTATTACTTGTGCATGTCTGAGACAGCGCTTAGCCTGGGGCAAAGACCGTTTACTAGCCCTGGGCTATGGTTACAAAGTAATGGAATGTGACATGTCTAATCACAGAGAATAATGCTAAGGGCTCCCTGTCTGTCTGTCCTGTGGGGTGTTACTGTAGGAACCTGGAGTTGATCCTGTTTGGGGGCCAGTCTCTATGTGTAGTGGTGGAGCTGGGAGACGAGATGCCTTCACCTACAGACATACAGCTGGCACACACCCGCCTACGGGCTCTGTGTCTGGGAGGTCAGTACAAACCTTCTGCACCTTTTGGAAAGTCAAGTGTATTAGTCCGTGTTTTAATGTATCTAACAAAGACCCACATTGGATAAGATGTTGGTCAAAATGTTGCTACAGTGCATTTAAACATAGGAGTATATTCTGTTTCCGTTTCACATGATAGCCTGTAACCAGTGACATTTGAGTGGGGTTGCCAGTTTCATTGGCAAGCCCTCCCCTTGCCTCTCCCGTGCCGTCTTTTTTATTTGTTGACAAATGAATTTGCTTTAGCACAGATTTTACGCTGCATCTATGGAGGAGCACTCGCCCTGAGGGACAGTGGGCATGCAGATTTTATAGAGGACATAAAGTGGTGTTAATCTATTTCCATGTGCTTCCCATTACAATGCTACTGAGACAGAGATGGTAGGCTAGTAGAGATCACATCCAGATGACAAGACCCCAGACACCAATTTACCTCCTGAAATTACGGATTTGGATTCAAGACAAAATCCCCAATAAATCAATGTATAAGTGTACACCAGTGGTGTAAAGTACTTAAGTAAAAATACTTTAAAGGACTACTTAAGTAGTTACTATTTATATTTTTGACAACTTTTACTTTTACTCCACTACATTCCTAAATAAAAGAATGTACTTTTTACTCCTTACATTTTCCCTGACACCCAAAAGTACTCATTACATTTTGAATGCTTAAGAGGACAGGAAAATTGTCTAATTCTCGCACTTATCAAGAGAACATCCCTGGTCATCTCTACTGCCTCTGATCTGGCAGACTCACTAAACGCAAATCCCTAGCTATCCGTAAATAAAAAATGTAATTATGTTGTCTGGTTTGCTTAATATAAGAAATGTTTAATGTATAATGTATAATTTTACCTTCGATACCTTAAGTACATTTCAAACCAAATGCTTTTAGACTTTTACTCAAGCAGTATTTTACTGGGGGACTTTCACTTTTACTGGAGCCATTTTCTTTGAAGGTATCTTTACTTTACAAGTATGAAAATTGGGTACTTTTTCCATGCCTGGCGTACACTACTCATATTTTACGATATGTGAGCACCATGTGATGGTGGCGTGTTCTTCCTGACGCTTCTTCCTCTAATGCTGTGAGATGTCAAAAAATCTTTGAGAGACTGTTTCCTAGACTAGGAGACAACTAGTTTCCTAGACAACACCCTCTCTGTTGTGCTGATGTGGAGTTCACAGGGACAGGGCAGGGCACACCACAGGTCACTGACTCCCATGGCTCACACATTGCCAACACAATGCTCACATTTTTTGGTTTATTGTGGATCGACAACAACCACACAAATCTATGGGCCTCACTCATCATGTCATACTTCAACTACCTTAACAATTGTGAAATCTTTTTTTAAGACTAAAACAATATGTTTTCAGAAGATATTTATTTACAACCAAACTAATTTGATATGTAGAGCTATGGATCTTATTTAAAGATTTCAGGTGCAATAGTATATCTTAAAACTTGTCAAATCCCCACTCTAATTTATGTACAATAAGGCTCCTTCGACAAAAACATGAACAAGGTTTCTTTGTCTTCTGTGTTGGTCCACAGACATTTCCACATCTGTGTCTGTGCCAGATGACAAATGGCTGTCTACGCTGGAGAGCACCCATTGGCTGGACTACACCAGGTGAGAGGTCCTGATTGGCTTCTCATCAAAGCAATAAATCATCTGTAATAAATGTGCTGGGCCTACATTGATTTGGTCGATTTGTTTATGTCTACCTAGCAATGATAGTGAATAGCCTGTAGCGCAATGTTGATGTAGTATGAATGTACCATTATAGCACATTAGCCTATCCCTGGCTGAATATGTGGCTTTACTGTGTTACATTAGATGTAAGCAGATTTGGAATGCTCCAACATACTGTTACAGAACATACCTTTAGCATGAGGCTATAATAGTCCCACACACATGGATGTTGAATGTAGCTCTCATATATTCAACACGTGTGTGAGCCTGCTATTCCTACACAGTAGACCAAGACCTAGTGCATAGCATTTTTACAGGCTTACACACATGGATGTTGAAGCGTCTATGTGCTGAAACGAGCTAGAACTGTGCCAGTAGCATAGCATTAGCCTGATTAGCATGCTGCTCTGCTCCCTCCCCAGGTGCTGTCTGAGGAAAGCTGCTGAGGTGGCCTGCCTGCTCCGCGGAGGTCACCTGACCGTGGTGCTGCAAGGTGAGTCACATGACGAGGGCCAAGCAGCACCGAATATTCAATCCGTTCATTTATTATTCACGCTGCGTCCCTCATTAAAGCGGCGTTAGGGCTTACCCTGAAGGAGACTCCTACTGTAGAAGCACTACTCTACTTGGACACCAATACACAGTGGTGGAAAATGACCCAATTTTCCAACTTGAGTAAAAGTAAAGACACCTTAAAAGGAAATGACTCAAGTAAAAGTAAAAGTCACCCAGTAAAATACTACTTGAGTAAAAGTTGAAAAGTATTTGGTTTTAAATGTACCCCCAAAAACTACTTAAGTAGTACTTAAAAGTATTTTTACTTAAGTACTTTACACCACAGCTAATACAGCAGGTGGTAGTCTATTGTGTCTGATGAGATTGTGTTATGATAGTGTACTATATTGTCATGATGACTGGCTCACTTAGTTGTGGAAGTTTACTGTAGTGTGTTGGAAGTTCAAAATGGGTGCCAGTCTGTCTGTTTCTGTTTTAGCCAGCTTGTGGTTGTCTTGCCACACAAGGCAAGGATGTAGCGAACTAGCGATGTTGAACATAAATAGTCTGGCACCCAGGCTGGAGACCACGGCCTTGGAGAGATAAGTGTAATATTACGGTCTATTATGGGGAGAACAGTCTTATGGCAAAGCTACAGACGTTCTTGACTAAATACAACTATGTTCATACATTATTATTACATGACTCCATGTACTGACACATATAATTGGTCTGTGAGAGTCAGTCCTAGTCTGTTGATGCCTAAGGTAGCTACCACAGACCGAAATGTCAACAGAAATCTGTGTCACATGAACAATGGCTGCTACTGCTCTGTGATTTTCCCTCCTCCGTATGAGTTGTGTTGCCTGGCCAGTTTCAAGTGGGCTTTTTGGAGAAGAGGGTTGTATATCACCCCCCTAAAACCACAGAGCTGACTGTGTCCTAAACACAAGTAAATGACTGGAGAAATGACCCAATGGCATTTTCAGACAGGCCCAGCCAACACTCCCTACTGCCTGTGGTTAGAAAAAACCTGCCAACCAGATGTGGGGATTCGGGAGAAGTTCTATTCAAGTCCACAGAGGGGGGCACTTTTTGTCAGAATGAAAGGGCTGATGTGAGACTGTGGCATTTGGATTGTCATGTTGTGTTGTTCTTTTAATACAAGGCATTACCCTTCTCAAATCTTTTATTTTGTGTGTGTTTGGGGTAGATGATAAACTCAAGGACACGTCTCTTATCCTCTGAGCCTTGAATATGCATACTGTTACTGTATTCAATTATAATTGATTATTGATGGTCTATTTCCTCCTGTTGTACGCAGAGGCGGAGGACCGGGACATGACCTGTGTGGTGTCCAGTCTGGTCCAGGTGATGTGTGACCCCCACTGCAGGACCAGGGTGGGCTTCCAGGGTCTGGTGCAGAAGGAGTGGGTGATGGCTGGACACCGCTTCCTCAGCCGCATCAACTACCACAGGGACAGCGATAAGGAAGAGGTGAGAGGATAAGCTGCCACCTATCAGTAAACTCACCTGTCAGTGGTCATGGGGGGAAAAGGCAAGGAAAGGAAACTATTTGCATTAGGACACAGTGTTTAATGCCAGTCATATGTCTTTGGGGATCTTTCTCCCATCTTTCTTAATAACCCTGTGTTTTTCTCCCCACTAGGCGCCAGTGTTCCTGCTCTTCCTGGACTGTGTGTGGCAGCTGTGGGTCCAGTACCCGTGCCGCTTCCAGCTGACAGCGGACTTCCTGCTGGCCCTCCATGACAGCTTCCACCTGCCCCTCTTCAGCAGCTTCCTGGCCAACTGCCACAGGGAGAGGTGCAAACGTTCACAGGTAGGCCAATGTTCAGCAACACCACTGCTAATGCTGAAGCTGTAGTACTAGATAAGATGCACTGTAGGTATGCTACTGTAGGCTAACATGGAAAATGTTGGAAATACCTGTATCAAAGTTTGACAGTCGTAAATTCTATAAACCATCTTAGATTAAAGCGGTTGATTTGCGAGGCGAGTCCACGTCATTTTTAATCCCACACATGCATCAGCTCATATTGTCTTCAACGATAACTTTTGAATGAGCTCAGATTGAATCAGACGAATCACTGTTCTCTCACCTCTTCTTCCTCCATCCCTTCCTCTCTCTCCCAGAACCTATCCCAGAGTTACACTCCAGTGAACGGCTGGAGAGACCTGGTACCCAGGGGCTCCTTCCCGGACCCCTCAGACCCCCCTCTGCCCCCTGTGTGGGACTGGGCTCTGCAGTACAGCAGCCAGAGACGGGAACATTTCACCCAGCCAGTGCCGCCGCTCACCCTGCCACAGCCCCTACTCAATGGCAACCTCAACACCCACCCCGAGGCACACAGGGTAGGAGTGAGAGGATGATATTATGGGGGATACAGTCAGGCGCAAGGAGTGTGAAAAGCACTATATAAATGCAAATCGTGCATTTGATCATTCATGTTAGGGTACTTAGTAATTCAAATGCTATTTCAATGAGCTCCTGTCTTACAAAAGCCACCCCGCTCACACACACATAAATACACTTACTAAATATTAACGACCATGATGAGGGATGAACACAGGCCCACTGCATCTCCGTGTGGTAGGTCTCAGTATTGCAATATGCTTGAGGCACAAAAGGGATATTCAAACATATTAATCTCTCTTCTCTCCATCCCTCTCTCAGCTGAGTGACAGCGCACCAGGCTCTGTGTTCCTGCTCTCCAGGGGCTCCTTCTCCTGCTCTGCTAACCTCCTGCCCTGGCGCAGCGGAGGGGGCTCAGGCGTCTACCGGAAGAGCCACCGGAGAGGGGGGTCCTCCTCAGAGAACCTTCCGGGCCTGGAGAGGCTTCTGAAGGCCTGGGCCCTCACAGAGCTCCCTCAGGGCCACACCACCACCACATCCGGTCTCCAGGGGCCCCTGGACTCATACGAGCCTCTGCTGCCCCTGCTCCTGGGGCCCTGCGTAGGTGTGTGGAGGGACTGCTACCTCCGCGGGGCTCTTCATGCTCAGGTATATAGGGAAGGATTATCATTCTCACTACTATACAGAGCCTAAAACACTGTAAACATGGGGATGTTTATAATAGCCTACTCTACTGGTATGTGGGTGGGTGATCAAAATTAACTTTGAACTCGGTAACTGAAAAAGGATTTCAACTAGAGGTATTGCATAAAAAAGGTAGTAAGAAGTTGAAATTCATATTTTTATTAAACTGAATAGTGCAACGTTGTACTGGACAAGCTTCTAATTTTTGCTGGTCACATCAGAAACTACAATTAGTTGCTCATGGATGGCTGTAGTCATGATGGTGTTATAAACTAACAGAAACCCTGGCCATGTTGTGTCCTCAGGCTTTCTCCCACCCCATCTCCCTGTCCACCCAGCACCCAGTGGAACAGCTAGCCTGGGAGGTCCAGCAGCTCAGAGACAAGCTGACGCTGGCCTCCAGCCCCACTAACACAGTCCCAGCAAAGACACAGGAGACCCGTCGGACAGACTCCAACCTCAACCAGAACACCAACAATAGCACCTTCCTCTTCCCAGCCTCCAGACCCCCTGGGCCGGTTGCCTCCAGAACCACGCCCCCTATCTCGAACCTCCAATCCAGGGTTCCTCCAGCTCGTTCTAAACCTGGCCACAGAGACAGCAGCAAGCACACATTCCTATTTGGCCACCCATCCTCTTCAGAGTCCCGTCCAGACCAGCGTTACTTACCCGCGCCCAATAATAATGCCAAGCTGCCCAAGAGCAACGGTCCTTCACTGGGTTCCTGAGCTCTGGGTGTCACCTGTCAGTTAGCACAAATGGTACAAACTGTTCCCCCTGGCTCTGAACTCTAGAATGAGATCACCTATACACACTCTCCAAGACTCTATTTCCTTCCCTGACACCTGATCTCTGGGTGGAACCAGATGTGATTTTCCTGTCAAGGCCTGTTTGAGTGGCTTTGAGGCAATAAAAAGACGAGGAGAGTCATGTACTGAGCAGGGATGAGAGTCTAAACTGCAGTAATAATGCATTGAGCAGTGCAAAGCACAAATAGTATTTGAAATGTTTCTGAAAGATTGTTTAACTTGTAACAAATTGTCTGTTTTACTGAATATGACACCCAAACTGAAGGTTCTGGTCTGCATTCCCTGAGAACGTATTGGTGTTTCTAAAAGCAGCAAGCTAATTCCCAAAATGAATAAGGGCTGATGATGATTGATAAGCTAATGACATAAGGGCACAAATAATGAGCTGTTGGCTGAAATATGGAATCAAATACTTCTATTGATAAGACATCAGCTGTCTTTAGAATCATGATTTGAGTGACAACCTTCATTCTTGACCAGACGTCTATAATAGGACTGTTGTCCTGACTCGGTCTCTTAGTCCTTTTGAGTGACTATAACCTCCAATTCCAAAACCAACTCAGCCTTGAGAGGAAAAATACATAGAGCTGTTCACCAAGTAAACACTAGGGAGAGACATTGGCGTCACAAAAAACATGCAGTTTTAACTCCAGGCATTTTGTCCAGCAAATTTGGGCACTGGAGCTATTTTGGTGCTGTTCCCATATCTTTATACTTGCATGCATGCTAGTAGTGAACAATGAGAGGCATAAGCTGAGTTGTATGACTCTGTATCATAAACCTGTTTTTCAGAATATGGCCATGGTCAGTTAATATTGCTGTAAGTGTGCATGATTGAGGTAAAAGTGCTATTATTTCTATGGTCTGTGCATCTCTATTGAGAGTTCTAAGTATTATTGACCAACTTTGGTTGCGTATGAATTTCAGAAATTGTAACGATACATTTTTAAGTGATCGTGACCAAGATTAGTTTTTCCCCCTTATGTTGTCATTGTGCAAACTATACGTTCTGATGGTTCATATTTATAGTTTACTTTTATTTGGTACTTCTAGATGTAGCTTTAAGGTAAGCAACTTTTTTTTTCAATAGTGTATTTCTTCATTACTTGTCCTGACTGCTAGTTTCGTATTTAGCTAGCATTCAGGTCAAGGACTTCTAAATGCGTCATTTCATTCAAAGCCCAGTGAGGTATTGGGACTGGGCCACTCAGTCCAGACAGATCGTTGTTGTTTGCATGATGTGGATATTAAGCAGCAAATACATTGGCATGATTTCCATATAGTGTATGTTTATACAAAACTAGCATTTCCATGCAGAGAAGTACTTGTATTGTGTAACATAGGATGAAAAGGTTTCTGGCTGGCATACAATGTATTTCTCACTGAAATGTCTCATTATGTTTATGAAATATAAAGGCTGAAGGTGGTAATGTATGTGACTTACATTGGTCTGTTTTACCTAGAGTCATTCCTGTGCCTCAGTACGAGAGCATTTTGAATTATTCAATGGCTGTAAATATTCATTGTTGAATATCACAGCACACTGATATCAGTTACTGAATATCAGGTTGTTTGAGTTTTTGGATTTGATGCCAGTACTTTTGGTCTCGTCTTCCATGGAAAAAACAAGGTCATCACATTCCCTAATGGCATTGACTATACAAAGAGAAAATGAAAAGTCCCTTTCAGCATGCAACCCCACTTCCTATGTCTATACACCATTATATATTTAAATGTTTTGGTACGAATGACACAATGATTTGCCAGATGTACATATTTTTTGTATCAGCATGTTAGGATCCTGATTAATAAACTATTATAAGTTCATAAAATCGTTGCTTTCAAGTTTCAAAGTTTATTCGCCACGTGCACAGGATACAACAGGTGGAAAACAGTACAGTTAAATTCTTACCTTGAGAGCTCTTTCCAACAATGCAATGAAAGTAATATACAGTAGATAATGGAATAAGGTGGAGGTGCTGGAGGTCATTTTGCAGGGCTCTGGCAGTGCTCCTCCTTGCACAAAGGCGGAGGTAGCGGTCCTGCTGCTGGGTTGTTGCCCTCCTACGGCCTCCTCCACGTCTCCTGATGTACTGGCCTGTCTCCTGGTAGCGCCTCCATGCTCTGGACACTACGCTGACAGACACAACAAACCTTCTTGCCACAGCTCGCATTGATGTGCCATCCTGGATGAGCTGCACTACCTGAGCCACTTGTGTGGGTTGTAGACTCCGTCTCATGCTACCACTAGAGTGAAAGCACCGCCAGCATTCAAAAGTGACCAAAACATCAGCCAGGAAGCATAGGAACTGAGAAGTGGTCTGTGGTCACCACCTGCAGAACCACTCCTTTATTGGGGGTGTCTTGCTAATTGCCTATAATTTCCACCTTTTGTCTATTCCATTTGCACAACAGCATGTGAAATTTATTGTCAATCAGTGTTGCGTCCTAAGTGGACAGTTTGATTTCACAGAAGTGTGATTGACTTGGAGTTACATTGTGTTGTTTAAGTGTTCCCCTTATTTTTTTGAGCAGTGTATGTTCCCAGTATAAGTGCTTTTCTAATGATCCTTGATTAGTATAACCATGGGTTCCTTGTTACATTTTCTGCTTACGTTCTGTTTTACATGTCTGGTGATTAACTTCATGTTGACCCAGTCTGTACATTCTTATGGATTCTGCCTAAATTGTGTTTTTACTGCAGTCCAATGTTTAACTCTGTTTATCCAGCTCTTTCCATTTAACTGAGCTCAGCCTATATTCTGCTTACACATGTCTTATTTGTTAGCGCTATGTTTTCTGTCTCAATACATCAAGGTGGTCAGTCTGGATTCTGGAAAATCAAGCACGGTCATGAATTTTTCACCTACAAGTGCAATTGAGATTGCATTGTCTGTAGATCTGTCTGGGCGGTATGCAAATTGGAGTGGGTCTAGGGTGTCTGGGATGATGGAGGTGATGTGTGCCATGACCAGCCTTTCAAAGCACTTCATGATTACAGATGTTAGTGCTACAGAGCATTAGTCATTGTGGAAGTTAACCTCAGAGTTCTTGGAAACAGGAATGATGTTGTTCAGTTTGAGAAGTGGGGATTACAGACTGGAGAGGTTGAACATGAAGATGCCTGCCAGCTGGTCTGCGCATGCTCTGAGAACACCCGTCTGGTAGAGGCACCATTGGATAGATCACGGCTAGGTCTACCTTTGTAATGGACTGTAGCCCCTGCCACATGCATTGAGCGGCAGAGCCGGTGTATTAGGATTCCACCTTGTTCCTATATTGTCCTTTTGCCTGTTTGATGACTCTGCAGAGGTCGTAGTGGGACTTCTTGTACACGTTTGTGTCCTTAGTCATCGCCTCTGGGTTGACTGTGATAGCTCTGTGTGCGGTAGCTCTGTCCTTTATTTTAGCCCATACCTCTGTGTTAATCCAGGGCTTTTGATTGGGGAAGCAGTCTTGCTTTTACTGTGTCTGTGTCTGTCTGTGTCGGCCATGTCTACAGGCAGAAGGACACCCCTGCTAGTGAACTGATCCTCTGGCAACCAAATTATACAACAGGTGTAGACATTACCGTGAAATACTTACTTACGAAACCCTTAACCAACAATGAGTTATGCTAAATAAACTAAAAGAAAAATAGTAACAAAATAACAATAATTAGGATATATACACAAGGTGTACCGATACCGAGTCAATGTGCAGGGGTACGGGTTAGTCAAGGTAATACGTAGGCATCTTAGTGATGTAGACACCAAGGAACATGAAGCACTCAATCCGCTCCAACCAGCCCTGTCGATGTGAATGGGGGCGTGCTTTGCCCTCCTTTTCCTGTAGTCTACGATCAGCTACTTTGTCTTGCTGACATTGAGGGAGAGGTTGTTGTCCCGGCACCACACTGCCAGGTCTCTGACCTCCTCCCAGTTAACTGGTTGTCTTGAAACTCCAGGCTAACCGGCAGGGGATCTCAGAGCAGCAGTGGGCCCCAGTGATGCATCTGTACAGGCCCACCTCTGTGTGAACACATCCTGGCAGCCATCAACCACAGCCCTGCTGCCTTGTGGGTTAGTCTGTTACGAGAAAGGCAAGGGGAGCACACCCTGAGAGAAAAGCAGCGTGCTGGTGGCAGGCGGACGCCGACAGTCTGGGTATCCGGCAGCCTCCTGCAGCTGTGGAAGATACCGGTCATCCTGGCCACAGGAATTCACCGTCCTACAGTGAAGAAGTTCTGTTGGGGATTGCGCACCCTCAGTTGCACTTTAAGTAACTTCCTTTGCGCAGGTATCCACTTCTGTCCTCAGTGAAGCCATCGACCGGAAAGCGGACTAAAGTCTGGTGGTGTTGGGGTGTCTGGTGATGGGGGCAGGAGTGAATGCAGCCTTAAAATCAGACCACTGCACGCCAGCGGCACAGGACTATTATGGTCGCCAGCAGTTGGGACTTGAGTGGAGGCTACTCTTGGCAGACCCTTGTGTGACTGAGCAGCCCTATTTAGGAGCCACACTGCTCACCCCAGCTGAGGAGAGGCCTAGAAAAGGTGGCCAGAAAATTGCCCACTCACACCATCCTGGATAGGCTACCGCACCTATCGGAGTTCCACTCAGCGGTCGAAATATGCTAACGATAATAATTCCCCTGAAACTGGCGACATGGAACATCAGAACTCTTTTGGACACTATTGATAATGGTGATAGACCCATCGGAGAAGAGCTTTGATTGCTGCAGAACTAAGGCGCTACAACATTGACATTGCTGCCCTGAGTGAGACCAGGTTCCTGGATGAAGGTTCCCTGAAAGAGGAGGAAGAAGGCTACACCTTCTTCTGGAAAGGTTACCCTCTGGGTGGACAACATCAGCACGGTGTGGGACTGGCAATTAAGAACAGCCTTTTACCCAGCCTCACCGAAACACCTGTCGGCATAAGTGAAAGACTCATGTCTCTCCATATCCCCCTAGCCAAGATGCGTTATGCTACTCCTCTCAGTGAGTACGCACCAACTTTACCATCTGAAAATGAGGCAACGGACTGCTTCTACCAACCACTGCATGAGGCCTTTCACCGCATCCCCAGGAATGACAAGATCTTTCTGCTGGGTGACTTCAATGCTAGGGTGGGACAGAACAACAGGATATGGAGTGGAGTACTGGGTAGGCATGGTGTTGGCGACCAGGGAATTCTCGTCAATCATAATCACAGCCGTATACATTCCCCCCCAAGCAGACACATCGATGGCCCTGAACGAACTTTATCTGACTCTTTGTAAACTGGAAACCACACACCCTGAGGCTGCATTCATCGTAGCTGGGGATTTTAACAAGGCTAATCTAAAAACAAAACTCCCTAAATTCTATCAGCATATCGATTGTGCTACCAGGGCTGGAAAAACACTAGACCATTGTTATACTAATTTCCGCGACGCTTATAAGGCCCTCCCCCGCCCCCCTTTCGGAAAAGCTGACCACGACTCCATTTTGTTGATTCCAGCCTACAAACAAAAACTCAAACAACAAGCTCCCGCGCTCAGGTCTGTTCAACGCTGGTCCGACCAATCTGAATCCACGCTTCAAGACTGCTTCGATCACGCGGATTGGAATATGTTCCGCATCGCGTCCAACAACAATATTGACGAATATGCTGATTCGGTGAGCGAGTTCATTAGGAAGTGCATTGACGATGTCGTACCCACAGCAACGATAAAAACATTCCCAAACCAGAAACCGTGGATTGACGGCAGCATTCGCGTGAAACTGAAAGCGCGAACCACTGCTTTTAACCAGGGCAGGGTGACCGGAAGCATGACCGAATACAAACAGTGTAGCTATTCTCTCCGCAAGGCAATCAAACAGGCTAAGTCTCAGTACAGAGACAAAATCGAGTCGAAATTCAACAGCTCAGACACAAGAGGTATGTGGCAGGGTCTACAGTCAATCACGGATTACAAAAAGAAAACCAGCCCCGTCGAGGACCAGGATGTCTTGCTCCCAGACAGGCTAAACAACTTTTTTGCCCGCTTTGAGGACAATACAGTGCCACTGACACGGCCCCCTACCAAAACCTGCGGGCTCTCCTTCACTGCAGCCGAGGTGAGTAAAACATTTAAACGTGTTAACCCTCGCAAGGCTGCAGGCCCAGACGGCATTCCCAGCCGCGTCCTCAGAGCATGCGCAGACCAGCTGGCTGGTGTGTTTACGGACATATTCAATCAATCCTTATCCCAGTCTGCTGTTCCCACATGCTTCAAGAGGGCCACCATTGTTCCTGTTCCCAAGAAAGCTAAGGTAACTGAGCTAAACGACTACCGCCCCGTAGCACTCACTTCCGTCATCATGAAGTGCTTTGAGAGACTAGTCAAGGACCATATCACCTCCACCCTACCGGACACCCTAGACCCACTCCAATTTGCTTACCGACCCAATAGGTCCACAGACGACGCAATCGCAACCACACTGCACACTGCCCTAACCCATCTGGACAAGAGGAATACCCATGTGAGAATGCTGTTCATCGATTACAGCTCAGCATTTAACACCATAGTACCCTCCAAACTCGTCATCAAGCTCGAGACCCTGGGTCTCGACCCCGCCCTGTGCAACTGGGTCCTGGACTTCCTGACGGGCCGCCCCCAGGTGGTGAGGGTAGGTAACAACATCTCCACCCCGCTGATCCTCAACACTGGGGCCCCACAAGGGTGCGTTCTGAGCCCTCTCCTGTACTCCCTGTTCACCCACGACTGCGTGGCCATGCACGCCTCCAACTCAATCATCAAGTTTGCGGATGACACTACAGTGGTAGGCTTGATCACCAACAACGACGAGACGGCCTACAGGGAGGAGGTGAGGGCCCTCGGAGTGTGGTGTCAGGAAAATAACCTCATACTCAACGTCAACAAAACAAAGGAGATGATTGTGGACTTCAGGAAACAGCAGAGGGAGCACCCCCCTATCCACATCGACGGGTCAGTAGTGGAGAAGGTGGAAAGTTTTAAGTTCCTCGGTGTACACATCACGGACAAACTGAACTGGTCCACCCACACAGACAGCGTTGTGAAGAAGGCGCAGCAGCGCCTCTTCAACCTCAGGAGGCTGAAGAAATTCGGCTTGTCACCAAAAGCACTCACAAACTTCTACAGATGCACAATCGAGAGCATCCTGTCGGGCTGTATCACCGCCTGGTACGGCAACTGCTCCGCCCACAACCGTAAGGCTCTCCAGAGGGTAGTGAGGTCTGCAGAACGCATCACCAGGGGCAAACTACCTGCCCTCCAGGACACCTACACCACCCGATGTCACAGGAAGGCCATAAAGATCATCAAGGACAACAACCACCCAAGCCACTGCCTGTTCACCCCGCTATCATCCAGAAGGCGAGGTCAGTACAGGTGCATCAAAGCAGGGACCGAGAGACTGAAAAACAGCTTCTATCTCAAGGCCATCAGACTGTTAAACAGCCACCACTAACATTTAGCGGCCGCTGCCAACATACTGACCCAACTCCAGCCACTTTAAAAATGGGAATTGATGGAAATTATGTAAAAATGTACCACTAGCCACTTTAAGCAATGCCACTTAATACAATGTTTACATACCCTACATTACCCATCTCATATGTATATACTGTACTCTATATCATCTACTGCATCTTGCCATCTTTATGCAATACATGTACCACTAGCCACTTTAAACTATGCCACTTATGTTTACATACCCTACAGTACTCATCTCATATGTATATACCGTACTCTATACCATCTACTGCATCTGCCATGCCGTTCTGTACCACCACTCATTCATATATCTTTATGTACATATTCTTTATCCCTTTACACTTGTGTGTGTGTGTAAGGTAGTAGTGTGGAATTGTTAGGTTAGATTACTGTTGGTTATTACTGCATTGTCGGAACTAGAAGCACAAGCATTTCGCTACACTCGCATTAACATCTGCTAACCATGTGTATGTGACTAATAAAATTTGATTTGATTTGATTTGATTTTGGCCAGGTCAATGAGAACGGCATGAGACTGCTAACTCTGTGCCGAGCACAATCTCATTTTTCACTAACACCTTGTTCCAGCAGAAGAACAAATATAAAACATAATGGATGCACCCACGTTCCAAACACTGGCACCTGATCGACTACGCCATAGTGAGACGCTCTGACAGTAATGACGTCCTGCTGACACATACCATGAGGGGTGCTGAATGCTGGACAGATCACTGTATGATACTGGATAAACTCCAGGTGAGAATAAATCCCCCAATGCCTGCAGAAGTCCAGTAAGAAGCCTCTGCACTGTACCCAGCTTGAGAAAGCTGCAGTAAGGGACGAGTTCCGTCGCCCTCTCGCTAAAAGGCTGAGGGAGATTTAGCCTCTTCTGAGCGCAGAGGACCCCATGGACCAGAAGTGGGCATCTATTAGCTCAGTGCTCTATCAGGAAGTGGCCCACTTCACTGGCTACAGAGGTAGGAAACATCAGGACTGGTTCGATGAGAACTCTGACACCATCACAACCATACTAGACAATATGCACAAAGCACACAGGGTTACTCTCAACAGCCACACATCTGCTACCCTCCACCATCAATGGCATGCTAGAGGCATCACTACAGACCCTGGTTCGATCCGGGCTGTATCACAACCGGCCGTGATCGGGAGTCCCATAAGGCGGCACACAATTGGCCCAGCATGGCCCGGGTTAGGGGAGGGTTTGGCCTGCGTAGGCCGTCATTGTGAATAAGAATTTGTTCTTAACTGACTTGCCTAGTTAAATAAAGGTTCAAATGCATCGCGCAAGGAAGTGCAAACATTGTGTGCTCTGCAGAATGAAAGGTGGATGAATAAGGCAGAGGAAATCAACATTTATGCTGACAAAAACGACATGCACAATTTTTATATATGGCCCTAGAAGTCGCTCCATCACCCCACTGAAAACAGCTGATGGTCTGAATCTCTTGAAGGACCAAAACCAGATCCTGATGAGGTGGGCTGACCACTTTGAAGCACTACTCGATCAGCGCTCTCCTACTGACCACTCCATCCTGGAAGAACTGGCAATCCGTCCACCCATTCAAGACCTCAACCATTCGCCAACCTTCCAAGAGGTGTTATCAGCTATCCGTTCCCTCAAGAACAACACGGCTCCTGGTGCTGACAGCATCCTGGCAGAGCTACTTAAGGAAGGTTACTTCTGCACCAGAACACTCCACCAGTACATCACTGAGGTTTGGGACCGGGAGATCGTCCCCAAACAGTGGTGGGATGCAAACATTGCACCATCTATAAGAACAGGGGTGACAAGTCCATCTGCGGAAACAGCTGGGGAATATCCCTTCTGGTTGTTGCCAGCAAGGTCCTGGCCAAGGGGATGCTACACAGGCTGGTAAACAACAGAGGTGACTCTGGCAGCAGTTCAATGCAGCTTCAGAAAGAACAGGAGTACAGTCGACATGATATTCACCGCACGGCATCTCCAGAAGAAGTGCTGTGAACAACATCAGGACCTTTATCGACCTCTCTAAGGCCTTCGACACTGAACAGGCAACTACTATGGGGCATTCTACTCAAATTTGGCTGTCCAGACAAATTTGTTAACATCCTTTGCCAGTTCCATGATGGGATGATGGCTTGGGCGGCCATAGGAGGGCAGGAGTCAGTGCCCTTTGGAGTAATCATCGCTGGGAGGCAGGGGCGTGTGCTGGCACCTGTACTCTAACATCTTCCTCCTATGTGTCACCCAGCCTCTCCATAATAAGCTTGAAGACAGCAGCGGGTTTGCAGTGGACTTCAGGCTGGATGGAAACTTATTCAACATCAGGAGGCTCCAAGCAACCACCAAGGTTTTGACTGCGCGGGTTCTTGAGCTGCAGTATGCTGATGACTGTGCTCATGGCCACACTCTGGAAGACATTCAGTCCATCCTTGTAGCGGTTGTGAGGGTCTATAGCAGAATGAGACCGTCTATCAACACCACCAAGACAGAGGTGGTCTACCAATGGAGATCCAGCACTCCACCCACCATGCTTGTCTTCACCATTGAACACAAATCTCTGGCAATAGTCCCATTCTTCAAATACCTGGGCAGCATCCTCTTGGAGGACTGCAGCATCAACCTCTAAATTAAATATAGGATCAAGCAAGCATCAACTGCCTTCGGGAAACTCAGACGCAGGGTCTTCCAAAACAGGGATCTCCACATCCACACCAAAGTTGCCGTCTATCAAGCAGTCTGTATCACCACACTTCTTTACAGCTGTGAAGCATGGGTCACATAAGATGCCTGAAGCGCATCCTGGGAATCACCTGGTGCGACCGTGCGCCCCGTACAGAAATATTTGCTAAGACCAACTGCAAGAGTATGGATGCTATGGTCACACAACACCAACTGCGCTGGCTTGAGCCTGTCATTAGAATGTCTCAGAAGCGCTTGACGCGGAAGACCCTGTATGGCCAGCTACATCTTGTCCGGCGATATGCTGAAAACGTTGCTGAAGTAGTGCAGCATCAAACCCACAGACCTGGAGGATGCTGCTGCTGACCGTTGCACCTGGCGGCAGCTCTGCCATAGCGGTTTACATAGTTGGGAGCACAACAAAACACAAAACACAAAAATAGCTCAGGAGACATACAACCATGCCCCGCCAACAGACTGCATATGCCCCACCTGCAATAAAGTTTGTGGATCTCGGATTGTACAGTCACCAAAGAATTCACTGTTAACTTAGAAGTCATCATCGGATACGATGGACAACCGTAATGTAACATCTCTTACCTTCTCCCTATAGACTGTCTCATCGTTGTCGGTGATCAGGCCTAACACCGTTGTGTCTGCAAACTTAATGATGGTGTTGGAGTCGTGCATGGCCACGCAGTCATGGGTGAACAGGGAGTACAGGAGGGGACTAAGCACGCACCGGAGGGGCCTCCGTGTTGAGGGTCAGCGTGGTGGATGTGTTGTTACCTACACTCACCACCTGGAGGCAGCCTGTCAGGAGGTCCAGGATCCAGTTGCAGAGGGACGTGTTCAGTCCCAGGATCCTTAGCTTAGTGATGAGCTTGGAGGGCACTATGGTGTTGAACGCTGAGCTGTAGTCAATGAACAGCATTCTCACGTAGGTGATCCTTTTGTCAAGGGCAGTGTGGAGTGCAATAGAGATTTCATCATCTGTGGATCTGTTGGGCAGTATGCGAATCGGAGCCGGTCCAGGGTTTCTGGGATGATTATGTTAGCCATGACCAGCCTTTCAAAACATTTCATGGCTACAGATCTGAGTGCTACGGGGCAGTAGTCATTTAAGCAGGTTACCTTTGCATTCCTGCGCACAGGGACTATGGTGGTCTGCTTGAAACATGTATTACATTCTGAGTCAGGGAGAGATTGAAAATGTCAGTGAAGACACTTGCCAGCTGGTCAGTGCATGCTCTGAGTATGTGTCCTGGTAATCTGAATGATAACCTGTTTAAAAGAGGTCTTACTCACGTCATCTATGAATCACACAGTCGTCCGGAACAGCTGGTGCGCTCATGCATGGTTCAGTGCTGCTTGCCTCGAAGCGAGCATTGAAGGCATTTAGCTCGTCTGGTATGCTCACATCACAGGGCAGGTCGCGGATGGACTTCCCTTTGTAATCCGTAATAGTTTGCAAGCCCTGCCACATCCAACGAGCGTCAGAGCCGGTGTAGTAGGATTCGATCTTAGTCCTGTATTAACGCTTTCCCTGTTTGATGGTTCATTGGAGTGTGTAGCTGGATTTCATATAAGTGCCCGGATTAGTCTCCCGCTCCTTGAAAGCAGCAGCTCTAGCCTTTAGCTCAGTGTGGTTGACTGTAATCCATGGCTTCTGGTTGGGATATGTATGTACGGTCACTGTGGGGAACGACGTCATCGATGCAGTTAATGAAGGCGGTGACGGATGTGGTAGTATACTTCTCAATGCCATTGGATGAATCCCGGAACATATTCCAGTCTGCAGAAGAGTCAGGCCAGAGATCACAATGGAGAGCATGCCATGGACCCCAGACGACCAGATGATTATGTTCTGCAATCATTCAAGTCTTCAAACAGAGTAATACAATTCACAAACTTTATTTTTTTAGCAAAATATATATTTACAATATGATATTGAACACTTTAAAAGTAGCATGGCACTGTACAATTAAGTTAAATTAAAATGCATAAGCAGCAAGTACACTCAAAATATAATATTCCTAGAATAAGGTGCAAATGTCTACTAATAATAATAATCAGTACACATAAATGTAAAGAACTGTGACACAAACATCTAATACTTAGCTCTGGCTTAATCACCCTGCAATATCCACTTACAGTATGTTATGGCACACCAATGGACATTATCTGTAATGTTATGCACTTCCATTAGTTTCACTTCCACCTCCATATTACACAAAGAAGAAACACTGAGCCACTATCCATCACACGTTACCAGATCACAATCTCAGTGTAAAGCAGTGCATTAAAATATTCAAATCAAAACACTAAAGACATAACTGAAAAGTCAAAATGGTTCCTACAGTGTTTCATCTGGAGAGGGGACAACATGCATTTGTTTTTTAACCACAACCTTTGATGTACAGTATAAACTGCCTCAGTTTTACCCCCACTTGCTCCCATGCTCTTTAGCCACCTGCTGCTGCAGGGTCCCACATGGCCCAAAGGAGGGGGTCCCCAGGTACCCATAAGAGGGGGGGCCCAGGTCCCCTAGCTGGCGGAGGGACTTGCACATGGGGCAGGGGTAATCAGAGAGGCCCTCGATGTCCTCGAAGGCCAGGTTGACGATCTGGTCTGTGCAGGGGTCACAGTAGAGGTGGCCGCAGGACAGGCGTTTCAGGCGAGCTTCGTAGGAGATGCAGCACTGGCAGTGAGGCAGGTCTGGCCCCAGGGAGAGAGAGCCAGTCAGGGAGCTGCTTTCCAGACTACCTGCTTGGCTGGAGCTCAGCTTGCTTGGAGACCTACAGAGGGGATGAGAAGTTAGGGGTTGGACTCTGGGTAAGAGGTGTGTAATGTATACACCGGGAGTCAGGAAGCAGATGCAGAAGGTGAGTTTAATAATAACAAACATGAAGAAAATATAAAACAGGATACGTGTACTGAACGTGACCAAAACCCAATACTGCCTGATGACTGAGGATTACTGGGGGCTATATGAAGGGAAAGTAATCAGGGTGGTGATGAAGTCCAGGTGTGCTTAACAATGGGGAGCAGGTGTGTGCCATGATGGTTGCCAGGTTTACGCAATTTGGGTTGCCAGGACTGGTAGTTAGTAGACCGTTGACTTTGAGCGCCCGCGGGAGGGAGCAGGAGTAGGCGTGACAAGGTGTTTGCTGAAGTGCAATGGTATAGACTATACAGTGTAGTACTCTGTGAATCTTTTCAAATTCATTTATCCCAAACAAATGCTGTGGGGCAAAATGGTATGTAATAGGATCATATAAGTATAGAAACTATCATTCAGCAACCTTGAATAGAAAACATATCATACATGCAGATATCATTGCATTTTCAGTACAATATACACTATGATATGTTTTGGTTTAACAAAGGGTTTCCAACAAAGTCAGATGCATTTCTGGCTACATTTGTGGTCATGTAACACATTATTTCATACCTTTCATAATTTGTCTCATGAAAACAATGCTGGAGAATGGAGGCAAACCTTTTTGCTTCACAAACCTTTTGTCATAACAATTAAAGGATGGATTTTTTCTTCATAGCAAATATATTGTTACACTTCACAAACTCTTATAGAGGGGGATCAAATAGATTATCTATATGCTATTAATCTAGTCTTAAAACTGAAATGAAATATTACTTACTGTGATATTGACACTTCGGCTCTGACTCCATAATATACCGAACAAAAATATAAAACGCAACATGTAAAGTGTTGGTCCCATGTTTCATGAGCTGAAATAAAAGATCCCAGAAATATTCCATACGCACAAAAAGCTTATTTCTCTCCAATTCTGTGCACAAATTTGTTTAGATCCCCGTTAGTGAGCATTTATCCTTTGCCAAGATAATCCATCCACCTGACAGGTGTGGCATAATCAAGGAGCGGATTAAACAGCATGATCATTACACAGGTGCACCTTGTGCTGGGGACAAAAGGCTACTAAAATGTGCAGTTTTGTCACAACGCAATGCCACAGATGTCTCAAATTGAGGGAGCATGCAATTGGCATGCTGACTGCAGGAATGTCCACCAGAGCTGTTTCGAGAGAACTGAATGTTAATTTCTCTACCATAAGCCGCATCCAACGTTGTTTTAGAGAATTTAGCATTACGTCCACCTGGCCTCACAACCACGCCAGTCCAGGACCTCCACATCCGGCTTATTCACCTGCGGGATCGTTGGAGACAAGCCACCCAGAAAGCTGATAAAACTATGGGTTTGCACAACTGAAGAATTTATCCACAAACTGTTAGAAACCTTCTCAGGGAAGATCATCTACATGCTCACCAGGGTCTTGATCTGACTGCAGTTCGACGTTGTAAGCGACTTTAGTGGGCAACTGCTCACCTTCGATGGCCACTAGCACGCTGGAGAAGTGTGTTCTTCACAGATTAATCCCGGTTTCAAGTGTACCAGGCAGATGGCAGACAGCGTGTATGGCGTTTGTGGGCGCGCGGTTTGCTGATGTCAACGTTGTGAACAGAGTGCCCCATGGTGGCGGTAGGGTTATGGTATGGGCAGGCATAAGCTACGGACAACAAACGCAATTGCATTTGATCATTGGCAATTTGAATACACAAAGATACCGTGAGTAGATCCTGAGGCCCATTGTCGTACCATTAATCTGCCACCATCCCCTCATGTTTCACCATGATAATGCATGGCCACATGTCGCAAGGATCTGTACACAATTCTTGGAAGCTGAAGATGTCCCAGTTCTTCCATGGCCAGCATACTCACCAAACATGACACCCATTGAGCATGTGTGGGATGCTCTGGATCGACGTGTATGACAGAGTGTTCCAGTTCCCACTAATATCCAGCAACTTCACACAGCCATTGAAGAGGAGTGGGACAACATTCCACAGGCCACAATCAACAGCCTGATCACCTTTATGCGAAGGAGATGTGTTGTGCTGCATGAGGCACTTGAAAATGGATGGTCACACTAGATACTGACTGGTTCTGATCCACGCCCCTACTTTTTTTTAAGGCATCTGTGCACAACAGATGCATATCTGTATTCCCAGTCATGAAATCCATAGATTAGGGCCTAAATAATTGATTTAAATTGAATGATATCCGTATATGAACTGTAACTCGGTAAAATCTTTGAAATTGTTGCATGTTGCCTTTACATTTTTGTTCCGTGTAATATATAATGGCATAAAAACTGTGGGATATCATACAATGTTAAACAAACAATTATGGTCATTGGGAAAATTTGATTTTCTCACACTCACCTCTGTGAAGACGCCGAATCCTTAAAACAATCGAAGCTCAGAGCCGCTAAGATTCTCCATAAAAGGTCCATACCATTTCCTCTCATGATAGCGCAAATATTTCATCGACCTGGTTTCTGGGCCACATCCTCTTAGCGTCAGTCTTATTTCATATGTTACTATCTCTGTAGTCCTTAAAACCACCCTATCTAAATATGAAAATTAGGCAAATCCAAAAAGCATAACAAAGCAGTATCGTTGTACCTGTTCCAGTCGAGAAAAAATGAATAACGTTACAATGGCGATTTTTCCTCTACCTACGGTAGGTTACATTAACACCAAGTATACACGGCACGCGAACAGAAACGGAATACGAAGTGGAGCAGCTGGAGTAATCAGGATAGACTAAAAGCGCGCAACGACGTAGACTGGATTTGACCAATGCGATGAAAATAGGACAGTTGATATTGACCTTTACGTTATTTATTATCATACATGGAAAGTCTATAGGCTACACTTGGCGTTTCGGCATATAGCAATAAATTAATTAAATGGTCTGACTCCAAACGCGCATAGGGTTTTTCTCTTTATGGGCCATGTTCATGTGTTCTTGTGGAATATCGGGTCATTAGGATGCGGCGATCGCTACATGAAGGCATAACTTCACAAGGTAGCCACATGGTGGCGATACATACCTGAGCATTCTTTGACTAAACTTACTGGCCCACTGAGTTTTAATGTCAGCTATGGGCTACAATCAAAACGTTTTGAATTATATAGTCAGTCAATGGTTTTAACTTTACGTTTGAAAAAAAGAGTTGTTCCAATGCAAGTGTTCTATTATTTGTCTTATAGTGTTATCATAAAGTATAAAATTATAAGGCAGGGAAGGAAATGCGCTGTAAGATTAGCCCATGATGCCACTATTGTGCTCAGGAAATTGGATCTCTTTGTAATTAAATTAGGTGTTCTTGGTAAACTAGCACTGGCTAGGCTCACTTTTGTTATAGTACAACGATATGACACAGTCCTATATTTTTCTAAATTAAATGTAATAACAGGCAAATAATAGTTAAATAGCTGCAAATAGCAATGAAGACCATTCTATTGTAGGCCACATGAGATGCTAGCTAGTCTGGGCAGTGTTTACTTTCAGGCACATTTGTTTGTTAAGATTGTAATCTTTTCTGTCAGTTATGTGGGTCTCACACCAGCCAGCCCATCTGCTGACTGGGTTGGGGGCAATTTGTGCAGCAGTGTGGGAGTGTTGATCAGGTCTGTCAGTTTTCTAACTGGTTCCTCTGAGGGTGATGCATGGATAGCTGTTGCTCCTCCCTCCACTGGAGTCTGGACCACCTGTGGAAATGATGTCTAGTTGAGATACAGTACAGCATTATAAGCACCTACTGCAATACAGGATTATCATTTTACTCAGGGTTGTGTGTGGTTGCAGTGATACAGTGATTATAAGGATTATAGTATAATATTAATATGAATTTAGTTTAAGTATTATAGATTGTAACGGAAATAAGATTTTGGTCTCTGTTCATTACAGTATTGTTATCATGCAATTTCATAACATGAAAATCATATAGAAACATGTTTTGTTTACTGTAGCAATAGGCAACACAACTTCCCCAAACATATTTTAATGTGTATCATTAAAACCAGCATGGCCTCCCTAATGAATTCTGAGATGGTATCACAACACCCTGAGAGTTCCATTCCTGACTTCTGTTCTGATCTTATTTGTATGCTTTTCAAGTATGCTTTCCAAGTTGGATCGTGAAACGAGTGAGAAGTCACTTGGAACTCTAATGCAGATCTCTCACATCAATGCTGATTAAATAACAAGGCAGCTTTAATCTGTCGACTTTTGACCCCAACCAATCAGATCTCTCACCAACAAACCGTGCTGGAAATGATTGGAAGACAGTGACGCGTTGCTGGAAATGATTGGAAGACAGTGACGCGTTGCTGGAAATGATTGGAAGACAGTGACGCGTTGCTGGAAATGATTGGAAGACAGTGACGCGTTGCTGGAAATGATTGGAAGACAGTGACGAAGTTGCACTGTACTACTCCCATATGTCAGCCAGGGTGGGGGGAAGAGTGTAAGAGAAGCCATATAGCTATTGTAACATAATGCTAGGCATGCACTGAGCATCCCACTGGGACTGAGTGCAGAGCATCAGAGGTCAGGAGTACTATGGGGTGTCCTGATGTCCTGTTCCCATCATCATCACGGGTCATGTGACCTGTTACTTTGACAGCTTCAATCAATCACTCTTCTCATTTTTTGTGAATGAAAGGGAATCTAATGTGGAATCAGGGCAGAGATTGTGGAAAATATAGGAGTATAACTGTTGTGGTCAATAGATACCAGCCTGTAGGACCTGTCCAAATGGCAGCTGGCCATCTCTGAAATAGACTGTGGCTGGCGACTATAGTAACGCCTGAAGCTAAAGGCCAGGAACTCATCTGGTCTGATGAGATCATGATGGAGAGGGTTTGCAGTTGGCATGGCAATATGTAGGCTTATTAGGGTTAGATGTATGGTGCAGTGTACAGTTTGGTAGTGTATGTTAGTCTATTTTGGTGTTACAACTTATGGTTTGCGCAGACTGTGAATACCCGATGAATTTACAGCAATACCTTTCCGAAAGATTTTACACCTTTTACTTCTTCCAAATGATTTATCAGTCTTTTACAAACACAGTATCAAACAGTATCATTTCTCATGTCCAATTATAGCCACGAGCTGCAGCACGTGTAGGCAGAGGCATCTCGTGCACAGCTCAATGCACCAACAATTTGGTGAGTATGGCGAGAAAGACGTTCGAATCGATATCAGTTTGGGCAGAAATCTATAGCGTCTATAATATTGCCAAATATGTCTTCAAATGCTCCCGTGGTTTGAAGAATTAATGAATGCCACATCACAAACAGCGTACGGCTCCATAGACATTCTAACGTCCACACTGAAGCAAAAGAAGAACACCCTCTCCGAAGAGAATGGTGTACGCGAGACTAGAGGGATGGATGCTCGAGAGGAGGGGGATGCTCGAGAGGAGGGGGATGCTCCAAGAAGGATGCTGTGTGGTAGGGTAGCGCTGTCGTACGACGTCAGCCTTGTGCACATAACAGGGTTAGGTTGTATTCTAAACTGGGTAGGTGACCACAGAACAATTTTCATAGACCGGATTTAACACCTTTTGATTTTTTTTAACACGGTGACAACCTTATTAACAAATAAATACGGTTGAGGTCAACTGGAAAAACGCCAACCTTCTCTACCAAAGGTAAGGAAGAGTATAAGTCTCGGTTACATTTATTTGTCGTATATTTTGTTATACTCGATGTTTATCAAGAGCATTTAGGGTAGTATTGCAATAATTGTGTTAAATAGCCTAGTCAATAGTTTTCCACGGCTGACCACGCGGAGCTGCCGAGGTTATTTTGAGCGAAAGCAAGAACGCACAACCGATAGAAAATGACCCCCCACCCCATCCCTAAATAGCCTGTTAGTGAAAGAGCCAGAGGAGAAGTCAACGTCTGTGTGTAAAATACAAGTGATATAAATCTGTTTCTACAACAAAAACAACAAAGAACGAATTTCCAAAGAACGAATAGCATTTCTAAAACCACCAAATTTGGCCTGGTGGTCTCGTGCGTAATAATGTAAACCTGCATCCCTGCTCCATCCCTGTGCCATCACATATTAGCCATTATTACTATTGAAAACTGAGTTCTTCTCAAGCATGACATAACCTGGCTAATTATAGGCTACAGTGCATTTACGTATAGTGGTGAAGACTCTTCCATAGTTTAGTTTATGGTTAATTGGCGTTTATTTAAATAATGACTCTCACCTTATCGCCTCACCCCTTCACCAGTCTGGACAGCTTGCATTTGATTTGATGGTTGGATATATTCACCCTGAACCATAAGGTATAGGCTACACACACTGTTGAGCATCAGTGAATGTTTTTACCATAGGCTATATGTAGACTGTTTATTTTTAAGATAAGCGACATAAACGGCTGCGTCCTGTTCATTACGCGTAGAACGCGATAAATGACCTTGCCCTCTGTGAACCTGAAGATGAACGAATCTTGCTTAGAACTTCTTTTTTTCTTTGTCAGTGCAGTGTCGCGTTAGTTCTGCTACAATGACCTTGTCATTAAAAAACATGACACATAGGCCTATACAGTCGATTTTTGAAGGCAACTTCGGGTTGTCCCAGCGTCTAGAATGGATAGGCTACGGTTACTGATTGACATGTTGGCCTGATAGAAAGGGCCTTCTGGGAAAAATATTCGATCTGATTGTAAAATAATTTGACAACAATTGACACCTATCTCTTTTACAATCCTTTATTCGCAATCACTGTTACATTTTGTTTACTAGGCTATAGCCATAGAATGTTGTTACAATGTCCATGTGTTCTCACCTTGGATAGGATCAACTACAATATGGCCTTTACCAATAGAATGATAGCCTATAAATGTTTATTTTATTTGGTTAACACACTATTTATTAAGATCAAAATGTGGTTGGAAGATGCTTTGTGATTTACATCAGTTCATAATCTAATTGACTAGGCCTATGGATTGGACTACAGTGCTTGCCAAATAGTGACACAGTATTTACTACCCTCCCTTTCATTTGTTATGCTTGTTGTCAATCAAGCCTTCACCTCCTTTATCTCACCTCACTTGCTCACATTGTATATAGACTTATTTTTCACTGTATTATTGACTGTATGTTTGTTTTACTCCATGTGTAACTATGTGTTGTTGTATGTGTCGAACTGCTTTGCTTTATCTTGGCCAGGTCGCAATTGTAAATGAGAACGTGTTCTCAATTTGCCTACCTGGTTAAATAAAGGTGAAATAAATAAATAAATAAAAAAGTCCTGCTGTAGCTACTTGCAAAGCCTGTTGGTGACTCAGATATATAAATGTATGTTTTTCTCTAACCTTGCAGTAATTCCTCCGTCAGTCTCTTGCCTGATTTACTACTCTTTTGATGCTGCAATACTCATTGTAGTGTAACCTTAAGAGATTACTTCTGAAAGGTGTGTGTACTGTAGAGTACAGGGTAAAACAGAATACATTGAGAATGGCATGGCAGCTCAGGTTGGTGACAGCTACAGTCATGCCCATGATGGTACATTCCTCTTCAATGCATAACCTTCATTGGAGTTTTGATATTACTCCCTCTGTTGTTTGTGCTTGTTCAACAACCCGTTGAAGCCAGATGAGCCATTTCTAAAGTGGTGTTAAAGGCAGTATTCATTAAATACTGTGGCTATTTGGTCTCCTTGAGCTGTGATGTGGCACAGAAGTACAATCAAGTACATCAAGTACCAGCAAACTGGGGAAGTATTGAGACATCAAGCTCTGGGTGGTTATACTAAGGGAGAGTTGATCTAATCGATACAATAACAATATAATGGAGGTTATCCATTGAAGAGGGAGGGTATCATGGATATGGGACAGCAGCTCCAGCCTCCACGGTTAGCCAGGCGACAGGGAAGGGAGCTGGACTGTTTGGTGGTCTTATTTTCTGCCTGCTACCTCTGCTGATTAGGGTGTGCTCTGGGTTGTTCTCAAAGATTAGCCTTGTCACAAGTTACAACTTGACTCCGCGGTGGCTGTGAGCACTGTGAGCACTGGGGCTTACCGCATTACCATAACACATCCTAAAACAGGCTGAAATAGCCCGTGGACCAGCAACACAGACATTCAACTCATTCTCATTCCCATCCACCAGTATCCAACACATATCGTTGAGATCACTTGATCAGTGCAGGTGTTGCTAAATTTAGACAGTCCACTTCCATCACCACCTAGCAACCCAGAAACACAGGCCATCGGTCAAATACATACCTACGTGTTTTACATTTCTACTCTCTTATAGATTTACCGTACAACTGAGAGATAATCAATGCCTTTTTTCTATCTCTCGACGGAGTTCTCAAAGCACATTACCATCAGTCTTCCACTGACAGCACATTTGCTTTTAATCTGCCATAAGGGGTATCTACCTCAGAGGAATGTAATGTTGTAAACCAAACGGTAAAGCAGCAGTAAACCACACAGTGTAGCTGCACAATAGCAAAACAAATAGCCTCAGTGCACGCAGTAGGAGAACAAGAGCAAACATTGTAGCTGTATAGTAGCCATTTCAAACGCTTCACATTGGCTAAATTCATTAGAGTCCAACAACAACAAATGGTATTAATCCAATGCATAACACTAAGCATGGAGAGCTTGCCATAGTTTCTACAGAATGCAGTGGTGAGGATATCTGGATAGAGAGTACCCCAGTCCCCAGCATCATCATCTTCTCCTCCCATAATCCCTGCGGTATATTCTTGGGTTCTGTTAGAGAAATTACCTTCTCCTCTCTGGTATATCACTGCAGTGTACACTTTCCTGTTTGTAAGATTATTTTTCTCCAGCAAGGACGCTTTATACTTTCCTCTCCAAGCTTTCACAATCCAGCACACATAATCACTGTCTTCTCATATTTCAGTTCAAAGCTTGGCATTATTATGTCAGCATCTACACCTGCTGCTACATTTGAAACAGTAGATTGACTACAACATTGTTGTTATGAGTCATGAAACGACCATGAAAATTGTAAAAACCCTCTACATATCTATTATTTCATATGTAGGCATTACCACTCAGGCATTACAGTAGGTATAATCAAATGCCAATAGCTTCTATTAGAGAATCAGAGCCTCCGTTTAAAGGTGGACAGGAGTGGTAAAAAGTAGTTCCCCTTGACATGGATACCACCAACATCAAATTCAAGTACTGGACTGTTAAAACCTATGGACCGTTACATCATTGAAGGATATAACAAGCTCATTGAGTTGTCTCCCTCTGCATATATCACCCATTTCATTCCCTTGTTACCTCTCAAAACTGACATGAAGAAGCCCTCTCAAATAGTACAGTATTTTGTATATTCAACTTTTCTGTAGCAAGGGCAACTGCCACAGATGCTTATAATTAACTTTTTCATTATAGGTACTGCGAATGGATCCACAGCAGTTTTTTCTTTATAGCAGTGATGGGAACTAAAATGGATGCTGGGATGACATGCTGTTTGACATGGTGTTGCTAACTGCTGTAGTGAGCCCAGGTTGACTACGCACACTGAGAGGTTCCACCCAGGGAATGATGACAATGATGACGTGACTCATGTTGGGCTGTGCCCTTTCCAGAGGGGACCTCTCTCTCTCTTTCTCTGCAGAACCATGCATACTGTCTAGGTGGGTGGAGCTACTGTATGATTCATGAAAGGAGCGTGTTTACGCACATCCAAACATGGCATTGGAGCTGGACAGAAAGGAACAGCTAAATCAATAGATATTGTCTCCTCTCTGTTTGCTACTCCTGCTGAACAGCCTCTCATCATCCTCTCTCAGGAATACCTCTACCCTGTAATGCCCAAACCAGGAGTGTCCAGCCTGTGCAGTGTTCAGGCAGCAGGGACACAATGTAATCAAATAAAGAAACACATTTCCTCTGGGACTCTTTCTAGGTACAGTACCAGTCAAAAGTTTGGACACACCTACTCATTCAAGAGTTTTTCTTGATTTTTACTATTTTCTACATTGTAGCATAATAGTGAAGACATCAACACTATGAAAAACACATATGGAATTATGTAGTAACCAAAAACGTGTTTTATATTTTATATTCTTCAAAGTAGCCACCCTTTGCCTTGATGATGGCTTTGCACACTCTTTGCATTCTCTCAACCAGCTTCATGAGGAATGCTATTCCAACAGTCTTGAAGGAGGGCTGAGCATTTGTTGGGTGCTTTTCATTCACTCTGCGGTCCAACTCATCCCAAACCATCTCAATTGGATTGAGGTTGGGTGATTGTGGAGGCCAGGTTATCTGATGCAGCACTCCATCACTCATTCTTGGTCAAATAGCCCTTACACAGCCTGGAGGTGTGTTTTAGGTCATTGTTGAAAAACAAATGATAATCCCACTAAGCACAAACCAGATGGGATGGCGTATTGCTGCAGAATGCTGTGGTAGCCATGGTGGTGTGCCTTGAATTCTAAATAAGCACCCCCACACCTCCATGCTTCACGGTGGGAACCACACATGCAGAGATCATCCGTTTACCTACTCTGCGTTTCATAAAGATAAGGCGATTGTAACCAAAAATCTCAAACTTGGACTCATCAGACCAAAGGACAGATTTCTACCTGTCTGATGTCCATTGCTCGTGTTTTTTGGCCTAAGCAAGTCTCTTCTTGTTATTGGTGTCCTTTAGTAGTGGTTTCTTTGCAGCAATTCGACCATGAAGGCCTGATTCACGCAGTCTTCTCTGAACAGTTGATGTTGAGATGTGTCTGTTACTTGAACTCTGTGAAGCATTTATTTGGGCTGCAATCTGAGGTGCAGTTAACTCTAGCGAACTTATCCTCTGCAGCAGAGGTAACTCTGGGTCTTCCTTTCCTGTGGCGGTCCTCATGAGGGCCGGTTTCATCATAGTGCTTGATGGTTTTTGCGACTACACTTGAATAAAGTTGAAAAGTTCTTGAAATTTTCCGGATTGACTGGCCTTCATGTCTTAAAGGATTGGACCCTTCTTTTCAATTTTCCCCTAAAATGACAAACCCAAATCTAACTGCCTGTAGCTCAGGACCTGAAGCAAGGATATGCATATTCTTGATTCCATTTGAAAGGAGACACTTTGAAGTTTGTGGAAATGTAAAATTAATGTAGGAGAATATAACACATTCGACCTTGTAAAAGATAATACAAATACAAAAACAGGTTTTTTAAAAGTTTTTTTTTAATCATCTTTGAAATGCAAGAGAAAGGCCTAAATGTAATATTCCAGGTTATGCGCAATTTAGATTTTGGCCACTTGATGGCAGCAATGTATGTGCAAAGTTTTAGACTGATTCAATGAACCTTTGCATTTCTGTTCAAAATGTTGTATCAAGACTGCCCAAATGTGCCTAATTGGTTTATTAATACATTTTCAAGTTCATAACTGTGCACTCTCCTCAAACAATAGCATGGTATTCTTTCACTGTAACAGCTACTGTAAATTGGACAGTGCAGTTAGATTAACAAGAATTTAAGCTTATCAGATATTTCTATGTCCTGGGAAATTTTCTTGTTACTTACAACCTAACGCTAATCACATTAGCCTACATTAGCTCAACCGTCCTGCGGGTGGGAACACCGATCCTGTAGAGGTTAAAGTAATGATATACTGTTGTTTCTCTTTGATTATTTGAGCTGTGCTTGCCATAATATGGACTTGGTCTTTTACCAAATAGGGCTATCTTCTTTATACCACCCCTACCTTGTCACAACACAACTGATTAGCTCAAACGCATTAAGAAGGAAAGGAATTCCACAAATGAACTTTTAACAAGGCACACCTATTAATTGAAATGCATTCCAGGTGACTACCTCATGAAGCTGGTTGAGAGAATGCCAAGCGTGTGCAAAGCTGTCATCAAGGCAAATGGTGGCTACTTCGAAGAATCTCAAATCTCAAATATATTTGGATATGTTTAACACTTTTTTGGTTACTACATGATTCCATATGTGTTATTTCATAGTTTTGATGTCTTCACTAATATTCTACAATGTAGAAAATAGAAAAACAAAGAAAACCCTTGAATGAGTAGGTGTGTCCAAACTTTTGACGGGTATTGTATATCGCACACATTGTTGTAGACTACTGTAAGCTGAATACATTTGACCAATGTCCTGTTGGTGGGAGTTTATCACCTCACGCGACCATACATCATCACTGAGGGATAACTTGGCCGCTGCACCTCTGTCCTTGTGCCCAGAAAACCAGGCATGAATAATGGAGGGGTGTTTCGATCGGTCCAGGCCACCTCTGGACGCTCAGACCAGAGCAGTCAATAACTGATGGATGTTTCGACCAGCCCAGGCCACCCCTGGATGCTAAAACCAGAGCAGCAGATATCTGAATAATGGGATAGAAAAAAGGAACTGAGTCATAACTTAGTTGTCTAAGTAGATCATATTTCGAAATTTACTGTAATAACCTCACCTCACCCTTTCCTATTTTCCACAACTTTCTTTTTCAAAATGATACTCTTTTCTCTCCTTTCTTTGCAGTTTGTGGTAGATTGACATTAAATCAAATGGTGTGTGAGTGCGTGCGAGCTTGTATGCATGTCCTCAGGGGAGTCCCAAGGCTCTCTACCTGTCTGCCTTGCTCTCTACCTGTCTGCCTCTCTACCTGTCTGCCTAGACTCTGTCTAGCCTATCATGTTGTTGAGTATTTTCCAAACTGCAACTCATGCAACTTTCGCTTCGAGTTAGATGAAGTGAAATGGTATTGGTTTAATGGTCTTTCAAAGCGGCACCTCATACGCTCCAAGGGGAACCAATTTAAACACATTTACTAACAAGCTTTCTGGTATTGAGGAAATTATAGAAGTCAAAAAAGACACTCACAAGAATGTGAATTTGGTCTCTCGCTCGATGTGTACACTGGAAATGAGTAATACCTATCAAAGTGTTATTTGCTCCCTGTTGAACAGAAACATACTCCCAATCAAATAGACTTGACTAGATACACATCCTCTTCAGTGTGTATGTGTTTCACCATGGTGGACAGGATGGTACCAGCATAGGTGTTTGTAGACTGGACCCTGTGGGGATCACTTCAAACAGACCAGACGTGTGCCAGCAGTGAGTGGGCCGCAATGACATGGCCCAGCATGCAATGCTCTGCACACATGACATTGAGGCAAGCCAAGGTTTTGTTAGCAAAACCAGAAGCGGGAGTATGGTGTGAAAATATGGCTCAACCAGAAAAGTGATACATTGGATACTGTTTGAGGTATATTTAAGCAATATGGCACGAGAGGGTGTGGTATATGGCCAATATACGCCATTGTTGCAACCCCTATTACCAGTCTGTTCAACCTCTCTTTCGTATCGTCCGAGATCCCCAAAGATTGGAAAGCTGCCCCGGTCATCCCCCTCTTCAAAAGGGGTGACACTCTAGACCCAAACTGTTATAGACCTATATCCATCCTGCCCTGCCTTTCTAAAGTCTTCGAAAGCCAAGTTAATATACAGATCACTGACCATTTCGAATCCCACCATACCTTCTCCACTGTGCAATCCGGTTTCCGAGCTGGTCACGGATGCACCTCAGCCACGCTCAAGGTACTAAACGATATCATAACCGCCATTGATAAAAGACGGTACTGTGCAGCCGTCTTCATCGACCTGGCCAAGGCCTTCGACTCTGTCAATCACTGTATTCTTATCGGCAGACTCAACAGCCTTGGTTTCTCAAATGACTGCCTCGCCTGGTTCACCAACTATATCTCAGACAGATTTC
Source organism: Salvelinus alpinus (assembly GCF_045679555.1). NCBI lineage: Eukaryota > Metazoa > Chordata > Actinopteri > Salmoniformes > Salmonidae > Salvelinus > Salvelinus alpinus. The sequence continues at coordinate 13,233,922 of NC_092120.1, read as the reverse complement.
AGTGTGTCAAATCGGAGGGCCTGTTGTCTGGACCTCTGGCAGTCTCTATGGGGTACCACAGGGTTCAATTCTCGGACCGACTCTTTTCTCTGTATATATCAATGATGTCGCTCTTGCTGTGGGTGATTCCCTGATCCACCTCTATGCAGACGACACCATTCTGTATACATCTGGCCCTTCTTTGGACACTGTTAACTAACCTCCAAACGAGCTTCAATGCCATACAACAGTCCTTCCGTGGCCTCCAACTGCTCTTAAACGCTAGTAAAACCAAATGCATGCTTTTCAACCGTTCACTGCCCACACCCGCCCGCCCGACTAGCGTCACTACTCTGGACGGTTCTGACTTAGAATATGTGGACAACTACAAATACCTAGGTGTCTGGCTAGACTGTAAACTCTCCTTCTAGACTCATATTAAACATCTCCAATCCAAAATTAAATCTAGAATTGGCTTCCTATTTCCCAACAAAGCCTCCTTCACTCACGCTGCCAAACATACCCTCGTAAAACTGACTATCCTACCGATCCTCGACTTCAGTGATGTCATTTACAAAACAGCTTCCAATACTCTACTCAGCTAACTGGATGCAGTCTATCACAGTGCCATCCGTTTTGTCACCAAAGCCACTTATACCACCCACCACTGCGACCTGTATGCTCTAGTCGGCTGGCCATCGCTACATATTCGTCGCAAGACCCACTGGCTCCAGGTCATCTATAAGTCTATGCTAGGTAAATCTCCACCTTATCTCAGCTCACTGGTCACGATAACAACACCCACCCGTAGCTCCAGCAGGTATATCTCACTGGTCATCCCCAAAGCCAACACCTCCTTTGGCCGCCCTTCCTTCCAGTTCTCTGCTGCCAATGACTGCAACGAATTGCAAATATTGCTGAAGCTGGAGACTTATATGTCCCTCACTAACTTTAAACATCAGCTATCTGAGCAGCTAACCGATCACTGCAGCTGTACGTAGCCCGTCTGTAAATAGCCCACCCAATCTACCTACCTCATCCCCATATTGTTTTTATTTACTTTTCTGCTCTTTTGCACACCAGTATTTCTACTTGCACATCATCATCTGCTCATTTATCACTCCAGTGTTAATTTGCTAAATTGTAATTACTTTGCTACTATGGCCAAATTTATTGCCTTACCTCCTCACGCCATTTGCACACACTGTATATAGACTTTCTTTTTTTACTATTGTGTTATTGACTGTACGCCTGTTTGTTCCATGTGTAACTCTGTGTTGTTGTTTGTGTCGCACTGCTTTACTTTATCTTGGCCAGGTCGTAGTTGTAAATGAGAACTTGTTCTCAACTGGCCTACCTGGTTAAATAAAGTCAATTTTTTTTTTTTTAAACAAATGTGATTTAGAGTGATGACAGTGGAGTACATACCTACACGGGGGAGTTATTACAGACATCTGCAGTTGGATGAGGTGGCAGAGGGCCAACATGGAGGTGTTGGGGAGAGATAACGTGTGTGTGTGTGATTAGAAGTGGAGGTATATGCATCCCTAGTGAGATTTAACCTTAACACAATGCTAAAGCCCTACTGTGTGTACCCTGTCACCAAAACCCCATAGATCAACACATCCATAAAGAGCCAATCTCATTCACTCTTCTGTCCTCAAATACTACTTTACTGTAAACTCCATCCGGAGCATTATGGATAATCTTCCTGATTAGCTAGTTCACGTAAGCACTCGCCAGACTACTATATTGGACAGCCAAACAATACTATATTGTTGAGGCAAACTATGCTCTCGTGGAAGTAAATGTAGTTGTCCAACCCCATACAGTATCTGTAGGATTTCATCAAACCACAGTTTAGTCGAGAGGATATGATTTGAGTGGGAGATTAGACCTCCTGTCGAAACTGTGCACTATCTATCTGTTTGGTGTTTTTAGTCCTACTGTCATCCATCTTCTTACTCCATTACTGGCTGACTTCTCCCCGGCAACCCTGTCTCCTACTAAACGTTTATAAAGCCTCCGCTGAATAAAATGTCACTCCTTTATCACAGGCATTTCTCTCTTTGGTGGGTATATACCCCACTTTGTCAAATGGAGATCTGTTTGAAGTGGATCTAAATTACCGATTTATATGCACATTCACCTAGCTTATCCAAGTGTAGCCAAAGGCTAAATTGAAGTGTCCCTATTCAGCACAGTTGTGGATCTTTGTGGCGTTCACTGACAGACTCCCTAAGCGACTCATGCCATTTTCCAATGGGATCTTGACTCTTGTCCTTGGCAGAGTGACTGTCAGTCTGTGATCTAGTGAACTGTAAACAGAGGAGTCAGAGAGAGTCGACTGAAACAGAAACATCATATTCCCTCCTTACTCCATTGTTTGAACAGAGGGAGACACTGTGCACAAAGTCAATACTGCTAACGGTACGAATTTATACACTGAAAGGTATGTAGGGTCTCATGTGCTGTGATTAAACAAACAGGGCTTTTGGACAGCCGGCCAGACAACTGTACTGTGCAAACAAACCTTCTATTGAGTTATATGGCCTACTCCACTGTATCTGTTTTCATTGACTTGTGACTTTTATTGATTGTCTCACACCTTATACCGCATTACATAAAGTTGGGCCTGTGTCTCTACAATTCTCTTTCAACATACATACAGTTTTTCCACTCTCATAAACTTTCTTGGCTGGATTAATAGCCTTGGTAGCATTAGCACTAAGCTAAGTTTGAAACATGCTAGAATTGTTTTAAGCCACGGTGACGGACCCTTCTGGCATAAAACTGTCTGAACTTGTTGTTGATTTTAGCTTCAGCATATATTCCTCCATTACTATTACCACAATGGTTTTAGGGTGGAAATGGGCAGTGTTGTATCACATTTAGCAAATGGTTGCTCCTGTTAGCATTAACAATGATTTTGATTGGAATTTGACCGACACAATTTCAGCTGTTGACAGTTGCCTAGCCCAGTGCTCGAGTCTACATTTACTAGCTGTATTTTAGCTGTGGTAGGGCCTGTTAAGATAAGCAAATAAAGTAGCTTCAGCCAGAGCATAAGACTGTTCCGCTTTAGTGCACTGCTTCAGTTTTAACGTGCTAGCTAGCGTTATCTTATTTCCCGTTTCTCTCTGCTCTCTTTTGTTGTTAGCAAGCTGCTGCTCTGTTCCAGTATTGTGTGTGGTGTAGAGAGGAGCTCCACTGACCCCCTGGCATCCTCTCAGCTCACTAGGAGGAAATAGGTTTACATAATTAAGTCTTTCATCACTGGCAAATGACAGCTAGGGTTTTGGTGCGGCTCCTCTCGGACACTTAATTTATTATCAATTTACACTTCATTAAAGATGCCAGGCCCAATAGGAGATGTGCTTTACTTTGGAATAACTCATTACGTTGTTATCTTATCGACTTTCTTGCTGTTTATCCCATATATTAAGCCTTTTGTTGTTGCATATTTCCAGAAGGATTTGCTGTCTTGTTGCGGCCAAATGTCCATATCATGACTCACAGATTAGTTATTAAGGGGAATTAAATATTCTCAGCTAGATTATTTTGTGCTAACAACCGCGTACTTGCAGCAGCATGACTCTTAAGTAGAGAATGGTTTATTATTCCAGGCTAAAGAGCCTATCTGTACCTACTCATATCGATCAGTAGTGGGGATGGTAAAAGGGTAATCTGATGGTGATGGCTAGCTCATTGCATTTAGATGGAGTAGTGAGTGGCTCCTGGTGTGAAGGTCGGCTGGCGCCTCCGAGAGAGATTGAGGCCCTGTGCGAAGATCAAGATTTCTAGACCAAGAGCAGAGGTGGGCGGTTTTATGTGCCCTGAAGATCTTGGATTGCTAAGAGATGATACAATATGCTTTTGGTTTTGGAGCAGCTATTTTACAGAATAGCTAAGCTCAGTGGGCCATTAAAGTACACCAGGGTATCTAGAATGGGGTAGGTGAGTAATAGCCCTCTTAAGCTATTAAAGATCAGGAGCAGAGGTTCGACCTTTTAGGGAGTAAGGAGTAACTATATTTCAGTGGGTGGGGGAGGTTTAATACAGCTTTTACTCCTCTCTTTTATTGTCACGTTTTCTTATCCAAACATATAACTAAATATGTCCTATGAGAGGGCCTCATTCATCTTCTCTGACTACACATGAAATACAGTTGAAGTCGGAAGTTGACATACACTTAGGTTGGAGTCATTAAAACTAGTTTTTCAACCACTCCACAAATGTCTTTTTAACGAACTATACTTTTGGCGAGTTGGTTAGGACATCTACTTTGTGCATGACAGAAGTAATTTTTCCAACAATTGTTTTCAGACAGATTATTTCACTTATAATTCACTGTAGCACAATTCCAGTGTGTCAGAAGTTTACATACACTAAGTTGACTGTGCCTTTAAATAGCTTGGAAAATTCCAGAAAATTATGTCATGGTTTTAGAAGCTTCTGTTAGGCTAATTGACATAATTTGAGTCAATTGGAGGTGTACCTGTGAATGTATTTCAAGGCCTACCTTCAAACTCAGTGCCTCTTTGCTTGACATCATGGGAAAATCAAAAGAAATCAGCCAAGACCTCAGAAAAAAAATTGTAGACCTCCACAAGTCTGGTTCATCCTTGGGAGCAATTTCCAAACGCCTGAAGGTACCACGTTCATCTCTACAAACAATAGTATGCAAGTATTAACACCATGGGACCACGCAGCCGTCATACCGCTCAGGAAGGAGACGCATTTTGTCTCCTTGAGATGAACCTACTTTGGTCCAAATCAATCCCAGAACAACAGCAAAGGACCTTGTGAAGACGCTGGAGGAAACAGGTATGAAAGTATCTATATCCACAGTTAAACCAGTCCTATATCGAAATAACCTGAAAGGCCGCTCAGCAAGGAAGAAGCCACTGCTCCAAAACCGCCATAAAAAAGCCAGACTACAGTTTGAAACTGCACATGGGGACAAAGATTGTACTTTTTGGAGATATGTCCTCTGGTCTGATGAAACAAAAATAGAACTGTTTGGCCATAATGACCATTATTATGTTTGGAGGATAAAGGGGGAGGCTTGCAAGCCGAAGAACACCATCCCAACCGTGAAGCACGGGGGTGGCAGCATCATATTGTGGGGGTGCTTTGCTGCAGGAGGAACTGATGCACTTCACAAAATAGATGGCATCATGAGGGAGGAAAATTATGTGGATATATTGAAGCAACATCCCAAGACCTCAGTCAGGAAGTTAAAGCTTGGTCGCAAATGGGTCTTCCAAATGGACAATGACCCCAAGCATACTTCCAAAGTTGTGGCAAAATGGCTTAAGGACATCAAAGTCAAGGTATTGGAGTAGCCATCACAAAGCCCTGACCTCAATCCTATAGAAATTGTGGGCAGAACTGAAAAAGCATGTGCGAGCAAGGAAGCCTACAAACCTGACTCAGTTACACCAGCTCTGTCAGGAGGAATGGGCCAAAATTCACCCAACTTATTGTGGGAAGCTGGTGGAAGGCTACCCGAAACGTTTGACCCAAGTTAAGCAATTTGAAGGCAATGCTACCAAATACTAATTGAGTGTATGTAAACTTCTGACCCACTGGGAATGTGATGAAAGTAATAAAAGCTGAAATAAATCATTTTCTCTGCTTTATTCTGACATTTCACATTCTTAAATAAAGTGGTGATCCTAACTCACATAAAACAGGGAATGTTTACTAGGATTAAATGTCAGGAATTGTGAAAAACTTAGTTTAAATGTATTTGGCTAATGTGTATGTAAACTTCTGACTTCAACTCTATGTCCTCTGGTTGCTAGATTGAGATGTCTTACCAAAGCAGACAGCTCCCAACAGAGTCATTCTGTGTAAGGATCCTTGTAAACTATGGCCCATTAACCACTAATGATGTTAAGGCAGGAAACTCCTGCACCAATACAGGCAGGCACAAGGGACAAAAGGTTTTTGCATGGTGACATATTCTGATACATTATCTGTCTGTTTCAAATTATATAATTTTCTCTTCTTTGAATGGAATTTATATCAACATGGATTCTTTGGATTCCCTCTCAGCCCACATTTCCAATCACATTTCCAATTAATACACTGTTGTCAAAGTATGCAATGATTCAATGTATTCTTAGAGAGGCTGCTGGCATACAAATCAGCATATAGAACTATTCTTGAGCTTCCGCCTCTTTACGCACTAACTCCATGTGTAATGCAACCACAAGGTTGTTGTTCCCTTACTGCAAGCCTCATGTTTTATACATACTGTATGTCTGCTCTTGTTCACCTGCCAAAGGTCCTACAGGAGGATTTCACTTTCATATTTACCTCCTTATGTTTTTCAAGTATTTCTTTAATATAATTCATATTCCCACCTGCACGACAAGCTCTGTACAGTAGGAATGGAAGATTGTCTCTCTTGTGCTTTCTCTTCCCTGAAAGATGCTTGTTTAAATGCAATTGCTTCAGGATTCTCGAGCAATACAGATGTAGGATCTAAATTTGCGCCAGTTTGCTACAGCAGGAAAATAACCTTACAGCAACAGGCAATGTGAATTATTATGTGGATAATAATTTATATACATTTTTGTAGGGGTTGATACATAGGGGTTGTAGGGGTTGATCGTTAGGGCAAATCAAGTCTGAAATTTCAAAGTGGAAATTACAAACTTTAGAAGCCTTTTTAAAACTCAAATACACTACAAGTTTGCATTTCCTGCTGTGCATGAAAATTCTCAGGAACAAAAAAGTGATCAGATTAAGATCCTACATCTGTAGCTAGCAGATGGGGTCTGACTCAGTCAGTGATTTCAAGGGCTAGTAGGGGCCATCTCACTCACTGCCATTTATATGGAAATCAGGCTTCTATGTACCACTCTGGTGGCACCTAATGCGCACTTTACCGTGTGAAGTGGATGAAGCAAATCCACATACAATATACTGGCCTATATTAGCCCAGCAGCGAACAAGGAGAGGACATGACATGTAGAGAATTTTAACATGCAATTCAATGCAATCTAATTCATTTACATTGACATGCAATCATGTTTCAGTGTCACAGTATCTGCTAATACAGTGCATGTTTGGAGGAACTGGTCATACATAGGACACAAAGCTGGGATAATATGTCATATTCATATGAATTGAATCATTTCCATCCATTGTATTCATATTATTCTCAATGCATAGACATCACCAAAGTCACCTTTATATGTGTGGCACATTAGCGCTCCTTACCTTGGTAGAAAAGACAGAGGGCATGACTGACTGATATAGCTGCTGTTGTTTCCGGGGTTCATTTTCAGTCTAAGTGAGTGTTTCTTGGAAACACATTCTTCCCAGAAGACCTTTGGGTTCAGTGATCTCTGCCAGTCTGTTGTCTGAGCAGCTCCCCAGCCCTCCATCCTCTTCTCCAGTTTCTGTCCTTCTCTACTCTCCTCTCCTCCACTCTCATCTCCTCCAGTTTCCATCCCATCTGATCTCATGCTACTTAGCCAGGACACTCCTAACACAGTACAGGAAGTAGTCAGTTTGGTAAGGCTGTAATAGTAGCCTGTTACACAGTTGACTTGGTAATTACGTACGTGCCTTTTAGGTACCAGGTACTGAATCACAGCACCAGAGAGTACCCCTTGTCCAACAGGTACTAGCTGAAATAGGACTGTAAAATAAAGTGTTAACAGATAAAAGGGGGGCCACTAACCAAAGAAGGGTGGGGACTGTTACAGTATTTCAGAGTGTGTGCATGGTCATTGGGTTCAGCTATGGTCTATGGATCCTCCCTGAGGCCTGTTCTCTTCTCCTGCTGTGTCTCCTCCTCTTCAAAGGGCCAGAGAATCCAATAGCATTAGGCAGCCACAGTGGGCACCAACACCACTCTATCAAGGGATCAGCTTCCTACGTCTCCTACACACCACCATTTAGGATTGGTGTTATTCTCAAACTAACAGCATACAGTCACATTTCTGAGATAATCAAATTAGTATTCACTAAAGAAACATCATATTTTAAGGTTGTATAGTAGGCTAGGCTATATATTGTGCATGGATTTCAATGAACAGTGTGCACACTTTCTCTCTAAAGATATTGTATATTAATCTGACAATCTGACTGCATCTGTTTCCTTTTGCTGTATTGCTGTATTCCTCTGTGAGACAAATTAGATGGGGCTGTGTGTGTGTTATGGTGACAGAGGTGCAGGGAAAAGAGCAGGCCACTCGGCTGCCCATTTTTCTGTCAGCCTTGTTCTCCGGGTCAAGGTTTAACCTGCCTGCTATCTCTGGAGACTCTAGCAGGAGAGAGAGACTGGGAGGTTAAACGGCACAGCCCAGGCAGGTTAGCGTTGCCGATAGGGGCACGAGGAGAGGAATACACAACAGAAATAACAGAGTGAAGCTGAGGACCAATTATCCTCACCCACAAATAACAGAGAGAGAGAGAGAGAGCCAGGGGAGGGAGAGAGAGAAACAGAGATAGGGAAGGAGGGACAGAGAATGAGCAAGAGGAGAGGGGGAGAATGACAAGAGGGAAAGAGATGAAGGATGGGGAAAGGAGAGAGGAGGAAGACAGGGAAGGAGAGAATAGAGAAAGAGAGAGGCTGAGACGAGTAGGGAAAAATGAATAAATAGGGAAGGAAATGTCGAGGAAAGGGGCCACACTCACTAGACACTCACCAGACACTCACTAGACACTCACCAGACACTCACTAGACACTCACCAGACACTCACTAGACACTCACCAGACACTCACCAGACACTCACTAGACACTCACCAGACACTCACTAGACACTCACCAGACACTCACTAGACACTCACTAGACACTCACCAGACACTCACCAGACACTCACTAGACACTCACCAGACACTCACTAGACACTCACTAGACACTCACCAGACACTCACTAGACACTCACCAGACACTCACCAGACACTCACCAGACACTCACTAGACACTCACCAGACACTCACCAGACACTCACTAGACACTCACCAGACACTCACTAGACACTCACTAGACACTCACCAGACACTCACTAGACACTCACCAGACACTCACCAGACACTCACTAGACACTCACCAGACACTCACTAGACACTCACCAGACACTCACCAGACACTCACTAGACCACACTATATGCACACTAGACACTCACTAGAAACACACTAGACACTCACTAGACACTCACCAGACACTCACTAGACACTCACCAGACACTCACTAGACCACACTAGATGCACACTAGACACTCACTAGACACTCACTAGAAACACACTAGACCACACTAGACACACACTAGGCAAATTTAGAAAACATTATGCCACGCCACATCAGTTCACTGAATACCACAAGATGATTTTTAAGTTGATATAGCTGAAAGACTAAGCTATCTCCCAAAAGAAACTGGTAGTGTTACCTAGTTGCCTACAGTAGCTCATCGTATTAATCCATTCATCTGCTAGACATGTAGGCTTATGTCACCCCATTCTCCAGATTGTCAGACAGGAAATACTAATGTCTCTTTGTAGACTTCCTGGGAACAAATGTAATTGCAGTGCTCCTAACTGGGCCGTCAGTGTCGCAGTATGTTCCCTTGAAGGTTTGATTCAAGCCGAGAGCCATTGGAAATGCCATGCTGTGACCTGTGGATGGGCTGGGAGAGACCTATGAGATAACTGGTGCTCAATCAATGCAGGCCACTGAGTTAGAACAGGAGCTCTTCTGTCATTTTCTACTTAAAGCTGTCATGTCCACTTATTAAGGACATTACATTGGGTCAGATACGGTGGGCTGACTGGGTTCAGCCGTAGGAATAAGGCCATTTGTTGAGAATCATGAAGACGGGTATTGAGAACCTCCATGCGGTTACTGACTTACATTTACATTTAAGTCATTTAGCAGACGCTCTTATCCAGAGCGACTTACAAATTGGTGCATTCACCTTATGATATCCAGTGGAACAACCACTTTACAATAGTGCATCTAACTCTTTTAAGGGGGGCGGGGGTTAGAAGGATTACTTTATCCTATCCTAGGTATTCCTTAAAGAGGTGGGGTTTCAGGTGTCTCCGGAAGGTGGTGATTGACTCCGCTGACCTGGCGTCGTGAGGGAGTTTGTTCCACCATTGGGGTGCCAGAGCAGCGAACAGTTTTGACTGGGCTGAGCGGGAACTGTACTTCCTCAGAGGTAGGGAGGCGAGCAGGCCAGAGGTGGATGAACGCAGTGCCCTTGTTTGGGTGTAGGGCCTGATCAGAGCCTGAAGGTACGGAGGTGCCGTTCCCCTCACAGCTCCGTAGGCAAGCACCTTGGTCTTGTAGCGGATGCGAGCTTCAACTGGAAGCCAGTGGAGAGAGCGGAGGAGCGGGGTGACGTGAGAGAACTTGGGAAGGTTGAACACCAGACGGGCTGCGGCGTTCTGGATGAGTTGTAGGGGTTTAATGGCACAGGCAGGGAGCCCAGCCAACAGCGAGTTGCAGTAATCCAGACGGGAGATGACAAGTGCCTGGATTAGGACCTGCGCCGCTTCCTGTGTGAGGCAGGGTCGTACTCTGCGAATGTTGTAGAGCATGAACCTACAGGAACGGGTCACCGCCTTGATGTTAGTTGAGAACGACAGGGTGTTGTCCAGGATCACGCCAAGGTTCTTAGCACTCTGGGAGGAGGACACAATGGAGTTGTCAACCGTGATGGCGAGATCATGGAACGGGCAGTCCTTCCCCGGGAGGAAGAGCAGCTCCGTCTTGCCGAGGTTCAGCTTGAGGTGGTGATCCGTCATCCACACTGATATGTCTGCCAGACATGCAGAGATGCGATTCGCCACCTGGTTATCAGAGGGGGGAAAGGAGAAGATTAATTGTGTGTCGTCTGCATAGCAATGATAGGAGAGACCATGTGAGGATATGACAGAGCCAAGTGACTTGGTGTATAGCGAGAATAGGAGAGGGCCTAGAACAGAGCCCTGGGGGACACCAGTGGTGAGAGCACGTGGTGCGGAGACAGATTCTCGCCACGCCACCTGGTAGGAGCGACCTGTCAGGTAGGACGCAATCCAAGCGTGGGCCGCGCCGGAGATGCCCAACTCGGAGAGGGTGGAGAGGAGGATCTGATGGTTCACAGTATCAAAGGTAGCCGATAGGTCTAGAAGGATGAGAGCAGAGGAGAGAGAGTTAGCTTTAGCAGTGCGGAGCGCCTCCGTGACACAGAGAAGAGCAGTCTCAGTTGAATGACTAGTCTTGAAACCTGACTGATTTGGATCAAGAAGGTCATTCTGAGAGAGATAGCAGGAGAGCTGGCCAAGGACGGCACGTTCAAGAGTTTTGGAGAGAAAAGAAAGAAGGGATACTGGTCTGTAGTTGTTGACATCGGAACGATCGAGTGTAGGTTTTTTCAGAAGGGGTGCAACTCTCGCTCTCTTGAAGACGGAAGGGACGTAGCCAGAGGTCAAGGATGAGTTGATGAGCGAGGTGAGGTAAGGGAGAAGGTCTCCGGAAATGGTCTGGAGAAGAGAGGAGGGGATAGGGTCAAGCGGGCAGGTTGTTGGGCGGCCGGCCGTCACAAGACGCGAGATTTCATCTGGAGAGAGAGGGGAGAAAGAGGTCAAAGCACAGGGTAGGGCAGTGTGAGCAGAACCAGCGGTGTCGTTTGACTTAGCAAACGAGGATCGGATGTCGTCGACCTTCTTTACAAAATGGTTGACGAAGACTTCACTTGAGTTTGGCTTTCTGTGGCATGTGCAGCACAGGAGGCAGGATGGATCATAATAATGGCTGGAATGGAGGAATTGGAATGGTGTCAAACACGTGTTTAATGTGTTCGATACCATTCCATTTATTCCGCTCAAGCCATTACTATGAGCCCGTCCTCCTAATTAAGGAGCCACCGGCCAGCTGTCATGTACAGACGCAGGTGTATACTCTTATGAAAATTACAACAGTATGGAAACACCATAGTTTGTATTTCTTGATTGAAAGTTGACAGAGTGAGAATGAGTGAGGACTGTGATGGACAGTTGATGCTGCGTAGTTTCTTTCCACAGTGTTGGAGGTGCCGTTCTAACACAATCCTCTCTTTCATTCCAGGTCTCAATTTGGAGGAAAATATTCTGTCTGTAGCTGATAAAGGAGCTGTCCGTGGCACTGAATTCCAGATCCACAGATATACCCAGTGCACACCCATGCCCTTGTGCCACTCCTGATATCTCCCGTTCCTAGCAGCAACCAGCCTCACCGCCAGAGCCAAGATGGACGACGGCTACGGACGAGACGGACGACAGGACTTCGTCCGCGGCGCCAAAGACATCGCCAAGGTGGTGAAGAAGCAGGCGGGCAAGAAGGTGGGCCGCAGTGTGGACAAAATGGCCGACGAGTACACCAAGCGCTCATACAAGCGCTTCGAGGAAGAGGACGATGATGACGACTACCCCGTGCAGCAGAGCCAAGATGGCGACGGCTACTACCGCAACGACAGCCGGGCCAACGACGACGAGGGCGGCCACAGCGACTCCACGGAAGGTCACGACGAAGACGATGAGATCTACGAGGGCGAGTACCAGGGGATCCCCCGGGCGGAGTCCGGCAAAACGGGTCCGGTGGACGGGATGGCCCCCCAAGCTCAGATCAGGGACCTGGCCCAGTTCGAGGCGGAGAGGAGGAAGGATCAGGAGGAGCTGGCCCAGCAGTACGAGACCATCCTGCAGGAGTGTGGCCATGGGAAGTTCCAGTGGACGCTGTACTTTGTGCTGGGGCTGGCCCTCATGGCAGACGGTGTGGAGATCTTCGTGGTGGGCTTTGTGCTGCCCAGCGCAGAGAAGGACATGTGTCTGTCAGAGGAAAGCAAGGGCATGTTGGGTAAGATGGTTCTAATGGCCAGCCTGCTATCGATTATTCTAACTGAATTACTCTCTCTCTATTCCGGTTCCCTTATTCCTCTTTCCCTCCTTGTTTATTTGCTCTTTAGCCCTCTCTCTATCTTTTTCCCTCTCACTCTCTTTTTCCTTTTCACTCTATTTAGCCCTCTCACTCTCATCAGTTTGTCTGCATCTCTTTATTCCCTACAAAAGCAAGCTTGAGTTCAAAGAGGAAGCCTATTCAAGGGATACTTCAGGATTTTGGCAATGATGCATGCATGCTAGTAGATACCCATAGACTTCCAGTCATTGCGTTAACACTAGTTAGCATTGGCTCGAGAAACTACCTCTAACGTCCTTCATACTGGGCTCCCGAGTGGCGCAGAGGTCTAGGGCATTGCATCTCAGTGCAAGAGGCGTCACTACAGTCCCTGGTTCGATTCTAGGCTGTATTACATCCGGACGTGATTGGGATTCCCATAGGGCGGCGCACAATTGTCCCAGCATTGTCCGGGTTTGGCCGGGGCAGGCCGTCATTGTAAATAAGAATTTGTTCTTAACTGACTTGTCTAGTTAAATAAAGTAAATTTAAAAAAAACGAGACATAAAAATGCCATCCAGAAATTCATCTGATGCTGGGGAAGTAGATAAAGGGCCGCATTGCCAAAATCCTGAAGTACCCCTTTAATATAAAATGTACCCCATGCCACATTTTCCCCATACTCTTATTATTTTAACACACTTTATATGAAGTTACAGTATCTAAAGGCCTCACTGCCCATGTAACTACTGAACGCCCCCTTTAATTCTCAAACCATCTCTGAAATCCAAGCCAAATCCTATACATGCTTTGGTTCAGGTGTTTTATAGCAGAATATACTGCACACTGGAGACCATAGCATAGGCCCATTAAGAGAATGGTGTGTGCTGTGTGAAGTTACTCATGTGACCATTTCCCTTCCTGGGGGACAATGTCCATTCCATGACTAACACGCCATCTGTCTTTGGCCATTCAGCAAAGACACAATGAACGAGGGCTATGGTCCTAACACATTCAACTCATTCTCCGTTTTACTGGCATGCTGTATTATGCATGTTGTTTTTTATCGATTCGTTTTGTTTGTCTTGTTGCTTTTTGTTTGATGTGAGGAGTGAGGTCAGCGTATTGAATGGCGTGTTCAAAGGGGTATCATGTTTTTATAGCGCAGCAGGATTGAGAATGGATTCAAAAGAATCTCTCTCCATCACCATTACGTTCTCCTCTCTTGTTGTTCGGCCAAAAGTCATACCGATCCATATTGATTATTTTGTCAATGGTAGTTTTCGCTCTCATATTTAGATTAATTCAGTGAATGATCATATTCACTCCACATAACACTGACATAGAGATGACTCATTTGACATCCAGTCATGCATGTGTGGGTTCTTTTCTAGTCGACATATGGCATGTGTGCATGCTTTCGTATGTAATGGATGTGTAGGTATGGACCCAGCAGTGACACTCCCCCTCATGTGCTCTGGCAGGCGTATATGTTTGTGTTTGTGTCTCTGTGAACTGTATGTGTGGTCTCTGGCTGACGACTGGCTTGCATGTGTATCTCTCTCGCTCTCTCTCTCTCTCTCTATGTCCCTCACTGGGTCTCTGTATGTGCTGTGTTGGGGGAGCCAGTATGGAAACAAGGCCCTTGGTCTCTCCCCTGTTACACAACATGCCTGACTCATGCTGGAGTGCTTCTCTCATGTATGCCACTGTGCCGCCCATGGGTCCTAGTGTCCTCGCTGTTCCCTCCTCCCTGACTGCCATTGTGCTACCCTGCCCGCCGTTGTATTAGTAGGCAGAATAGACCGCTGTTAGTGTTGTCAGAGAGCCAGTCTCTTTAACCTGATGCACTCTGGCGGAACCACACAGTGTGTGTGTGTGTGTGTGTGTGTGTGTGTGTGTGTGTGTGTGTGTGTGTGTGTGTGTGTGTGTGTGTGTGTGTGTGTGTGTGTGTGTGTGTGTGTGTGTGTGTGTGTGTGTGTGTGTGTGTGTGTGTGTGTGTGTGTGTGTGCGGCAATGACCATAATATATTCACCCCTGCTGCACCCATCCAGCAGCGGTAAGCATCCACAATAGTTAAAGAGGTGAATTTGGAAATCGTGACACTGTGCTTGGAACATCCATTTTTTTTCACAAAAGACAGAAAGGTACATAGCTACAGATGCAAATGGAGAATCTTTGGTTGCCCTTTTACGGTAGTACTGTCTGCCGCTCAGCAAGAGATTTCTGGAGAACTGCTGGAGATGTAGCTGTAAGATTTCACTGTCAGACAGATTTAACACAGTTGAGCAGATACACTTCATTTCTACTGACATGCAATATCAAGACTCCATTTTCTAAAATGATACCATTGTGTCTTGTTGACAGTGTGGTTATATTCAAACCGTTAGTCACGGTGCCTTTTCTCTTTACCGTGGTTATGTTTTCAAGGTGGATGTTAACATAGCCATAACCTTGGGGAAATTCACATTGTCCCCTTTAGTCTTTTCATTGTGTGCTTGTCTCTTGTTTTCAGATAGCTCGGCTGGTAGCCCTGAGGGTAAAGAGAACCTTTCTCTCCCGGTGTCTCCTTGGCCTTTAGATAAACATGGCATAAACTGCTTAGCATATCAACGGAAGGGTGGGAGAGATGGAAGGAGGGAGAGAGGGATGATTAAAAAAGGGCTGGACCGTGACAGCAGAGCAGAGGTGTGTCTGTTTTACTCAGCAAAGCAAGGAGGAACATGGTTAGCATTTACGGGACTGTGAAGGCAGTGTGTTAGCATATTAGCAATGGAAGATGTAGAGCTTTTTTTTAGCAAGGGTAGAGTCATGTTAGCATTTAGTGATGCATGATGGATATAGTAGTGTATTAGAAAATGATCTTAGCATTGGTAGTATTATATTAGCATTTGGGATATTTTAGGGAACAGAATGTCCTATGTTCAGTGTGCAACATTTTAACAATATACAGTAAAGTAGGAAGCATTTTAGCTTTTGTAAAGAAACAGTAACACCCTGATAGATTTATACAGCTTTTTTACAAGGGGACAGAATTTGTGAGAGCAGTAGCATTTATTATTATTATTATTTTTTTAAATTTAATTTTATTCCCTTTTCTCCCCAATTTTCGTGGTATCCAATCGCTAGTAATTACTATCGCTACAACTCCCGTACGGGCTCGGGAGAGACGAAGGTCGAAAGCCATGCGTCCTCCGAAGCACAACCCAACCAAGCCGCACTGCTTCTTAACACAGCGCGCCTCCAACCCGGAAGCCAGCCGCACCAATGTGTCGGAGGAAACACCCTGCACCCGCCCCCCTCGGTTAGCGCGCACTGCGCCCGGCCCGCCACAGGAGTCGCTGGAGCGCGATGAGACAAGGATATCCCTACCGGCCAAACCCTCCCTAACCCGGACGACGCTAGGCCAATTGTGCGTCGCCCCACGGACCTCCCGGTCGCGGCCGGCTGCGACAGAGCCTGGGCGCGAACCCAGAGACTCTGGTAGCGCAGCTAGCACTGCGATGCAGTGCTCTAGACCACTGCGCCACCCGGGAGGCCCTCAGCAGTAGCATTTTGACTGTAATGGTGATGGTCAACTAAATCAACTGGCACAATGCTATGAAGGATCCTCTGCCCCTGGCTCACTCAAAAAGCCCTGTACGCTCTCGCAGAAAGAGGCTATTAATAGTGCCCCCTTAAACCCCCTTCCCACGCGCACGCACGCACGCACACACACACACACACACACACACACACACACACACACACACACACACACACACACACACACACACACACACACACACACACACACACACACACACACACACACACACATACACATAACACACTCCTCCATACACATAACACACTCTTCCATAGCCCTGCAGCCTCAGTGAGCTCTGTCACCATGCTGCAGCTCACAGATTGTGGACTCCCTCCTCTCATCACTCTCTCTCTCTCTCTTCTCCTCCTCTCCCCTCCCCACATCCTATTTTCTCTTTTGAATCATGTGGAGCTCAGCTGTCTGGAAGGCTCCTCCTACCTCTCTCTCTCTCTGGCTCTCTCTGGCTCTCTCTCTCTAACTGCCTCCCATGGGAGTCTCCCCTACTGTTTCCGTGATCCTCTTGGGTACAGTAAACAGATTCAACTTAGGTTAACAACAGCACTCAGAGTTGGCAGAATGATAACAGACCACCATTGGATGCAAGCCGGCACTACAGAATTAATATCGTAATAAACTCACTCAATTA
This sequence comes from Salvelinus alpinus, assembly GCF_045679555.1. Lineage (NCBI taxonomy): Eukaryota > Metazoa > Chordata > Actinopteri > Salmoniformes > Salmonidae > Salvelinus > Salvelinus alpinus. The sequence goes on along the minus strand of NC_092120.1, from coordinate 13,216,822 downwards.
TGCATGAATGAAAAATAAACATTAGCGATGTTTATGAGTGCTACTTTAGGCTACTGTATGTTTCATCATGGGATCCGTAGCCAATATGCCACAATTTGTAAAATGCCTTATATGAAGTATGGAAGGGGTATTATGGCAGAATTCACAAGCCATCCGTGAATATCTCCTCAACTACAGCATTTTTTTTGTGAGTGTGGATATTTTATACAGTTGCCATTGGCAACCATTATTTTAAAATTGCAAATCATTTATTTTGTCAGATCTTCTATTTTAGACCTGTTGGCGTTTTTAATATTCTCCCGCTGTATTAGTAATAAAAGGCCTGTAGATGTATTTTTCAGGCCGTGTCAGACTGACTCAATTCACCAGGAACAATCTCTCACAACATTAAAAGATAAGGCATTTATCACACCCTATGTGATTTCCTCTGTGGCTGGGTTATTGCATTCCGGCCAGTCCCTGGGATATGCAGCTGACTGTGGCTGCAATAGCCTTGGTGGCTAACTTGACGACAGAAATACAGATATAGAGATTGAGGCTACTTTTGACCAGAGCCCTATGACCAAAGCCCTATGGGCCCTGGTCAAAATAAGTGCACTATACAGGAAGTAGGGTACCATTTGGGAAGCACTGAGCAATACAGTGAGTGCTAGGGTAGACTGAGGATCAGCACCACAGACAGCTCCCCCAGCAGAGCTCTGCTCCCCCTATAGGCCAGGGAAGAGAGGGAGCGAGGCACAGCCACCCAGGCCACTGGCTGCCACTGCTACTGCATTGCGGCGATGGCTTTCAAGCTCAGTCATCATCACCAGCTCCCTCCTGCCGCTCAGGCCTATTGTTAAGGCGGGGGACACACGACGGTGTTGACAGCTGCCTCTCTACACTGTCGCTGCACACACAGAGATAGAGAGGTCTCGTACACACCTCCTAGCACGAGGAAGAAAGTCACCTTCAGACCCATCTAGGCATTGTTCAAGACACACACACACACACACACACACACACACACACACACACACACACACACACACACACACACACACACACACACACACACACACACACACACACACACACACACACACACACACACACACACACACACACACACACACACACACACAGCTGAAGGGGAAGGCGGTGGGACACCCAACATCACACAGGTCTCTGACTCACCAACAACACAGTGCTTCTGTACTGTTAGTCTTGGTACCATGAAAGCGCTATTTCAACGTTAGCCAACACTGCATTCACCTGACCTCCAACACTAATTCGCTTCCTAGCCTTAGTGATGGATTAGCACAGCTGATATTATAGATCCCTTGTACATATTATGGGCTTGTTGACTTATCTGTGTGAATGGGCCCATAGTGTGGTTGGTGTGTATGAGTCATCGTGTTGGTGTATTTACACCACTGAGGTATAAAAAGAACTTGAGACTGTATGTCTGTGGTATACACACATACTACAGACATACAGTACACACAAGCGGGTCTGCATTGATGTCTGTGGTATGTGTGTACACATTGTGCTTGTGAGAAAGCGGTTAAGAGTGTTGGGCCAGTTACCGAAAAGGTTGCTGGTTCGAATCCCGTAGATGACTAGGTGAAAAATCTGTCCAGGTGCCCTTGAGCAAGGCACTTAGCCCTAATTGCTCCTGTAAGTCGCTCTGGATAAGAGCATCTGCTAAATGACTAAAATGTAAAAGAAGGAGAATCCTTTAGCAGATCTCACTCACCAGTGACTTACATTGGATTTGCTTATGCTGTATAATATACTGTAGGAGTGTGTGTGGATGTCTTCAAATATAATTTTTTATATACAGTACCAGTCAAAAGTTTGGGCACACCTACTCATTCAAGGGATTTCATTTACTATTTTCTACATTATAGGATAATAGTGAAGACATTAAAACGACGAAATAACACATATGGAATCATGTAGTAACCAAAAAAGTGCTAAACAAATTAAAATATATTTTAGATTTTAGATTCTTCAAAGTAGCCACCCTTTGCCTTGATGACAGCTTTGCACACTAGTGGCATTCTCTCAACCAGCTTCATGAGGAATGCTTTTCCAACAGTCTTGAAGGAGTTCCCACATATGCTGAACACTTGTTGGCTGCTTTTCCTTCACTCTGCGGTCCAACTCATCCCAAACCATCTCAGTTGGGTTGAGGTCGGGTGATTGTGGAGGCCAGGTCATCTGATGCAGCACTCCATCACTCTTCGTCTTGGTCAAATAGCCCTTACACAGCTTGGAGGTGTGTTGGGTCATTGTCATGTTGAAAAACAAATGATAGTCCCACTAAGTGCAAACCAGATGGAATCGCGTATCGCTGCAGATTGCTGTGGTAGCCATGCTGGTTAAGTGTGCCTTGAATTCTAAATAAATCACAGACAGTGTCACCAAAAAAGCATCCACACACCATCACACCTCCTCCTCTGTGCTTCACGGTGGGAACCACACATGCGGAGATCATCCGTTCACCTACTCTGCATTTCACAAAGACACGGAGGTTGGAATCAAAAATCTCAGATTTGGATTCATCAGACCAAAGGACAGATTTCTACCGGTCTAATGTCCATTGCTCGTGTTTCTTGGCCTAAACAAGTCTCTTCATATTATTAGTTTCCTTTAGTAGTGTTTTTTTTGCAGCAATTCAACCATGAAGGACTGATTCACGCAGTCTCCTCTGAACAGATGTGAGATGTGTCTGTTACTTGAACGCTGTGAAGCATTTATTTGGAAGGAAAGAAATTCAACAAATTAACTTTTAACAAGGCACACCTGTTAATTGAAATGCATTACAGGTGACTACCACATGAAGCTGAAACTAACCCTGATTCAGCTGACCATCCTACCCATGCTAGATTACGGAGACATAATTTATAGATAAGCAGGTAAGGGTGCTCTCGAGCGGCTAGATGTTCATTACCATTCGGCCATCAGATTTGCCACCAATGCTCCTTATAGGACACATCACTGCACTCTATACTCCTCTGTAAACTGGTCATCTCTGTATACCTGTCGCAAGACCCACTGGTTGATGCTTATTTATTAAACCCTCTTTGACCTCACTCCCTCCTATCTGAGATATCTACTGCAGCCCTCATCCTCCACATACAACGCCCGTTCTGCCAGTCACATTCTGTTAAAGGTCCCCAAAGCACACACATCCCTGGGTCGCTCCTCTTTTCAGTTCGCTGCAGCTAGCGACTGGAACGAGCTGCAACAAACACTCAAATTCGACAGTTTTATCTCAATCTCTTCATTCAAAGACTCAATCATGGAGACTCTTACTGACAGTTGTGGCTGCTTTGCGTGATGCATTGTTGTCTCTGCCTTCTTGCTCTTTGTGCTGTTGTCTGTGCCCAATAATGTTTGTACCATGTTGTGCTGCTGCCATGTTGTGTTGCTACCATGTTGTTGTTATGTTGTGTTGCTACCATGCTGTGTTGTCATGTGTTGCTGCCTTGCTATGTTGTTGTCTTAGGTCTCTCTTTATGTAGTATTGTGTTGTCTCTCTTGTTGTGTTGTCTCTCTTATTTATATTGTATTTATTATTTTTTTTTAATCCCATGCCCCAGTCCCCGCAGGAGGCCTTTTGCCTTTTGGTAGGCCATCATTGTAAATAAGAATTTGTTCTTAACTGACTTGCCTAGTTAAATAAAGGTTAAATACATTTTTTATAAAAAGCTGGTTGAGAGAATGCCAAGAGTGTGCAACGCTTTCATCAAGTTAAAGGGTGGTTACATATATTTTGATTTGTTTAACACCTCTTTGGTTTCTAAATGATTCCATATGTGTTATTTCATAGTCACTATTACTCTATAATGTAGAAAATAGTAAAAATAAAGAAAAACCCTGGAATGAGTAGTTGTGTCCAAACTTTTGACTGGTACTGTGCAGTCGTGGCCAAAAGTTTTGAGAATGACACAAATATTAATTTTCACAAAGTCTGCTGCCTCAGTTTGAATGATGGCAATTTGCATATACTCCAGAATGTTATGAAGAGTGATCAGATGAATTGCAATTAATTGCAAAGTTCCTCTTTGCCATGCAAATGAACTGAATCCCCAAAAAACATTTCCACTGCATTTCAGCCCTGCCACAAAAGGACCAGCTGACATCATGTCAGTGATTCTCTCGTTAACACAGGTGTGAGTGTTGACGAGGACAAGGCTGGAGATCACTCTGTCATGCTGATTGAGTTCGAATAACAGACTGGAAGCTTCAAAAGGAGGGTGATGCTTGGAATCATTGTTCTTCCTCTATCAACCATGGTTACCTGCAAGGAAACACGTGCCGTCATCATTGCTTTGAACAAAAAGGGCTTCACAGGCAAGGATATTGCTGCCAGTAAGATTGCACCTAAATCAACCATTTATCGGATCATCAAGAACTTCAAGGAGAGTGGTTCAATTGTTGTGAAGACGGCTTCAGGGCGCCCAAGAAAGTCCAGCAAGCGCCAGGACCGTCTCCTAAAGTTGATTCAGCTGCGGGATCGGGGCACCACCAGTACAGCGCTTGCTCAGGAATGGCAGCAGGCAAGTGTGAGTGCATCTGCACGCACAGTGAGGCGAAGACTTTTGGAGGATGGCCTGGTGTCAAGAAGGGCAGCAAAGAAGCCACTTCTCTCCAGGAAAAACATCAGGGATAGACTGATATTCTGCAAAAGGTACAGGGATTGGACTGCTGAGGACTGGGGTAAAGTCATTTTCTCTGATGATTCCCCTTTTTACGATTGTTTGGGGCATCCGGAAAAAAGCTTGTCCGGAGAAGACAAGGTGAGCGCTACCATCAGTCCTGTGTCATGCCAACAGTAAAGCATCCTGAGACCATTCATGTGTGGGGTTGCTTCTCAGCCAAGGGAGTGGGCACACTCACAATTTTGCCTAAGAACACAGCCATGAATAAAGAATGGTACCAACACATCCTCCGAGAGCCACTTCTCCCAACCATCCAGGAACAGTTTGGTGACGAACAATGCCTATTCCAGCATGATGGAGCACCTTGCCATAAGGCAAAAGTGGCTCGGGGAACAAAATATCGATATTTTGGGACCATGGCCAGGAAACTCCCCAGACCTTAATCCCATTGAGAACTTGTGGTCAATCCTCAAGAGGCAGATGGACAAACAAAACCCACAAATTCTGACAAACTCCAAGCATTGATTATGCAAGAATGGGCTGCCATCAGTCAGGATGTGGCCCAGAAGTTAATTGACAGCATGCCAGGGCGGATTGCAGAGGTCTTGAAAAAGAAGGGTCAACACTGCAAATAATGACTCTTTGCATCAACTTCATGTAATTGTCAATAAAAGCCTTTGACACTCATGAAATGCTTGTAATTATTCATTCAGTATTCCATAGTAACATCTGACAAAAATATCTAAAGACACTGAAGCAGCATACTTTGTGGAAATTAATATTTGTGTCATACTCAAAACTTTTGGCCACGACTGTACAGGGGGGCACCGAAACAGAGTCAATGTGCGGGAGCACTGGTTATTTGAGGTAGTATATACATGTAGTTAGAGTTATTAAAGTGACTATGCATAGATGACAACAGAGAGTAGCAGTGGTGTAAAGAGGGGGTGGGGCACTGCAAGTAGTCTGGGTTGCCATTTGACTAGATGCTCAGGAGTCTTATGTCTTGGGGGTAGAAGCTGTTTAGAAGCTTCTTGGACCTAGACTTGGCGCTCCGGTACCGCTGGCCGTGCGGTAGTAGAGAGAACAGTCTATGACTAGCGTGGCTGGAGTCTGACAATTTTTAGGGCCTTCCTCTGACACCGCCTGGTATAGAGGTGCTGGATGGCAGGAAGCTTGGCTCAGTGATGTACTGGGCCGTTAGCACTACCCTCTGTAGTGCCTTGCGGTCGGAGGCCGAGCAGTTGCCATACCAGGCAGTGATGCAAACAGTCAGGATGCTCTCGATGGTGCAGCTGTAGAACCTTATTAAGGATATGAGGACCCATGCCAAATCTTTTCAGTCTCCCGACTGTCATGGGGTGCTTGGACCATGTTAGTTTGTTGGTGCTGTGGACACCAAGGAACTTGAAGCTCTCAACCTGCTCCACTGCAGCCCCGTCGATGAGAATGGGAGCGTGCTCGGTCCTCTTTTTCCTGTAGTCCACAATCATCTCCTTTGTCTTGATCACGTTGAGGGAGAGGTTAGTGTCCTGGCACCACACAGCCAGGTCTCTGACCTCCTCGCTATAGGCTGTCTCGTTGTTGTCGGTGATCAGGCCTACCACTGTTGTGTCAAGCCAATGACTGATGTGGTGTACTCCTCAATGCCATCGGAGGAAGGAGGAACATATTCCAGTCTGTGCTAGCAAAACAGTCCTGTAGCTGAGCTTCTACTTCATCTGACCACTTTTGTTATTGATCTAGTCACTGGTACTTCCTGCTTTAATTTTTGCTTGTAAGCAGGAATCAGGAGGATGGAATTATGGTCAGATTTGCCAAATGGAGGGCGAGGGAGAGCTTTGTATGCATCTCTGTGTGTGGAGTATAGGTGGTCCGGAGTTCTTTTCCCCCTGGTTGCACATTTAAAATGCTGATAGAAATTTGGTAAAACTGATTTCCCTGCATTAAAGTCCCCGGCTACTAGGAGCGCCGCCTCTGGGTGAGCATTTTCTTGTTTGCTTATGGCGGAATACAGCTCATTCAATGCTATCTTAGTTCCAGCCTCTGACTGTGGTGGTATGTAAACAGCAGCAAAGAATATAGATGAAAACTCTATATAGATGAAACACCCATTCAGGTGTAGGATCTTAATTTGAACCAGTTTTCTGTAGCATCCTGCTGCAACAGGAAATGTGAATTATTATGTGGATTATAATGAATGCACATTTTTGTAGGGGTTGATACGTTTTAAGCAAGGGAAAATCAAGTCTGAAAGTCTTTTAAAGTGGAAAATGAAATTCTAATCTACGTGTTTTTCCCCCCTGCAAAGTTCTCCTGCAACAGAAATTAAGATCAAATTAAGATCCTACACCTGTATTCTGAGACGCTTGACACATATGTCCCCTGATGTATAATAATGTTAAAGGATACAACATTCTTTAATACATTTTTGTGGTAGAAGAAGCAATTGTGTATCTGTCCGATGAGACTCTCTAGTTAGCTAGATTAAGGATTGCTTGGAACTCTATCAAGAGCTAAACAGAATGAAATGTCAATGAATGTATTGATCCATACTATAGAATACAATGAAAGGAACAGTCTTGGAACCTCAAACCCTGGCAATTTGCCTGGCAAACTCATGGGTACACTCGCAATGGCTGCCTGGTATTGTGATGCAATCATTTCCATGGTAATGTAAACTGAGCAAAAAAGAAAGGTCCCTTTTTCAGGACCCTGTCTTTCAAAGATAATTCGTAATAATCCAAGTAACCTCACAGATCTTTATTGCAAAGGGTTTTAACACTGTTTCCCATGCTTGTTCAATGAACCATAAACAATTAATGAACATGCACCTGTGGAATGGTCATTAAGACACTAACAGCTTACAGACGGTAGGCAATTAAGATCACAGTTATGAAAACTTAGGACACTAAAGAGGCCTTTCTACTGACTCTGAAAAACACCAAAAGAAAGATGCCCAGGGTCCCTGCTCATCTGCGTGAACGTGCCTTGGGCATACTGCAATGAGGCATGAGGACTGCAGATGTGGCCAGGGCAATAAATTGCAATGTCCGTACTGTGAGACGCCTAAGACAGAGCTACAGGGAGACAGGACGGACAGCTGATCGTCCTCGCAGTGGCAGACCACGTGTACCAACACCTGCAAAGGATCGGTACATCCGAACATCACACCTGCAGGACAGGTACAGGATGTCAACAACAACTGCCTGAGTTACACCAGGAACGCACAATCCCTCCATCAGTGCTCAGACTGTCCGCAATAAGCTGAGAGAGGCTGGACTGAGCGCTTGTAGGCCTGTTGTAAGGCAGGTCCTCACCAGACATCATCGGCAACAACATTGCCTATGGGCACCAACCCACCGTCGCTGGACCAGACAGGATTGGCAAAAAGTGCTCTTCACTGATGAGTCGCGGTTTTCTCTCACCAGGGGTGATGGTCGGATTCGCGTTTATCGTCAAAGGAATGAGCATTACACCGAGGCCTGTACTCTGGAGCGGGATCGATTTGGAGGTGGAGGGTCCATCATGGTCTGGGGTGGTGTGTCACAGCATCATCGGACTGAGCTTATTGTCATTGCAGGCAATCTCAACACTGTGCGTTACAGGGAAGACATCCTCCTCCCTCAGGTGGTACCCTTCCTGCAGGCTCATCCTGACATGACCCTCCAGCATGACAATGCCACCAGCCATACTGCTCGTTCTGTGCGTGATTTCCTGCAAGACAGGAATGCCAATGTTCTGCCATGGCCAACGAAGAGCCCGGATCTCAATCCCATTGAGCACGTCTGGGACCTGTTGGATCGAAGGGTGAGGACTAGGGTCATTCCCCCCAAATATGTCCGGGAACTTGCAGGTGCCTTGGTGGAAGAGTGGGGTAACATCTCACAGCAAGAACTTTCAAATCTGGTGCAAGGCAACAAATAATATAACAAACGTGCAGTATTGCAGTGCTCAAGGCAACTATACAAAAACAAGATCCCACAAACAACAGGTGGGAAAGGCTGCCTAAATATGATCCCCAATCAGAGACAACGATAGACAGCTGCCTCTGATTGGGAACCATACCAGGCCAACATAGAAAAGGGAAAACTAGACTACCCACCCTAGTCACACCCTGACCTAACCAAAAGAGAGAAATAAAAGGTTCTCTAAGGTCAGGGCGTGACAGTCAGTTGAGTTGAGTCAAAAAATCACGGCAGAGATTAATGGGTACACTTGCTTTTCACTCACAATGGCTGTCCACCCATTACACCATCATTGACTTGAATGGGGACGCCCATTCTATCCTTTCTATTTCTATGATCCATACACTCTAAGAAAAATAGGTGCTATCTAGAATCTAAAGGGGTTCTTCGGCTGTCCCCATAGGAGAACCCTTTGAAAAACCCTTTTTCGTTCCGGGTAGAACACTTTTATTTCCAGGTAGAACCCTTTTGAGTTCCATGTAGAAGCCTTTACACAGAGGGTTCTACATGGACCCCAAAAGAGTTCTACCTGGAACCAAAAAGGGTTCTCCTATGGGGACAGCGAAATAACCATTTTGGAACTCTTTTTTATAATAACCCTGATAGGTATTAATAACTTATTTTCCCTTTTCCCTCCTTCTCTCTTCACCTCCATCCCTATATTTCCTCTCACCTTTTCTCCTCTTTCTCTCTCTCTCCCTTGTTCTCCTTCCCACTTCCCCACCCCTTCTCTCTCTCTCCCTCTTTCAGGTCTTATTGTGTACCTGGGGATGATGGTGGGGGCCTTCCTGTGGGGCGGCCTGGCCGACCGGATTGGACGGCGACAGACCCTCCTCATCTCCCTCTCCATCAACAGTGTGTTTGCCTTCTTCTCCTCCTTCGTTCAAGGATACAGCTCCTTCCTTTTATGCCGTCTGCTTTCCGGCGTGGGGTAAGGAAGCATGCTGTGTCACACACCCCTTCTCCTCTGAGAACGACTCGGCTATAAATACTAGTGCCGACTGTAAATTATGCCAAAATTAATGTGCCCCACAATGACTCCCAAAGCTGCAAGTCTGGAAGCGATCCCAGCTTGGTTAAATCAACTGGATGAAATGTGTATGAAGCCTATCTATTATTGATGATGACAATGTTATTGTGCTGGCACAGATTATTTAAATGGTTTAATAGCCTGAAGAGACTTTATTACCTCTCTCTCTTTCTCTCTGTCTCTCTTTATTTCTCTCCCTCTCTCTCCTCTCGCTTTATCCCTCTCTCTCTCCCTCTCTGCAGCATCGGTGGCTCCATCCCCATCGTGTTCTCCTACTATTCTGAGTTCCTGGCCCAGGAGAAGAGAGGAGAGCACCTCAGCTGGCTCTGCATGTTCTGGATGATCGGTGGCATCTACGCCTCTGCCATGGCCTGGGCCATCATCCCCCACTATGGTGAGAAATGTCAATGAACCAATCAACGTACCAGTCAATCAGTCAATGAATCAATCAACAAATCAGTGAGTCGGGTGGGGGGTTGTTCGTCGGTCAATGTTCGTCGGTTCATTTCTACCACCCCAGAGTGAAATTTGGTTTCCAAGCAAAGATTACACATTCTGTACATTTAAATACAATTGAATGCACACAATTTATACACACAGAAACAATCATCATATTCTTTGTTATGCTCCTATCAAACATGGATGCATATGCTTATCGTCCTGTATACTACTCTTTGGTATGACCCTTGCACCATAGTTCTTCAACCTCTTTATGTTCCTGTTCCAGGCTGGAGTTTCCAGATGGGCTCTGCGTACCAGTTCCACAGCTGGCGTGTCTTTGTGTTGGTGTGTGCCTTCCCCTCTGTGGCAGCCATCTCTGCCCTCACCACAATGCCCGAGAGCCCACGCTTCTTCCTGGAGGTCAGTCCACCAACCACCAATGAAAATATAACAAAAATCATAGTAGCTACCCAAGGCATTGTTTATCATCTTGGGTTTAACTTGGGACTTACTGCTGTGTTTGAATATCATGACACCTACAGTAGCTACCGTCAATATACAGCTGCTGGGATCCTGATTATCCTGACAAATATACTATAATGAGTTCCTATTTATTTAGCTATTCATTAGACAAATGTGTCTGTCTTGTCTGTTGTAGAATGGGAAACACGATGAGGCTTGGATGATTCTGAAGCAGGTCCATGACACCAACATGAGGGCGAAGGGCTACCCAGAGAGGGTCTTCTCTGTGAGTGACACACCCACATATGCACACACAGTTCATCCTAAACTACTATAAAAACCCTATCGGACACATCTAGTCTGTGAAGTGAAGCAGTCTTTTATTCAGAGAAAAGAAATGAGGGGACATTTTTATATTCATGAGTCATCTAGCAAATACTGTCTCTGAGCAAACACAGCCTGTCTCATACATTTACAGTAAGGAGGGCCCTTGTTCAATTTGCATGAATTAGCTTGAACTTATTAGTTATTTGAGGATGAATTAAGCTTTGATAAACTTGTTTAGGGAGTAATTATGTTAAGGAAGTTAGTGTGACTGAGTTGTGTTGTTGCCCCTAGGTGACCACTATCAAGACAGTTAAGCAGATGGATGAGCTGGTGGACATGGGAGAGGGCACCGCCTGGCACCAGAGATGGAGGATGAAGCTGGCTGACCTGTTCAACCAGGTAACATACTCTACCTTAATAACCTGTTCAACCAGGTAACATACTCTACCTTAATAACCTGTTCAACCAGGTAACATCCTCTACCTTAACCTGTTCAACCAGGTAACATACTCTACCTTAATAACCTGTTCAACCAGGTAACATACTCTACCTTAATAACCTGTTCAACCAGGTAACATACTCTACCTTAATAACCTGTTCAACCAGGTAACATACTCTACCTTAATAACCTGTTCAACCAGGTAACATACTCTACCTTAATAACCTGTTCAACCAGGTAACATACTCTACCTTAATAACCTGTTCAACCAGGTAACATACTCTACCTTAACCTGTTCAACCAGGTAACATACTCTACCTTAATAACCTGTTCAACCAGGTAACATACTCTACCTTAATAACCTGTTCAACCAGGTAACATACTCTACCTTAACCTGTTCAACCAGGTAACATACTCTACCTTAATAACCTGTTCAACCAGGTAACATACTCTACCTTAATAACCTGTTCAACCAGGTAACATACTCTACCTTAATAACCTGTTCAACCAGGTAACATACTCTACCTTAATAACCTGTTCAACCAGGTAACATACTCTACCTTAATAACCTGTTCAACTAGGTAACATACTCTACCTTAATAACCTGTTCAACCAGGTAACATACTCTACCTTAATAACCTGTTCAACCAGGTAACATACTCTACCTTAACCTGTTCAACCAGGTAACATACTCTACCTTAACCTGTTCAACCAGGTAACATACTCTACCTTAATAACCTGTTCAACCAGGTAACATACTCTACCTTAATAACCTGTTCAACCAGGTAACATACTCTACCTTAATAACCTGTTCAACCAGGTAACATACTCTACCTTAATAACCTGTTCAACCAGGTAACATACACTACCTTAATAACCTGTTCAACCAGGTAACATACTCTACCTTAACCTGTTCAACCAGGTAACACACTCTACCTTAACCTGTTCAACCAGGTAACATACTCTACCTTAACCTGTTCAACTAGGTAACATACTCTGTCAGGACCCGGTGCGAGAAACAGTCACTAATAATCGTCAGAACCCAGAAGATGAGGCAGACACAGCAGTACTAGAGATGGTGGTTTAATTAAAGAACAAAATCTCCAGGCAAAGAAACTAAATCCACAATGTCCAAAAAATAAAGCCAAGAGGCACAAAATGGAAATCCTCCAAAATACAAAAGAAACTCCACAAAGTGGTAAAAAACAGCAGGGAAAAACAAACCTCAAAAGACTCCTCAAATAATACACAAGAACTAAACCAGAGAACCTCTGGAAAATCCAACAAGAGAAATATCTGTATAAAACAAGGCTTGGGCTGGGGCTGGGTGCTAACTTACAAACACTGAGCAAGGAACTGAGGAACACACAGGGTTTAAATACTAACAAGGGAATGACCTACAGGTGCAAACAATAATTAGAGCAAGAAAAACAAAAGGTACAAAAAAGGTGCAATGGGGACATCTAGTGACCAAAACCCGAACAGTCTTGGCCAAAACCTGACAGAATCCCCCTCCTAGGAACGGCTCCTGACGTTCCTACCAGCCTTCTCAGGGTGGAGGGTCCTGAACTGACGAATGAGGTCAGGGTCCAGTATGTCCTTGGCAGGAACCCAGGAGCGCTCCTCGGGACCGTAGCCTTCCCAGTCCACCAGATACTGCCAGGACCGCTGCACCCGGCGGGAATCCAGTATCCGGTGGACGGTATAAGCCGACTGGCCACCGATGACACGGGGCGGAGGGGGAGGTCTGCCTGCCGGGATAAGGGGAGAAAAAACAACAGGTTTTAATAAAGAAATGTGAAATTGATCTTAAGGGATCTGGGTAAGTGCAGGCGAAAAGTAACGGGATTGACTCTCCTGGCAATCTTAAAGGGACCGATGAACCTCTGGGACAGCTTGCGAGACTCCACCCGTAGTGGTAAGTTCTTAGTTGAGAGCCATACTCTCTGGCCGGGGTACAGGGTAGGACCGGGACGGCGACGTCTGTTGGCTTGTCGTTGGTACTGCTGAGAGGAACGCAGAAGATTAAGACGTGCCTTCTTCCACGTAAGCCGACAGCGTCTGATGAACCTTGAGGCTGAAGGCACTCTGACTTCTGCCTCCTGGTCCGGGAACAATAGAGGCGCATAGCCAAACTGACACTCATGCGGGGATATACCAGTGGAGGAGGAGCACAAGGTGTTGTACGCGTACTCGGCCCAAACAATGAAGGATGACCATGTGGACGGGTTGTTGGAAACCATGCATCTGAGGGTGGTTTCCAGCTCCTGATTCATCCTCTCAGTTTGGCCATTGGACTCCGGATGGTACCCTGAAGATAAACTGGCCGTGGCCCCTATGAGTTGGCAGAAGGCCTTCCAAAACCTTGAGGCGAACTGGGGACCTCTGTCGGAAACCATATCTTGCGGAATCCCAAAGACTCGGAACACATGGTTAATCACCAACTCAGCTGTTTCCTTGGCAGAAGGTAATTTGGTCAAGGGAACAAACCTGGCCGCCTTAGAAAACCTGTCGATGATGACTAGGATCGTAGTATTACCATGGGACGGAGGAAGGCCAGTAATAAAGTCCAACGAGATATGGGACCAGGGTCGGTGGGGAATAGATAGAGGGTGAAGGAGTCCTTGAGGGCGGAGGTGAGAAGATTTGCCCTGGCAGCACACGGAACAGGCCTTGACGAAAGTGGCAACGTCTTCTTTTATGGTAGGCCACCAGAACTTACGCTGGATGAACTCCAAGGTGCGACCTACGCCCGGGTGACAGGTGAGGCGAGAGGAGTGCCCCCACAGAAGGACTTGGGACCTTGCTGCCTTGGGAACAAACAACCGATTAGCAGGACCTCCTCCAGGGCCCGGTTCGATGGCTTGAGCTTGTTTCACGGTATCCTCCACTTGCCACGAGATCGGAGCCACGATCTTAGCGGCCGGAAGGACAGTCATGTCAGTATCTTCTCGAATGGCAGGAGAGTAGATTCGTGACAAGGCGTCCGGTTTGAGATTCTTCGACCCGGGTCTATAGGTGAGGATAAACTGAAATCGGCTGAAGAAAAGAGACCATCGAGCTTGTCTGGAGTTCAACCGCTTCGCCTGCTGGATATACTCCAGATTTTTGTGGTCCGTAAGCACTTGAAACGGTTGAGAAGCCCCCTCGAGCCAGTGTCTCCATTCCTTCAATGCCATCTTAACCGCTAGGAGTTCACGATCCCCCACATCGTAATTCCTCTCGGCCGGGGTAAGCCGGTGAGAGAAGAAGGCGCAAGGATGAAGCTTCTTGTCTTCACCCCTCTGAGACAGGACAGCTCCAACCCCAACCTCTGATGCGTCTACCTCCACCACAAAAGGTTCATCCGCCGTTGGTAGTGTCAGGATGGGAGCAGAGAGGATGCGCTGCTTGAGTCCTTGGAAGGCCGTCTCAGCTTCTCTTCCCCACAGAAACCTTGTGTTGCCACCCTTGGTTACAGCTGAGAGAGGGGCTGCCACCGAGCTGAAGTTCTTGATGAACTTGCGGTAAAAGTTGGTGAAGCCCAGGAAACGCTGAACTTCCTTAACGGACTTGGGGGTGGGCCAATCCGCTACCGCCCCTACCTTCTTGGGGTCCATCTGGACTCGACCGGGTTCCACTATAAATCCCAGGAATTGTACTCGAGAGGAATGGAATTCACACTTTTCCGGCTTAACGTACAAATGGCTGTCTAGGAGGCGTTTGAGCACTTGTCTGACATGCTTAATGTGTTCTTGAAGGGAGCTCGAAAAGATGAGGATGTCATCCAAGTAAACAAACAAAGATGTTAAGCATATCCCTAAGCACATCGTTTATGAGCGCTTGGAACACAGCCGGAGCGTTGGTCAGGCCGAAGGGCATCACCGAGTATTCGTAGTGACCAGTAGGCGTGTTGAAAGCGGTCTTCCACTCGTCCCCGGGTTTGATCCGCACAAGATGGTATGCGTTCCGCAGGTCAAGCTTAGTGAAGACAACTGCTTCCTGGAGCAGCTCAAAGGCTGTGGCCATAAGGGGTAGCGGGTAGCGGTTACGGACGGTTATGGCATTGAGTCCCCGGTAGTCGATGCAAGGTCGTAATCCACCGTCTTTCTTGGCCACAAAGAAAAACCCTGCTCCCGCCGGCGAGGTAGATGGACGCATGAGGCCTGCTGCCAGAGCGTCCTTGATGTAGGTATACATAGCAGCTCGTTCGGGAGGAGAAAGGGAAAAGATCCGACCCCTGGGAGGGCAGGTCCCCGGAAACAGGTCGATGGTGCAATCGTAAGGTCTATGGGGTGGTAGTTTGGTGGCCCTCTGTTTGCTAAATACCAGTTTGAGGTCATGGTAACACTCGGGAACTCGGGACAGGTCGATGAATTCTAGAGACTCGGAAGGGGAACTCGGGGAACTCGGGAAGATACAAGTGGCTTGGCACGTAGGACCCCACTGCTTGATAGTGCCCACAGACCAGTCGATGTGAGGGTTATGGCTGTGAAGCCAGGGATAACCAAGGACGAGAGGGAACTCGGAACAGGAGATCAGATGAAAGTTCATCACTTCCTGGTGTTGGGAAACTGAAAGTCGCAAGGGGGTAGTGGCACGAGTAACAAGTCCAGATCCCAAAGGGCTTCTATCCAACGTAGTAACCCTTATGGGGTCACTCAGAGGTTCAGAAGGAACGCCATTCTCTTTCGCCCAGACCCCATCCATGAAGTTACCTGCGGCTCCAGAGTCTACCAAGGCTTGAAGAGAAAACTCGTGGTCGTCCCAGGAAAGGGTAACTGGAATGAGCAGGCGGGAGTTGGATGGATGGGAGGAGGTTATGTTTCCCGTTACAGTCCTCCCAGGCCTGCACGGGAGAGTGCGTTTCCCTGGAGCCCGGGACACGTGGAGCGGAAATGGCCCGGTTTGCCGCAATATAGACAGCATCGCTCCCTCATCCGGCGGTCTCTCTCAGCCTGGGAGATGCGTCCAACCTGCATGGGTTCTGGTGGAGCCAGCGAGGATAAAGATGGAGACTCAGAGCTGGAACCGATAGGAGCTAGGGTGAGCGGTCTACGGTTGAGTTCTCTCTCTCTCAGACGCTGGTCTATGCGTGAAGCCAACTTGATCAGGGACTCGAGGTTGTCCGGTGGTTCCCGAGTGGCCAGTTCATCTTGGATGGTGTCAGAAAGACCCTTCAAAAAACACACTGTGAGCGCCTCGTCGTTCCAGCCACTTGCTGCTGCCACAGTGCGGAACTGGATGGCATAGTCCGTCACGCTGCGCCGACCTTGGCGGAGAGTCAGGAGCTGTTTGGCTGAGTCAGGACCGTTGGTAGGACCTTGAAACACTCGCTTGAATTCTTCAGCAAAGGTAGAGTAGCTGGCACAGCAGGGACTTTGGGCATCCCACACAGCAGTAGCCCAGGCTAGGGCTTTTTCCGACAGCAGGGTGATGATATATGCTATCTTGGACCGGTCGGTGGGAAACGACGATGGTTGCAGCTCAAAGGAGAGAGAACATTGGGTGAAAAACCCCTTACAAACACTCGGATCCCCTGAGAACCGTTGGGGAGGCGGCAGACGAGGTTCAGCCAGGGGGTTAACTGCCAGGGGCACTTGAATCGGATGAACTGGAGCAGAAGCGGTTGCCGGGGAAAGTCGATCCGAAATCTGCTTTATGGAAGTCAGCATCTCTGACAGAAGTTGAGAATGTCTAGCCATTAAGGCCTCTTGCTGAACCAGAGCAGCTTCGTGGCGTTGGACAGTCCCCTCGTGGTGGGACAGCATGGAAAAAATATCCTGGGTACTGGCTGCCTCTGGGTTCATTATAATGGCTCAGTGTTTCTGTCAGGACCCGGTGCGAGATACAGTCACTAATAATCGTCAGAACCCAGAAGATGAGGCAGACACAGCAGTACTAGAGATGGTGGTTTAATTAAAGAACAAAATCTCCAGGCAAAGAAACTAAATCCACAATGTCCAAAAAATAAAGCCAAGAGGCACAAAATGGAAATCCTCCAAAATACAAAAGAAACTCCACAAAGTGGTAAAAAACAGCAGGGAAAAACAAACCTCAAAAGACTCCTCAAATAATACACAAGAACTAAACCAGAGAACCTCTGGAAAATCCAACAAGAGAAATATCTGTATAAAACAAGGCTTGGGCTGGGGCTGGGTGCTAACTTACAAACACTGAGCAAGGAACTGAGGAACACACAGGGTTTAAATACTAACAAGGGAATGACCTACAGGTGCAAACAATAATTAGAGCAAGAAAAACAAAAGGTACAAAAAAGGTGCAATGGGGACATCTAGTGACCAAAACCCGAACAGTCTTGGCCAAAACCTGACATACTCTACCTTAACCTGTTCAACCAGGTAACATACTCTACCTTAACCTGTTCAACCAGGTAACACACTCTACCTTAATAACCTGTTCAACCAGGTAACATACTCTACCTTAACCTGTTCAACCAGGTAACATACTCTACCTTAACCTGTTCAACTAGGTAACATACTCTACCTTAACCTGTTCAACCAGGTAACATACTCTACCATAACCTGTTCAACTAGGTAACATACTCTACCTTAACCTCTTCAACCAGGTAACATACTCTACCTTAACCTGTTCAACAAGGTAACATACTCTACCTTAACCTGTTCAACCAGGTAACATGCACTACGTTAACCTGTTCAACTAGGTAACATACTCTACCTTAATAACCTGTTCAACCAGGTAACATACTCTACCTTAACCTGTTCAACCAGGTAACATACTCTACCTTAACCTGTTCAACCAGGTAACATACTCTACCTTAACCTGTTCAACCAGGTAACATGCACTACGTTAACCTGTTCAACTAGGTAACATACTCTACCTTAACCTCTTCAACCAGGTAACACACTCTACCTTAACCTGTTCAACCAGGTAACATGCACTACGTTAACCTGTTCAACTAGGTAACATATTCTACCTTAATAACCTGTTCAACCAGGTAACATACTCTACCTTAACCTGTTCAACCAGGTAACATACTCTACCTTAACCTGTTCAACCAGGTAACATACTCTACCTTAACCTGTTCAACCAGGTAACATACTCTACCTTAATAACCTGTTCAACCAGGTAACATACTCTACCTTAACCTGTTCAACCAGGTAACATGCACTACGTTAACCTGTTCAACTAGGTAACATACTCTACCTTAACCTCTTCAACCAGGTAACATACTCTACCTTAACCTGTTCAACCAGGTAACATACTCTACTTTAACCTGTTCAACTAGGTAACATACTCTACCTTAACCTGTTCAACCAGGTAACATACTCTACCTTAATAACCTGTTCAACCAGGTAACATACTCTACCTTAACCTGTTCAACCAGGTAACATACTCTACCTTAACCTCTTCAACCAGGTAACATACTCTACCTTAACCTGTTCAACTAGGTAACATACTCTACCTTAACCTGTTCAACCAGGTAACATACTCTACCTTAATAACCTGTTCAACCAGGTAACATACTCTACCTTAACCTCTTCAACCAGGTAACATACTCTACCTTAATAACCTGTTCAACCAGGTAACATACTCTACCTTAACCTCTTCAACCAGGTAACATACTCTACCTTAACCTGTTCAACCAGGTGACATAGCATCATACTGGTAATCAATAGCTAAACCAGAGACTAACGTAATGTTTCACTTGCTCTCCTAAGGATCTTTGGTCAACTGGGGCTAAATTGAGTGAATACTTTAACAAGAATGGGAGGATTATCCTTCCTTCTTCTTCTACAGTTTGAATGCTCATCATTGGTCTAACAAAAGTGTGTTATGTTCTAGTTCAAACTAAATAGTAGCTGTACAGTGATCCCTCGCCACTTCGCGGTTCACTTATCGCGGATTCGCTATTTCGCGGATTTTCATAATGCATTTTTTTTTTTTTTTTGGTGCATTGTGCTCTGCATTCTGATTCGCTAAAAACTCACTCCCGCTTCTTGTATCAAAACATGCTACGAATTGTGCTATCATTTTGTCGTCTCGTGCAGTTATGTGTACGTACATAAAACAGCTTGGCAAATTTACATTAAGTTGGCCAAATTATCTTGTAATTTCGAACATCTCCTAAACCCATAATGTCGACGAAACGGCCTACACGTGAGTCACTGTATTTGTATACATGTAATAGTTGCTAATTGTAAAAAAAAAAAAAGTTTTCTATTTCGCGGATTTCACTTATCGCGGGTCATTTTCGGAACGTAACCCCCGCGATAAACGAGGGATTACTGTATACCAAAAAACATGTTTTATTGTCACATACACCAGATAGGTGCAGTGAAATCAAATCAAATCAAATGTATTTATATAGCCCTTCGTACATCAGCTGATATCTCAAAGTGCTGTACAGAAACCCAGCCTAAAACCCCAAACAGCAAGCAATGCAGGTGTAGAAGCACGGTGGCTAGAAAAAACTCCCTAGAAAGGCCAAAACCTAGGAAGAAACCTAGAGAGGAACCAGGCTATGAGGGGTGGCTAGTCCTCTTCTGGCTGTGCCGGGTGGAGATTATAACAGAACATGGCCAAAGATGTTCAAATGTTCATAAATGACCAGCATGGTCAAATAATAATAATCACAGTAGTTGTCGAGGGTGCAGCACCTCAGGAGTAAATGTCAGTTGGCTTTTCATAGCCGATCATTAAGAGTATCTCTAACACTCCTGCGGTCTCTAGAGAGTTGAAAACAGCAGGTCTGGGACAGGTAGCACGTCCGGTGAACAGGTCAGGGTTCCATAGCCGCAGGCAGAACAGTTGAAACTGGAGCAGCAGCACGGCCAGGTGGACTGGGGACAGCAAGGAGTCATCATGTCAGGTCGTCCTGAGGCATGGTCCTAGGGCTCAGGTCCTCCGAGAGAGAGAAAGAAAGAGAGACAGAGAGAATTAGAGAGAGCATACTTAAATTCACACAGGAGACCGGATAAGACAGGACAAGTACTCCAGATATAACAAACTGACCCTAGCCCCCCGACACATAAACTAATGCAGCATAAATACTGGAGGCTGAGACAGGAGGGGTCAGGAGACACTGTGGCCCCATCCGATGATACCCCCGGACAGGGCCAAACAGGAAGGATATAACCCCACCCACTTTGCCAAGGCACAGCCCCCACACCACTAGAGGGATATCTTCAACCACCTACTTACCATCCTGAGACAAGGCCGAGTATAGCCCACAAAGATCTCTGCCACTGTAAACCAAATATGTTGGTTTACAGGGTCAGCCATAGTAGTACAACTCCCCTGGAGCAAATTAGGGTTAAGCACCTTGATCAAGGGCAGATCGACAGATTTTTCACCTTGTTGGCTCAGGTATTCAAACCAGCAACCTTTCTGTGACTGGCCCAACGCTCTAACCGCTAGGCTACTTTCCGCCTATAGTCTCTCATACCTCCCTGAATGACAATCAGCACTGCTATTACTATCAAAGAGAACAGAGAAGGTTCATGTTTATATACTCTTAACTACAGAATGAGAGACTGGAATGATTGTTTGTATATGAGCCCCCGTTGTTTATAAAGTGCCTGTGTGCAGAGATTACCTAGCTGTGTTTACTATCTATGTTTACTATCTATGTTTACTAGCTGTGTTTACTAGCTATGTTTACTAGCTGTGTTTACTAGCTGTGTTTACTAGCTCTGTTTACTAGCTATGTTTACTAGCTGTGTTTACTAGTTGTGTTTACTAGCTGTGTTTACTAGCTGTGTTTACTAGCTGTGTTTACTAGCTATGTTTACTAGCTGTGTTTACTGTTGGCTTGTGTGGAACGTGGAACTTTATGTTTATTTAATGCTGTTGTAGATTGTAGAGAGATTTCCTTTGAGATATATTGTTTGCGTGTGTGTGCGTTTGCGTGTGTTTGTCGGTTTGTGTGTGCGTGTGTGTCTGTGTGTCTGTGAACCTCCCTGTAGGTGTGGAGCAACTTCCTGGCCATATTCTCTCCTGAGTACCGCCGCACCACTCTCATGATGATGGCTGTGTGGTTCTCTATGTCGTTCAGGTAAAGTCAAGCTCCCAAAAACAGTTTTCAGGTCATTTACAGCCAAAGTCACATCCGCATAGAATGAACTGCAGGTATAATAAACTAACTTAACTTCTTGTTTAGTTTTTTTGATTATTTGTGTATTAGTATTGTATTTGCGAGGCATTCTGCTGCACTGTTGGAGCTAGAAACATAAGCCTTTCCCTGCACCTGCTATAACACCTGCAAATGTGTGTACGTGACCAATACACTTTGATTTGATTGTGTCTGACTCAAGTGAAAATGTAGTTTTACATTACTGATATTGATGATGTAGTTAGTGTCCTATCCCTTCTAAGTGGGTTATGTTAAGTGTATCATCATGATCCCTACGTCTGTCTTAACATCCATCTCCCTTCTGTCCCTCAGTTACTACGGGCTGACGGTGTGGTTCCCTGACATGATCAAGTACCTCCAGAAGCAGGAGTACTCCTCGCGCACCAAGGTCTTCATCAAGGAGAAGGTGGAGCACGTCACCTTCAACTTCACCCTGGAGAACCAGGTGCACCGCAACGGAGAGTACTTCAACAACAAGTAGGTCCTGCTTCCCTCTTCCCTCATCAGCGTTGTCATGGGAACACAGCAGGGTACCAAGCCATTCATACAGTAAATAGGTCAAGGGTCAGTCAGTCATTCTGATGTTAAAACAAACTCGTTCTCTCTCCCCCTCTGTCTCTCTCTCTGTCTGTCTCCCTCTCCCCCTCTGTCTCTCTCTTTCTCTCCCTCTGTCTCTGTCTCTCTGTCAGGTTTATGAATCTGAAGATGAAGTCCATGGTGTTCGAGGATTCTCTGTTTGAAGAGTGCTACTTTGAAGACATCACCTCCAGCAACACCTTCTTCAAGAACTGCACCTTCATCGCCACCCTCTTCTACAACACAGGTCGGTTGTTTACAACTCTCTGCTGATGAGTGTTGTATCAGTGTTTGTTGGAATTATAAGTTGTGAATGTCTTGTTTTGCTTATAAGGGGTTTTCCCTTCATTAACTCGTCCAAGTACTGTAATCTCAATTGTGTTAGTGGCTTCTGTGTTTGATTGACAGATAAAATACAATTGTATACCATATTGTTGTCTAAGGAGATAAACATGTCTTATATTGTTCATATAGGTCTTATGCATATCTTGCTACGGTGTTAAACCTCTCTTACAGAAACGGAGCCAGAAACAGAGCAGAGAATCAGCTCCAATTATATGCTTCATACAAGACAAAATGGCTCAATTACCATCACTCTACTCCCTGGCCCTGTAACATAATGAGGCAATGCAGACAGAGAGAGGTATCCTAGCAACACAGGCCCAATCCTATTTTACTTCAGCCTGCAAATTACATAACTGTCAGTCATCTCAAACTGAATGATAGATTTTTCCAAAACAAAAGCAGCCTGCACAAGAAGATGATTCATCTGTATGGCTGATGACAAAAGATGGGTAAAATTGATGAGCTTGAAGTCCTCTCGATCCATCGGCAGAATCCAATTTTATCTCTGACATTACAACGATTAGAAACCTATTATCAGCCAAACACAAGCCTATAATGGCTTAGTCTCTCTCTCTCTCTGTCTCTCTCAAGACGTTATCAGAGCAGTACAATAGGGACTATCTGAACGCCTCCCTCTCGTTCTGTTAGGTGTTTGTCCGTCATTAGACTAGTCAAGCAATCACTCTGCTGCTATCAATGCCATGCAGGAGCTACTCATTTGAATTTGAATTAGAAAGCCATTTCACTACTATTGCTTTATTGTTTAATCCCTCTGTGCTTTCCCACTAAGTGCTAGAAGCTGCTAGATTGTTGCCATAGTGCAGGATGTTAACCCACTATGGGACCAACCACATGATGGATTTATACTGAGAAGTACAGCAGAGCAAAACCTAGAGGTCAGAGGTTAGGCTTGGACAGTATGGACAAACCGTTCTCTCATGTACAGTAGAATAAAGAATTCAGTATTATGAATGTATTTTATTTTGTAACTCATTGAATAGGCCCTAGATATGTGAACCTTACGCCCCAGTTCATATTCTGTCATTCATCCATTAGAATGACTGTGGTTTATGGTATTGTCTTCATATATCTCACATGAACACAATATCATAATCTCAGCTGACATTAAAGATCCGAGCAGTACAGAATGCATTAAAGTCTATCCCTACAATGAATCGAATTAACCACAATTCTCATCAATAACCCCCCCCCCCTCTCTCCCCTCCTCTCCCCAACAGATCTGTTCAAGTACAGGCTGATCAACAGCAAACTGGTCAACAGCACCTTCCTGCACAACAAGGAGGGCTGCATGCTTAGCGACTTCAGCGACGAGAACAGTGCCTACATGATATACTTTGTCAGCTTCCTGGGCACCCTGGCCGTGTTGCCTGGCAACATCGTGTCGGCGCTGCTCATGGACAAGATCGGACGGCTGAGGATGCTGGGTAATAGAGCGAGGAGAGGCGACATTGTCGTCACGGCTACAATGGTGTCATCTGATTTTGCACCGTACTGTTGGTGCATGTCTTTGACACATAGAGATCAGCAACCATAAGAAAACAAAATGTAGTCTGCTTAATCTATGGTAGATTGGGCAGAATTTTCTGTCTCACAATGGCCAAAATGGATTCAGCAAGAATAGCAGGCATATTAGATGACATATTCATAGATTCACTCATTTTCCCTCTCTTCTCTCTCTCTCTCTCTCTCTCTCTCTCTCTCTCTCTCCCCTTTCCCCCTCCCTCTCTCGACCCCTCCTTACCCTCTATCTCCCTCCCTTTCCCTCCCTCCCCATCTCTTTCCCTCCTCTCCTCTCACTCTTCAGCGGGCTCCAGTGTGATCTCTTGTGTCAGCTGTTTCTTCCTGTCGTTCGGCAACAGCGAGTCGGCCATGATCGCTCTGCTCTGTCTGTTCGGGGGCATCAGCATCGCCTCCTGGAACGCCCTGGACGTGCTGACGGTGGAGCTCTACCCCTCTGACAAGAGGTAGGAAACCCCAACCAGAGAGCCACACCAAAACCTTGGCAATGTGGAAGGTTGTAGCTTCCAGGGTGTACTGGCAAAAGTGGTGCCTTGATGTGATTGGTTACACTAGATGGAGGAAAATGGAGGTTGTAGTACTGTGTAAGAGCATTGGTGGTAGTGGTGTGTGAGACTGGGTGGGAATCCTTACTGCCACCCCATGGCTGAGTGAA
The DNA here is from genome assembly GCF_045679555.1 of Salvelinus alpinus. NCBI lineage: Eukaryota > Metazoa > Chordata > Actinopteri > Salmoniformes > Salmonidae > Salvelinus > Salvelinus alpinus. Next base: position 13,192,292 of record NC_092120.1, on the reverse strand, counting down.
CACTGCACTGCCTCAACCAACATATACAAAAAAATCATAATCTGTATCCCAGTAAACTGGGTTGACTGAAACATTTCTGGCCATTTCAAAACTCTGAGATCTCATCATAGCAGACTGGCTGTTCATTATTATCAACGGGGTTCGAGCCCTGAATGCTGATTGGCTGTCAGACGTGGTATATCAGACCGTATACCATGGGTATGACAAAACATTTATTTGTACTGCTCTAATTACGTCGGTAACCAGTTTATAATAGCAATAAGGTACCTCGGGGGTTTGCAGGTAAATGGCCAATTTACCACACCCCCTCGTGCCTTTTTGCTTAATAATATCGGACCATGATTAAATATTATTTTCCAATTTCAGAAAGAGTAGTAGCGCTGCCCATCTGGCTGAACAGTCCTCCTGCAGGTGTTACATTATGAGTTCAATCTGAGACTGTTTGAATAGAGGTCATTATGGAACTGACTGATCTTCCTCTCTCCTCCCAGATGCACAGCGTTTGGCTTTCTAAACGCCCTCTGTAAGCTGGCAGCCGTGTTGGGCATCAGCATCTTCACCTCTTTCGTGGGCATTACCAAGGCTGTGCCCATCCTGTTCGCCTCCGGGGCACTTGCAGCGGGCAGCTTCCTGGCGTTCAAGCTGCCGGAGACGCGGGGCCAGGTGCTGCAATAGTGTGGCCACACACAATAGTGTGGCGACATGGGGGTCAGAATGAGTAAGCCACACTGTGAACAACAAGTAGCCCAAGAAACCCCTAAACTCTCCCCTGTACGCCCCATTGAAATCCGAGCCTATTCACAGGAATTAGTTCAATGCAGATGCTGCACAGATCTACTAAACTGTAAATATTGTGGATTGCCTGATATTGGATGTACTGTTTAGATAGACACATCTCTATACTACTAAGATCTGTGGAACTGTGCTGCCGCTGCTTGACATTGATCCCCATGAATAGGCTGTGAGTTGGTAGAGAAAGGGAAGTGCAACCAAACTCTGCCCCTAGACCAACAGAAGCTGTTCCAACTTGAATCCTTGTTCAGTGCAATCTTAATCCCTGAGTGTATGTGTTTAGGAGGGTTGAGGAGGTAGTTTAGATGCAGGTCCCCAAAATGAAGACAGATTACTGGGGTTATGGGGTAGGGACATGGGGTCTAGTTTATGAGCCATGCCAATAGCCCGTAATGGAAATTACCACTAGCCATCCAATCCATATTCACACCAATTTCTCTGATAAGCTCAGCTCACTTCCCATCTACATGAGTCTACATTGCTATGGTAGAACGTCAGTCAAAAAGGATACGTTATGCCTTGATTTGAACCATTTTTTACTTAATGAGTAAACCAAAACATTTAGTTCAACCAAGGCCTCTCCTCATTATCATACCTTCCAAGGTCTTGTGTTTATTTTATGTACAAAATAACTGCCATTTTCTAGATTTTAGAACATTCCAGGTTTACTTTCATTATGGTTTGAATGAGACTGTTGACAAAAGTGAACTGTTGAGCTTTTTCCCTTTAAAACATTATTTCTAGCCGTTCTCTCAATCAATCATAAACGGCTACTCAAATCAATCCTTCAAATCTCTATTTCTGACAATGTTGAAATTTGTTCAGCCCATATTGTTCGCCGTGTACATTTTAGAACAACACTTTTGTCCAAACATTCCACATTTAAAGCACAAATGTTTGCTGATGCAAATATGACTGTTGTCACAAATTGTTACAATGGTTATTATTGTCACGTTTTAAACAAACGTTTAAAAGCCCACAGTTCAATCGTCATTCTTGCTTCATATATCTTGTAGTAACAAATGCCTTCTTTGTTCCATCTGTCATAGGTTTTATGTTTTGCTCTTAAAATGTGTTTTTGGGAAAGTGGTATGCATGTAACTAAGTATGTAAGTGAATTTGTGGACAATTTGCTAGAAAGATAGAACACAATACGAAAATGGCATTTAAGTGTCATGTTACTGTACATCAGTAGGTCAGATGTTAGATGTTATAGCCATGTCCTTTTATGAGAGAAATCACACTGCCTATGATATCATTGACCTTGGATTTCTGGAACATTCTCTCAACCCTTAAACACATCAAACCATTTTAATGTGCACAACTGAAACATACGTTTTCATTTTTTGTGATATTGTGAAACAGGAACTAGATGTTCAAAGGTGGAGCGAAAATCTTCAAAATAATGAAGTTGAAAATAATACACAAAGATATGGAAAGGATATACTAAACTTCAGTAAAACATTGCAACAATGTGATATATTTTCAGTAGATTCCATTTGATATTTGTTTTGAGTTTTAAAGATATTAAGATATATTTACTTTTGGGTGCAATATATGTGTTTCAAAAGAGACTATAGTGGTAAGCACATATATGCACTGTCATTAAATACTATCATGTGCATCATAGACCATATTTTATTATTTATTTTGATATGGGTGTGAGACTGCTTGTTTGCCTGTGCAATATTGAACTTTGACCTGCAATATTGATTTATTTTTTGTGGATTCTTGATAGATTGTTTATTAGTTGTTTTATTCGATACTTGGAGTATGATTAACTGATGTGGCGATACAAGTAAAAGCTGCTTTATTGATCGGATGATCAAAATGAGAACTAAACCTCAATGAGATGGGGAACATTATTGGATGCTTATGGGAAACATTTTGCCGAGCATTGAAATAGAAGTAGTATAACTTTCCTTTGATTTCCACCCTTAAAGCTTAGAACATCATGATATATGGGTACATTTAACATGTTTCACACCTCCGCTGAGGTTTTTATCATACATGATAGACTAGGACTAAACACACTGCTAAGGGCAGTGTCCTCATGGGATATCTGATCCATAGATTTCCTGTACATTGGTTTGGTACCAAACAACGTTTCACATTCCCCTTATAGCAAGCACATTGATCAAGTGTGGTATGTTCACAATTGCATGTTACAAAGAAACAAACTGAGAAAAGCAACAAAGCACTGATTCAGCAACAAAGGAAATGACCATAAACTGCCATTTTTTAGGATAGCAGCCATATGTAGACTTAACAGCATTCTAGATAGACTAATCCATTGCACTAAATGTACTTAGCTGTACATGCACAGTTGTTAATGCCTTGCATTCTTGAAAAGACCAAAACCTTTGACATAAAATATCAGTAGCTAGCACATGAAGGGAAACAGAAGGTAAAGCTGTTGACGTACGCACAACAACTGCTTACAAGCGACCAATTTAAGACAGTAGCCAAATGATTCACTGGTACCAAATGAGTCACGCATGCAGTTGTGAACAGCACACAAAATAATCAGTATATATTGATTTACAGTAGTCGCAGTTGACTATTTATTGACATAGCAACCTCTCACTTTACGTTTACATTACCATAAACTAGCATATTGTACGTTCAATGTATGACCCCTTAATCTATATAGGAACTTCAAGCCGTTACCACATTCCTCAAAATTGACAGGTTTGGTGACCGCCGATCTATAAGTGTGCCATGAGTAACTTCTCTCATTGATTATTGCCAAATCTTTTTGTATGTCTTAAGTTTATACTATATCATAAAAAAATGGAATATAGATTTAAATATGTAAATTAAAATAAATAAAATATAACATAGATCATTAATAAATATTATAGCTCTTTATAACCTTTGACCCCTTGAAAATATTACTGTAGTAGGAGGAGCAGTTTTTATGAACTGATCTGGGACGTGGATGGCCAGTCTGCCGGAAAGTACATTTGTTAACAATTCCTCTAAGAAGCAGAGTAATCTTAAAAGATTCCATTTGTTATTGAAGAATCAGGCTCAGCATTGCAGCATGTGTCTGATCTGTGTTTCCATATCCTATCTCTATGTTGTCCTAATTATACCGCCCACGAAATGATAAACAAGGATGTCAATATTATTGTTGTATAGTACAACATGGAACGCTGTGAAATGCTTAACTATCTATTTACTCTCTCAGTGAACCAGTTTGGGATATTTTAAGTCAAGATTATTTCTAGTACCTGTAGTTGCATATTTTCAATTCTGTTACAGGGTTTTTTTGTATTCTTAACTTGTTGCTCGGTCAACGGTCAATCATGAGTTGTTACGGTAGTCCTCCTCCTCGAAGAGGAGGAGTAGTGATTGAACCAAGGCGCAGCTTTGTGAAATGACATGATTTAATAAAGACACGACCAAACAACTAAGACAGAAAACGAACTAGACTTGAATTAACTAACAAAATAACAAAAAACGAATGTGTAGACAAACCTAGACATACGAACTTACAATAAAACACGAAGAACGCACGAACAGGGAAAAATAGACTACACAAAAATGACGATGTACAAACATACCGAACAGTCCCGTATGTTGCGACAAACACTGAAACAGGAGACAACCACCCACAACGAACACTGTGAAACAACCTACCTAAATATGACTCTCAATTAGAGGAACGCCAAACACCTGCCTCTAATTGAGAGCCATACCAGGCAACCCTTAAACCAACATAGAAACAGACAACATAGAATGCCCACCCAAACTCACGTCCTGACCAACTAACACATACAACAAACTAACAGAAATAGGTCAGGAACGTGACATGAGTGCAAAAACATAATTATAGCAATAAATGTTAGATTATTTGTCTTTTATCTCTCCCCAAAAAACTCTTGGGAAATTAAACACATTATATGCTGGGCCTTTTCCACTGAAATGCTGTGTGTTGGCTTCTACTAAATGGGACTGAATGGCTTATATTCACTTCTAAAACTACCCCGAGGTCTTTGAGGCTTTTGTCAATAAGAATACATTGCGATTAATTACATGTAACAGAGAATTTATCACTGTCTTTGTACTGTGCTGTAGAATCTGTAGTTGTTTGTATGTAAGTATAGATCATAATATTAGAAAATTACAATACTGTATACATGTGGAACCATAAAAAAATACAAAGGACAAAAAAACTGAAGTGTAAATGACAGAATACTATTGTATGGTGTCTTCGATTTTGTGTATTTTGTAAATGAAAATGGAATATAAGTAAATACATCAAAATAAATACTACTGGTTATGAAGAATACTTAAATGTTACAACTTCATGATTCTGTTATAAAGTTTGTGTGTGAGATTTTCTTCTTATCTTTTGTCATTGTTTATTTATTTGCACTGTTGTGCAATGGACCTTTTCAGAACTGCAATGGATAGCAAAGAAAAATAAATTACTGTCCTAATGATGAAACCCTTGTAATTATTTAATTTACCGAATTGATCATCAATGATAAAATGGATTTCTTGACTTCTGTGCCTAGGGGTCAGAACATTATCCCACTGGCCACAGATGTCAATCCAACGTCTTATTCCACGTTGGTTCAACGTAATTTCACCAACAGGCATGATAGCTCATTGAGAAAAAATGTACTTAGCAACAAACCTCCACCAGTACTAGATTTACTAGCCTACAAAGACTACAATTTACTGCTGCAAATATGAGTCCCAGGCCGTCTACAAAGACTACAAAGTCCCAGACAGTCCAAACCAGGCAGCACTTCCTGTGTACGTTGGATAACTGAGGACGCATTACAACTCACTTTGGGTTATTACAGCTTTGATCATGTATTAATAACAACACAATCTAGCTAAGGTACTATTTGAGGCTACGAAATGCAGTCTGTGTGGCAGTGATTACTGCAAGTAGCTAACTAACCAGTTAGATAACGTTAGCAAGATAATGTAGCTAGTCATAGTATGTTGTGAAAGAAATTAGCACACGTCATTGGGCAGCATTGCATTTTCATGTATTAAAGAACAGATGTTGTAGCTATAGATAACAGATACTGTAGCTATGTAAAGCAGAGTCTGCTGTAAAATAGCTAGCTTAACAGCAGATAGCAAGCTACTGGATGCAAGCTACACTTAGAAGAAATGGTTCCAAAAGGGTTCTTCGTTCCAAAAGGGTTATTCGGCTGTCCCCATCAATCAATCAATCAATCAAATGTATTTATAAAGCACTTCTTACATCAGCTGATGTCACAAAGTGCTGTACAGAAACCCAGCCTAAAACCCCAAGGTGCTGACCCCTGTGACCCCACAGGTCAGCACCTCAGGAGCAAATGTCAGTTGGCTTTTCATAGCCGATCATTCAGAGTATCTCTACCGCTCCTGCTGTCTCTAGTGAGTTGAAAACAGCAGGTCTGGGACAGGTAGCACGTCCGGTGAACAGGTCAGGGTTCCATAGCCACAGGCAGAACAGTTGAAACTGGAGCAGCAGCACGGCCAGGTGGATTGGGGACAGCAAGGAGTCATCAGGCCAGGCTGAGGCATGGTCCTAGGGCTCAGGTCCTCCGAGAGAGAGAAAGAAAGAAAGAGAGAAAGAGAGAAAGAAAGAGAGAAAGAGAGAGAGAATTAGAGAGAGCATACTTAAATTCACACAGGACACCGGATAAGACAGGAGATCACGTCAGTGACTCAATCCACTCAAGTGACACACCTCTCCTAGGGACGGCATGGAAGAGCACCAGTAAGCCAGTGACTCAGCCCGTGTAATAGGGTTAGAGGCAGAGAATCCCAGTGGAGAGAGGGGAACCGGCCAGGCAGAGACAGCAAGGGCGGTTCGTTGCTCCAGTGCCTTTCCGTTCACCTTCACACTCCTGGGCCAGACTACACTCAGTCATAGGACCTACTGAAGAGATGTCTTCAATAAAGACTTAAAGGTTGAGCCTGAGTCTGCGTCTCTCACATGAGTAGGCAGACCATTCCATAAAAATGGAGCTCTATAGGAGAAAGCCCTGCCTCCAGCTGTTTGCTTAGAAATTCTAGGGACAGTAAGGAGGCCTGCGTCTTGTGACCGTAGCGTACGTGAAGGTATGTACGGCAGGACCAAATCGGAAAGATAGGTTGGGGCATGCCCATGTAATGCTTTGCAGGTTAGCAGTAAAACCTTGAAATCAGCCCTTGCCTTAACAGGAAGCCAGTATAGGGAGGCTAGCACTGGAGTAATATGATCACATATTTTGGTTCTAGTCAAGATTCTGGCAGCCGCGTTTAGCACTAACTGAAGTTTATTTAATGCTTTATACGGGTAGCCAGAAAGTAGAGCATTGTAATAGTCTAACCTAGAAGTGGCAAAAGCATGGATTAATTTTTCTGCCTCATTTTTGGACAGACAGTTTCTGATTTTTGCAATGTTACGTAGATGAAAAAAGCTGTCCTTGAAACTGTCTTGATATGTTCGTCAAAAGAGAGATCAGGGTCCAGAGTAATGCCGAGGTCCTTCACAGTTTTATTTGAGACGACTGTACAACCACCAAGATTAATTGTCAGATTCAACAGAAGATCTCTTTGTTTCTTGGGACCTAGAACAAGCATCTCTGTTTTGTCCGAGTTTAAAAGTAGAACATTTGCAGCCATCCACTTCCTTATGTCTGAAACACAGGCTTCCAGGGTAATTTTGGGGCTTCACCATGTTTCATCAAAATGTACAGCTGTGTGTCATCCGCACAGCAGTGAAAGTTAACATCATGTTTCCGAATGACATCACCAAGAGGTAAAATATATAGTGAAAACAATAGTGGTCCTAAAACGGAGCCTTGAGGAACACCGAAATTTACCGTTGATTTGTCAGAGGATAACCCTAACCCTAACCCTAACCATCCACAGAGACAAACTGATATCTTTCCGACAGATAAGATCTAAACCAGGCCAGAACTTGTACGTGTAGACCAATTTGGGTTTCCAATCTCTCCAAAAGAATGTGGTAATCGATGGTATCAAAGCAGCACTAAGGTCTAGGAGCATGAGGACAGATGCAAAGCCTCGGTCTGACGCCATTATAAGGTCATTTACTACCTTCACAAGTGCAGTCTATCTTTTTGGTTCCAGGTAGAACCATTTTGGGTTCCATGCAGAACCCTTTCCACAGGCGGGACAGCCGAAGAACCCTTTTAGGTTCTAGATAGCACCTTTTTTTTTCTAAGAGTGTAACTTCTGAACCTGAAGAGAGAACACCAGACCACTTCTTCATTGCAAGCTGACTACAGTCGTCACCTGCCCCAATCCTCTGAATGTTGCCCAGTGTTCTCAGCTATGCCCGTCCAATCTCCACCACCCACACCTTCACCATGGCCCCTAGCCCACTTCAGACCCCACATGGCTCCTGATCACAACCTGCCCATGGAGGGGGCCATACGGACCAAGCCCAGCTCAGCTGGAGCCAGAACACCTGGAAGTCCACAACGAGAGCCACATGAACGCCGTGCCCCCTGGATACGAGTCCCACTTCCGAGTCCTGGTGGTCAGCCCACGATTCGACTGCCTCTCACTGCTACAGCGCCACCGCCTTCTCAACGAGACCCTAGCCGAGGAGCTGAGGACCTGTATCCACACGCTGGCCATCCAGGCCAAGACACCCCAGCAGTGGGGCAGCAACCCCAGTACAGCCAAGAGCCCACCCTGCATGGGAGGATCCAAGGAGGACCACACGGTGGAGGAGAAACTCAAGGCTGGATGGGACTGACCAGCGAAACTCAGCAGTCATCAACCCTGGTTCTAGAGAGTAACAGCCTGTGCAGGCTTTGGTGCCAGCACTAACTCATCTATTACAATGTGTTGTCTGTTCAAGACCTTGATTAGTTTAATCAGGTCTGGAACAAAAACCTGCATGCCCATATGCCTGCAGTTAAAGATGGTGTCTATTAACATTGTTGTAAACTAGTGTGATATCATTTCATTACTGCTTGAAAGGTTGTTTCTAAATGAGCAGCATCACTTCGGTCTCTTGGCAATTTAATTCAAGAAGAGTTTGGTTTTAGATTAGACTTTAGTGGCCATCACTAGAATGTCTCAAGATCTTGTAGTTCAGTAGTATGTGGTACATTGAACTATATGATATGATATGAAGTGATGGAGTGTGTCTGTTTTGTCTGAAAATTAAATGTCTCGTATGTGAGGGCAGAAGTACAAGAAGTCAAGACAGAATAAAGAATATGTTTTCTCAGGTGCATTGGGGCAGTTTTGTGGTTGGCATTATTTATTACATTATTTATATCATTATACACATTTTATGAAATATTGCATGTCATGTTTTTGTTTTGCATACTACCTTTGCATACACATCTGCAATATAGGTTTAAAAAATTGCTGTGTTTTGATTTTGTAATGGAACTCTAAATGTAGTACTAATGTTACCACATGAGGGCAGTATGTGCAAATGTTCTGTTAATGTGAAGTACAGCGTTGACAGAATGATGACACATGGCTTCCTTATTTCCCTATGACACTGCCTTTCATCAATTCTTCAATACAGTAATTATTAAAACCCATAAAACTTTTTATTTCATTTCTCACCATAACAAAATGTCAGTGTTATAGCAACAGGGGATAATCATTAAAATTGTGGAATATAAAGTGTTGGTTAATAGAGGTGGTCAAACTCGATTGTCTTAACTCACATACAGGGTGTATCACAGTTCACTTACTTCCTTATCAATTTGACTTATTAGCCTGTCTTCTCTAATTATTGTGGATGGCTTAGGGCCAGAAGACAGGGTGAAAGATGTTGGTGGTTCTCAGAATGACATATCCTAACCCCATCATGGCCGTGTGTTTCTATTTCTGTCTCGGCTGTATGTGTCAACGTGAAGGTCCTCTTGTCCTACCCTCAACCCCAGGACCTGCCAAAATATCTGTTATTACAAAAACATGTAAGAGTAATGGCACGAAAAACATTGTTGGTGATAGCCCAAACAAACAGTGAACGAACATCTTTTCTCAATGTGCTGTTTTTCCGATAAATTAGTAAGCATTTTAATGTTTTAGGAGGTTTTATTGAAATATTTCAGTACATCAACAAACAGGATAACTTTAAAATATGCAACTAAATCAATAATATTCAACAGACCCAAAACAACCATCCAAGCGGCCATTTTTCCCATACATTTTCTAAGTGCTGAAAAGCTCATAAAGATGGTCCTTATTGAATGTGGAGTCAACTCAAGGTTGACTTCTACAAACGTCCCTGTCTGGAATAGACGACCTGTCAGGCCTTACAAAAGGCCTGTAAGGAAGGTGAACAACTGGTGACACTGGTTTGAAAAAGGAAAACAGTAACACAACCATTTTATGACCCTTTCTATTAGAGTCAGGCCTCAGGGGGCGGCGTAAACTACTACACGGGCAAAAAGCGAAGGGTGAAGGCAATTGCAATAAAGTCTACTGCCTCGGGAAGCAAAGACTTGTCTCTGCAAATTACATTTACCTGTCACAAGTCCAGGTGCTGTTATGAGGGAGTGGAGAGGAGGACACGTCAACCATTTTAAACCAGCATAGCATAGTGCTGTTGCAACAAAAATGCCGAAGTTGATTGGTTGATATCCGTCATGAGTTGTTATGAGATGAGAGTTTGTAGAGTTTATTGAACTGCTAGTTCACAACTCAATCAGAAAATTCTGACGGTATATAGGTAGCATGGGTTAGGGTCAATTGCTTTCCAATTGGTAATACTTTGAAATGTATTCATTTAAAACTACAAGTAATGCTGACATATAATGTGTTATCTTCAATTCATGAACTGAATGGAAATTAAATTAATGGATGGACAATATTAAAAACTAAAACAAATTACAGCCAACTCTGGTAGATAGGCGGCTTTCCCTCTGGCTGGTCCCTGGTGATGATGGATCATTCAGGGGGTCCCGGGTTGCCCACGTGTCCCGGTCTGGGTCAGTGGGAACCCACCTCACTGGTAGCCTGCTCTACGTCAGAGCCAGGAGTGATGGTGCCAGGCCGGGCTGGGACCCTGGGCAAGGCAGGGTTCCCGCGATGGCCCCTGATTTACGCTCCCGGCTCTGGACCAGGGCTCCTTTTGCACAGCTGACCCCTCCAGGTTGGCGGTCAGGGGGGCTCGAGGAGAGGAGGGAGGGAGGGAGGCACCAAATGGGTGTCTACTCTGAGAAAAGGCCCTGCCGGGGCCTGCTTGACCGTCCCTGGGGACTATCTCCCTCCACAGCCCTCCTGGTCAGCTGCAGTGTCTGTGCAGCATGTGTGTGGAGGGAAAATAGCCTGTTAAACACATTTAATTAAACCCCACTAGTAACAACACTTGTTAACTTTACATGTTTTGAATGATAAAGCTGGGGGTGTTACACATTAAAAACTATTAATCATTGTAGGAAATGTTACAAAGACCCATGACTATTGTATGGGATGATTTGTACTAGCTTTATTATCTTATTTTGCATTAAAAACATACTTTGGCATGTCTTCACAGTACACTCGTAGGTCCAAATAGGGAATACATCACATTCAAAACACTAATTACAAGTTAGAAACTTCAGAAAAGGTTTTAAAAGTTCACACTGATCTGATAAATAATCATTATCTGGTTTCACAATGTGAGAAAAAACAATTGTTGGATTTAAGATGACAGTAATAGCCTATTATAAAAGCCCAGTAAGTCCTTTAATTGGAAGGTTTTTCTCTCTCTCGCAGCACACTGCCTACTAATGAATTCAGTGAATGGGCGGCTTGAAAGAAAAGGACAAAGAAAGAGATAGGGGAAGACAATATCCTTGTGTGGGAGAATTAGTTACACTCAGTAGTCTAAGCATTCAAAGCAGAGAAAAGGGCTACAGGGATTAAGAGAAAAGTCCACACAGGTGGGCTCTGGGAGAAACCAGGGTCACATGACAGGACGTTACCTCGTTTGATAAACACCACCCGGGCTCACAGGAAGAAGGAAGGGAGTTATTTTATAGGGGAATTAACTGGCGCTACACATCAGGTATTTATTAAGGCAGATCTCCCAGGTGTGCAGTACAACCAAGTCAAGCAAAACATCTTGGAGGGTTTCTTAATGAGAAACATCTTGGATCTAAACTTCATAATGGTCAGTAAATAGTCATACTGATAAGGGTTGTGATTTGAGACTAAGAATGAGGCTAAGCATATTTCAGTCTTCATGGGAGAGGAGTTAAACAATCTCAAACAATCCATCACACGTAATCACTTTTACACATTTTCCTCCGCACATTTGTCAATCATGTCATTAGATGAGAAGCATTCTTCTACCTTTGCCCTTTTACATTTTCACTTATTTTATTCTGGGTGCAAGAACATTTGACCTCTTCACAAACTCCAGTCATAAAATAAGCAGGTCATATCGATTGTTTTTTCCTTTTCAACCAAAGAAGACAAAATGTTCCGTTGTGTAAAAATATCTACTCAATCCCCAAACTCAAAGAAATTATGAAATTGAGTAACATTTTACTTGTGCCACGCAGACTATCTTCCTTTGTGTGATGATGACTTTTGGTGTGCATGGTTCGCTGACTCACATGACAGTGGAAAACCGTGACATCAGAGTTGAGTCTGGGGCTGGTTAGGCTGGTTTTGGGCCAGAGTGCACAGGCCTTACCCCTAAGCCCTCTGGAGGATCCACGTTCAGTAACTGACATGCATGCCTCTTATTCTCTCCCCTGCAGGGCTTCAACTAGAGGAGTGTACATGTCAAGACAGATGGGACACAGATAAGACTCCCTCTTTCAACCTCGTCTCTCTCTGTCCTCCCTCCTGCCTCTCTCAAGCTTTCTCTTTCTCAGCCCCCTGTCAGCGTTTCACCAACCTCTGATCTTCTCTGATCTTTTGTTGATCTATGATGCGTCTTTTAACCTGTTCTCGTTCCTTTCTCAACCTTCCCTCTTCTTCTAATCGTCCTTCAACTCTTTTTAGTTTAAGAGCCCCTCTCAATCCACTCTCGGCCCCCACGCATAGTTTCTCTCGATGTTCTACGCACAAACTATTTTCAAACTTTTCTTAACTTTCCCTCTCAACTGTTTAAAAGCACCCCCTCTGAATCCACTTCCAGCCACCTCGCTCACTCTCTCTGAACTTTTTTTTTTCTCTCGCAGCCTTCTTCTAACTTTTCTCAACCCTTCCCTCAACCTTCTCCATTCCACTCTTAACTTTTCCTCAACTCTCTCTCAACTTTTTAGCTGGCCCTCATGTCAATCCTCTGTAGACCACCTAATGTAGTTTGGCTGCATTTTGTCCTCCAACCTTTTCTCAACTTTTTCTCAACCAGCACTGCCATTCAAGTGAGCTCCGTGCTCCGCTTCTTATAGAGGAATACCAATGCTGAGCCCCCCAGAGAGCTGACAGAGCCTATTTATGTTTAATGCACAGCCTGAAGCTATTATCATATTACCATGTGATGTTATTGCTTTGCCCCCTGAGTATTACTTAATGTTCATGTTTTTAGTCAGAGGTTGTAAGTTATTCAAACATAAATGTTGGGAATCTTTTAGTATTTTGAGTGACAGCCGACAGAGGTACATGAGCCTATGGCTGTAAGGTGCGGCGCCTGCTTTGGCATCAACTCTGTCTTCCTTATGGTCTCTCTGGTTTAGTTTGTTGGACCAAAATGCACTGACATGGATGGTTACTCATAAATGTAACTTCAACTCATAATTCATTCCCTGTCTATAGGAAATGATCAGACCATGCGCAGATACTGAATAGATGAATGCCTCATTCTCAGGATGTTGAGGAAGTATTTAAGAGCAAACAGTAGCTATTCCACATAGTGCTATGGGGTCCCTTTTTCCTATTGGAAAAACAAGTGGTCACGGTTGAGTCACCTAAACCCAACGTTGCAGTAAACTCTCATGAATGCCCCCCATTCTATCCCAACCTGCTGAATTGCTGAGGAAAGGCACCTGGTGTGTGTTGGTAGTGGTAGTAGTGTCCTATAGAGATTGTTTGGCCGGGCGTAGGGCATAAAGGTCATCCCAACGCAAGGCCAGTGAATAGAGGGTTAATCTTCATCGCTTCAGATGTACGGTCAAGCTGAAAAGAGCCAGAACGCTTGACTCTGGGCTCTGACAAAATGTGATCTATTGTTCATCTGTCGGGCGCCCGTGATATATTCTATCCTACCCTCTCGGACAAAACGTACCCGGCGATTATACAAGCGGGGCCGCTGGCCTGTAACAACGCCAGCTCAGGGAGTTTGGGCACCAGGGTGTTTGACCTCTCGAGTCCTCTGCTCTTTTGTTCTCAGTGACCTCTGTCCCTTTTACCCCCCCTCTCTGAACCTAAAACCTCAGTCCCCGCCCTCACTCTCCCACACACCCTTCACACAAACAAATAAAGAAATGGGGCCCTCCAGTTTATTTTATTAGCACTTTGAAACCCAGGCCCTTTAAAGGGGAGGAGAGAAAAATAATAATAGGATTTATTAGGGTTCAAATAAAACACCGGGGCTCAGGTGAAGTTCTGGGTCAGATGGGGGTGTCACCGTGTTTGATTTTAGGAACCCCTCTGTTTTTGTCTTTGACCTTGGAGCTCTGAAATGGTGAAAAACGCAGACTTGGAGACCCCAGATCATATGTTGACGTCAGTGAGTGAGGGGTGTTGGTGACCATATGGGCTCACACTGAGGACCAAGGACCAATGCAGGGGTTATTTCTCTCACTCTCTCTCTTTCTCTCACTCTCTCTCTTTCTCTCTTTCTCTCTCTTTCTCTCTCTCTCTCTCTTTCTCTCTCTTTCTCTCTCTCTCTCTCTTTCTCTCTCACACAGATGGAAAAGGTATGCCCCCACACACACACACTTTTTCACATAAATCACACACACACACACACACACACACACACACACACACACACACACACACACACACACACACACACACACACACACACACACACACACACACACACACACACACACACACACACACACACACACACACACACACACACACACACACACACACACACACACACACACACACTACCAGTCCAGTCCAGTCCAGTCCTGGTGTGGTGTGTGTTCATTGCCAGGGTGCTGTTGTCCCCTTGTCTAACTCTGTGATTTGACCTAGTGAGTAGTGGTGGCAGGTAGGCAGTCCATGTCCCTTCCTGAATACAATTTACAGTAAACACTTTCCACATAGGTCTCCGCTGACCCTGTGTCATGCCCACTTCTCTTGTTCCCTCTCCTCCTCTTCCCCTGTTCCTCCACTTTACAGTTGGTGCTCCCATCATCTTTTCGACTGTTTACTAAACAGACAACAGACTCTCTTGCAGCCCTACCCCCTCTTTCCTCACATGCATGTCTTTGTTTGGAATCATCTGAGCAGAAAATGGTTTACATTAACTGGTGGGTTGAGTTGCACCCCCGTTTGCCCTCAGAACAGCCTCAATTCATCAGGGTATGGACTACAAGGTGTTGAAAGCGTTCCACAGGGATACTGGCACATGTTGACTCCAATGCTCCCCACAGTTGTGTCAAGTTGGCTGGATGTCCTTTGGGTGGTGGACCATTCTTGATTCCTACGGGAAACTGTTGAGGCTGGAAAACCCAGCAGTGTTGCAGTTCTGAACACACTCAAACCGATGCGCCTGACACCTACTTCCATACCCCGTTCAAAGGTGCTCAAATCTTTTGTCTTGCCCATTCACCCTATGAATGGCACACATACACAATCCATGTCTCAATTGTCTCAAGGCTTAAAAATCCTTATTTAACCTGCCTCTTCCCCTTCATCTACACTGATTGAAGTGGATTTAACAAGTGACATCAATAAGGGATCATAGCTTTCACCTGGATTCACCTGGTCAGTCTATGTCATGGAACGAGCCGGTGTTCCTAATGTTTTGTACACTCACTGGATACCAGCAGCAGGCCTGGCGTTAAATTGCGGTGCAAGACAGAAGTACTTAGGCGCTCATTCTGGGAGAGGGAAATCTGACAGTGCCAGTCTCCTTCCCTGAGGGGGAAAACCCCAGAGCACAGGGGAAGCACAGCAGCTATACACAACACTGCAGAACACAGCCTAGCACAGAACACACCTGTCTAGCACAGAACACAACAGTGTAGCACAGAACACAACAGCCTAGCACAGAACACAACAGCCTAGCACAGAACACAACAGCCTAGCACAGAACACAACAGCCTAGCACAGAACACAACAGCCTGGCACAGAACACAACAGCCTAGCACAGAACACAACAGCCTAGCACAGAACACAACAGCCTGGCATAGAACACAACAGCCTAGCACAGAACACAACAGCCTAGCACAGAACACAACAGCCTAGCACAGAACACAACAGCACAACAGCCTAGCACAGAACACAACAGCCTAGCACAGAACACAACAGCCTAGCACAGAACACAACAGCCTAGCACAGAACACAACAGCCTGGCACAGAACACAACAGCTTAGCACAGAACACAACAGCCTGGCACAGAACACAACAGCCTAGCACAGAACACAACAGCCTAGCACAGAACACAACAGCCTGGCACAGAACACAACAGCTTAGCACAGAACACAACAGCCTAGCACAGAACACAACAGCCTGGCACAGAACACAACAGCCTGGCATAGAACACAACAGCCTAGCACAGAACACAACAGCCTGGCACAGAACACAACAGCTTAGCACAGAACACAACAGCACAGGTCGTTCAAAGAAGATGTGACCCATTAATTGCTGAATAATGTGAGATACTTGATAGAGGTTTTGTAAATGCACCAAACTAAGACAGGATCACCAACATGGCAAGGGTTGCTAAAAATGGATTAACTCTTCATCTGAAAATAATCGACACCCAGAATCACAATTATGTGATGAGTCCGACAGCAGAAGACAGACAGATGTGAGATGGTGCTGAGAGGAGAGATGTGGGTAATATAAGTGGCTTGCTCCTGGATGGCCAACTAGGTCAAGAGAATCAACACGGGGGTGAAGGGGCTCACGAAGGCGTGAGGAGAAGGTCAACCGTGAAATTCCCCCCCTCTTTGCCACTGTGACCCCCCAGGGAGGAGCCATGAGGACTGGAGAGGAATGTGTGTGTGTGTGTGTTTGTGTGTGCGCGTGCAGGTGTGCGCGGGTGTGTGCGAGTGCGTGATAGAATAGTATGTCTATTCATGTTGAGTGTGTGTGTCTAATATTTCTATGAATGTTTTGTGGTGTGTGTGCATGTATGTGAGTGTGTGCATACGTGAGTGTGTGTGTGTGTGCTCGTATCTAGGTCGGGGAATCCTGGTTATCTGCCCTGCAGTCAAACAACTCATCCTTGTCATACCCTGTCTCCTCATGTCGCCCCACTTGGCAGATTTCTTTTTGCGCTCTCTCCATGTCAGAACCCACCTATATAGCTACCGCTATGGTTACTTACCTAGTGTTTACTGGGGGATTGTCTTCTCCTGTAAATCCTTATTTAGTCCCAATGTGTATTATTCAATGCTGAGACTTTTACATTTATGGTTGTAGTAACATAGACAGGTAAAGTGTAATTACAGCGTAGATGCACAGTGTTAGTACTTAAAACTGTTATTTTAATTCTTAAAAAGGACACTTCTTAAGAAGGGTATTTATTTTCCAGTAAGACACCGCGGCCAAACGAGTTGCAATCAACACAGATAGCACGTCCCCCAAAACGCACACTGACCAGTGACCACTGTTCCCTTTGAAATGTGTGTTAAATGAACATCACATTGACTCATTCAAGTAGTAGCCATCCTAGTCCTAGAGAGTCACAGGGAGTCCTGGACTCAGTGTTCCTTTTCTCGCCCAAATCCCATCCAAAAACTTGAGTTGAACACGCTTAACTCTGACCATGGCGTAAGACCGTCATGCACTGATGTCAAACTAAGATTTACGTGACAACTTGAGTAATGCACACACTTCTTAAGTCAGGATTTGGGACGTTAACTAATTCAAAGCCAAAGACAGTGGTGTTATGTTCATAATAACTTAAGGTAATTTCAGTCCAAAACTCATCTAAACTACTAAACTGGTCAGAGTTGGCTTCTTTCAGAAGAATCCAAACCATAATCGATCATCAGTGAGAGTGGCCTTATTTAAGCTTACGTAAGAGCATGGAGAGTGAGTTCCCTAGTGAGCATAGTTTAGCCGCTGCCATGCTGAGAGTCCACATAATGAACAAGCATTAACCTATGGTAGCCACGGTCACAGCTTGGAATTGATGACTGAGGAATTGACTGTAAAGGCCAGTCAGAGGATCAGGGAGTGTGTTTGTGCGCATGCGAGGACCAAGTGGTGTGTGTGGGCGTGTGTTGGATGGGGAAAATGCATTTGAACAGCTTTGCAAAAGGAAATAAAAGACCATGAACAATCATACATTATGACATAAATATTAGCATATTTGATAAAGCTTCAAGTACGGTAACCATAAAACAACCCCCAAAAAGTCCACTCACAGATAGTATGCATCTCTTTCTGTCTCCATTTTGTTTGTGATTGTGTGTGTATGTGTTCATGCTTCTGTGTGTGTGTGTTAGGAGTGGTAGGTGGTAGGGCTGGAGGGTCAGTCAGCAGGAGGAAGGAGGTGATGGTGGACTAGGCCCCTCCCTGAGGTCAGGGGAGAGAGGATGAAACCTGTCATTAGAAAGGTGAAGGGAAGAAAGGCCTCAACGGGGGAGCTATTGTCCCGGGGGCGGCGAGGAGGTCCACCTCTTTAGTGCCTCAAATAACACGGCCAGGCCACCATTGTGCCAGGGTGAAAGGGCCGGGGGGGGGGGGGGGGGGGGCTCCCAAACAGTGGTCAGAGGAGAAAGCCCCCCATGGGTTAGGGGGTTGTGGGGGCTATTTTGGGGGCTTTTCCCACTCTTGTTTTCTTTTTCTTTCTCGTCAGCTCATCCAGAACCCTTGGTTTGAGAAGATCGGCAGTGGTTTTATCGAGGGGTGTGTGTGCGAGTGAAGTAGGGGGGGGTGCAGCTTCCTTGTCGTAGAGAATGGGGTGTTGCAGATTGAATGCCATAGTTTGACATCTAAGCTGAGGCTCAATGCAGAGTCAGGACCTTTCACTCATCCCTGTGTTTTAAGAGGACGGGTCAGACCAAAGACCAAAGCTTTCCTTTTTTTCAGTGGCACAGTGGAGAGATTCTTTACAACTCTGTCAATTCTCTGAGCACCAACCGCAAATAGAGCACAGGAAATACACTTTCACGACAAGTTAGCGGCACTGTTTGTATTAGGGAATCCCTTTAAAATGTGGATGAAGCAGTTATGTTGTACAAAATTTGCACCATTCTAGACCACCTCTCCCATTTCCTCTCATTTCAGTGTTGTATGTATTTCTCTTACAATACAGATACTTCTATCAAAGCAATTTCAGCTTCTGAATTTCATTTACCTTGACTGAATAAACCAGTATTCTGCTAATTATGTATACTTTTCTCTAAAGCTGTTCCCACCACCAGAGCACCTAATAAACTGATTGGACTAATTACCAACTCCATCAGAAGGCTTTCACCCAATCCCAAAGCGCTGATGACTTTAGAGGGCCAATAAAACTTTCTGAGTTGTGACCTGAATGTTTAGGAAACCTGAGAGAGAAGGGGACAAGCTAAGGTCAACAATGTCACATACTTCTGACAACAAGTACAGAGTAAGCAGGTCAAACACAAGGGTGAGAATGAAGAGTGCTGACTGAGTGTTGCTCTGTGCTGGCTTGGTCTGCACGTCTCTTCATTGGGAACCTGTGGTAGATGGCTAGCTCAATGACCAATGTCAATGACAAATCGGAAATAGAATGATGATCAGTGGTAACCTGCTGCTAGAGAAACATAGGAGAAGGGGAGGGAGCGAGGGAGCGAGAGAGCGAGAGAGTGTGTGCTTGAATGTGTATTGAGGGAAAGCAAGGATGTGTATTGGGAGGTGGAGATAGGACGATTCTGCATTTCCAATCCATTGAGAGGTGAAGAAAATAGCAACAAGGCTCTCTAACAGTGCAAACTGTCACAACTTGCATTAGAAGGCAGAAGAGGAGGAGGAGAAGGAGGAGGAGCGGCTGCTTTGCCTAAGCACTTTCCCCGCTGACTTCTCAGAGGGGAAGGAGTGACAGATCACAGCCCCACTAGCACAATGCAGCAGTCCCATACTCCTCCCTCTCCTCCCTCCTGTATTCCTTTCTCCTCCCTCTATCCTCCCCATCCCATTGATAGGACGCCCGGGGTGCCTGGTTCTCTAGTTTTGCCCACTGGGCTATTGAGGAAGTGATGGATGGCTTCATAAAGAGACTGTTGTTGAATCCCAAACCAGCCCCTTGCCCCTACCAACTTGCTTGGAAGGACCTTCGTTGTCATGTGTTGCTGACGAAACTCAAAGGGCGACTTCCAGAGTGGCAAGGGGATCAAATAAACCCATCAACTTTGGGACACACCCGTGACCTAAATGGTTTCATTTGTTACATGTGTCACACCTGGAAATCAATGTCATATAATTAGTCATGCCTCTCCATTCTTCTGTATGAAATTATGCAAACTCCAAACATATCGCAGTGCGTGTTGGGTTACAACTTCACTGTGAAACCGGCAGCATAGCTGGCTCGGTTGAAGTGGCTATTGGAGGGTCTAATTAGCCCCTACACCCTCAATAATTTGCACTCCCTCAGCTTTGGGACACTTTGGGACACTGATTTGTGATTCAGCCTCTCTCTCTCTCTCTCGCTCTCTCTCGCGCTCTCTCTCGATCTCTTTCTCCTTTTCTGGGTTGGTAGTAGGGGCTCGTGGTGGTGAAGGAATTTTGGCCTCTCTCCCTCCCTCGCTCTCTCTTCTTCTCTTTTTTACTCTCTTTTTCTCTCCCTCTCTCTCTGTTTCTGTCTCTCTCCCTCTCTCTCCCCCTGGGGCTGAGGACAGATGCAGAGGCCTTCCTTTCCCAGCATTCCCAAGGGAGAGAATATACAGGTCTTAACGCCCTTTTGGGGATGGAGGGGTGTGGGGGTTGTTGTTGTCCAGGGGTCATGTATTTGGCATCAAGCGATGCATAATGAATGCGTTGTTTGGTGTAATTTTGGGTCCTTTTACTGATTTGGCTTTTAATTGGGTCGTTCTCCATAAAAGTATCCTGTAAAGACAAGTATTTTACAGGCCTAGTATTTTACATGGTTAGTTTGGGCAACACAAATTGACAGTTGAATGCAGTTGCAATTGGATATAGTTATTTAATTATGCACCTTCATATGATTAATTCAACTATGATTTTTGGACCGACACGTTTTAAAAAGTAGTTCCAGTTACCATTCCCCTAATCACATTTGTTCTTGTTAATATCCATACTACTGTAGTTTTTTGCCCCAGTATGTCTTCATGTTGCAGCTCTTTGAGAGAAACTACAAACAGACCTTTCATACTGCTCTTGATGAAATCTTCATATCGTAAGCTGGCAGTTCTAACCAGTCTGGTGGTTATTTGGCTTATTCTCCTCAGGCTATTGAAGTGACAGCACATGGTGGTTTGACTGTGAGGACCCATTCAGCTTCATGGCCTCCATAGCCCAGGCGTAAAAATCGGCTACATTTAATCAGACACGGTGCAGAGTTTAAAGAAAGGGATCAAGAGACCTTTGTCTTAATGGATTGGCTACAGTTTAGGGATCCACCACACCGAGTTACCTTAGATGAAGGCATGCCACTCGGTGACAAACTAACTCAAACCACATGGTGTTTCCTGGGATTTTTCTTGTCTTTTTAGACTTCGAACATAAAAAGCTGTGTTGTTTAATCATTGGAGAAGCTAGACTGGGTTAGTTAATAAGGATATTGGTCAGCCATGTTTTCAATTGATGAGTCCATCAATCATTTCAAAATGAGGCAATCTTCAAAAAATTTGCAAACGGGGAAAAAGTAAGCCTTGTTATTTAGCAGGATCACGTGACTTTGTCTTCTCAGTCTGTGGTCCTATTCTCCAGTCTATCAGTCTGTACATTAGAATTTCAAGCTTATGGCCATGGCAATTCTTAGAAATACAGAAACGAGACAGCATTAAAAGGCCACCACAGTCCAACAAAGAAGTAAATCAAGTGGTTTGACAAACGCTCACCAGACAGTTTGCCATTTGTCATGGACGTGAATGGAACTAAACGAGAAGTGCGGACACATCGTTCAGATCGACATTGCTCAGATACTGCACAAGAGGCCTTTTCAGACAGCTGCAACACTGATTACATTGTGAGAGGGCCAATCAAAGAGGAAAATGACGAGAGCAGTCATGCCGGACACACACAATGCACAAATGGCACTGGTCAGATGGTGGAAAGAGAGGAGGTGCACCACAGGGTTTTAGAGTCGTACTGGGGCTGTTGGGGCAGCGGCATGGGAACGGAGGACTCACACCATCTCGCAAACATGCACACACTTACGCACATGTGTGCACGCACACTAACGCAACAACGTGCATGCACACACATGCACGTCTGCAAGCCCGCATGAATGCAAGCATGAACGCACGCACACCGACACAGAAACACACAGAAACACACACGCATTCAAACCTTGGTTAGAGACCAAGATATTAAGACTCATTATGCCATGTGCCTGAGGGGAGGGTTTGGCCTAGAGGCGTCCCAGATGGGAGTGTGTGTGTGTGTGTGTGTGTGTGTGTGTGTGTGTGTGTGTGTGTGTGTGTGTGTGTGTGTGTGTGTGTGTGTGTGCGTGTGCGTGTGCGTGTGCGTGTGCGTGTGCGTGTGCGCGTGTGTGTGTGTGAGTGAGTGAGTGGGAGAGAGGGAGGATGGCTAGAACAGGGGATTTTTTGTGTTGGGGGAAAGAGAGGCTTGGACACTTCATCTTCTCTTCTCTGTGCTGCCAAAAAGGGCAGAGGTCAAAAGTCAGGGCGATTGGAGAATTCCGTGCTGCATGCCTACAGATCGGGTTTCAGGGGTGGGGGAAGGACGTGGACTGCCCTAGAGGGATAGGTGTGTGTGTGTGTCTGTGTGTGAGCTTGTCCGGACAGCTCTTTATTTAAGACTTCTCCTTACAGCTTTAGTGCTCACAGCATTTGAAACTTTCTCTTGAAGTGTACTGCTCTGCAAAAGCCTTTTGGGAAAAACTTGCCCAACATGTTGCAAAACTAACACTCCTAACTTGGTGTCTAGATTAGAACACCCCATCACACTGCATTTTGTAGAGTAAGCCTTTACTGATAAAGTGACTATGGTGTGAAGAGATTTAAAGACAGGACTTGAGAACCAAAGCTAAACCTTTTCATCCAAACATAAATGATGAGCACTATTCAAAATAACTTGGAACACAGGCTCGATATATGGTGGATTCACCTTGCGCTGGGGACAATAAATGGCCACCCTAAAATGTGCAGTTTTGTCACACAACCCAATGCCACAGATGTCGCACGTTTTGTGCAATTGGCATGCTGACTGCAGGAATGTCCACCAGAGCTGTTGCCAGAGAATTCAATGTTCATTTCTCTACCATAAGCCACCTCCAATGTCTTGAGATGCACAGAGATACCGTGATGAGATCCTGAGGTCCACTGTTGTGCCATTCATCCGCCACCATCACCTCATGTTTCAGCATGACAATGCACGGCCACATGTCGCAAGGAATTCCTAGAAGTTGAAATTGTCCCAGTTCTTCTATGGCCTGCCTACTCACCAGACATGTCACCCATAGAGCACTTTTGGGATGCTCTGGATCGACGTGGATGACCGCATGTTCCAGTTCCCTTCTAATTCGAGGTGGCAGGTAGCCTAGTGGTTAGAGCGTTGTAACCTTTCGGTTACTGGCCCAAAACAGATACTGGTCACAACAGATACTGACTGGTTTTCTGATCCACGCCCCTACTTTTTTTAAAGGTATCTGTATTGTATCTGTATCTGTACTGTATCTGTATTCCCAGTCATGTGAAATCCATAGATTAGGGCCTCATGCATTTATTTCAATGAACTGTTTTCCTTATATGAACTGTATCTCAGTAAACTATTCGAAATTGTTGCATGTTGCATTTATATTTTTGTTCAGTATATATTGTTTTACCAAAATAGTTGTGTTTGAAAATGTAACTGAACTATTTTGATCAGGAAAACTTGAAATGCATTTAAACAATCTGAGGTGTTTTCAGGTGTAGAAGTTTCTCAAAACGTTATTAATGACAGACTATAATTAGAGGAAAGTTGAGGGGAAGCAAGTAACTCGCTGACTTGTTTCTTCAGTAAATCAATGTTTAATAGCTAATGACTGTTTTTACACCCAGCCCTAATGGGCTTAAACCGTCGACTCGTCCACGATCAATTTAAGACGACATCCTCGGTTATACATTTAGCAGAAGGTTTGGTCATTCAAATGGTTTGAGATGCAAAGCACGACAGCCCTCAGCGACTAGTTCCCCCATTGTAGCCTTTGTAATTGATCATTAACGAACATGTGCTCCCAAGCCTCCAGTGGCTCCAAGACCCCAAATAGAGAGCACAGCTGTCTTTCCATTGTACTTATCCATGGAGCCACAAAATAACACAACACTCTGAAGCCGACTGCCTGGCTATGTGCTGGAATTTCTAACGTTTACTTTCCAGGACTTGGAGGAGATGAGTGAAAAAGGTGTTGGACAGTTGACATGTGTAGGAAGCGTGAGGGGCTCACTTTTATGATTTCAAAAAGAAAGACTGATTTATGGACATACAGGTGGTTTGTGGCTGATAAAGTTACACAGAGAACTAAAGAGAGTTTAAAGGGACATGTCAGGTCAAACCCATGGAGAATTAGCTGGAGAGTGTTATTATTGCACGGTGCAAACATGGGGAAAGTCATTCAACTACGACTGCTCTTCCTCAAGCCATGTTTGTTATAATACCAATCAGTGGATGTAATAGCTATTTAATCGTGTGGGTAATATTAACATACTATATAAAGGAAGTGTTGATTTTATGTTCATTGAGCCACCAGGCAGTATTTTCTTTATTGCGGAATAATACAATTTGTGAATGCTGCATACTGTACAGCAGCCCATAGCAAATTATTCAGAAATGTCTCCAGAAGCTTGGGTGACACTCCAACAACATAATGTTGAAGTAAATCTAACTTTTAAAAGTTCATATTCTGTTAACTCATAAGCAAATAATGTTGGTGACTCATTCTATATTCGTATTTGTAGCCAAACTATAAATTGGAGGGAAAAAAAGACTTCAAAAACACCACATCAAACTTATCTCAGACTGTTAAAAAATATTTGCTATTTCCTCATAGGGGATGATGTCATATATTTCATATTTTTAATGACCGGTATATGCCCACACCATTCTGTTGTTGGTGTATGCCGACACCATTCCAACACTGAAAATATGCTTTTTAACGTACTTAAAGGGATACTTTGAGATTTTGGCAATGTCTCTGCGTGCAGTTTGAAGAAAGTTGCTAACTAGTGTTGGCGCAATTGCTAACTAGCGTTAGCGTAATGACTGGACGTCTATGTAACCATATAGCATGCTAGCTGTTACCATAGACATCCAGTCATTGTGCTAACGCTAGTTAGCATTGGCTCGCAAAACTACCTCTATCTTCCTTCATACTGGATGCAGAGACATAAACATGGTGTCCCATAGATAAAGGGCTTCTTTGCCAAAATCCCAAATCATCCCTTTGGGAAGAAAAACTATTTAACTCATATTGTAATTAATTATAGGTCATATTTCATAGAAATCTGAAATACTGGACAGTTATTAATTATCCCTTTTGATTAATGCACAAAATGTGTGTTGCAGATCATGCAGTTTCGGGGTTTTGTGTGGTTGCCAATAGAAGTGCCGGCTTTATTATATATTAACAGTGAACAAGTGCTCCACTCACTGTCCCATTCACAGCTTCCACTGCACAACCCTGGCCCAGAGAACAGTGCATTCACACAGAGAAACACACAAAGGTCAGAACCTACTCCCACCACCCCCTGTTCCCCCTTCCAAAACCAGAGACTCTCCTTCCCTTGCCCCTCAGCCACACACACTTCCCTCCACTCTCAGGCCCCCATCCCATCCCAACAGAGCCTATACACTGAGGCCTGTTTACAGTTTCAGATCCCTTACTAACCTCTTTCACGCTCAACATTTTTTACACGACCAGGGATCATGAAAGAGAGCAAACGAGTCATTGATGGATCGGGCGGGGGTATAAACTCAGGGGGGCCGGGGGGCACAACCCCCGCTTCACCCCCAACCACCCCTTCCAGTCCTAGGGCTGTGTGAGTGGTGTGTTCTGATCAGGCCCGGCTCTCTCTCTCAGGTCCTAATGGGGCAACTCGTTGAGGGGGCCGTAGCTTTGATGCCGGCTGGGCTTCTTAACAATGTGTCCTTTCTGTGATTGGGGTGAGATATCGCCAGCAGGGTTCCAAGAGAGGGGAAAATGTAAACTACGGATTAGATCGACTAATGGCCCTTGCCTGTCATTGACGTTAATTAGCGTTAATTAGGAGGCCCTCATTAAACGCGATGGGGGTACGGCCATGGAACCTGTGTGTGTACGCTGGAGGCTTTCTTTCAGAGCCCATAGGGTCAATTTAGACCTGGGCGACTCGGAAGAGTTAAGTACCATCGCTTTTATGTGAATGAAATTCGGAGCATGTTGGGAAAATGTCGGTAGTGCATTGTTAGAAATTCTCCCGGAGAATCTGATCGTCTTGTCCGCTCTCGTCGGTTCGACATCCTATGACATTAGCAAATCACGAGCCAATCACCACAGAGCGCGGGGGTGTTCCCAAAGCATGGCATTGGTCCCACTTGGGAAAAACAGTGCATCTCAATTTGGATGGAGCACAGAGCAAACAATACATGTATCATCTGTTAACTTTTTTCCTGCTGTGACAGGTACATTTGCTGCAGTCTATAAACACAACAAGACTGATGGAACAGACCCCGGGCCCTGACCCCTTTTTCACGTGCCATCAGAACCACATCGGACTGATATGAATTGCTGGTTGGGCCATGGGCTGGGGGCTTTACAATGAGTTGTTTCATGGGGTGTTGTAACCAAATCTGGTGGTTGTTTGCTGTATATACTGTAATTTGAGCTTTACACACATATACACACACAAGCCAGGGACTCTCTGTTAGCATCGCGGCTGCAGCCGCTAGCACTTGTCCGCTGATGGCTTCCCTCTGTTGCTCTTCACTCGCTGGGTTTGATCTTCACAGCTATTCAGGGGGTCCTCTTTTCTACTGTTCCTGGGCTCAGGCCACCCCCCACAACTCTAACCCCAGTATACCACCTTATAAACCTCTGATCTGTGCTTGTGTATCCACTGAGCCGGGAAAGTGGCTGGTGGGATTTGGGATTGGGATCTTTTTGGCTAAAATCCTCCTCCGTGGTACATAATCGGACACTTTGTTGGCTCAGTTAACCCATATTGTCATAGAGGCCCATTGGAACTCTGATGCTATTCAGCTTGCCGTCACATGACATGTGTCCTCCCCTCTGCTTAGGATGTCCACACACACACACACACACACACACACACACACACACACACACACACACACACACACACACACACACACACACACACACACACACACACACACACACACACACACACACACACACACACACACACAGGTCCACCATGTCTCTGTGACTCACTGCTACCTGAGGGGTGTTTTCATGTTGACATACGTGGCCACCCCTCCTGGCTAACTTGCTCTCATGCTTGATCCCCAGCAGGATTCAGCAGTGTGAAATAGGGGGGCCCCCAGTTTGGTGGCAGAGTAAAACGAAAAACAGAAGAAGAAAAATGCCTCCCTGGCCAACACCTGGTATCACTTTATTAACCCTCGGCTGTCTCGACCCTGAGAGCCCAGGAACAGCGGGGGCAAAGGGGGCGGGGGGGCTATGGACGTCACCACACTGCCTTTGAAGGGGGAAGTGATGCCCCGCATCGGAGTCCCAGCGATGACTTTACCAGTGCCATGACCCTCGTGACCTCGACCCCCCACACCTCCCCTCTCTCTTCCCCACCATTCCTCCCTCCCCACCTCCCCACAGCTGCTGGTTCCTATTGGCCGGCAGTGGAGCTTCAGTGGTGGAGGTTAGAGGGAGAGAAGAAGGGAATGGAAGGAGAGGAGGAGGAGGAAACGGAGGGGGCCACGGCGAAAGGTCAACTGTTGGTCAGAGATTTTTATTGAGAGAGGAGGAGGGAGGGAGAGAGGGAGAGAGAGAATGTGTTAAAGACCACCGTCTGAGATTTTAACAGTGGGGAGGGAATTTGGCCTTTTTCCACCCCTGCACACGTTAACTACGCAGAGATGGCTGGACTGACCTAGACTGCTGGCCTAATGTTACATTACTAAGAACAGAGGATTTCTCCAAACGTTTGCTGGTGGTTCTTGTCTTCTGTGCCTAGAGATTGGACCATGGGTTATAGCCTGGCTAGTTGAGATTCCATCATAAGGACGTCACATAGAGGAAATCTGATGCAATCAGACACTAGAGCAGGTCTGGGATCAGTCAGAAGTCTGGGTGGCCCTTGACATGGCCATTGGTGAATCATGATCACAAAATAATCTATACGGCCTGATGAGGTGAATCTAACAGCATGCTGTCCAAAAGCATGACATCTAGACAGACTATGTTGAATAGACTAAATCATCGCCCACACAGACAAACCTCCTTACATTAGAAGATAATTAATCTCATGCTGGAGTTATTGGAGATGAATAATAAAAAAACGGCATCAGGATCCCCAATCTTTCCGCATTGTGCTCATATGCTGCCTCATTTCCTGTTTTTGGCATTCTTATCACCACAAGAGCACAAAGACGACATTTGGCTAAAACACTAGCCGCTTCCAGGAGACGTACGGTTGGCAGGCCTGTGTCAGCGAGGTTCCACTGGGAATGCATTAGGAGCCTTGCTGGGCGGTGCTGGGTGTTCTTCTCCAGATGTCTGTCTTCTTCATGGTTGTTTCAATGGAAAACAGTGTCACACAAGGTTATCTGACTTGGCCCCAGCCATGCAACGTCAGAACTGTTCAGGCTAGCCTAGTGCGCACGGGCTAGCAAGTCACAAGGGCTTCCCTTCCCTCCGCAGGGGCCAGAGGTTCATTTATTGCCCGATCGCATGACCGCAGATCAGTGTAGAAATGCCTGTAAACATTGCATTATGAAGGTTGTATCTGTTTCAGCCCCATGTACACTATCTTGTTAAGCCCATTGGTCACAGTCTCAACGCCTGATCATTTATAATTGTGTCTATCAGGACGCAAGGCTGCCTGCGGGCCTCCTTATACAGTCTTATGTATGGATTTAGGTAGTCACACACTTACATGGTCCTCATGTGGTGCAGCCAATAGACTGTATAGAGGAAACAGTAACACACTACTGAAGATTTGAAATGCACTTCATATTTCACAAGAGTTCTGCTTATTATTTGTTTGTTACATAAATGTGAACTAACAACTTCTTAAACTGTGGACAATTTATGGTATCATAAATAGTGTGGAAGTGTGATAGGGTATCTTTTTTGGTGAATAAGTAAAGGACTATGGGCAAAGTGCGGTATCTTCCACTTTCCCCTCTTTCTTTCTTTCTTTCTTTCTTTCTTTCTTTCTTTCTTTCTTTCTTTCTTTCTTTCTTTCTTTCTTTCTGTCTTTCTTTCTTTCTTTCTTTCTTTCTTTCTTTCTTTCTTTCTTTCTCTCTCTCTCTCTCTCTCTCTCTCTCTCTCTCTCTCTCTCTCTCTCTGTAGGCATCTTTTTATGGAACTGACATTCCTAGAGTGGTCGAAACAGAAGCCCTTGTTTAGGAGCAACCCTCCCACCCAATCCCTTTTTTCATCTTCCTAGTTTTGGAGCCTGAGTTCAGAGGTCGAGACCCCCTCCAACTTCAGAGACATGTCAGGTCATGCTAGCACATAGCATTCCCTGTATAGCCCCCCTGGAAAAGGCCCACTGACTCTAGGTTGTGGCAGGACCCTACACAAAAGGTGTGAGTAAGTGTGTGTGTTTTTAAGACAGTCAGTTGAAAAAGACTTTTGGGAGAAAGTGTCCATGTGTTTAGAATTTTGTTATGTAGAAATACATTAAATAGGAAACTGAAAACTGAAAACAATAAGATGGTACTGAATTGAAATAAACATTGAATACTGTAAAACAAACACAGTCATTTATCCAAGGGTCAAAGTTGAACCGATAATAAAAATAGCAATTTTAGGGAGTGTCTTACTGGTTTTGTAAAGGTCATGAGACTTAGCATGGACTTCATTCATGTCATAACATAGCTTGCTCAGCAAAATGGCAACAACTTCATAACCAGTGCAAAAAAAGGATGAGGAATGAGCTTGGGATGGACAAACAGGGAAAATGGAGTGGGGAAACATGTGACCCCTTCCAACATACAAACAAATAACTAAATAAATCCTAAGGACACAGGGGTGAGGGAAGCAACCCCTACGGGGTCAGTGCAGGAACAGATAAATCTCCCTTAAAGACGCCATGCTTCTCCATGGTTAACCTCTTAATCAACCCCAATCGGCCAAAGGAAATAGCAAGGCCAAAAAACTGTCGGCTCAGACCGCTATAAAAAGTAAACATGCTCACACATTCACTTTGACACAAGCACACACACAAACACACACACAAACACACATTTCCTTGGATTTTCATTTATGTCTGTCTCTGTGCTAGCCTAGTTCTTGAACACTACACTCCATGTAACTAGTTGGACTTGATCACATACATAGAGAATCCAAACACCACTTCTTGTCTCTAAGGGCCTTAGCGAGGCCCTGTCCAACAGGTCATTCAAGTCCCACTTCTATTTTCGCCCCACACTCAGCTCACATACCTGATCAGTTTATGGACACCTTTCTGAAAATGGGTCATATTTAGCATAGCCAGAAGAAGCATTGCATTGTGGGCCTCTGGCGTTGTCAGGCCCTCCATAAATTACCCAGTAAACCTGTTGCCTTTGCATTTGCTAGGCAATCCTATGCGGTCATGTTGACCCCCCAACCCCTCTTACCCCTTAAACCCAAACCCAACCACCAGTTGCTGGGGTCATCTATCACTTAAACATGCAAAGGTATTGGTTCATTAATTTAGGACTAACTAGTTTTGACATGGGTTAGGTTGGCATAAGCTGTAATATCAATTTCAATCATCAAGTTACAGCTAAATAACAACAACAATTACCATAATTTATATTCAGAAATACAATCAGAAGTTTTATTGTCATCTTAATAAGCAATTAACAAAGGTCCATCAAATCATGTCTCTTTATAGGTGGCACATCTTTACCTGCATTGACTCCTTTTTTGCAATGACTCTCTTGAACTGGTTATGCACATCCATTGGACTCTACCCACACACTCACACATACACACACACACACACACATGCACACTACATACGTCCACACACATGCATACTGACCCCACACACACATTCACAAACACCCCCCACTCCCCCCCCCATCCCCACTCCCTCCACACACACACACACAGCCTATACACTTTCACACTCACTACATATGCTGCTGCTACTGTCTATTATATATCCTGTTGCCTAGTCACTTTATCACTACCTATATGCACATAGCTACCTCAATTTCCTCGTACCCCTGCACATTGACTCTGTACTGGTACTCCTTGTATATAGCCATGTTATTTTTACTCATTGGTATTTGTTATTCACTGTGTAATTTTTCCTCCTGTCAGTATTTCTGTTTTATTTTATATCTATAACTCTGCATTGATAGAAAATTACTCATAATAAGCGGTTCACTGTTAGTATATGCCTATTGTATACGAACCATGTGACAAATAAATACAATTAGAATTTGATGGATCGTTTTAATGCATTCTAATTAATCTGCCATGGAAACGGATCCAATTTCACTAGTTCCAAATCTCAACAGTTCACTTAAGGCAATGAAAACATAATATACAACTAGTATTGGTCTATCTACTTATGTTGAAGAATGGAGGAGGAGTACATATAATATGTATTAAAAAAATGAGCAATTTTGGTTGAACCTCATTAAATGTCGCTTTGCTCAATTAAATTGACTTGAAAACTCCTCCAGCCTTCCTCATAAGCCTTCAACGTATAGAATTACACCCTAATTATTAGGCCTCCAAACCAAAAAGTGCCCTTGGTCACTAGCCTATAGTCAATGGAATGCTCTAATAGCGAGTCAAGGGGCTAATTGGAAGACAGGTAAGGTTACATGTGACAACAATTATGCCGAGCGCGAGGCCAACGTTTTCGCCCGGGGCACTTGAAGCACTGCACTCAACCTGGCTAAAAGCTAAGTGGGTCCCGTCCTCTTCGCGCTTTTTTCCTTTGGGTAAATCACTTCAACGTTAATGAAGTTTTTCCGTTCCCGTAGCTCATTTCTTTGAATGTGATTAACCCAGGCTGTACTCTGTTTATACTTTAGGGCTACTGAATATTTGGTTTTACGCATGATTTTCAAACCAACCTGCACCGGCAATAGGTTGGCTAATGACATTGTAATTAAGATATTTTAAAGATAAGTTATCCTCATTGAAAAAGTAAAAATCATAAAAGCAAAATGTGTGTAGCTTTGCATTTCTGAAAGCGCAAAGCCTTCACGACACACACTGTTCGGTCTGTTCTGGTACAATTGTTCAAACAGCATGAACGCTAAATAGAAAATGCCTTCTAAATGGCACAGCTTAAAATTGTGTGAATGAGTTCAAGTCAGAATAGTTTCAACGGGTTAATGGCATTTCCATTTGTGAAAATGTATTGGCCTTAAGAGAGCTAACTTTTGGCGCACAACGGTTGGGGACATTTAGGGAGTATTTCCCTCTGCATGTTATGACACGTCTGGGGGAAAAAATCTACTCACAGATCTGTTGCGAGAAAACATACATTGTTGATGTTGTCAAAGTTGCTAGTCTTAAATGCTGTTATCAACATCTGACATTTCAGGCCGGAGTTAGAAAATATGAATTTGTATTTGAGTTAGGCCTATACCTTCGATTTTGACTATGATCAAGTCACAAACAAATGGCTGTTACATATACTGCTATTAATATCCCATGACCCAGGCCTAGGTTATCAAATTCTGCAGAGTGAAGGGTTTGAAACATGTACTATTTTAGTTGAATTTACTTCTAGTCTTCACATGGGATTCTGCTGCGGTCATGTACAATGGTCTTATTACTCCTCAAATGACAGATCAGGACCTGTCTGGAAAAATAATGAGGTCCCTGCTGTTTTCAGCTTGAAAACCCCATTAGAGAAAAACACAGTAGCCATCGTTAATTACTGCTATGGCCTTTTGTGCATTGATATCCAGATGGCAAGTTTAGCTGCACAACAAACTGACAAAATTAACACTCCATATGTGTCTTGGTG
Organism: Salvelinus alpinus; assembly: GCF_045679555.1. Classification (NCBI taxonomy): domain Eukaryota; kingdom Metazoa; phylum Chordata; class Actinopteri; order Salmoniformes; family Salmonidae; genus Salvelinus; species Salvelinus alpinus. The sequence continues at coordinate 13,159,158 of NC_092120.1, read as the reverse complement.
AGAAGTTTGACAACTTGGTTTGGCACAATCGATAATCTTACTGTGAAAACTGTATAGCTTTCAGCACGTGGGCATAACATTAAACATTCAGAAAGAGTGCATTGTGGTATCAGTAGGACATACAAGTAATTATTAAAACATTTAAAAAAAAAGTGAATTAAAGTGGGTATGATTGAGTTCAATAGCCATCAAATAAACAATGAAAATAAAAGGTAAATTAGAGTGGAACAGTTGATAAAGACTGATGTTTGGGGACGTATTTGACATAGGCCTATTACTTTGATAAAAGCATTTTACCGTTCGACTGAGGCCTAACAGTTTTGTGTTATTAAATTTAAAAAATCAAGATTTATGTCTACGTTGCTTTGTGTATACAGCTACACTCTGCTATACAGTAATAACACAGCCACTCTATCAACCAGAACATACTGTATAGCTAATCGGCGGCTGCGCCAATTGGAGAGTGCCTTACTGCTTTATTCTCCTCTGGCCAATTGAATCTGCCCGCACATGCGTAAAACCGATCTCAATGAGAGGAGGGGTCATGCCTTATATGGTAGTTTTGGCCTTATATGGGGGGGCTACAAGCACGGCTGTTTAGTGTCACTTTCACCAAATTCTAACTATGATTCTCAGAGATGGGACAGATAGCCGACGGGTGAAGTACATGATTGGCAAAGATATCTGCTTGTAAACATACTGCATCTACCACAGAGCACTCCATCCATGGTTTATCGACATTTCTATTCAGACCTCATCGTGGCGCACAACAGTAGAGGAACGAAAGTAACTTTTCTTTTGGGATTGCACGTCCGTATGAGTTCACAAGACAACTTCGATCACATAATTGCGTAGAACTATGGTCAGTATTGTGTTTTTGTGATTGGGACAATATTTTGATTTAGTTCAGTTCGAATATTAAGCAGAATAAGATTCGAGGCAGTCGATATTCATGAAAATGACACTTTAACGACCACTTCTCCATTCTGTACATGCTGTATTGTTAGTCGACTTTTCAAATACACTCTAAGTTTTTGAGAGAGCGTGTTTATGGATTTCTGCGCAGAGCAGAACACTGGCAGTAGCCTCCATTCTTACGCAATAGCCATGTTGATACCGTGCTGTCTTCGTAAACTTTGATATAAGTTTACAGAAGATACGTTTACGACAGGGACATTTGATTAACTAGAGAACATCTATTTGATAATATATTAAATACTTTTTGGAGGAAGTGGGAAGCGCCTTTTCGCCCTGCCTTGTTTTCCCAAGACGTCAGAACGGATTCTTATCTTCTCCCCGCGCTACGGAGTTGGACTCGTATCTGTTGTTTAACCAAATTGTTTTAGGATAGCATGGCAATGGTAGTAAACCAGTGGCAAGAGAACATTTCGCCGGATCCCGGGTCCCAGCTCCAGATTTGCAGTCAGGAGCCTGGCGGGACACCGGGAACCCCCTCTGGTTCCACCCCGGGGAACGATGCACTTTCCGGGGACAAGATTCCCAACGTGGACTGCATGGTGTGCGGGGATAAGTCCAGTGGCAAGCATTACGGCCAATTCACCTGCGAGGGCTGTAAAAGCTTCTTCAAGCGTTCGGTGCGACGGAACCTCAGTTACACATGCCGGGGGAACCGCGACTGTCCCATCGACCAACATCATCGGAACCAATGCCAGTACTGCCGACTGAAGAAGTGCCTCAAAGTCGGCATGAGAAGAGAAGGTAAGACAAGATTTGAGATTCGGTGAAGACTGTAGCCTTTATGGAAATGTAATGTAAATTAATAAAATGATCAAATTGAGTTTGGGCGGACGTTTGATGTCAAGAATATCGGTGCGTAAAGTTGAAACCATATAACGTTAGTGATTTAACGATGGATATCCGTGTCTTATAGATTTCCTGCTTCTATCAGTCATAGTTCCCCTAAAAGGCATTTGTAGTCTTCTGTAACGCAATATTTGTTGTTTCAGATCGTCTACCCTTGTATTTCCTATTCAGTCCATAGTATGCAATTATTTTTCTCCCCTCGGAAAAGGGCTCCCTTTGTCTCCCCAATTAATTCTGGTGTTTGCTCCTCTACACCCTATCCGCTACAAGAGGGCCCGCTACATGTATTGTATTGTGCATGATTAAGAACGGGTCAATTAGTGCGAAAGAAGAACAGTGGCAACGTGTTCGCAAAGCACTGCGTTTCACTTTTAATCAGTCAGCTTGGACCTTGCCGCGTCATGTTCAATCAGATGAGTTGTGTTAATTACAACACGCCAACCAGACACTTGTAATCTTCACAAAGCTTTGCACATGCATGTCTCCATGCTGGACGTCGGTGTACTCTGTGTTTTATGCGTTACCCACCAACAATACTACATTTCTCTAATCATAAATACATGTGCATCGCTGTGCAGTGTAGCCTACTCTGGAGTCAACCTTGTTAGTTTATTGTAATAGATTTTTATCGCAAATTATATACTGTAATTCTTGCTAAACCTGGCCACGCAAGCTGTTGTGGATACTCCAAAAGGTTCCTATGATATGACCATAAACAGTGCAAATAGTGACACAAACAGTAGTCAACAGAAGACGTGCGCTCTGTGCAGGAAGCACGCTGTGTTTAACTTCCAGTGTGGGAGTGTATCAAGCAGGCAGGCCTATTACAAACGAGGTCTTGAATACAGTAGCCTCTGTCATAATGAACTATACAATACATTTTAGGTGGAAATACCCGTCCTATCGCCTACAATTATCATTCAAGGGATCTCGTTAGTGTGCTAGTGTGTACACTGTACACAGTTCATGTAAAACACTGCAGGGTAAATTTAGTCAGCCATGCCCCTTTCTGACTGAATGAACCCGAGGAAATCTCCTGACACAGCGCAGTCTGTTGACCTTTCATCTACATAAACATGCTCAGTATGTTATCAGACCATTATTTGGCTACATTATATATTAACTACTGCAGATAACATTTTAAAAGGGATTTGATTTGCTATGTTACTATTATATGGTCTAGAATAATATTCAGCAAAAACACGATTCAGAAATCTCAATTCTTTCAAGTGTTGATTAAATTGGTACAGGTCTGTCATACGCAAAACAGACTCATCCTCATCGTGGATTATAGGCCTAGAGACCTGTCCTCGTAAGTGTCAGTGCCTTTGAGGAACATCTTGAAATCGCACTTCTTTAAAATATTAAAAGTGTTGGTTTTAAATTGATGATGACTGACGTGGTTAATGCAGGCCTAGGCATAACTATTTTGTATATGCCTAATTTTCTAATTGACATTCAATCAATAATTATAATTGAAATGTTATGCAGAGTTGTGTTGTACTACAACCAAGTGTTAGCAATGCTTTTAAACGGCAACCTTTGTGAGGTAGTAAATAAAACATATTTAAAACAAATTTGTTTTCTTTAGGTCTACCAATCATTTTCAAACCCTGAAAGCAAATCAAATTATCTTTTTAGTCAGATTATAATTAACAAAATATTAGAGGCATAATTTGGTGTGAAATAGTCTACATATATGTTTCTAACTCAGCAATAGGGCCTAAGATAAAGTCCTGCTAACTATTTGCCCTGAAAAGTTCAGAGATAGCCTAATGGTGGGGATAATTAATAATAAAAGCACCAATTGTACACATTTAAATGCAGCATTGCAATCACATTAAAGGCTTACTGGTAGCAGCGAGAAAGGAGTAAGACTACACACCCAAAGCTACTTTTCGTCTTCCCCAGAGGTCATACATAAGTCATGTTTCTTCTACATAATGCACCTGGGTCGGCTGACAGAGGAGGCCATTGGGCTTTCTGAGTTATAATCCGTGTGAATTTTGGAACATTTTGGAAATAGACAAATGTACATTCCTGCCCTGAATATGGATTTGAAATCATCTCAAATTGATTGTTGAAACTATCAATAATTAACTTTGTAATAGTTATTCAAAAACGTGTGTTTGCTCTTGGGTTAAAGCAGAGGACTATCACTTCTATAACAGTCATCAGAAATATCTTTAATTTCCCCAAATATAAAGAAACCACTACAAGGTATTGCTTACTTGTGTTATGCAAGCCATGCACAAAATAATCATCTAAATATCATGCTATTCTCGAAACATGGATTGGTAACCAGTGGTGTGTATTCATGGCTGCCAAGGGAAGCCAGGCGGACCCAAAAAATTGACCAAGAAAAAAAATAAATACGGAACAAAAATATAAATGCAACATGTAAAGTGTTTCATGAGCTGAAATAAAATACCCAAGAAATTTTCCATATGCACAAAAAGCTTATTTCTCAAACAAAATGGCACAAATTTGTTTACATCCATGTTAATGAGCAAATCCCCCTTTGCCAAGATAATCCATCCACCTGACAGGTGTGGCATATCAAGAAGCTGATTAAACAGCATGATCATTACACAGGTGCACCTTGTGCTGGGGACAATAAAAGGCCACTCTAAAATGTGCCGTTTTGTCACACAACACAATGGCAAGTTTTGAAGGAGTGTGCAATTGGCATGCTGACTGCAGGAATGTCCACCAGAGCTATTTAATATACATTTCTCTACCATACGCTGCCTCCAACGTCATTTTAGAGAATTTGGCAGTACGTCCAACCGGCTTTACAACTGCAGACCATGTGTAACCACGCCAGCCCAGGACCTCCACATCTGGCTTCTTCACCTAAGGGATCATCTGAGACCAGCCACCTGTACAGCTGATGAAACTGAGGAGTATTTCTGTCTGTAATAAAGCCCTTTTGTGGGGAAAAACTGAGTCTGATTGGCGGGGCCTGGCTCCCCTGTGGGTGGGCCGATGCCCTCCCAGGCCCACCCATGGTTGTGCCCCTGCCAAGTCATGTGAAATCCATAGATTAGGGTCTAATTCATTTATTTCAACTGACTGATTACCTTATATGATCTGCCCCTCTGTCTCTGTATGTGTAGGCCATGTATCTGATGCTGTCTGGTTTAAAGAGTATGACATTGTTGCCTCTCGTAGCATTGAATGCAAGGGAAGCCAGCGAGCATTTGGCCTCCATTGATAAAAAAGCATCAAATAATAGCCAATCAGCATTGAGCAAAACTGAGTGAGCTCAACTGTGAATGGTCCTGGTGCACCAAAAGCACAAAAGTGTTAAGGGTAAGCAGCTTGGATTTGGCGTCACTCCTATCAAATTGAATTGAGAGCATACGTCATTGACAGAAGCAACTTCAATTGTTGCGTTGTTGTGTTGTTGTCATCCGGTGGCTAGCTAGCTAAAATTGTCCCTTTCCTAAATTAGACATGGATGGAGATAGGGATTTGGACTTGTGGTTTTACTTAATTCTCTGGTACTGGCAATAATTATAACGGTGATTCTGATCCAACCATTAATTCATACATTGTGCCCCTGGCCTGAGAGGATGGAAGTTCAATATGTAGCAAGTTTTAGAAGGCTAATGTAACTAGCTAATGTTGCCCATGAAAGGAAGTTAGATTAGTGAGCAAACATTTTAGCCAGGTAGCCTAGGACAAAAAAATCCCCTGTTCTAGCAATCCTCCCTCTCTCCCACTCACACACGCACACACACACGCACACGCACACGCACACACACACACACACACACGCACACGCACACGCACACGCACACGCACACACAGAAATCAACCATGGACAGCCACATCATATTTAGCTTGATGATTGGAATAAATAGTTTTTTGTATCTTTTAGTTGTCACTGTATTAGACAAAGCATAGGTTGAAATGTTGAAGTTGAAATGGTGCTGAAATAGTGGAGGCAGCTCCTGTTTTCTTTGCAACTTGTGGTAACTCTCCGTGGTTCTAAATCAATAGTTGTTTAGTGGTCCAAAAATGTGGGAAACATTACCTTGCTTGACCATGCTGTAGGTCATGTAACTATTTGTTACATGCAAAATGCTTTGTGGGCTTCACCGGATAGATGTTGCTCTCTGGTTTTGTGATGAAACAAAGGTGTGGTTGAATTTATTCTACCACTGTGTCTTCTTATTGTCTCTGCCTTTAGGCCTATATATCACAGTGTCAAGGCATATGAACTAACAGGTTTTAGAGCAAACAATGTAATTATCACAACACATAGAGTAGGTTGTAATATGGTATTTTTCCTGGCTTCCCCAGTGATTTTACCCACGCCCTTCTACTGTTGGTAACATGCGTAAAAGTAACGTATTGATGGTGTAGGAGGCCTCTGCCAGTGAAAATAAACAAATATAGCAGAATATCAACAACAAAGCGTATAAAAACAAACCTGACAGGTTATGTTTGTGGTTAGGCGGGCCTTTCTTGTCGACCAAGTCGCTGCCCCGCATCTCCCCTCCCTCTCCAAAAATGCACCACTCCCTAGTGGCGAAATTCTGTAAAACATGGCAACGTTTTAGTAAGGTACAAAAAACGAGTAATTGATCCTATCTATGCTGTAACTTGCTCCAAAATGTACTTCACAGACATCTGCATTATTTAAGTTAAGTGTCACATTCGCTGGCTAATTCAGGAGTGTTATTTGGACAGTTCAGTTGATCTTTACGGTGACCCTTAGTGTGTAACTTGACTGAGAGGTCACTCTATTTCAGCCCACATAGATATCGAATATCTTGTGTTAAAGGTTGATTTATACTAAACAGTCATGTAAAAGGTCATGTTTACCTCTTCACTGCTCTACCTGTTTGGCACCTCTGGCATCTCTACTCTCCATGTTTCTCAATGACATTACTGCTTAGAGTAGAACACTGGTTTAAGGGATAAGGAAGTAGTGAGGAAGAGAGAGACAGTGAACCTGTGCAACTGGCTGACAGTTCCTTGGGCTAGTTGGGAGAGAAGTGCATATCATGTTAGGCTGTCGGAATGTTCCGTATGTGCTCCTCTGACCTTAGGGAGACCAAAAAAGACCAATATAGACTGTGATGTTTGTCAAATTCACACGTTCGAAGAACACACTGTATACTTGACACATTGACAATTTTACATTCACAACTAGCAGCCTTCTTCTCATGCATACAATACATTCCCTACCAGCTACCACACATAGTGACATGGTCACAGATACCAACTCACATGGTGACATGCACCCAGAGATTGGCATGGACAGGCACACTGTCCACTAGAGTACACACTCTAGATCAGGAGTCTCCAACCTTTTCTAGTATGGGAGCTACTTTTAAAAAATGAAACGTGTCGCGAGCTACTCATTTTTTCTAGCTATGTTTTCTGTCAATATACCTGCTAATATAATGGTTAATAAACAAGCGGGGTCCTATAGAATTTTTCTTCACAATTCTGTTTTAGATTTTCCCAACCAATGTTTTTTTCTTAGTTTTATTTTTCCTGGTTTTAGATTTTCAGATTTTTTCACTCTCAAAATTGCAATTATTCATAGAGAAACAACGAAATTGGATGTTGTGAGTCCATGTCAAAGCTCAAATTAAATCAGAAGACCCTTTTGTAGGTCTGGAAATAAAACTAGCAAATTCATTTTTTTGTGTGTTATTCCCCTTTAGTTGTGCATCTGGCCTTTTAATTGCAAATCTAGCAAGTGAGGATTGTGCCATCTAATGTGCTGGTCTAGTGATGGTTCTGTACTGCTAATGCTCATTTCATGGCAACGTTTTCAAATAATAGATACAAATGATATACTTACTCATGATATACTTCTGCCAGGTATGCCTACTTTGCAGTTAATATTTAATTGAGAAGGATTGGGAGAAAGTATTTCTGTCAACCCACAAGACGGTTATCACATCAACTGGCTACACACGGAGTGACAAAAGCACGCACCACACAGACAGACAGGGGCAATATTGATGGAAATTTATTGGCAGATGGTGTTAGGTTTGGCATTTTAAGCCAATAGTGGCTAACTAGGGGTGGGATAATATCAATAAATAGTAGCTGGGAGCTTGTGGTGTCTGATACTTGTGAGATTTGTTTATGACAGTGTGCCGTGGAATACGTGAAAATTGCATGTACTTTCAGAATTGTTTGGCGAGTTACTCATAGGTGATCTGGTAGCTACTGGTAGCTCGCTATCAACCTGTTGGAGAACACTGCTCTAGATTGTTCATAGTAAGTACATAGTTACGATTGTTCATAGACAGAGCATTCAAAGACAGATTATCTTCATTGTGACTCCTAGTGTGTGTCCTTCAATGGTAAATAACACAGGGAAAGTCCTGTATATTGATATTCAGTTACTCATACATAGGATTATGAAACACATCACTCTTGACGAGACTCGCTGCTACAGCTGGTGACCCTTGGTTCACACCGACTAAACACAGAGACGGATATACTGTAGGTCAACGGGAACCAGAAACTAAACATTAATAATGGAGATGTTCAAGGTCCAAATGTGAGGTTGACTCTATTGAGTAAGTACCACGGCTCGCTAGCTGACTGCCTTTATTGACTAATCCATACACGTTGTTCAGTTTGTATGAGCAGGCAATCACAACCCGAGACTAGTTTGACCCCTAAACTCTGGCCCGCCAAAACATTCCCCTATTTCAATACTTGTTAGAATAGGTCTCTTTAAGTCCAAGCTGGCTGTAAGGTTCCAGCACCATGGCTTCCATATTGACAGAGGCCTTGCCATTATTCACTGTCAGAAAGCAGCCTCCATTGAAGTGACAGGCCACGAAGAGACCATAGAGCTGAGGCACTAGTCGTTTCCCATTCTGATATCCCCAAGGCTAGGATTTAATATTTTAGAGGAGGGGGCTGTGTGTGGAGGAATAGAGCTCACTCTGCAGAGATGGGCTTCGTTTGACACCTCAAGGTGAATAGACTCCAGTTCACGATACATTGCGTGTCATATTGTCATGTTTCTCTGTTGAGTCTCTCATTTTCTCTGTTGTCTGTACAATAGCCAGGTTAGCCTATTGCTACAATATGAAAGGCTAGCCTTTACAGTAAGTCCAGCGTTATCCATATCCATTGTTACATTTTGAAATATTGTGTTGTTTTGAATCCAGGCCAATTTACACCAATTTTCTTGAGATACAGCCATTGAGTTTTTAACTCAATGTAATGAAAATGAATCGCTTGTATAGCATAGCTTGTTGTGTGATATCTTCCATTGTAGAAATGGATATGAGTGAGTAGAGAGATGGATAGAAAGCCAGAGCACTCCTCCGTGCAGGGTGCATTTCTGTTATTAATTCATATCTGCTTCATCAAAGCAGCGCCAACGTGACTGGGTGGATATTAAAGAGGCTACGTTTGCAGCTAATGCGTCTGAGCTTCCTCACCGGGAAGCTCTCTCCATCTCCGTCTGTCTGTATCTCTCTCCCTGTCTCTTTACCCGTTCCCTCTCCCTTTCCATACAATGTCATACTTCACTCTGTCTCCCTCCCTCCCTCTTCCTTGATCCCATTGTCTCTTTCAGGGGTTCCCAAACTTTTTCACTATGCCCCCCCCCCTTCCAGCATTGCTTATTTTCTGCAATTCTACGCATTTTGTCATGTCTAATGTGTATTCATGTGATATTTATAGGTCTCTAAGGTATGCAGTGACTAACATGACAAGAGGAACTGATGATGCACTACCCAATTTCGGGAATTGCACCTTGTGCATTCTACTATTACAACTTTCAAGAGTATGTTTAAAGCCAGACTGAGTTCCTTTATTTTTTTATTTTGTGGGGGGGACCACCCCTTCCGACCCTTTGGGGGCGCGCCCCACAGTTTGGGAACCACTGGTTTATTTCACTTCATCCCTCTATTTCTCAATTCTCTACTCTTTCACTCACCTTCATCTTCATTCTCAACCTATTTTCTTCTCTCCTTTCCTCTCACCCTTTCTACCTCTCTTTCTCTCCACGTCTTTCTCACAGCCTTGGCCCCCTTTCCTCTGTGAATTTGTAGTTGACTAAGGGTAAATGGTTTGACTTTTTGCTGGGGGATTGGTGCTTCACTGTAACCCTTGCATGCAGAGTGAGAGCAGTGACCCAAGAGTCCGGAGTTCAACCCAAGCTAAAGGAGTCTGTGAGAAGCACAGGAATAACACATGACTGTCACATCACACACTCATCAGACACTCCTCTCTGAACGGGCTTACACAATACACACTGCTTTACTGTCCAAAATAAGCATTTTTTTGTGTATCTGTGTTTGAATGTTACAGTATCTTGTGTTTTTTGTTAGCAGACTTTTAAGGGACTACACGAAAACCATTATACCACTTATCTCAGTTGACAATGAGGCTGTGCCAAATCTGTCATGCTTCTAGTACATAGCCCCTGTCTATGACCTTTTACAGGAGCAGATAGTCCTTAATTGTATTTATCTACAATAGTTTCAACTGTCTTGTACTTCTAGCACAATGACTAAAGGCCAAATAAGGACAGCCTTGGTGGGATGCTTAACTCCACGGCAACACACTCTCTGTGACTCGCTGTGGTGGTGTTTTTTAAAAGTCACGGCTGAAATCGCCCATGATACCTGTTTCGTGCCCTTTTCTCCCCTCTGCCTTATTTATGTACCTTGATGTTAGATGTAGTGCCATGGTCTTTCTGTTTGGGGTTTTAGGCTCTTTAGTTGTTTGGTCCCACTGTTTGCCAGTACCTCTACTGTCAAGAGATAGGGGATTTGGTCTTTCCAATCACACTAAGCCACCGCCGACCAATTAGAAATCGGGAAATCGATTATGGCAGGCATTCAAATCTGTCTCTACATCCTCACTCTCACTCTCTCTCATCCCATGCCACTCACTATCTTTCTCCCTCTCCCTTTTACCCTGTCTATGCCCTTCTCTCCCTGTCTCATTAATTTCCCTTGCTCATTCACATAGAGATGCTTTTCATGCGTCATTTCCACTCAAGCACTCACGCACTCACACACAACCTCCTCAAAGAAGCTTTTCAGAAGACAAGTGGATGGGGTGGATTTGGCATCTGGTGGATTACGGCATTAATCATTATGATGCATTGATTATTATTATTTTAATTCAGATAGTTATAATAACATACTAACCTCTAATGAAGGACAACCATGTTCTAGAAAAAGTTCAGGTTTGGGTACGACCAGGAGTTGTTTTTTTGTGAGTGACATGGTACGGCCCATTGTGCAATGCTGTCTCTGTACGCTACGTTGTCGTTTGCAAAGTGAGGCAACATTCTTTCCCTGGGACAGGAGTGCTTGTGTTCAAGGGAGACCAGTATTTTTTGGTCACAAACTCAAACGTTTTTCTTATCATTCAACAGTCTTGAAATTCTATGGACATATCTATTGACTTACTATGTTCTTGAGTGATTTGACCTGCCCTCTTTGGTACACTGCAGTGTATAACATTTTCACAGCTGTTGTGTCGAAGGACAGGTGATGCTGAGTTTCAAAGTATTTTCCAAACACTAGCCTGCCCTCCCTCCCTCCCTCCCTCCCTCCCTCCCTCCCTCCCTCCCTCCCTCCCTCCCTCCCTCCCTCCCTCCCTCCCTCCCTCCCTCCCTCCCTCCCTCCCTCCCTCGTACTCTCTCTCTCCCTCGTACTCTCTCTCTCCTTCTCTCTCTCCCTCGTTCTGTAACTGTAGAGGGAGTTATTAGTCAGACAGCGGGGATGACTGAACAGGTGTTTTCCAAATGGGCTTTGAGCTGCCGCTTCTTAGCTCGGCGGGGGTGGGGATGTGTGCTTAGCCTCTGCGTGCCCCCTTCCCCTTCGGCTGAGCCATTTGGCAGTGTGGGGGGGGGCTGCCCACACTGGGCAGAGGTGTGAAGAACCATAGTGTCTTTACTGGCTGCTGGTTGCCATTACTCACTGATGAACGGCACCGGGGTCTGCCGGTCAGGAGACAGAGTGCCGACACATTTAGAGCCGCAGAAATGTCCCCCCATTTCTCCACGCTTTGCACCCCCCACCTCCAACCTCCACCCTCCTTCCTCCTCTCCCCAGACATGGCTTTTAGCTGCTAGCCCCAGTGTGATTTGGCCCTATATATTCCCATTGAGAAAGAGCAGACTCGTCTGAGTGCCTCTAGATGCTGCTTTATGACACAGTGGTAATTGCAGCCTACTAAATCAAGGCAGTTAGTGTTGGACGCAGTCATGACGATGTGAATGCAGAGAAGCTTCAGGTCCTAAATGTTACTGTAACTGTGCCAGCTTGGATTGAAATAAAGCCTCTTAGGATAGATGGATAGAGTGCAGCCACATGAATGAATGAAAGGTGCAGTAGTCTAACCAAGTTAGCTCCATGCCAAACAATTAGCTTCTAGCACTTCAGTATTCGCTTATGAAATGTCAAAAGAGGGAAAATGTATTTTGCTCATAAAATTCAAACGCTTTATCGCCTTATTTTCTTAACCCTTTCTTTCTTTCTCTCTCTCTCCCTCAGCTGTCCAGAGAGGCCGCATGTCCAACTCCCAGTCTAGCCCGGGTCAGTATCTGACCAATGGCAGCGACCCTTACAACGGGCAGCCCTACCTATCAGGATTCATCTCTTTGCTGCTGCGCGCCGAGCCTTATCCCACGTCCCGCTACGGGTCCCAGTGCATGCAGGGAAACAACCTGATGGGCATCGAGAACATCTGCGAGCTGGCCGCACGGCTACTCTTCAGCGCTGTGGAGTGGGCCAAGAACATCCCCTTCTTCCCTGACCTGCAGCTCATGGACCAGGTGAGGATGACCATTTTTTATGCCTGACTATAATCTTTTTTATGCCTGACTAGAAAATAGAAATTATGAATGTGGTGTGGTCACTTTATTTGGATAGTCCCTTATGGATGAGCTGTAGATGCTCAACACAGATATTGCCCAGAACAAATATGTCTATGTCTGCAATTGGTATGTCATGTAAAGGTTCAATTGTGGGGTCAGCAGCCTTTAAGTTGGAGCATATCACTAACACTTGCCATACTCAATCATCTGCATAAGGAAGATTAACACTATTATCCTTGTTTCCCAGAACCACCCTCTGTCCACTCTGAACTAACCAATTCTACCACCATTCCTCCCGTGCCCTAGGTGGCGCTCCTGCGCATGTCATGGAGTGAGCTGTTTGTGCTGAACGCGGCCCAGTGCTCCATGCCGCTGCACGTGGCGCCCCTGCTGGCGGCGGCCGGCCTACACGCATCGCCCATGTCTGCGGAGCGCGTGGTGGCGTTCATGGACCACATCCGGGTGTTCCAGGAGCAGGTGGAGAAACTGAAGGTTCTGCAGGTGGACACAGCTGAGTACTCCTGCCTCAAATCCATCGTGCTCTTCACCTCCGGTGAGTGGCGTTGACTTTAGTGGTTTCTGTTTCTATATGTCTTTGTTTATGTCTATCTGTAGGATAGTTTGTGTTGTATTTTGTGCAGAACTACACATTTAGGTCATAGTGGTCACTCCAGATAAGTTAGCAGACGTATAGAGTCTGCAGTACAGCATGTGGTTAACAACCAAGTGGTTAACAATGTATTTGTAAACAATGTATCTATAATATATGGATACCATATCAATATTATCATGGATGGACTACTTATATGAGCTAAAGAAGCGTAAATATTGGTGAAATAGCAATATAAAAACAATAGTTTGCTTATTGCTTTGATACACCACTTTTGCCACTGTATGAGGCACAGTAGATAATTATGGTTATTCTACGCCACCCAGAATGCTGTCAGATCTGGGTTTGGGATGTGTTGAGGATTCATTGTTTATGACCCAGGGGGTATGAGTGTGAGAGAATCCAACTCTGAGGTCTTGCTTTTTGTTTCCTGTCGATCGCATTTTTCCTCGTCTCCATCACACAGCTTGTCAGAATCACTTTGCATGTACCTAGTTCTGGCTCGCACTCTTCCATTTGGATGGCTGAAGAACCCCTTCGCTCTTCTCATTTATTTCATCACCCTCTTCTCCTTCACGCTTCCATCTATTATTGAAACCAGTCAGGCAGCCCCTCCCCTTTCCTCCTCTCCAAACCCCAGCCCTCTCACCCCTGCCCCCACCACCGTGCTTGAATTATTCATGGTGGGTTGCAGCAACAAGGGGGATTCGCCGCAGCCCAGGCCCTGACCTACACAACCCCTGTAGCTCTGAGCATCCATGTGATCCGTCCCACAACTCCAGCCAACACACACGCATACACACACACATGCATGTACACACAATGAGATAGACAGACCATTCGTAGACCAGGCCCCCCATCGAGACCTGCCTGCATGAGCTAACAAGGACAGACAAAATCTCTATACCTCCTCTCACCTCCACCCTCAGACATTCCACCCTATATCCCAGTCCCATCACCCTAAATCAAAGAGCGGCCATCTTACCACCGCCACCATCCTCATCCCCAGAGTGTGGCTGTGTGTGCCCAGGGAGCCAGACAAAGGGAGGAGGTGCCTGTAAAAGATGCCTGCGGAGGGGTCGTGGTAGCACGCGAGGGCTCAGTCACACAGACAGAACTAGCTTTCTCAGCCACTGATGCCTCACACAGACCCTAAAATGGTGGATAGCTAAAAAACTGTACGCCTGCCCTCAAAGTGGGAAATGTGGCAGAATTTGCAGTTATACCCCACCTGGGGGGGGGGCCTCTGCGACAAAAATATGAGGCACATGAATCTTTTGTTACGCGGAACTGAAGCTCAGCTGGACCAAGTTTGCGCAGGGGGCCGATTAAAGGGTACTGTAACAAAGGGACTAGCATGCTGGGTGGCGGGTAAAAAAAAATCCTGGCCAAGTGCTTTTACTGCACACTAGAGTAAAGCACTTGGGAGAAAATTACCCTCGCTGTTCGATGCAGCCTTTAAACAAGGTTCATACTGGGGACAGAAACACTGGCACAGTAGAACTGCAGTAAAGCACAGCACCATGCAGTACACTAAATGGGACTTTGTTTTGAGTTCACCCATCTCTGACCCCATAACCACGGAGCTCGAAGGATGTGAAAAGTATCACACACATTCAACACACTCTCTGTGTGATGTGAGACTCACACCAGGGACCGGTGCTAGGGGAGGTGTAAAACTCACACCAGGGACAGGTGCTAGGGGAGGTGTGAGACTCACACCAGGGACCGGTGCTAGGGTAGGTGTGAGACTCACACCAGGGACAGGTGCTACGGGATGATGTGAGACTCACACCAGGGACCGGTGCTAGGGGATGGTGTGAGACTCACACCAGAGACCGGTGCTAGGGGATGGTGTGAGACTCACACCAGGGACCGGTGCTAGGGTAGGTGTGAGACTCACACCAGGGACAGGTGCTAGGGGAGGTGTGAGACTCACACCAGGGACCGGTGCTAGGGGAGTTGTGAGACTCACACCAGGGGCCGGTGCTAAGTGTGGTGTGAGACTCACACCAGGGACTGGTGCTAGGGAAGGTGTGAGAGCAGGGACAAAACCTCGACCCACAACTGAAGGCAAAGGAAATTGTATTCCACTACATAGAATGACATATTTACTTAGGGATACAGACATTTCAGCTCTAATGTTTGTACGTAGCTGGACACAATTTCACATTGCATGTCAGTGTGAGGTCAACTCATCAGAACCATAATGAACCAGAAACTCATCAACACCTAACCTTCCTATCCCTTTCTCAGATGCCATGGGCCTGTCGGATGTGGCCCATGTGGAGAGCATCCAGGAGAAGTCCCAGTGTGCCCTGGAGGAGTATGTGAGGAACCAGTACCCCAGCCAGCCCAACCGCTTCGGCCGCCTGCTCCTGCGGCTGCCCTCCCTCCGCATCGTCTCCTCGCCCGTCATCGAGCAGCTCTTCTTTGTGCGCCTGGTGGGCAAGACGCCCATCGAGACGCTGCTGCGCGACATGCTCCTCTCCGGCTCCAGCTACAACTGGCCCTACATGCCCGTGCAGCGCGACCGCCCCATCTCCCTCCACTACAATGAAAACGGGCCCTGAGGAGGACGAGTCGCTGCGTATTCAGCTCTTCATCCATCCTTCATCGACCATCCCTCAATAACCTCCCTCCGTTTATCTCCTCCCTCCATCCCCTGGAAGACCACCACCGTTCTGCCAAAAAGCAGACTGACCACCTCACCACATCCCTACCCCATTCACCAATCCAGCCATTCACACGCCTCTTCTCCAGGTGACCACGGCCAATAGAGAGACAAGGTGGCTGTCATGGCCCCTCCTACTTCGCCATTGCCACATTTGAGAGGTGACACTAGACGGGCCGGCTGGCAGAAGGGTTTTTGCGCCGTTCTCCTGCAGCTCTGTCGGATTCACGCCGTTAAAGACGACTTTGTCAGTCTCGGACTCGACGCGGTGGCGGCTACTGGCGACGCAGTCACTCTATTGTCGGCACTGTGCTTGCATCTAAAGGAGACATGTCCAAGAATCTCCACTGTATGGCGATTTAGAGCAAGGCCTTTGCCGATAGAACTGCTTGACCGAGAGAGCCAGGCCTAAGGTTCTTCATCAACCAATATTTTTTTTATTAACCCGAAGCCATTAAAAAACAAATGCCAAATTTCCTTGAAATTTTCAGAAGACATTTATTGTGTGTGTGTGTGTGTGTGTGTGTGTGTGTGTATTAGCACTGTTTATAATGAGAGAAATTCATGATTGTGTCCATATGTATGTCATTGACTCATAGACATCCACGTTAAGGGGTATGTTGGGACTAGCTCAGGTTTAGGTTGGGGAGACAGGACAGACATGCCACTATCAGTAGGAAACAGAGAATCACGCCTCACACAGGGCAAAACACCTATCAACAGCCTGTACCAAAGTGGAACATGGATATTAATTGTTTGGATTATCTTTGTGGTAGTGGTGACAAAAACACCTTTTGGTTTGTCTATAATTTGACCTTTTACTTGTATTTAGATGTCAGAGGGTGTGGGAAGTTGCAAAAAATATATATACAAAAATAGGCACTTGCAATGTGAAACTATCCAGAACCCACACTTGACCCACTCCCATCATAAACACAGCACTGGTAGATTCTTCTTCAGCCGCCATTTTGAGGTCAAAACTACAGGGCCACTAACTGGTAATGGTCAGTGTACTTCCGCCACTTCCGCCAATGGTCAGTGTACTTCCGCTAAAGCGGAATATTATACAAGTATCCCTTCATAACATCTACATAATGCTGTCATAGGAATGACATAACACATGCCAGTTAATCCCTGTTAGTTTCATGTCACAATCACATTTGATGTTTTTGTGAAAAATGAAAATTGTTATGGAGCCTGAACCAATAAGCATTTGAAAACTATAGTTGTACTTGCCTTAGAACAAGATTTTGTCACTGAGCATTTATTTTATGACTGTGCCATAATCTGAAGTTACCTGTTATGACAGGCAATATGTCCTCCATATGAGGCCACCTCAATTCAATTGTCATTCAAGCAGCATACTAGGAAATTGTATTACTAACCTCCAAACCTCAATTAAAGTTACAATGGTCATTACTGTGATTTAGCATAGATATTATTGTGTTTTTGTTACCATCAATTGATGACGGGCTGCAAGGCAACACTGATTGTTGGACGACCAGTCTGTTTTTTAACGTGGCACTGGGGTATCAGCAACAGTTATTGGGATTTGAAAGCCATTGGGACCTTGGAGAGCAGGACTGTCTGTTGATAAATTTGTTCACAGAATATTTCTATAAGAGTATGTTTTTTTTCTCTATTTTTGTTTGGAAAAATTGATCCATTAATTGAAATAAAAATGTGTTGTTCACAGTTATTTCTCCATCTTGTGTTGCTGTGATCCGAAACAGCTAACATCCTACTCTATCAACGTATTGCCTAATGCTGTTAACACATGACTTACAGATGTCATAATCAGTCATAACAATGACTAACATTTTAGATGTTTAACTATACTATCAAAGGTTTATTCACTTCAATCACCATGGCATATTCTGTCATTATGACTACAACGTAATACAACTAAATTCTCTTACCAAAGAACAGGCTGAAATCAGGTGATACACCAAGTCGATATGAATTCAAGTGGCCATTTTAGACAGAGCTTATGACAGATGGCTCAAGTCATATGGGTAATTCCATGTAGTGCATTGGCCATGAGTAGTAGTCGCTCAGTGTGGACAGTGTGTTTATCTCAAGCTGTTCGGATATGATGGGGTACAGAGGCATGAAACAAATCAATACTCTAAACCAATCAGTGAGAAACAAAGTGGGGGACTCCCCAACTCTCACGGCAGGGTGCAGCCCAAATGTTGATACTCCCCTGCTGTTTGTGTAAGAGATAGAGTGTAAACAAACACTCTGACCTCTCACTTAATGATGTATGTGTGTGTTTGAGTCAGGGAGAAAAATTGAGAGAGAATCAAGAGAAAGTGCACACATGGTCTTCGACCCTTCAGTTCAGGGTGGTGTGTGTGTATAAGAGAGTGAGGGAGTGGCTTGGTGGGTGGGTACTGTATGTGTAAACAACATCTGTGGTCCTTCACTCAGAGTGGCAGCTCTGTGTCAGCCTGATAAAGGTAAGAGAGAAGAGCTCACAGGTCCTCCGCCTCCCTAAAGACATGCTTTATATTCAGTCATTCTTCCCCCGCCCCCCTCCTCCCATCACACACCACTACCCCACACTGTAACTTTGTGCCCTTTACACCCCACCTCCCTCCCATCAACTGCCTTACAGCCTTCTCCCTCCCCAGTCCCCTACCCTTCATAGCCTTGTTCTGTTCCCCTCCCCTCTCACCCTATCTCAGAATGGTGCGTGTGGTGAGTAGGAGAATGACTTATGCCTTCATTTCAGAGCTGTCACTCCTGGCCAAACACCATGACCCCTCAACCTCCATTTTGAAGGCACACTTTTTTTCCCTCCCTTGGTATGAATATAAAAAACACATGTGGCCCAAAGGTGTGTGTGTGTGTGTGAGTGACTGTGTGTGTGTGTGTGTTTGTGTGTGTGCACTACTGGGGGTAAGGGTAAATCAAACCCTGACATGGCTGCTTTGAATGGCTTGAGAATAATTACTCTTGCCTTCCGTTTTGCACACCTGCCTTTTTACGGCGAACATTTCCACCTACACATACCATCAAAACATGACTACATAGACATATGAATCTGTAGGTGGAGTCAAACACCAAATTCAAGGTTGTATAGTACTTCCCCATGTGTGAACATAGAAGTATTTCATTGAATAAACCAATATTGGAACAGCATTGCAAAAGACTTGCATGCAATCTGGAGGTTAAGTCTCACCAATCAAGGCTCAAGTCAGAGGTTGGGATGATAAATACAATAACCCTGCCGATATGTCACCCGTAGCCTGACAGTAATTGTTCCACGTCCCATCACCCCCTAAAACACGCAGGTGCCTCTGGAGATGACACACACAGGCACCAGTCACATGCATTTAACCCAGACACCTCCTCAATCTGTTATGACAAACACTTGTAAAACAGGGTTGGGGAGTTGGGTGATTGTATTCTGATTCAGCCTGTGTAATTTATATTTCGGAGAGGAGGATGGTAGAGGGAGATGGGGGGTTGTGCTTGATAAACAGGCCAGAGGTTTTTAAACGTGAACGTCAGTCATACAAGGACGGCCAAGCTGTCTGTCTCCGGGGGATACGACAGCCCAGGCCGCCATCGGAGGAGATCGATAGGCGAGACGTCAGATTGAATTGAGGTCACTCTTTGTCCCCTAAGAGGTCCCACTTACTGGCTCGCACGCAAAAGCTAGATGGGCTGAAGGGAGGGAGAGAGGGATGGAGGGAGAGAGGGATGGAGGGAGGGGGATGGAGAGAGAGAGGGGGAGGGAGAGAGGGGGATTTTAGCTGGACAGCTGTATTTGGCGACCCATGTCAGAGATATATGGGTTTGTCAGTAACATGTTCATTGGGAGTCTGAGCCAAGACATGGTTTTCATTGTTGACACGTTTTGTTCCATGCAAATTCAAATGTTTAATATACACTATTAGTGGATTTGGCTATTTCAGCCACACCCATTGCTGACAGGTGTATAAAATCAAGCACACAGTCATGCAATCTTCATAGACACACATTGGCAGTAGAATGGCCTTAACGTAGAGCTCAGTGACTTTCAAAGTGGCATCGTCATAGGATGCCAACAAGTCAGTTCGTCAAATTTCTGCCCTGCTAGAGCAGCCCCGGTCAACTTTAAGTATCGTTATTGTGAAGTGAAAATGTCTAGGAGCAACAACGGCTCAGCCGTGAAGTGGTAGGCCACACAAGCTCAAAGAACGGGACCGCCGAGTGCTGAAGCGCATATCATGTAAAAATTGTCTGCCCTCGGTTGCAACACTCACTACCGAGTTCCAAACTGCCTCTGGAAGCAATGTCAGCACAAGAACTGTTCGTTGGGAGCTTCATGAAATGGGGTTCCATGGCCAAAAAGCCGCACACAAGCCTAAGATCACCATGCGCAATGCCAAGCGTCGGCTGGAGTGGTGTAAAGCTTGACACCATTGGAGTGGAAACAGTGGAAACACGTTCTCTGGAGTGATGAATTACACTTCACCATCTGGCAGTCCGACAAACAAATCTATGTTTGGCGGATGCCAGGAGAACGCTATCTGCCTGAATGCATAGTGCCAACTGTAAAGTTTAGTTGGAGGTATAATGGTCTGGGGCTGTTTTTCATGGTTCAGGCTAGGCCCCTTAGTTCCAGTGAAGGGAAATCTTAATGCTACAGCATACAATGACATTCTAGACGATTATATGCTTCCAACTTTGTGGCAATAGTTTGGGGAATGCCCTTTCCTGTTTCAGCATGACAATGCCCTCATGCACAAAGCGAGGTCCACACAGATTTTTTTTTTGAGATCGGTGTGGAAGAACTTTACTGGTCTGCACAGAGCCTTGACCTCAACCCCATCGAACCTTTGGGATGAATTGGAACGGCGACTTCAAGCCAGGCCTAATCGCCTAACATCAGTGCCCGACCTCACAAATGCTCTTGCGGCTGAATGGAAGTCCCCACAGCAATGTTCCAACATCTAGTGGAAAGCCTTCCCAGAAGAGGGGGGACCAACTCCATATTAATGCCCATGATTTTGGAATGAGATGTTCGACGAGCAGGTGTACAGCACTTTTGGACATGTAGTGTATGATAAGCAATTTGTGTTGCCTAGTTAGAAATGTTTGTCCTTGATGGAAATAGACGGATTCATAAAGTGCTAGTAGGGACATAAGATCCAGAAGGAGACCCCCAAAATCATGTCCAATAATATCTCTGTCACTAAATGTAACAGTCAAGAAGATGACCAATGCTTCTGGATTCCTTATTAAGTCTTGATAGAATGATTGTATGTCAGGCAGCGATGTCAAGGTCATTCACATCCGTTTAATTTATACTGGGTTTTCTACACAGTCAATTTATCACAGAATGCATGACAAAATATCCAGGCCTGGAACGCTTTTATAAGTAAGCCCACTTGACACTTGATATGTAAAGAAATGCATCTTCGAAACTAATAATGAATGTGATATGGGAGTCAGTGTGTGTGGCTAAACAGTGGACTGTTTGTGAAGATGTTCCAGAAGCAATACCCCGTATTCCAGAATCAACAAACCCATTTGACATTCCCAGATCCCTTGAAATGGAAAGCTCATAACAATCATCCCGGCCATGCAGCATCGGAAGGGAATTGGATCTGCGTCAAGGCAACCCTCTCTCCTCAGATCTCATCAAGGGTGCACAGAAGTCACCCCTCTCCCACGGATATTGCTACGAACAGAGAGAAATCGTCTGCATCATCGAGGTACGGATCCAAAATGGCATTGCCCCTCGCGAGGAGTGCACCTCCACTGTTCCTGTTATAAATCCTTAAAGAGAGCCCAACTCCAATATATGGCAACAGCATCAATATTAATGTGGGAGAAAGTTCTTCCAAAGCCGGTTTAGCCACAGAACATTAATATTGATGGTGTTGTGCAGCATCCCCGCTGCTCAGTTGGAACTCTAAAATGGTAATGGCAACAGGGCTGGGGTTATAGGCCAATCTCACTGCTGAATATGGACATGGAGATTGAGCTAGAAAGGGACAAAGGTACATGCCAATCACCAGGTCTTCTCCAACATCTTCACCATCACAATACGTGTCTGTCGACGGTTGTCTAGTCACTGTGTTTCTTGTGGACACCAGGAAGAGTAAAAAGCTAACTTGGATCCAAATACACAAATACATTTCAATTATTTTCATTCGACCATTCTATCATAAGGAGAAGGACTATTGTTCTTATGTTTTCTTTCAGTATTGCCATGCAAAAGTTGTATTTTCCATATCTGATTGAGATATCTGAAAAGGTAATACCCTATTGCTGTTCATTGCAGAGAAAGGTCACGTGAGAGTTTAAAAACTGGACCATAGTGAAAAGTGTTATGAGTTCATTGATAAATTACTACCGCATCAAACGTTCTGAGTGAGTGTCTTCATTTTACTCAATGGTACTCTGGTCTCAGTCATGCAGATTTTCGCTGCCAACATTATACCCGACACACTGACATTATGTGGTTCATTTGCGTAGGTTTTCTAGTGTGATTCTCCTGCGACGAGCCACGTACTCCTGGCATTTCATTACCGTTTCCATTGGCACAAATGATATCATGGCTGTGCCATTGCAGTCTCTTCTGTTGGAGCACAGATATGATTACACTGGGGCTGTTTCTGGGTCAGTAAGTTAAATATTTCAGATGATTTATTTTTAGCCCGTCTGTTTCCACTTTTTGTACACCTCATGGGTGTTCACCAGTGCATCTCTCTATCTCTTGTTCCCTCTCTATCTCTTTCTATCATTCCCTCTCTCTTTCCTTCTCTCTTGTTCCCTGTCTCTTTCCATTACTCTCTCACTTGCTCTCTCCCTCTCTCGGTCTCCCTCCCCC
Organism: Salvelinus alpinus; assembly: GCF_045679555.1. Classification (NCBI taxonomy): domain Eukaryota; kingdom Metazoa; phylum Chordata; class Actinopteri; order Salmoniformes; family Salmonidae; genus Salvelinus; species Salvelinus alpinus. The sequence goes on along the minus strand of NC_092120.1, from coordinate 13,136,384 downwards.
TCTATCTTTCTTTCTTGTTCCCCTCTCTTTTTCAGTTTTTATTTTTTGCTCCCTCTGTCTTTCCCTCTCTTATCTCCTCTCTCTTTCCCTCTGTTTCTCTCTCATTCACTGCCATGTCTGCAGGCTCCATTTGACCCACTAAGTCAACTTCACATGGCCCAGAGCCGATATCAATCGCACGTTGTGTGCAGAAGGGTCCCTCTGTAATTGGTTGTGAACTGAGCGTAAACATCCAACCACAGAAGAGCCACAGAGGTTGTGACATTGAAGCCTTGGCTGCTGGGGTCAATGCGAACCATCATCCACTATGGATTATCCACTATATCATCCATTTCAGGATTGGTCTTTGGAGTGAATAGTGTCAGTCAGTCATATAGTCCGTTTCGGTTCGCAGATCAACATTGTTTTATATTTTTTAAGAGAACACTTTATACCATATAGATTTTGTAACCACTCTTTGTGGAAAGGAAAAATTCCATTATATTGAACAGTAGACTAATTATGGTCCTCTGGTTCCAGTGCCCTCAAACCAGTGGCCATAGATCAGGAATATTAGATCACATGCATGTTGCATTGAGCGCACAGGATGCAGAGAGGGCAGGGTAATTGTTGCGGAGATGGACTGAAAACATGTTGCAAGTTTTCCCAGAAACAAATTACAATAAACAATTACAATGGGCTCAGGAGTAAATGTCCCATGATGTATTTTGACCCATGTGGGATCAATGGAGAGCTCTGTTGTTTTTGCCCTCAGATGGTCTGTGCATTGCAACTCATACATTCATCTTCTTTGTTTCCATGTAACCCTATAGAATGTATTACTGAAGTGGAGAACAGATTTGAAATAGTTTAAAATCTGATATTTAACATTTGATGTCCTTATGGATCATTATGTTATCTGAAATTGAATAAAGACAATGCACTGTCATTTAAATAAAAGTTATAGAGAGAGATGCCAGATCAGGACAGGTAGTAAAACTAGCATAGCCATTTCCAGCATTGTGACTTGTCATACTTTATATGAAATATCAGATGATACAAGAGCAGGGCGAGCGCCAAATCGCCAGCGAGCATGTAGCCTAGCTGTTCCAGCCGAAGCCACAGTGTTCCATTGTGTCTCTGCCAAGCTCTAACAGAGGCCCCATCCAACTTCTCACCTGCAGCATTGTCCACCGGGCAGCTCACTGTAGAGTAATTGGGAACAGGGATTCCAGGACGAGCTTTCTTTTTGTTCTTGTTGTGGGAATCATTGACCCGGATGTGTGAGGTCACCGCCATGATAATTGATGCTGGGTGATGCAGCTGTATGTTCCTGAGTACTTCATCGAGTGTGATTAAAGAGTGAGACTTTTGGGCACGCGCGTGTGTGTGTGTATGTTGGTGTGCACTTGTGTGTTGGTGAAATTAGTCTTTTATGAGTGTATGAATTCTCCACAGGGGTCAGAATGAAAGAAATTCCATCAATGCTGTAAATTCTGTGTTATTTGGCTTGGACACTGAACACACACACACACACACACACACACACACACACACACACACACACACACACACACACACACACACACACACACACACACACACACACACACACACACACACACACTCAAAGTGAGAAAGTTAGAAAGTGAGTGTGAGAGTCACCCTCGAATAACCAGTATGGACACTGTTCCGGTATTTGTGAGGAACGATAACAAAGCAACCACCACTGTTCTATCAAAGGGAATTGTGTATGTGTATCAATGACCTAACAGTTGCCTGGAGGTGAAACCCCATCCTAGGTCATGACTCATAACAGGGATGTTGACAGCGGTTCCCTCTCCACCACCTGTCAGCCTCCCTTGCTCTGTGTCTGTGTGGCCAACGCCCAGCCAGGTCTCCATGGCAGCTGTCGATAGGCACGTTACCCGGAGATACCAACACCTGTCATTACCTCAGGGACAGCCAGACTCCCAGCTGTTGTTTTTATAAAGTCCAGAAAATTGCCACGTTTCCATGAAGGCCCAAATGTCTGCTGGTTGATATTTATTCCTTTGTATTTCATTAATGGTGAGAGTCATTGGTTCGAGAGGTCTCATTCAGTATTGAAACAATGAGGACAAAAACTTAGACACTGCAGGTCAATAGACTGTAACTCTTGTCTTGGTTTTAGAACTTAATTTAGGATTAGATGTGGAGGTTCTGATACGCAATCATACTGTAGATTTTTCATATCACATCCATAGAATTTTAATGATACACTCACAAACAAGCGTCCCAACATGATAGACCTCATGGGCCAATGTTCAAACCTCCTCAGTACTCAATAAAGACCTCAGTGTCCCTGTACGGAGGACAGAACAACACAGCGGGGGGGCCCCACCAGCCCCTCCAGGGGTCACACAGTCCCTTTTTCACTCACAGTGTGTGATATCACAAGTAAACCTAAAGTGTTCTGTGAGGACTCTCAATGTGATGCCTGCTGGCCTGGATAACAACAAGGGTAAGACATGCTTCCGTGACCTATGTCTGACATAACTTACTGACCTGAGACGACACTCATATCCATCTGCAGTTAGGAAACAACAGAGGATCAACTGGAAATCCTCTTACCTCGTGTCACTCCTAAAAATCACTTGTGTGTGTTTGTCTTTCAAACCGTTTGTCATTTACACAGACCTATGTCTTCATCATTTTGACAGATGCGTGTTCTGCAAAGAGGTTCAAGATCATTTTATTATATAAAATAAAGAGGTCACACTTTAAATTGAATAAGCCCTACACCAGATACAACCAGTGGAATGACCTAGGTGTAGTTACCCTGTAATAGGTTATCCAATTATGCAGTGTCTCATCCATTACACATGTAGTGTAAGGAGGTTGACACAACAACTACAGTTTAATTGGGATCCACTTAAGTGACTAAAAAACGTTAGAAGAAATTAGACAGAACATAACACCAATAAAAGAGGAAATGATTGTGTGATGATTGTCCCTGGGGTAAGCCCATTTGTACAAGTACACCAAGCTTCTGTTATTTTCCTTCTTCCATCCTCTGGGATATGAATAAATGATCAGAGGAAACATAGGAAATGTCTTTATTTCATCCACCCGTTCAATGAAATACTCAGCTATTCTCAAACAATGGGATATTGTAAATTCTACAAGAAGCTTGACTGTGTCCATGCCAGAGTCAATTCCATTTGTGGACAATAGTGCTTACCTTTACAGGCAAATGCGAATTGACAAAAATCAATTTACACTAGTATTTATGAATTTTTTGGGCAATGAATAATATATGTTGATAAATATGTTATTAATACCATACACATATCCCTGCATTTATATTACGACATAAATGGTTGCGTAATATATTGTTGTGTATTTCAGGATAGACAATCTGTTGTAGACTAAATGGATTTGGAATATTATATATTTGTTGCAAGCATCTGTGACAATAACGCAACACACAGTACATACCACGCAAATTGTAATCCTATGAGTCTGTGGCCTTGTCAAAACATTTAACAACAGACCAAATTTCCACCACAGTGCATCCTGGTGGCATTTAGATTCAAGGTCGCCATAATGTGATTGAATCAAAATAAACAAAAGGAAAAGTCACATTTGGGGGGAAAGGGGTGGGTTACATGACGGGGGGTCCAGTACGTGGAACTCTTGTGCTTTTGTGTCTGACATGTTGACAGCGCACCGCCAGACCAGACAAGGAGGGTTGGGGGGGGGGGGGTTTGTGATCCAAAATCCTCCTGTTACCGTCGTTCCTCACCCCGAAGCTCCCTTTGGCCCCCACTGCGTACAGTGAGGATTTCCATTGGGATCTCATGGTAACACCAAATACCCCTCAGAAAAGTCAGATAACATGAAAAACAGCGCCCCTTCTGCAACCTTTAACCGTTTTCCCCTACATCTCTCTCTTTCCCCTCCCCTGACATTTGGAGATGAATGCCAAACCGGGACAGGGTTGGTATGCTCTGTGCTGACCTGTCCATGACCCTGCGGTGCATTCTGCCATGTCCCCATGGGCGTGTCACAGTGGGATGGTTAAAGGGCTAGCTGCCGCGAATGTGTCTGGTAAAGTGTTAGCTGTTGTTAGCGTGCGCTTGTGTATGTGCGTGCTTGCGTGTGTGTGTGACACACAAACGCTGTGCGTGATGCTTTTGCATGTCTGCTTGTACACGCACGCCTCTGCGGACCAGAGGGCATGTGCTTGTGAAAATGGCACGCAGGGTCGACCTGTGTGTCAGGGATCGAAAGTGTGCATGTGAGTGTGTCATTATTACATTGCTGTGTGTGTGTGTGTGTGTGTGTGTGTGTGTGTGTGTGTGTGTGTGTGTGTGTGTGTGTGTGTGTGTGTGTGTGTGTGTGTGTGTGTGTGTGTGTGTGTGTGTGTGTGTGTGTGTGTGTGTGTGTGTGTGTGTGTGTGTGTGTGTGTGTGTGTGTGCGCACGCGTGCATGAATGGGGATGTGTCTGTGCGTATGAGGATTATGCGTGTATGACGTACCAATGTGTGTGTGTCCCAGCAGTGGCTGCCCTCGCGTGTAGCTCCCAGGGAGATCTGTGACGGACGCTCCTCAAGTTGAGGGTTCATCCTCAGTTCAGTGATAGGTTCAACTGGCGGTCAGCAAGCCGCTACCAGGGCACTCTCTCGCTTGCTCGCCCCCCTCCCCCCTGTTTTTCTCATTCTCCCTCTCCTTTCTCCATCTCTTTTTTGACTGCGTTAAGCAATCAGCCAGCACTCTCTCCAAAGGAGTGTATTAAAAACTAGTGTTATTTTTACTGCCGTAGCCAACACAATGGCCATATTGTTCCCTCTATGCATGCTCGATCGAGGGAGATATACGCTGTGTGTTTGGCTAAGTGTTTAAGTGCATGCTTGTCTGTGTGTAAATGTTTTTGCCTGTTTACCGTTTTACTATACCCAAAGTAAAGTGGTTGTAGTTGAGATTTTATCCAATTTAACAAAATTTGTGTTATGGTACATTGTGGTCCGCCATATGAAAGTATTTATTTCACGATGGAGATTGTAATGAGGTTGTACAGTACGTGTGTATGACCTGACATGCTGTGATCTGGTTAAATCCATATGTCGGCAAACATGGTCGCAAAATTTGATCAGAAACCCTTTGTCTTTCACTATGGGTAAAATGTGTGACCTATTTTGGGAGTTGATAAAAAAAGGCGATGTGTTGATAAGGTTAACCATGTGTTGATCTGTGGGCAGTTCCAGAGAGTTCAGGACCACTGTGACACAACAACCCAGTGAAAAACAAGCCCAAAGCCCATGTAGGCTAAACCAGACCACTATAATACAGTGTGTCCTCTACAGTCAGTGGCTGAACATATGCCAGTCGTTGCCATTACGCTTGCCAGTGTGCTCACATCATTGTCATTCCCTTGTCGCATTGCTCATTGTGGTCAAAGATCATTGTTTCATATACATGGCTATTTGTATTTGAACTGGAGTTTGAAGATATTTGCTATGACGGCAAGTGCATAAAATAAATGGTGCTAGTAGCATACACAGCTATTAAGTCTTAGCTTAAGTCTATCTTAAATTGATCAGGAGAATAATACAAAGTGTAACACCAATAACAGTAACGCAGCCCATAATGATACATTAACAAGCAGTAGCGGCACTAGAACTAGCACACTGTAATGATGTATTGCTAGCTTGGTAGTTGTAGTGTTTGACAGTTGCAGTCCATATTAATATATTTGTATTATTCTAGTCTTTGAATACATTTGTATCACATTTGTACATTGTAGCAGCAACACCAGTAGCAGCATTAAAACTAGCAAGCTAGCAGGATTAGCTGCTAATGCTAGCTCGTCAGTTGTAGACTTTGATCTCTCTCCCTCTGGTCTGCTATGGATGTAGCACAGCTTGTTAAGCCAGCCCATTGGCCAGGTTCCAACAGGAGTAGTGCCAGATTGGAGGGGTGAACGGCAGAACAAGAGAATGACTAGTTAATTCAGCCATAACGGGTCCCAAGCATCATAGCAAAGCAAACTGGATTTGTTAGAACAATGTTGGACTGACAATAGACAATATATTTGTTTAGTAGAGCATAGCTCTATGACTACAAGACAGTTCCTACTTGATATGCAACACAGAAGACAAGGCTCAGCAGAGGTGTCTGAAGTGATGAAACCGCCCTATCTGAATACCAGGTTTGCTAGCGCTGCTGTTTAGTCCGCCACAATATTGTATTGCTGAGTCTCATTTTGCATGAGAAATCGAAGCTGCCCGTTCTTTATGGAAGCCACCCGACCTTTGTCAACCCAGCGAATTAGCTAGAAGCGAATCAGCTGCGCTGGCCCTTTTTCCTGACTGTTCTATTAACTGAGTGAAGCAAGGCGTGGGTCACACTTAAGTAACCTTATCTTGTAATTGGGTTCAAGGTTAAGTGACCCTGGAGCAGGGAGGTCCGGGGTTAAGGTCGCCGTGTCAGGCAGAAGGGGCTGCATTTAATCACAAATGGGAGAGGAAATCAAGGTCCAGGCTTAAGCTGTCTGGGTAGGCCGGGACCCCAGTCAAACGGGGGGGGGGGGGGGCGGGTGAAGGGCCGGTTGCTAGGCAACTCATATTCAAGCCAAGGTCTTCAAAACTTTTAACCTTAGCTCAAATCGATATGGACAGCAATTCGGCTAATATTCATCTTGCAGATGAGAAAATTAGGCAAGATTTGGGCCAGAGGAGCGCTGTTGGCATCGCAACAACACTGTAAGGGCTCCACTAATTTAATGTATGCAGAGGGAGAAAAAGAGTGAAAGAACGACAGAAAGATTCATGAATAATGGCTGTGACAGCTTTTCAGTGGAGTGGCTCCATGTCTCTCTCTATCTTCCCTCTCTCCCTCTCTCTCTCTATCCCTTCATCCCTCTGTGTCTCATAGCCAGTGGGAGATGGATGACCAGGAGTGGAAGGGTTCAGCTAGCGTGACCCATAGACCTGTCCATTGCCAAGGGCGAGGAAATAGCCCAGATTAAAGAGCTTGTAAATAATGGCCCATAAAAATCTGCCTCTTAGGACCCTCCATCCATCTCTGTCTCCATCTGCTACTACCGCTTTTGATTTCCTCATTGTGCTGCCTTCACGAGCAAATGCAATCCCCAGTACAAAGTTATTCCTATTCCAAGACAAACAAGCGTGTGCTTGACCCCCGGTCGGCGGTCGTGTACAGTTCAGAACTCAAACGTTCACAGACACGGCATCTGGTCCAAGGACAACAATGGAGCACATTTAACTTGGATATGTCTACGGTTTACCGTGAACCTTCCATAACAGCCCTGTTTTGATAAGACGCTAGTGACTGTCCTATCCTCCCTTTTCCAGGCTGCTCCCTGGCTCCCTCTCAGTAGTAACCTTCATTAGCCACCCCTCCCTAATTAGTGATTAGGCCTCATTAATGGTGAGCTGCTGACATCTGCTCGGGGTTCTGGCCACTTGCACTCCCCTCTCCTCCCACTGTGACGCAATACATAGCAGCGTGAACCAACCAAACGACCCCTGGTACCAGCGCTGGCCACCTCATTTGTGGCGAAACTACTGGTGGTGAATTAAGGTAAACAAAAGGGCAATCATGGATAGACTGACACTGAGCGACGCTCGCCAACAAGTTGCTTGTACAGTCATGTGCTGTATTGGCCTTGGTTTAGTTTAAGATTGCAGAATGTTTGATGTTTCTTGATCAATGCTTAGAAATATTTTGGAATATGTAGCACCATCTTGTTTTATTTAATCTTTCTTTAACCAGGAAGATACCCACTGAAACACAGTTTTGCATTGGAGATCTAGCCAAGAAAGCAGCAGCAGTCAATACAACATTACAACATTTAAAACATGCAATAAAAAACAGCACATCATTAAGAGCTGATCCGGCCTACAGGAAACATTTACACAGAGTTTTAAACTCACTAAGGGGCACTAGTACATATAGGTGAAGCGTATTTTGCAGACTGTTCCATTCCTCCCGTGCACAATAGGAAAAGGCAGACTTGCCTAACTCTGTAACGGCCCTGGGGACGTTTAGTATCAACCACCTAGCAGAAAGCATCTGATAAATGATAGTGGTGAAGGAGAGCAGGGTACCAAGATAGAGGGGGAGTTTACCCAGAAGGGTTTTGTGGATGAACACATACAAATGTAGCTGTCTGCGCATGTAAAGTGAGGTCCAGCCCACCATTTCATACAAGGTGCAATGGTGGGTGAGCGACTTGGCATTGGTAAGAAAAACCTGAGTCCAGTCTCTTTTACACAGAAGAGGCTGCATGCCCCGTAGCACTCACTTCTGTCATCATTAAGTACTTTGAGAGGCTAGTTACGGATCATATCACCTCCACCTTACCCGACACCCTAGACCCACTACAATTTGCATACTGCCCCAACAAATCCATGGAGGACGTCAGCAAAACGAAGGAGCTGATCGTGGACTGATCGTGGACAGAAGACAGCAGAGAGAGTAGGTAACCCATCCACATAGACAGTGCCGCAGTGGATAGGGTGAAAGGCTTCAAGTTCCTCGACTGACATCCTGAAATGGTCCGTCCAAACAGACAGTGCGCTGAAGAAGGCGCAACAGCGCTTTCAAACTTTCAAACAGCGCTTACAAACTTCTAAAGATGCATCATTGAGAGCATCCTGTTGGGCTGTCAATTGCACCGTCCACAACAACAGGGCTCGCCAGAGGGTGGTGCAGTCAGCCCAACTTATTACAGGTGGCACACTGCCAGCCCTCCAGAACCTCTACAGCACCCGATGTCACAGGAAGGCCAAGTAGATCATCAAGGACCTCAGCCACCCCAGCCATGACCTGTTCAGCCCTCTACCATCTAGAAGGCGGAAACAGTACAGGTGCATCATAGCTGGGACCGAGAAACTGAAATACAGCTTTTTTCTCAAGGCCATCAGACTGTTCAGTGACACCCACAGAACACAAATGTGAAGAGTTTACGCAAATATTAGCGTTGTAGCTCTTATCGCGGGACTGTGACTGTGTGAAATCACCTCCCTAGTCAGCTTATTGTGTTTTGACATTCATATGGCACTGTACAGCTTTACTTAAGGATTGGGGATCAATGAAATGGGGTATCAGTCTACTCAATACCCAAGATTTTTTCCCACCAACGTCCTCCTCAGAGTTAGACTCCAAAACATCCAAGCAGTAATGTTTTTCCTCGGGAATAGTGTTCAATCCACATAGGTTGACAATAAATGTGGCTTAAATCACGGTTGTTTCAGCGTCCCGCAATAAGAGCTAATGTTCTCTGGGTGTCACTGAGTAGACTGATGCTCCATGTCATTGATCCACAATCCATAGGTAAGGCTGTACAGTGAAATAAGTATGCCCCCAATGCAATTCTAAAGTATAATACATCCAGTGTGATTTCAACAGATTTGTCAAATTAACAAATTGTGTTTTGTTGATTTTATATAACAACATTCTACCTGGAACCAAAATGATATTTAAAAGGTTCTCCTATGGGGACAGCAGAATAACCCTTTTCGGTTCTAGGTAGCACCTTTTTTTCTAAGAGTGTATATGGGATAGTAGTACAGTATTCAAACTAGATTCGAACCTTCACCTTCTTCATAAAATCATATACACTGTCATAAATGCTTATTAAAAGAGTCAGATCATCAAAGTAATGTATAATGCCAGTGATACAGGCTAGGAGTAGAGAAGTGTTTGTGGGTAATAATGTGAATGAGGCCAGTCATTTTTCAGGCCGGTGATGTAACTAAAGCATTCTAAACCCAGAGAGCTGGGAGGGAGGGACACCGCCCTTTACTCTTTAGATGAGCCCTCTAACCTGCTGGCTCAACCTCAAACTGTCAACATGAATGATGCTCCATCTTAATGCCGGATCTCACTCAAGGTGAGGTCTCCCACGCTGCACTGTACCGAGACGTTTAGCATTCAAGCCTCTATAAAACACCCTATATCTCCTTAGAATGCCCCCCCCCCCCCCATTCACAGAGTTGTTAACTCCCCCCTTTTATCTCCTGGTCCATCTATCTCTCCTCTCGCCCCTCAACCCAACTTAGATTTATTAGCTGCCATCTTTGGCCTGGAGAATGACCCCCACCTTAAACACATTTCAATGGAGCCAACAAATTTATTTGGCAGATAAATCACTGCTTACCAAATGCTCGCAGCGCAGAGAAGGTCAAAGTCATGGAAGGGATAAAAAGGAAATTACAGAGATAGTGAGTTCAGATGAGAGGTGCCAACACCAATGTAGCATGTAATGCACATCTCCCTGTGGGTGGTGGTGGCAAACTGGACCCAAACCCCTTCACTTTTAGCTTGTCCTCTGTACATGAAACGGACTGAATAACTTATTCAAAGAAAAATCGATTCAAAGTTTATTGGTCGCGTACAGTTTAGCAGGTGTTATAGCTGGTGCAGTGAAATGCTTATGTTACTAGTGCCTAACAATGCTGTAAAATGTCAAACAATTAAAATGTAAGGAAATAAAATACAAAAAAGGACAAGAAATCAAGAAATCTGGGACAAATCTGATTAACAACCCAAATAGCATATGTATAGCAGGGGATATATTAGAGTAAGCTCTGTCAAGAATCCAGTGTATTCTGTAAATACATATGTGTGTATAAACAGTGTAACTAAAATACAATGTACAGTAGTAGAACTATTATGATGAGCTAAGTTGGGGATACAGTATTTAAATACACAGTGTGAAACGGGAAGTGACCAGTGGTTCAATGTCTCCAACATGGGACAGCAGCATTGGCTGTGTGTGTATGAGTGTATGTGCATGTGTTTGTGAGTATGAGGTGTGTGTGTGATAGCTTGTGTGTGTGTTTTGTGTGAGTGAGTGTGCATCACCCGGTAGACGGCTAGTGATGGCTGTTCAACAGTCTATTCAGCACTGTTCAAAAGAGCAGGGACAAAGAACTATGACATGACCTGACCAACAATTGTGTTACATTACAGCCTCATTCTAAAATAGATTCAATTATTTTTTCCCCTCATCAATCTACCCCCATAATGACAAAGCAAAAACAGGTTTTAGAAATAAAAAAATGAAATATCAGTTTCTGGAGCAGGTTTTCATCAAGGACCTCTCTGTACTTTGCTCTGTTCATCTTTGTCTTGATCCTGACTAGTCTCCCAGTTCCTCTCGCTGAAAAATGATTGATAACATCTATGTGCACAGCATATAGGAAGCCTGCGAATTGAATTCTAAGCACTTCACACAGATGTACAGATGGCTGCAAAGGCTTTGAATATGTTCTGCCTGCCTGTATGCATACAGTTAGACACTGTTGGCAAAGAAAGTAGATGAAACTGTGGGTTTGCACAACCAAAGAATTTCTGCACACTGTCAGAAACCAATAATGTAAATGCACCAGGTCAGTGGTTACTACACACATACAGGTTTCCTGCTATATGAAAGTAGATGAAACTGTGGGTTTGCACAACCAAAGAATTTCTGCACACTGTCAGAAACCAATAATGTAAATGCACCAGGTCAGTGGTTACTACACACATACAGGTTTCCTGCTATATGCATCCAGAATACTGCAAAGCAACCTTGTTTCAGCTAAACTAATAAAAAAAGCAAACATACATACAAAAAAAAGGATGGTATTGGCCAGGTGATGAGCGGTGCCTGGTTTCCTCTAAACGTGACGCTTGGCATTCAGGACAAATAGTTCAATCTTGGTTTCATCAGACCAGAGAATCTTGTTTCTCATGGTCTGAGAGTCCTTTAGATGCCATTTGGCAAACTCCAAGCGGGCTGGTCATGTGCCTTTTACTGATGAGTGGCTTCCGTCTGGCCACTCTACCATAAAGGCCAGATTGGTGGTTCCAAACTTCTTCCATTTAAGAATGATGGAGGCCACTGTGTATGGGGAACTTCTGCAGATTTATTTTTTGGTACCCTTCCCCAGATCTGTGTCTCAACACAATCCTGTCTCGGCGCTCTATGGGCAATTCCTTCGACCAGCAAACTAAAGTTGTAATAATTTTGCATGATATTATTAGATAAGCTAAATAAAACTTAAAAAACATAATTCAGCATTGTCAATTGATCTAATGTCATTTCTTATCAATATTTTGGTCAAGTACCAGGATAAACTCAATTAAATGCGCAGTCTTCCAACCTAATTCCATATGTACCGTGATTTAAGAGGGAACACAATATGATGTAAATTTGATTTGTCTGACCAACCAGCCAACTGTGCTGCTTATCCATGACCTCTTGAACTCTTTAGTTTTCCAGTTGGCTGGTGGAGGACAGCACCTTCACTTGACCCCTCGGCCTGTATGGTAATGCGATGTGGGGGGAGGGGCAGTTATTTGAGAGGAGAGAGGCAACACAACATGAGCTCAAGGCCAGTGTCCTCTAACTATGTACCAGCCTGCCTTAGCTATGTTTGCACATATTTGTATACAAACTACTGCCCTCTATTCCTTCATTGAACTCTAAGTCCATCCATCCGCCTATCTTGTTATCAATATTCTTAACATGCCTGCCAACAGTGTCTAACTGTATGCATACAGGCAGGCAGAACATATTCAAAGCCTTTGCAGCCATCTGTACATCTGTGTGAAGTGCTTAGAATTCAATTCGCAGGCTTCCTATATGCTGTGCACATAGATGTTATCAATCTACCATAATAGATACAGTAGCACAGATTTCCAGGCTGAGCTCCAAAAGCCTGTGAAAGCATTCAGGCTTTAGATGGGAGTGCTGTGATCAGAGTGGTGCTCAATTAGCTACTGTTGTGGGTGTTGGGATTGGGGCCGGGGGCCGAGTGGGGCCAAATCCTCTCCTCCAGGCCCAGCTGGGGGATTAGGAGGGTTTCCTGTCCCTTGGCTGACCCTTCAAACCCTGCCCAGATGTCCTGAACCACCCCTGAACCCGCTCTTAACTCTCTCAAGACAAAGCATTCAGGTGACACCTCTTATCTCAATGGCTCCCTCTTTTCCCTCTCTCTTGCTCAGCCTCTTAACGTCTTTCCCTGCCCTCTAGTCTTGAGAGAGGGTGTTCGGAGTGTCGACTATCCCTCGACTGGACTCGCGGTCTGGGGTTCTGAAAGACTTAAGGATGGAATTGAGTCTCTTGGTCTCAATCCTCTGCTGCATGCCTGCTGCAAGGTGTTTAAGAATAGCTGACCAAGGTCGAGAGCCACTGACAAAGACAACCGCTATCTGTATGAAGTTAAATGAAGAAAGGAAAAGTTGGTCTGTATGTATCCCTGTCTGTGACTCTGTTCAAGAATGTGTCTCTAACCTCGTGCGGTGCAGGTCTTCAGAAGTTGGTGGTGGTCCTTGAGGGGTCTCGAGGGTGACCCTGCTCCAAAGGACAGACACTTGGCAGGGTAATGACCACCCAAAGGGAACCCTATTGATGTCTAAGAGGGCATGGAGAGATGAACGGATTAGGACTCCGGGTCAGATGTTGGGATTAGCATCCAAAATGGCTCTTATTATTTCTTACACATATTCCCAGAAAGGTCCATAGTATTTTCATGAAATGTCCAAGTATTTCCTTATAGACCTGAGATATAAAACTGTTTACACTGTTTAAGTAAGATGAAGTCTCTTACAGATGGGAATATATTAGCCCCATGTCTTCATCAAGGTTTGACAGTTTCAGTGTTGGATCAGTGCTACACATGCATGTATTCTTGTTTCCGTCACAATACAGTACACATCTTGCCCTGCCCTCACATTTAGCCAAATATATGTATATATTATAATAAATCTTCCCCCATCTCTCTACAATGTTCTCTGTTCTTTTTTAATTTGCTTTTCTTAATCCTCCTCCTCTATTTACCCTCGCCACCACCCTGCCTCTCCATCCCTTTATCTCTGTCCTCTTCCTCATTCCTTCCTCTCCCTTCTCCTCCTCCTCTCCCTCTGTCATTGCAGGGCAGTCAGAGTTTTAGGGACCCAGTGAGCTGTGAAATCGCGCAAATTGCTGTTGCTTTACGTCTGGCCCAGCGACGGAGGGAGAGAAAGAGAAAAGGAGTGAGAGAAAAGAGGAGGGAGAGAGATTTTCTGCTCCAACACTTCTGAATCTTTTCTGCCCCCCCTTATTCAAACACACGGACACACAAGCACATGCACAGCTGCAAGACTGCATTCTCCCCCCTACCACCTCCATCTACTCTCAACATACAAGTCCTACACCCCCCACGATAAGACACCTCCACCACTTTGCTTTAGTATCCGGGTCACAGAACAACTTGGTGAAGCAGCCTCAAGAGCGTTAAAACCCCTAGACCTGGGAGAGTCATTTCAGCCACTTCTAATGAAAAGAATGCTTCCCCTAACACCCAGGTCACAAAAAGGCTAAAAAGGAACATGCTGTGACTGTGTTTGCACTTGTGATGACTCCATGTGTTTTTCTATTTCAGTCAGACAGTAAGAACTAAGCAGGATATGTATACAGATTACCTGACTTTACCTCATATTGGTCCATCCTTCCAATGATCAAGAAATGTCCAAAGCTATAATTTTTAATGTTATATTTTTGGTTGTCTATTGTTAGACTTGTAATTCCACCCCAATCTATCCCATACTTTCTGCTCACAACAATTTATTTAGATTTCCATGCATATCCATAACCTGAAATGTTATGAGCCAGCAAACCACATTATATGGATATATCCACATTAATTTGTAAAGATATTCCCATAAAACTTTCTGGCTTTATTTTGATGATATAATGCACCTGTGCATATATGATGGACTGTGACCATCTGTCAAAAGCTGGTACCTACAGCTTTGGAGCAATGGGCAACTTTCTTCCCTTATGTCCATATTATTTGCTGTATACTACCATCATGTGGAGCAAAGCTGCTACTGCAAGTTGGCCCTTTTATTTCAATATTTGCAATGTCTCCATGCACACTAACAGGGCACCACACTCACACACACTGTCACTCCAACACAACACACAAACTCTACACACCCGCAAGCCAACTCACATGCAAGCTGCTGCTACTCTGTCTATCGTATATCCTGTTGCCTATTCCCCTTATACCTATCTACCTCCATCACTCCAGTATCCCTGCACATGCATAGTATTGGAACTGACTTTTTAAATATTTCCTGTATATAGTATGCCTACTTACTTGCTTTACTGTGTATTTCATATTTCTTATTAGTATTTCTCGTGTGTTCCTTTCTGGTGATACATTGTTATTGATTATTGCATTGTTGGGTTTTGAGTTTGCAAGAAAGGCATTTCACTGTACTTGCGCATGTGACATTAAAACGTGAAACTTTAAACAAAATCAGCATTGAGTTAGCCACCACTAGACGCCGCTGTGACTTCGCCACCACCTTTAAAATACATGCGGAAGTGAATGTTGTTTGGAGATAATCAACATGAACTGGGTCTGTTGTCTTATTTTCTCTGGTATTAACGTGTTCTTTTGAAATACCGCCGGTTCGTTCTCTTACCAATTTGTTGTTATCTCATCACCTGTGTTAGAAGCTGTCGGCTAGCACTGCTTGGTGCACATGCAGTCTTTAGTGGCCGGCTTTCATGTAGAAAGAAAATGAATTATTTCCATAGTAGAGCAACGTTCTCCTTTTTGCAAAATGAAGACGACACTCGTGCAGTCGAACATGCAGTTAGAACAGCGATACATAATGTTTTGAGTGTTATTTCTAGTATCAACAGTACCAAAATACAGGAATATCAAAGTAAGTTGGCCGAGAAGGACAAAGAAAACGAAACGCTGAAACGCAAAGTTAAAACAGCAGAACGAGAGATCACAGCATTGCGAGGCTCCTTTGAATTTTCTGGAAATGAATGTCATCAAGTCAGGTCAAGCACTTATGCACTTTCACCAGAAATGCAAAGAGGGAAACCAATTTGCAATGAAAACGAGGTGTCAAGCAGAGCTGATTGGAGAATAGATTTCCCCAGTGAGTATTGTCCCGATTGATTTTATCCCAATTTTTAACTCTTTGACATACACTTACCAACCCCTGCTTTTGTCCAAATATCTTTGTTTTGATCACAGGTCTTGGTGGAAGGACTCCTCCACAGGTTTTTTCCCAGTGCAAAGACACAGCTCTTCCCACTGGGGCATCAACTATTTATATGTCCCATCACCAGAACCCTTCCTCCCATTCTGCAGAAGAGTCTGGGCTTTTAGCAGAGCGAACCAGAGGCCAGTCCCCATCACCCAGTCCAGTCACCAGACCAGTGATAAAAGAGGAGCCCTCTGACATTGAGACATTCTACATTAAATGGGAGATGAGTGAGGAGGGCATTGGGGAGCAACGGGAGGGCCTAGGCCCGACACACGTCCTGGGAAAAGAGTATGAAGCCCAGCAGAGGGGTGGAACTCCAACCATGCAAAGAGACGGAACTCACCCTGTTGCTGGTAGCCAGAGTGGACATGAGTATGGGGAGAGACCAACCAGGCATCTGAAAAGTATGCATGTGAAATGTTTTTTTGTTGTTGTTTTTTTTCAGGTTTAAAAGGATCATGCTAACGACAATATGGTTCTATTGTCTCAGGGAGGCTGTCAAGTGCAGAGACACAGCGGAGGTTCAGAGAGCGAGTCCGTGCTGACCCTGAGAAGTTCCGGGCCTACAAGGAGAAGGAACGACGCAGGTAAATAGGTTACAGTACCTTTCACTACCACAGTCTGGGTGTCTACCTTCAATAGTCTTGATGAGAATATTGACATTACCGTGAATAGAATTCATCTTAATTCCATTGTCCTGCATGGAGACGTTCATTTCATAGACATTTGAAAACAGAGCATGCAATATGTTTAACGTTGTGATCATGTGTATTTGTTATAATATCTGTGTTCATACTCACTCCTTTTTTTCAGGAATCAGCAGAGGAAGGTGTCGATATCAGATTTACCTGAAGAGACCCGCAGATTGAAGAGAGAGGCCTGGAGAGAAGCATCCAGACGCTGTCGTGCCCGCAAAATGTCCTCCCTCCAGACGAACCTCACACAGCCCTGCCACCTCTCCCAGAACACAGAGACACCTGGTTGGACTAGGGGACACTGCAGGGGCAGGCAGTAGGGTGGAATTCGGTGGGGGGGATTAGGCCTGCACAGATGAGTTTAGGCTACTGAACAAAGATGGGGATTTGGGGATCATAATTGTTGATATCTCCTTTGTTGAGGGAATGAGTTCTGTATCATATTCTAACAATCCAGTTATTCAATGAATTGGTTGGGGCTGTTAATGTTGTATGTTTATGATTTTTTTTAGAAATGTCAATAAATTAGTTCACATTGTACACCTATTGCTATTTGATTATTCACCGATTTACCAATAGATGGTGCTGTGATTGAGCCACCACAAACACATTTGACACGTGACGCGCGCGTTCAACGCGGCGGAAGTGAACTGCGAGGTAAACATCTAGCTGCAATACAGTTGCTCTCTAAAACATGTCAAATTCTTTTTTTCCGAAGATTTTATGAAAGTGCCTTTGAAATACCACACTTTTGTTCGCTTTCTCTCTTCGATAATATTGTCACTGGAGTGTTACAAACTGACGCACACATCGGTAAAGTTGTTTGCTGCTGTTTAGCCAGCTGAGCTAGCTAGTGACGTTAACGTTACAGTGCCACAGACAAAAGGGTTAGCTAGCTAGTTATAAGTATCTTTGGTATTGCTGCTTCACTCTGTGACTTGGCCAATTTAGCAAACTAGGTAACGTTAGGCTGTGTCGGTGAATTTTTATTATCTCCCTAGTAGAGCAATGAATTCCTGTTTACAAAACGAAGAAAACGCTCGTGCAGTGGAAAATGCTATCAGAACAGCGGTAAATACTGTCATGGATGTTATTTACAATATGAACAGTACCAAAATACTAGAATATGAAAGGAAGGTGGCCGAAAGGGACAAAGAAAATGAAACGCTTAAATGTAAGCTTAAAAAAGCTGAAGACGAATTAACAGCATTTCGAGTAGGCCTATCCTTTGAATTTTCTGCACTTTCACCAGGAAGAGATTTTGGAAAACCAATGTGCAATGAGAACGAGGTGGCAAGCGAAAATGATTGGAGAATGGATTTCCCCAGTGAGTAGCTCTGTCCTAATTGCTTGGTTATCAGTAGTTCATAATACTGCACATTCCCACTCAGGTCACCGGTGCATAAATGTCAGTGTGTACATCATTATAGACACTATGATATCATGATGAATGCATTCATAGTTGATATTCCCCATATGCTAAAGTTATGCCATTGCCAATAGTGGGAAAAATCTGGTACATGACATAAAATGTTTTCTCATGTGGTCATGTAGCTAACTACCCTACTAGCCTCAGTATATGTTCTGCAGATTATCATTGTGTACTAGTTACTGCCCTATTTAGCATTGCAATGCCTATGATGAGACATCTTCTTGTTCATGGTAACTGATCTGCTGGTAAAGGCTACTTGAACATGTCTATGCTCAAACCTGGCCAGTTTGAGACCAACCCCAGCTTTAGATAAAATGTATTTTTTCAATCCCAGGTCTCAATGCAGGGTCTCCTGGGCTTTCAGCAGAGAGAACCAGAGGCCAGTCCCCATCAGCCAGTCCAGTCACCAGCCCAGTGATAAAAGAGGAGCCTGCTGACACTGGGTCCTTCTACATCAAATGGGAGATGAGTGAGGAGAGCATTGCGGAACAACAGGAGGGCTTAGGCCCGATGCACGTCTTGGGGAAAGAGTCTGATGGAACGTCTTCTGTTGCTGGTAGCCAGAGTCCAGGCGATAGACGTTCAGAACTGTCTGAGGAGACATCGACAGAGCGTGTGAAAAGTATGCTTGTGTGTCTTGTCTCTGTCCTTTTTTGTTTGTTGTTGATTTTTTTATAGTGGAGTGGTGAGGGGATTGTAAAGTTGTAAGCGGTCTTATGGATTATGCTATGAGGTTCATGGTAAAATCCAAGTTAAATTCAGGTTTAAGAGGATCATGCCAATAACAATACGGTTCTATTGTCTCTTGACATCAGGGAGGCTGTCAAGCGCAGAGACACAGCGGCAATACAGAGAGAGAATCCGTGCCGACCCTGAGAAGTTGCGGGCCTACAAGGAGAGGGCAAAATGCAGGTATGACCTTTCATCCACACAGTCTGGCTGTCCAGAACCCAGGCCTGCTTTGACAGGCCTGGGTTCTGGGTTGTCAATTATTTTTTATTTATCAGTGCTGTGAAAGACTGTCACAAATCCACAGTAAAATACCTTCAGTGTGTTTTGCAGTGTAACACAGTAGATTACATTACAATTAGTGATGCACCAATATGACATTTTTGTCCGATTCCGATATTTTCCTTGCCAAAAAAGCCCCAATACCAATATTAAATTTTTTTGCGGCCTTTTAAGCATTCTAGTACAGTTAAATAGATCACACACACACACATGGACACAGCGGTCTAAGGCACTGCATCTCAGTGCAAGAGGCGTCACTACAGTCTTTGGTTCGAATCCAGCCTGTATTACATCCGGCCGTGATTGGGAGTCCATAGGGCGGCGCACAATTGGCCCAGCGTCTTCCGGGGTAGGCCGTCATTGTAAATAAGAATTTGTTCTTAACTGACTTGCCTAGTTAAAGGTTACACACACACACACCACACTGACCAAAAAGTTATTTTGTTGGAATTTACGCAGGTCCCCATTACCAGTAAAACATCAAAACCTATTTATTTCACTTACTTGCTGTGCTGTTTAGTTGTTTATTTGTTCAGTCGTGTCTTTCTCAACCAGGATTTCGGATACTATGAAACACCGTGTGGGTCTTTGCGTGTTAAATAACACTATTTGAAGTGTCAAATAAACTTGTTGACCAATCAGGACCTGAACATGACTGCACGTCACATAATAATTTAACGCGTTCATACATGTTTTACATAGTTATTATACATTGATTATACTATCACTCGTATTTCATATGTCACAACGATTCATCGATACGTATGCTATGATGCTGGTAAAGTTGTCTAGCGCACCTACAGTGCTGGTCATAAAAGCTAGCTAGCTCATGGATGCAAACAATGTTCTTCCCCAAAAACATAGCAAAACGTTTCAGTAGCTATACTCAGTAGTTAGCTAGCTAACTATATAGCTAGGTGTCATCATCTGAAATAACCCTAATTTATAAGACAGTTCTGATTAATGGTGGTCAGACCCATCTATGTGAAGCTAGCCACAATAAGGATTAGCCACAATAGTCTACTTTGCGGTTAGCCTTCAAAATAAAAGTATAATTGACAGTGATGCAAATTATTACAAATAGTATAATTATGCCATAATTGAATAGATAATGCGAAACGAGGTTGGAATGTTGTTATATAAAATCAACAGAAGACAATAATTTGTTAATTTGACAAATCTGTTGAAATCACACTTATTAAACTTTAGAATTGCATTGGGGGCATACTTATTTCACTGTACAGCCTTACCTATGGATTGTGGATCAATGACATGGGGTATCAGTCTACTCAGTGACACCCAGAGAACGTTAGCGTCGTAGTTCTTATTGCGGTACTCTGAAAGAACTGTGAATTGAGCCACATTTATTGTCAATCTATGTTAACACTATTCCTGAGGAAAAACAATACTACATGGATGTTTGAGTCTGATAACTCTGAGGAGGATGTTGTAAAAAAATATCTTGGGTATTGAGTAGACTGATACCGCATTTCATTGATCTCCAATCCTTAGGTTAAGCTGTACAGTGCAATATGAATGTCAATACACACAATGGGTTGACTGGGGAGGTGTTTTCACACAGTCACAGTCCAGCGATAAGAGCTACAATGCTAATATTTGCGTAAAATCTTCACATTTGTGTTCTGTGGGTGTCACCGAGTAGACTGATACCCCATGTCATTGATTCACATTCCAACCTTGTTTAACATTATTTAGTCTAAGTTAGAGGTCGACCGATTATGATTTTTCAACACCGATACCGATTTTGGTCCTCCAATAAAAGGCGATACCGATTAATCGGCTGATTTTTGAAAATGTATTTATTTGTAATAATGACAATTACAACAATACTGAATGAACACTTATTTTAACTTAATATAATACATCAATACAATCAATTTAGCCTCAAATAAATAATGAAACATGTACAATTTGTTTTAAGTAATGCAAAAACAAAGTGTTGGAGAAGAAAGTAAAAGTGCAGTATGTGCCATGTAAGAAAGCTAACGTTTAAGTTCCTTGCTCCGAACATGAGAACATATGAAAGCTGGTGGTTCCTTTTAACATGAGTCTTCAATATTCCCAGGTAAGAAGTTTTAGGTTGTAGTTATTATAGGAATTATAGGACTATTTCTCTCTATACGATTTGTATTTCATATACCTTAGACTATTGCATGTTCTTATAGGCACTTTAGTATTGCCAGTGTAACAGTATAGCTTCTGTGCCTCTCCTCGCTCCTACCTGGGCTCGAACCAGGAACACATCGACAACAGCCACCCCAAAGCAGCGTTACCCATGCAGAGCATGGGGAACAACTACTCCAAGTCTCAGAGCGAGTGACGTTTGAAACGCTATTAGCGCGCACCCCACTAACTAGCTAGCCATTTCACATCGGTTACACCAGCCTAATCTCGGGAGTTGATAGGCTTGAAGTCATAAACAGCGCAATGCTTGAAGCATTGCGAAGAGATGCTGGCAAACGCACGAAAGTGCTGTTTGAATGAATGCTTACGAGCATGCTGGTGCCTACCATCGCTCAGTCAGACAGCTCTATCAAATCATAGACTTAATTATAACATAATATCACACAGAAATACGAGCCGTTGGTCATTAAAATGGTCGAATCCGGAAACTATAATTTCGAAAACAAAACGTTTATTCTATCAGTGAAATACGGAACCGTTCCGTATTTTATCTAACGGGTGGCATCCCTAAGTCTAAATATTGCTGTTACATTGTACAACCTACAAATTTTAATAGATATTTTAAGAAGCATTGATTGTCACGAAAGATCTGCGTACAGTATAAATGGAAAAGGTGTATGGTCTAACCGGACGCTATGTTGAGCCAATTCAGCTCAGATGTCTTGGTTCCGATGCGACAGCCAGGATACGCTTCTGTCAGTAGATCCCTATCAAAGAGACTCTGACACCTATTCTTGGACTGTCAACAGCGAAAGACCAGTACAAAATGATCCACCTTGTTGCTAATGAGGACATGACAAATGGTCAAATTTGAAAGAAAATGGACTTTTACAAGAGCCTCCCATCATCATTGTCAATAATTCTCTACCAGGATTCATTGGATGTACCAAATCCTCTTGGCTCAGGCAAAAATAAACATATAATAACATTTTGGCTTTGTATAGCACTGTGAACACTTGCCACACAAGCAACCATCAATTTATCCCATGCAATTGGTATTGCTTTTTAGGGAGGATGATGATGATGATGAGGATTGGATCAGCAACTTTCATGTCCCTTGGCAGCAGACGCCTGAAAGCCTCAGGCGAGCCATTGCAGAGGGACGAAGAGTCGAGGCGGCAGATAGGCGGCTGATGGTGAGGATCACCGTTGATGCAATGCGTGTACACTGCCTCAACCCCAACAAGAAAGTATGTTCAGAAATTGCCAAAGCTATAGTTTCAGAATATCCAGAGAGCTTTGCAGACCTGTCAAAAGAAGGGGAACTGCTTAGCAGAAGGTACTCCTCCTTGCTCACCCAAATAAAGACCAGAGTGGAGCATGTGAACCGGAACACTGAAAATCGAATACGCAGACCCAAGACGAACAAAAAAGGGGAAAACAGCAACAGACAAGTCAAAACAGCAAGAACAAAAGTGGACAGTTATGGGTGCATCAACTGGCACCCACAGGACCTTCCGGAAGGAGAGACTCCTGACTCCCTGGAAAATAAGAGACAGATTATGGCCACCATTTTCAACAGTGCAAGCCCCAGTGGTGTGGACAGGGGAGACGTGGATGAATTCATGAGGCTTACGTACATTAACCAACGCCACATGATAAATGCATGGCCAGCCCCAAGCATTGGTGACGTCAAGGAACAATGGCCTTTTCTTTTTGCCAAGAGATGGCTCTGCGCCCACTTCCACATGCTCACTGGAGTTGAGATCGACCGCTGCCTCAGTGATGCTCTCCGGAGCAAAGGAAAGACCATTGTCAATTTCTTCCGAAGTCAGAAACCCAACTGGAGGAGAGGCATCCAAAGTCTCCTCAATGACATTGAAGGTGACGTCAGTGGAAACCTCACAGCCTGTGCTGCCATTCTTCTGGTGCTGTCCCACTTCAGAGAGAAAGAGGACTCTCTCTTCCTCTTGGCTGATGTAAGTTATTGTGTGTGTGATTTTATTCAAATAAAACACGTAATCTGATTGTTTTATACTGGGACTATATACATTATACTGTGCTTTTACACACATGATTGATCATATCAGGATTCAACAACATTGTTCTTTTTGTGTTTAATGTAGGTGAATGACACCCAGATGGATGTAGAGGCTCAGTTGCATTTGCCGGCCACTCCAAGACTTATCATGCTTGGTAATGACAACATTTTGTGTATGGACTGGAGATGATCATATTCATAAATCAGATTATGTCCACGGTTTGGCTATATTAACCACCAGAAATACGTACTGGTACTTAACTACATAATGTTAACGCTGCACAGAAGAATAGAACAATAAGATGAATTCTAGCCTAAATACTGTAATATTTAATTGTGGTGGAACAGAAATATATTGTGTAGGCCTATATTAAAAAAGTATCTTGTTTAACACAATCATTATTACTGTATACTTCAGGGAGTTCCCTGCTGGCTTCATCTAAATGGATGGTGTCGATCGAGGGGAGAGTGGTCTGTGTTTTGGAAAATCAGTCCGACTTTGCTGCTGCCCTCTCTGTGCTCTTCGGCTGTTTCTACGTGTTCAATACAGAGTACCAGGAGACAGCCTCAGCAACACTGGAGCTTATTCAGAGGCAAGTATTGAACATTTATTCATCCAGCACTTACATTTGTCTTGCATGCCTTGCAGTTAAATTACATTTCGTCTTTGCGCATCTCAGTGTTGAGACTCTTACCTAGTGTTGCAAAGGGAGGGTATATTTCTGGAAACATTTGTTTACCAGTAAACTGCCAGATTTTTGGTATCTTTCAAGGATTTTATGTAATCTATTACAATACATATGGTGGCCCTTTTGGGTACCTCAGATTATCACAGGTGTCTGTAATTATCTCTGGCCCTCTGTGTGGCCTTATCGCATGTAAATATATGAAATAATTAAAGAAGAATATTTTAAAATAGAAAAACAAAGCTGTAAAACATCCTAAATATAAACCATCAACTTAGTGAATACCATTGGTGTTTCATATGAGGGTTTCAGCATGAAGTATCCTTCATATATTTTTTACACACTTATTTATTTTACTATGTCATTCTTTTTTAAAATGTGTTATTTTTTTAACCTTTATTTAACTAGGCAAGTTAGTTAAGAACAAATTCTTATTCTCAATGACGGCCTAGGAACAGTGGGTTAACTGCCTTGTTCAGGGGCAGAACGACAGATTTTTACCTTGTCAGCTCGGGGATTCGATCTTACAATCTTTCGATTACTAGTCCAACGCTCTAACCACTAGGCTACCGTCCGCCCTGTATGTATTTCTTGTCAATGTTTTGGCGTCAAACTGGTGGCAGTTGTAAAAAAGTAAATCGTTGGAAGATTTGCAGAGTTAATTGAAAATAATGCCAACGTTGATTAGATGCTTTTTTCATGAATTAGGCTATTTTCTCTTGAACCATATCTACTAGAAACTCATGGACAATATGGACACAGATATAAAAAAAAAAAAAAAAATGAATACTATATATGAATACATATATTTTTATTCAAGTATAAATTACCAAAGTTACAATAGATTGCCATACATTTTCTCTTAATTACCAAAATTACTGAAGATTCCGTTAGATTTCTAAATTACCCGTAGCTTTGCAACCCGAATTGAAAGAGTTGTGAAAGCAATGCCTGATTGCCTGGATTGACTAACGCTTCCATGTTGACTGTTTAGGTTTCTAGTAGGGATAAACCCAAATGAAGGAACCAAATGCTCTTCGTACCTTGATTCAGAAGCCGGGGTGAGCCGCAGGACTGGAAGAGTTGTGCAAAGGAAGGCCGATGCAGTTGCCGCCTTCCTCAAAGACCTGACTGAATTTGAATGGTGAACCAGTTTCATAGGAGATGCAAACACACAAACAAGGATGCACATACATGATGCATAGCTTCAAATGTTGTAATGTTGCTCTTGTTTAATATCAATCAATCACCACTACAGATTGCAATTGAGTTCTATCATCTATCACGAGATGCATCTTGGAATATTTGTCCTATGTTTCTGTTGGCTGTCTGTGATGGGGAAACGTGATTTTATAACTTGTATGTTATAATGATGTTCTAAATGATTACCGGAAGTGTTTTTTTTGATGTTGACAGATTTCTTTAAGAAGTTTTGTTGACTTACTGTAAACAAAATCAGTGTGATAAATTCAGTTTTGTTCGGAACGAGTTCCCATTTCACTACAGTGTTAAAGGGGCAGTGAAGTTAAACTTGATTTTCCTGCTTTTTGTTATATTTCCACACAATGAGGTTGAAATAAAACTCAGAAATTGTGAAAATGATGCCTGTTTTGTGTAAGAGCTGTTTGAAAATTGCCTGGAATTTAAGCCTGTTCAGGTAGGATGGAACTTTTGGCCCACATCATGATGTCACAATGTGATCTGATTATAATAGACCAATGATTGTTCATCTGGGTAAGGGGGTGGGTTCTAGACCATCCTATCAGCCAATCGGGTCTGTGTATGTAAATACTGTATCTTCAAATGTGTTTCCTAATGCCCACACAAACAGACTGAGCATTTTAAGGGCCAAAGGAGGCTCAGGGAAATAAATGGTTAAACATACAGTATATGTTGGTGTTATTTTCACTAAATAAACACAGTAATTTATTAGACATACAGTGGTGATTTAAAAAGAGAATTACAAAGACTGCATGGGGGCTTAAGCTGTTATCTTTTTCAATAATATTGATTTGTGATAAAACATTCTGTTTTGGATTAAACTGCATTTTTCCATTGCCGATCTAGCTTGAGGATTGGAATTAGTCTACTCCTGACAGTGCAGTGTATTTCTCTGACTGGTAGCTAATCAATTTCGCACCTTAAATTACAGTAAAATGTTAAAGAAGTTTAAATTCAATTGTCCATAAATCAATCAAATCTCCATTAATCCCCCATTCCTTCAACCTGTACTTGATGTGTGTGCTCTGCTGCTGAGTAGGTTATTTCATTTTTTTTGTACTTGAAATGGGATTAATAGGGAGTGGGGAGGCTATGCTTAAGGCTATCATATTATCAAAACCCACCCAATCTAGCTGATCGTAATAAGCCACACTCAGGGTCTCTGTTCAAGAGGTAATATTGACTGCAACTTCTGTTTATTGTCAAATCAAATGTGCTAACCATGTGCTCTCCTTGACGCCTTTCTGTTTGTTTTTTTGTTCATTCTTTATCAAATTTAACCAACTCATGGCTCAACGAAGGTGTGTGACAACTGCAAAAGGTTGTTAAATTATGCTTCTAAAATATGTGAGAGCTGCAAAACCGTGCAGCCTTTCAAGAAATACCACAAATTACAAAATAATGCAATGGACAAGACACTGATAGAGTGGACAAGACCGACCATCCTTTAAAACAACGTTGCCAGGTTCCTGGACTCATTTTTTTAATAATGGTAACCCTCCATATTTCTGGACACATTCTTAGCTTTATTCTATTGGAATTGAACTAATTCCTATTGTATTTATGATTAGCAGCCATCTGATTGAAATTATAATTCTGTAAACCCTTTTGACTTCTGCAGCTCCGGAAAGTGCATGCTCTGGGCTTTAGGTCCGTCCTCATAGGGAAGCAGTCCCATGGAGGCTGCTGGGGAGTAACAATCATGATGCCCACCAACCCTCGGCCAGGTCTGGAGCAGGACTGCCTCCAGGAGCTGCTCAAATACTATGAATCTTTACTGAAGCGTAAGTTACTCTCCACTCTCAACCGCATACACAACATACCCTGAGTGTACAAAACATTAAGGACACCTGCTCTTTCCATGACATAGACTGACCAGTTGAATCCCGGTGAAAGTTATGATCCCTTATTGATGTCACTTGTTAAATCCACTTCAATCAGTGTAGATGAAGGGGAGGAGGCAGGTTAAAGAAGGATTTGTAAGCCTTACACAATCCATTTCTCAATTGTCGCATGTGTGCCATTCAGAGGGTTAATGGGCCAGACAAAAGAGTTAAGTGCCTTTGAACAAGGTATGGTAGTAGGTATCCTTAATGTTTTGTACAGTCAGTATTCCTTTTAACAGCATATATACAACAGCATACACCAACAACTCCCCTCTGTGTACCAACAACTCCCCTCTGTGTAGCAACACATTAAAGTGAAGATTGCAGAATGTATGCTACTTTATTTTATTGAAGATATACCTTGCATAAAAAATACCTAGCATTTTTCTTCAAACAGATATCCCTGTCATCCAGCCCCCCACCAACTCCACAGAAGCCACCAGTGGTAGTCTCCTGGAAGGACAAGAGGGACAGGACGGAGAGGAGGGTGACGTTAGCACTGGGGAAGGAGTGGACGAAAGGGCTGCAGATGTGGAAGTGGTAGAAGATGATGGACATAGAACTGAGGGAGATGAAGAGGACATAGAACCTGACTACCAGCCACCTGCCAAGAAGACAAAGTAGAGTGAGCTGCACTACACCACAGAGGTGTGCTCTCCAAACTCTGTTTAGCCATAATAGTATTTTTTAAATGTTGTGCAACAGCTGCATGCATGTTCATGTTTTCTATCAAGCATCTGCCGGTTATAGAGGGCTGATAAATAAACGACTTAAGGCAGCAAAACAGCGTCATTCATTCTTTTAATCTCCATGTGGAAGTGTACCACTCCAAACAAAATAAATAGATTTACTGAAATGTAAAACAATGACTGTCCACCAAGGTTTAGGCTTACTTCAATTAGTGTACGGTCTGTATTTATGACTGGTTATCAAATCAAAGTTTATTTGCAGATGTTATCGCAGGTGCAGCGAATTGCTTGTGTTTCTAGCTCCAACATTGCGGTGATAATACCTAGAAAACAATAAGCACATTCTCCAAAAGCAAAGTGTGGGTGGTTCTACTATGACAGACCTAGTGTGTGTATCTGTGTTGTGGAGCCTGTGTTCATACTCATTCTCTCTACAGGTATTATCAGAAGAGGGTGCTGATATCAGATCTACCTGAAGAGACCCAGAGACAGCAGAGGGAGGCCTGGAGAGAAGCATCCAGACGCCGTCGTGCTCGCAAAATGTCCTCCCTTCAGACGAATCCCACACAGCCCTGCCACCCCCCACAGAACACAGACACCTGGGGGGACTAGGGGACGACGCAGGGGCAGGCAGTAGGGTGGCAAGTTTGGATAGCTACTGGACAGTCTTCTTTTGACATTCCATACAGACCACTTACTTAAAATGAGATGTTGAGCATGGCCGGTAAAAAACAGTTTCAGGACTGAATAGATACCTGGTTCATCTCTGAAATTGATGTCATTGAGTCTATAAACAGGAGGCACTGTTTGTGCATGTTCAGGAGTTTCCTGACAGGTTGAACTTATAGGTGTACCTCATCATCCATACTTGCAGCGTTATTCTATCAGGTGTTCAATTTAGCATAAAATATTGTACAGTTTGTAATAGCAATAAAGCGAGACAAAGGTTTTTCCTTTTTCATTTAAACACACTGTCCATCTTTTGCACATTAATAACATTTAACTTACTGAAGTATTTTTCTGAATTTCAAATGCTCCTGATCTGAAACAATTGAATAGGTGTTATAGAATTATGACCAAAATAAACCCTTTGATTTTGGAAGAATATGACTTATTTATATCTTTATTACATTATGATTGAACACATTTGAATGCCCTTATTAAGAGCCGAGGTGGCAGCCTACCTGGATCCTTTGATATTTGCAGACCGCCCTAAAACTGCTGTTGAAGATGCTCTTCTCGATCTCCACAGAGCACCTGGAGAAGCCTGGCTGGGTGGTGACAACAATGTTCTTTGACTTCTCCAGTGCTTTCCATACCATACAACCCCACCTTCTGGCCCAAAAGCTAAAGGACATTCATCTCAACCCACACATAATCAAATGGATTGTGATCTGATCAATAGACCACGGTTCATAAGACTGAACCAGGCAGTATCGGATCGGATATGTACAAACATGGGGGCCCCCGCAAGGGACGGTCGTGTCACCTTTCCTGTGTATCCTTTACACAAATGTCTTTACACACAACACTGAACTGATGACTGCTATAGTAAGCTGTGTCACGAGATGAGACAATACTCACCACAGGGAAACCACAGTCCTTTGTGAAATGGTGTGAGGCCAACTACCTGGACCTGAATCTACTAAAGACCAAAGAGCAGGTGGTAGATTTTAGGGGATTTTTTTTCTTCAATCAAATTTGTATTAATGATAAAGACCTTTTACAAGAACTTGGGTGTAATAGTGGACAACAAGCTGAACTGGAAAGAGAATTCACATAGTGTCTACTAAAAATCCCAATCCAGACTATTTTTTAGGGAAGCTTAGATATTGTCGGTGACAAAATGCTTTGCATGTTATACAGCAGTGTGGTGTGCTGGAATGGCCAAGGAGGACGTAAACAAGCTTGACAGAATCATCAAGAAAGCCAGTGCTACAATCAGCTGCAGTCTAGAATCAATGCAGGACATATTCATAAAAAGGCTGCAAGCTAAGACACACATGATCATGGACAATGACACACACACACACACTCCACAGCACTGTAATGCAGCACCCACTCCACAGCACTGTAGTGAATTGAACTTTAAGGCCTCTAAGGTGCAGGTGCCTTCATACCGTATGTGTCTGTTTTTTTATCATGTGTTTGTTACATGTCTTCTCTTGTCCTTGTCATTTATTGATGATGCTGAGTGCTAAAACAATTTCCCAAGTGGGGATCTATAACTACTACTCTACTCTCTACTCGTCACAAAAAGAACAAGCACAAATTACTTAATTATGAATCCTTTATCATGACTAAATGCAGCTTGATACAACATTGTGAAGATGAACTATCTTGACAAACCTCCTTATGAATGGAGTGATTGTAACTAGATGGGAAATGTGCCTGCAGAGTAACTCAGAGGTTGCACCAGTGTAGTCTGACAGGCATTACAGTAACCCCCTTTGGACCACAAGCAGAAATAAGGCAGGTTGTGGGATATGAGGTGTTGATTATGATAGGTTGTATTAGATAGTATTCTACAGACTCAAAAGGGAACTATATATCACTTACTGTATGGTCTCTGAATTATAAACAATGTATATGAGAAGAGGTTATAGTAACAATATAACACTTTACACTTTAATGTCTAAAAATATTACATTTTATTGACCAAAAAATGATCTCTGTACAATTTTGCATTGAATATCATCACTAAAGCAGCATAAAGTATAGACAGTCTATGTAATGTGTAATACTCTATTGCATGTAGGCTCCATCTCCCATTGCCTAGCCCTAGTGCTTATAGAAAACATCAAAATGACATAGAAACATCAAAATGCATGGCATATCATGGACAGAAGAACCTTACCTTGAAATATTGCTCTGATGTATTTATTTTCCCCTTGTTTATTATAACAATAACACAAACATAAATAGCAGAGGTGTCATGCCCACAGGGGCACGTGCCCACTCAGATTTGTCCTGTTTAACGATAAATAAACTCAGCAAAAAAAGAAACGTCCCTTTTTCAGGACCCTGTCTTTCAAAGATAGTGTGTAAAAATCCAAATAACTTCACAGATCTTCATTGTAAAGGGTTTAAAAACGGTTTCCTATGCTTGTTCAATGAACCATAAACAATTAATGAACATGCACCTGTGGAACGGTCGTTAAGACACTAACAGCTTACAGACGGCAATTAAGGTCACAGTTATGAAAACTTAGAACACTAAAGAGGCCTTTCTACTGATTCTGAAAAACACCAAAAGAAAGATGCCCAGGGTCCCTGCTCATCTGCGTGAACGTGCCTTAGGCATGCTGCAAGGAGGCATGAGGACTACAGATGTGGCCAGGGCAATAAATTGCAATGTCCGTATTGTGAGATGCCTAAGACAGAGCTACAGGGAGACAGGACGGACAGATGATCATCCTCGCAGTGGAAGACCACGTGTAACAACACCTGCACAGGATCTGTACATCCGAACATCACACCTGCGGGACAGGTACAGGATGGCAACAACAACTGCCTGAGTTACACCAGGAACGCACAATCCCTCCATCAGTGCTCAGACTGTCCGCAATAGGCTGAGAGTGGCTGGACTGAGGGCTTGTAGGCCTGTTGTAAGGCAGGTCCTCACCAGACATCATCGGCAACAACATCGCCTATGGGCACAAACCCACCGTCGCTGGACCAGACAGAACTGGCAAAAAGTGCTCTTCACTGACGAGTCACAGTTTTGTATCACCAGGGGTGATGGTCGGATTCGCGTTTATCGACAAAGGAATGAGCGTTACACCGAGGCCTGTACTCTGGAGCGGGATCGATTTGGAGGTGGAGGGTCAGTCATGGTCTGGGGCGGTGTGTCACAGCATCATCGGACTGAGCTTGTTGTCATTGCAGGCAATTTCAACACTGTGTTACAGGGAAGACATCCTCCTCCCTCATGTGGTACCCTTCCTGCAGGCTCGTCCTGACATGACCCTCCAGCATGACAATGCCACCAGCCATACTGCTCGGTCTGTGCGTTATTTTCTGCAAGACAGGAATGTCAGTGTTCTGCCATGGCCAGCGAAGAGCCCGGATCTCAATCCCATTGAGCACGTCTGGGACCTTTTGGATCGGAGGGTGAGTTCTAGGGCCATTCCCCCACAGAAATGTTGCAAGTGCCTTGGTGGAAGAGTGGGGTAACATCTCACAGCAAGAACTGGCAAATCTGGTGCAGTCCATGAGGAGATGCACTGCAGTACTTAATGCAGCTGGTGGCCACACCAGATACTGACTTTTTGATTTTGACCCCCCCCCTTTGTTCAGGGACACATTATTCCATTTCTGTTTGTCACATGTCTGTGGAACTTGTTCAGTTTATGTCTCAGTTGTTGAATCTTGTTATGTTCATACAAATATTTACACATGTTAAGTTTGCTGAAAATAAACACAGTTGACAGTGAGATAATGTTTCTTTTTTTGCTGAGTTTACATTATATACAGTATTACAGAGCCTTCAGAAAGTATTCACACTCCTTGACTTTTTAAACATTTTGTTTTGTTACAAAGTGGGATTCAAATTGATTTGATTTTCAATGATCTTCACAAAATACCCTGTAATGTCAGTGGAAGAAAAAGTATATACATTTTGTATTAATGGAAAATAACACACTAATATATCTTGATTGGATAAGTATTAAACTTCCTGAGTCAATACATGTTACAATCACCTTTGGCAGCGATTACACCTGTGTGTTTTTCTGGGTAAGCGTTTAAGAGCTTTGCACACCTGGATTATACAATATTTGACCATTATTCTTTAAAAAATGTGTCACGCTCTGTCAAGTTGGTTATTGGTCATTGCTAGACAGCCATTTTCAAGTCTTGCCATAGATTTTAAAGCCGATTTAAGTCCAAACTGTAACTAAGCCACTCAGGAACATTTAATAACGTCTTGGTAAGCAACTCCAGTGCATAAATGACCTTGTGTTTTCGATTATTGTTCTGTAGAAATCTGAATTTGTCTCCCA
The DNA here is from genome assembly GCF_045679555.1 of Salvelinus alpinus. NCBI lineage: Eukaryota > Metazoa > Chordata > Actinopteri > Salmoniformes > Salmonidae > Salvelinus > Salvelinus alpinus. Next base: position 13,103,543 of record NC_092120.1, on the reverse strand, counting down.
GTGTCTGTTGGAAAGTAGACTGATTCAGGTTTTCCTCTAGAATTTTGCCTGTGCTTAGCTCTATTGCGTTTCTTTTTATCCTAAACAACTCCCTAGTTCATGCCAACCCATAACATGATGCAGCTATTACCATTCTTGAAAATATGAAGAGTGGTACTCAGTGATGGGTTGGATTTGCCCAAACATAACGCTTTGTATTCAGGACAAAAAGTTCATGTATTTGTCAATTTATTTGCAGTATTACTTCAGTGCAAACAGGATGCATGTTTTAGAATATTTCTTATTCTGTACATGCTTCCTTCTTTTCTCTGTCATTTATGTTACTATTGCGGAGTAACGATGTTGTTGATCCATCCTCAGTATTCTATCACAACCATTAAAATCTGTTACAGCCATTAAACTCTGTTACATTGGCCTCATGGTGAAATCCAAGAAGGGTGTCTTTCCTCTCCGGCAACTGATTTAGTAAGGGCACCTGTATCTTTGTAGTGACTGGGTGTATTGATACAGTGTACAATTAATAACTGCACCATGCTCAAAGGGATACTCAATGTCTGCTTTTTATACCCTTCTGCCAATAGGTGCCCTTCTTTGCAAAACATAGGAAAACCTTCCTGGTCTTTGTAGTTGAATCTATGCCTGAAATTCACTGTTCGACTTAGGGACTTTACAGATAATTGTATGTGTGAGGTAAAGAGATGGGGTAGTCATGTTAAACAGTATTATTGTATACAGAGTGAGTCCATCCAACTTATTATGTGACTTGTTAAGCACATTTTTACTTCTGAACTTATTTAGGCTTGCCATAACAAAAGGATTGCATATTTATTTACTCAAGACAGCTTTTAATTTTTTATGAATTTGTTAACATTTCTAAAAACACAATTCCACTTTGACGTTATGGGGTATGTAGATCAGTGACACAACATCTGAATTTAATTAAAAAAGTAATACTACTAGCCACCTAGCAATTTTATGAAGTTGGCTTTAGCTATCCCAGATAGGTTGAGGCAATCAATCAAGTTAGAGTAGCTAGCTTGTCTAACTATCATCTTCGCTGGCATGCCTGCTGGCAAGATTGGTAGACTTTAGAAAAGCAAGCAATAACTAAATGTACTGAATAAGACTCACATTCCTTTCAATATTTTACCCATATTTTAGCAGAGAAGCATATTTAGTTTATTTAAAAAATAACCACTAGTCAGGAGGATACAGACATCTCAAAAGGTAGTTGAAGTCAGAAGTTTATATGCACTTAGGTTGGAGTCATTAAAACTCGTTTTTCAACCACTCCACAAATGTCTTGTTAACAAACTATAGTTTTGGCAAGTCGGTTAGGACATCTACTTTGTGCATGACACAAGTAATTTTTCCAACAATTGTTAACAGACAGATTATTTCACTTATAATTCACTGTATCACAATTCCAGTGAGTCAGAAGTTTACATACACTAAGTTGACTCTGCCTTTAAACAGCTTGGAAAATTCCAGAAAATGGTGGCATGGCTTTAGAAGCTTCTGATAGGCTGATTGACATAATTTGAGTCAATTTGAGGTGTACCTGTGGATGCATTTCAGTGCCTACCTTCAAACTCAATGCCTCCTTGCTTGACATCATGGGAAAATCAAAAGCCAAGAACCACAAGTCTGGTTCACACTTTGGGAGCAATTTCCAAATGCCTGAAGGTACCACGTTCATCTGTACAAACAATAGTATTCAAATATAAACACCATGGGATCACACAGCCGTCATACCGCTCAGGAAGGAGACGCGTTCTGTCTCCTAGAGATGATCGTACTTTGGTGCGAAAAGTGCAAATCAATCCCAGAACAACAGCAAAGGACCTTGTGAAGATGCTGGAGGAAACAGGTACAAAAGTATCTATATCTGTAACGGGTGTTCTCCTCCTCTTCGCTTGAAGAGGAGGAGTAGGGATTGGACCAAAGCGCAGCGTTGTGATATGACATAACGAATTTATTAAAGAAAAGACGAAAGAACACGAAAACACTTTAACAAACTACAAAACAACAAACGACGCAGACCGACCTGAACATAAGAACTTACATATACACGAAGAACGCACGAACAGGTACAGACTACAAACAAACCGAAACAGTCCCGTGTGGCGCTACAAACACAGACACAGGAGACAACCACCCACAACAAACAATGTGAAACAACCTACCTTAATATGGTTCTCAATCAGAGGAAACGTAAAACACCTGCCTCTAATTGAGAATCATATCAGGCAACCCATTAACCAACATAGAAACACATAACATAGAATGCCCACCCCAACTCACGCCCTGACCAACTAAACACATACAAAAACAACAGAAAACAGGTCAGGAACGTGACATAACCCCCCCCCCCCCCTCAAGGTGCGCACTCCGGACGCACCACCAAAAGTCTAGGGGAGGGTCTGGGTGGGCATCTGACCACGGTGGTGGCTCAGGCTCTGGGCGTGGTCCCCACCCCACCATAGTCAATCCCCGCTTCCGTATCCCCCTCCCAATGACCACCCTCCAAATAAACCCACCTAATTTAAGGGGCAACACCGGGATAAGGGGCAGCACCGGGATAAGGGACGGCAGCTCCGGACTGAGGGACGGCAGCTCCGGACTGAAGGACGGATCCTGGCTGGCTGGCGGATCCTGGCTGGCTGGCTCTGGCGGATCCTGGCTGGCTGGCTCTGGCGGATCCTGGCTGGCTGGCTCTGGCGGATCCTGGCTGGCTGGCTCTGGCGGATCCTGGCTGGCTGACGGCTCTGGCGGATCCTGGCTGGCTGACGGCTCTGGCGGATCCTGGCTGGCTGACGGCTCTGGCGGATCCTGGCTGGCTGACGGCTCTGGCGGATCCTGGCTAGCTGACGGCTCTGGCGGATCCTGGCTGGCTGACGGCTCTCGCTGGTCATGGCTGGCTGACGGCTCTCGCTGGTCATGGCTGGCTGACGTTTCTGGCTGGTCATGGCTGGCTGACGGCTCTGGCTGGTCATGGCTGGCTGACGGCTCTGGCGGATCCTGGCTGGCTGACGGCTCTGGCGGATCCAGGCTGGCTGGCTCTGGCTGATCCTGTCTGGCGGAAGGCTCTGGCTGATCATGTCTGGCGGAAGGCTCTAGCGGCTCCTGTCTGGCGGACGGCTCTAGCGGCTCCTGTCTGGCGGACGGCTCTAGCGGCTCCTGTCTGGCGGACGGCTCTGAAGGCTCAATCCAGACGGGCGGCTTTGCAGGCTCGGTACAGACGGGCGGCTTTGAAGGCTCGGTACAGACGGGCGGCTTTGAAGGCTCGGTACAGACGGGCGGCTCTGACGGCTCGGGACAGACGGGCAGCTCTGACGGCTCGGGACAGACGGGCAGCTCTGACAGCTCGGGACATACGGGCAGCTCTGACGGCTCGGGACAGACGGGCAGCTCTGACGGCGCTTGGCAGACAGACAGCTCTGGCCGGCTGAGGCGCACATTATGCCTGGTGCGTGGTGCCGGAACTGGAGGTACCGGGCTAAGGACACGCACCTTCAGGCTAGTGCGGGGAGCAGCAACAGGGCACACTGACTTCTCAAAGCGCACTATAGGCCTGGTGCGTGGTACCGGAACTGGAGGTACCGGGCTGAGGACACGCACCTCAGGGCGAGTGCGGGGAGAAGGAACAGGGCACACTGGACTCTCGAAGCGCACTATAGGCCTGGTGCGTGGTGCCGGAACTGGTGGTACCGGACTGGAGACACGCACCTCAAGGCTAGTGTGGGGAGCAGGAACAGGGCACACTGACTTCTCAAAGCGTACTATAGGCCTGGTGCGTGGTACCGGAACTGGTGGTACCGGGCTGGAGACACGCACCACAGGGCTAGTGCGTGGAGGAGGAACAGGGCTCTGGAGACGCACTGGAAGCCTGGTGCGTGGTGTAGGCACTGGTGGTACTGGACTGGGGCGGGAAGGTGGCGCCGGATATACCGGACCGTGCAGGCGTACTGGCTCCCTTGAGCACTGAGCCTGCCCAACCTTACCTGGTTGTATGCTCCCCGTCGCCCTACCAGTGCGGGGAGGTGGAATAACCCGCACCGGGCTATGTAGGCGAACCGGGAACACCATGCGTAAGGCTGGTGCCATGTAAGCCGGCCCGAGGAGACGCACTGGTGGCCAGATGCGTTGGGCCGGCTTCATGACATCCGGCTCAATCCTCAATCTAGCCCGGCCGATACGAGGAGCTGGTATGTACCGCACCGGGCTATGCACACGTACAGGAGACACCGTGCGCTCTACTGCGTAACACGGTGTCTGCCCGTACTCCCGCTCTCCACGGTAAGCATGGGAAGTGGGCGCAGGTCTCCTACCTGCCCTCGCCACACTACCCTTTATCCCCCCCCCCCCCCCCCCCCCCCCAAGACATTTTTGGGGTTTCTTCCCGGGCTTCCAGCCACGCCTCCGTGCTGCCTCCTCATACCACCGATCTTGGGCTTTCGCTGCCTCCATCTCCTCACGAGCGCGGCGATATTCCCCAATGTGAGCCCAGTGTCCCTTTCCCTCCAGAATTTCATCCCATGTCCAGGATTCCTGTGTAGTGGGCCACTGCTCGTACTCACGCTGCTTGGTCCTGGTTTGGTGGGTGGTTCTGTAACGGGTGTTCTCCTCCTCTTCGCTTGAAGAGGAGGAGTAGGGATTGGACCAAAGCGCAGCGTTGTGATATGACATAACGAATTTATTAAAGAAAAGACGAAAGAACACGAAAACACTTTAACAAACTACAAAACAACAAACGACGCAGACCGACCTGAACATAAGAACTTACATATACACGAAGAACGCACGAACAGGTACAGACTACAAACAAACCGAAACAGTCCCGTGTGGCGCTACAAACACAGACACAGGAGACAACCACCCACAACAAACTATGTGAAACAACCTACCTTAATATGGTTCTCAATCAGAGGAAACGTAAAACACCTGCCTCTAATTGAGAACCATATCAGGCAACCCATTAACCAACATAGAAACACATAACATAGAATGCCCACCCCAACTCACGGCCTGACCAACTAAACACATACAAAAACAACAGAAAACAGGTCAGGAACGTGACAATATCCACAGTAAAACAAGTCCTATATCGACATAACCTGAAATGCCGCTCAGTAAGGAAGAAGCCACTGCTCCAAAACCGCCATAAAAAAGCCAGACTTGGGGACAAAGATCATACTTTTTGGAGAAATGTCCTCTGGTCTGATGAAACAAAAATAGAACTGTTTGGCCATAATGACCATCATTATGTTTGGAGGAAAAAGGGGGATGCTTGCAAGCCAAAGAACACCATCCCAACCGTGAAGCACGGGGGTGGTAGCATCATGTTGTGGGGGTGCTTTGATGCAGGAGGGACTGGTGCACTTCACAAAATAGATGGCATCAGGGGGAGGAAAATTATGTGGATATATTGAAGCAACATCTCAAGACATCAGTCACGAAGTTAAAGCTTGTTCGCAAATGGGTCTTCCAAATGGACAATGACACCAAGCATACTTCCAAAGTTGTGGCAAAATGGCTTAAGGACAACAATGTCAAGGTATAGGAGTGGCCATCACAAAGCCCTGACCTCAATCCTATAGAACATTTGTGGGAAGAACTGAAAAAGCATGTGCGAACAAGGAGGCCTACAAACCTGACTCAGTTACACCAGCTCTGTCAGGAGAGATGGGCTAAAATTCACCCAACTTCGTTAGTTGTTAGTGATGTTAATCATTATCAAATAGTTAATTGCCATAGCAGCATTTGTTTGGATGTTAAATGATGAGGAGTCATTGATGCGAGTAACCAGTCTTGTTCAGCACATTGTAATACATCCGGGTATATCAAGCACACTGGTAAAAACACGGGTATTTCAGCAATTAACATTTACCAACAGATGGCATTAACGTGCCATCTTACACCCATAACATCTTCCCTTTTATAAAATAGGACAGGAGATGTCAATTCACTAACAAAACAAACCTAGTATTTATATCCAACACTACAGATTAAGTATTTTAGGTGGGTGGGACAGCTGCCCGCAGCGTGAAAAGACAGGGAGCTTTTCTGTGAGGACTGAGGGATCACGCACAAGCTCGTCACCTGACTGTCTGAGGGGACTATTGATGGGCAAGGGAGCCGTCGTCCTGTGATCCCCTGGCTCTTCGCCCAGTGTCTCAGGCCATGCGTGACTTGTAGGGGTTTCTTCCTTTGTCACGCGACCCCTATGACCATCAAGGTTCTGAGTAGGTGCTTGCTCACCACCCCGAATGTCAACCCTGTTATGATGTTACAGTGATCCATTCACTTCGACCAAGTAGGAGGGTGGTGCAACTTTTTGCAAACAGGATCCAAGTCTCCAGAGGCCCGGCAGGTCCCCTGGTAGTGGCTTCATCCACACCACTTCACCCACCCTGAGCTCAGGTAAGTCCTTTGCTGATTTGTCGTAGATGAACTTGGACACCTGTCTTCTGTGATGAAGCTTCTCCAGTACTTCTGTCACCACACTGCGCTCCAGGAGAGTGTTGGCTACTTGCAGAGCTGCTTTTAAGCGCCGTTCCATCAGGCGCTGGGCCGGGCTACTATTCATGCTGTCACGGCCGTCTAAAGGTGGAGACCAAGGCGCAGCGTGGTATGCGTACATTCTTCTTTATTAAGAATGAACACTGAATAAAACGAACAAAATAACAAAACGAACCGTGAAGCTAATATGGATAGTGCAGACAGGCAACTAAACATAGATCAAGAACCCACAAAACCAAAAGGGAAAATGGCAACCTAAATATGATCCCCAATCAGAGACAAAGATAAACAGCTGCCTCTGATTGGGAACCAATTCAGGCCACCATAGACATACATATACCTAGACTACCAAAACCCCTAGACATACAAAAAACCCTAGACAACGCAAAACTAGCATACCCACCCTCGTCACACCCTGACCTAACCAAAATAATAAAGAAAACAGAAATAACTAAGGTCAGGGCGTGACAGTACCCCCCCCAAAGGTGCGGACTCCCGACCGTAAACCTGAACATATAGGGGAGGGTCCGGGTGGGCATCTACCCTCGGTGGCTTCTCTGGTTCTGGACGCCGCCCCTCCTCTTTACACTGATCCCTCTGCCTTTGTAAATCCGGACCGTGGATCATCGCCGGAGGCTCTGGACTGCGGATCATCGCCAGAGGCCCCGGACCGGAGACCCTCGCTGGAGACCCCGGGCTAGGGACCGTCGCTGGAGACCCCGGGCTGGGGACCGCCGCTAGGGACCCCGGACTGGGGACCGTCGCTGGAGGCTCCGGACTGGGGATCGTCGCTGGAGGCTCCGGACTGGGGATCGCCGCTGGAGGCTCCGGACTGGGGATCATCGCTGGAGGCTCTGGACTGGGGATCATCGCTGGAGACCCCGGGCTGGGGACCGCCGCTGGAGACCCCGGACTGGGGACCGTCGCTGGAGGCTCCGGACTGGGGATCGCCGCTGGAGGCTCCGGACTGTAGATCGCCGCTGGAGGCTCCGGACTGGGGATCATCGCTGGAGGTTCTGGACTGGGGATCATCGTTGGAGGCTCCGGACTGTGGCCCGCCATTGGAGGTTCCGGACTGTGGCCCGTCATTGGATGTTCCGGACTGTGGCCCGTCATAGGAGGTTTCGAACTGTGGCCCGTCATAGGAGGTTCCGAACTGTGGCCCGTCATAAGAGGTTCTGGACTGTGGCCCGTCGTTGGAGGTTCCGGACTGTGGCCCGTCGTTGGAAGTTCCGGACTGTGGGCTATACTCGGCCTTGTCTCAGGATTGTAAGTTGGTGGTTGAGGATTTCCCTCTAGTGGTGCGGGGGCTGTGCTTTGGCAAAGTGGGTGGGGTTATATCCTTCCTATTTGGCCCTGTCCGGGGGTTTCTTCGGATGGGGCCACAGTGTCTCCTGACCGCTCCTGTCTCAGCCTCCAGTATTTATGCTGCAGTAGTTTGTGTCGGGGGGCTAGGGTCAGTTGGTTACCTGGAGTACTTCTCCTGTCTTATCCAGTGTCCTGTGTGAATTTAAGTATGCTCTCTCTAATTCTCTCGTTCTCTCTTTCTCTCTGAGAACCTGAGCCCTAGGACCATACGTCAGGACTACCGGGCATGATGACACCTTGCTGTCCCCAGTCCGCCTGGCCTTGCTGCTATTCCAGTTTCAACTGTTCTGCCTGTGGTTACGGAACCCCTACCTGTCCCAGACCTGCTGTTTTCAACTCTTAATGATCGGCTATGAAAAGCCAACTGAGATTTATTCCTGATTATTATTTGACCATGCTTGTCATTTATGAACATTTTGAAAATCTTGGCTCTCTCTAATTTTCTCCTTCTCTCTTTCTTTCTCTCGGAGGACCTGAGCCCTAGGACCATACGTCGGGACTACCGGCCGTGGTGACTCCTTGCTGTCCCCAGTCCGCCTGGCCTTGCTGCTATTCCAGTTTCAACTGTTCTGCCTGCGGTCATGGAACCCCTACCTGTCCCAGACCTGCTGTTTTCAACTCTTAATGATCGGCTATGAAAAGCCAACTGAGATTTATTCCTGATTATTATTTGACCATGCTTGTCATTTATGGAAATTTTGAAAATCTTGGCTCTCTCTAATTTTCTCCTTCTCTCTTTCTTTCTCTCGGAGGACCTGGGCCCTAGGACCATGCGTCGGGACTGCCGCCCGTGGTGACTCCTTGCTGTCCCCAGTCCGCCTGGCCTTGCTGCTATTCCAGTTTCAGCTGTTCTGCCTGCGGTTATGGAACCGCCACCTGTCCCAGACCTGTTGTTTTTCAACTCTTGATGATCGGCTATGAAAAGCCAACTGAAAATTATTCATGATTATTATTTGACCATGCTTGTCACTTATGAACATTTTTGAACATCTTGGCATAGTTCTGTTATAATCTCCACCCGGCACAGCCAGAAGAGGACTGGCCACCCCTCATAGCCTGGTTCCTCTCTAGGTTTCTTCCTAGGTTTTGGCCTTTCTAGGGAGTTTTTCCTAGCCACCGTGCTTCTACACCTGCATTACTAGCTGTTTGGGGTTTTAGGCTGGGTGTCTGTACAGCACTTCGAGATATTAGCTGATGTACGAAGGGCTATATAAAATAAAATTGATTGATTGATTGACTGTGGCCTGTCGTTGGCGGTTCCGGACTGTGGCCCGTCGTTTGAGGTTCCGGACTGTGGCCCGTCATAAGAGGTTCCGGACTGTGGCCCGTTGTTGGAGGTTCCGGACTGTGAAACGTCGCCGGAAGCTCTGGACTGGGTACTGTCGCTGGAAGCTGTGGACTGGGTACTGTCGCCGGAAGCTCTGGGCTGGGTACTGTCGCCGGAGGCACTGGACCATGGAAGCGCACTGGAAGCCTGATGTGTGGTCCCAGAACTGGTGGTACCGGGCTGAGGACACGCACCTCAAGGCGAGTGCGGGAAAGAGGCACAGGCCGTACTAGACTGTGGAAGCGCACTTGAGGCCTGCTGCGTGGTGCCGGAACTGGTGGTACCGGGCTGAGGACACACACATCAGGGCGAGTGCGGGGAAGAGGCACAGGCCATACTGGACTGTGGAAGCGCACTGGAGACCTGATGCGTGGTGCCGGAACTGGTTGTACCGGGCTGAAGACACGCACCTCAGGGCGAGTGCGAGAAGCAGGAACAGGATGTACTGGACTCTGGAGGCGCACTGGAGGCCTGGTGCGTGGTGCCGGCACTGGTGGTACCGGGCTGGTGACTCGTACCTCAGTGCGAGTGCGGGAGGAGGCACAGGATACACTGGGCCGTGGAGACGCATTGGACATCTGGAACGTAGAGCTAGCTCAATGCGTCCTGGCTGGATGCCCATTCTAGCCCGGCAAATGCGAAGAGCTGGAATAGAGCGCACCGGGCTATGAATGGGAACTGGAGACACTGTGCACATTTCTGCAAAATACGGTGCCTGACCAGTCACACGCTCCCCACGGTAAGCACGAGGAGTTGGCTCATGTCTCCAACCTGACTCAGCCAATCTCCTCATGTGCCCCCCCAACATTTTTTATTGGGGCTGCCTCTCGTGCTTGCTTTATTTGTATTTGTCCTCATAATATCGCCGTTACGCTTTTGCTGCCTCAATTTCCTCCTTCGGAAGGCGATACTCCCCGGCCTGCGTCCAGGGTCCTGCTCCATCCAGTATCTCCTCCCAGGTCCATTTTTCCATAAGACGCTGCCCCTCCTTTTAACGCTGCTTGGTCCTTTTATGGTGGGTTCTTCTGTCACGGCCGTCAAAAGTACGCTCTCGTTGGCTGGCCTTCGCTTCATACTTGTCGCCAAACCCACTGGCTCCAGGTCATCTACAAGACCCTGCTAGGTAAAGTCCCCCCTTATCTCAGCTCGCTGGTGACCATAGCAGCACCCACCTGTAGCACGCGCTCCAGCAGGTATATCTCTCTGGTCACCCCCAAAACCAATTCTTCCTTTGGTCGCCTCTCCTTCCAGTTCTCTGCTGCCAATGCCAATGAAAGAACTACAAAAATCTCTGAAACTGGAAACACTTATCTCCCTCACTAGCTTTAAGCACCAGCTGTCAGAGCAGCTCACAGATTACTGCACCTGTACATAGCCCATCTATAATTTAGCACAAACAACAACCTCTTTCCCTACTGTATTTATTTATTTATTTATTTTGCTCCTTTGCACCCCATTATGTCTATCTCTACTTTGCACATTCTTCCACTGCAAATCTACCATTCCAGTGTTTTATTTGCTATATTGTATTTACTTCGCCACCATGGCCTTTTTTTTGCCTTCACCTCCCTTATCTCACCTCACTTGCTCACATTGTATATAGACTTATTTGTCTACTGTATTATTGACTGTATGTTTGTTTTACTCCATGTGTAACTATGTGTTGTTGTATGTGTCGAACTGCTTTGATTTATCTTGGCCAGGTCGCAATTGTAAATGAGAACTTGTTCTCAACTTGCCTACCTGGATAAATAAAGGTGAAATAAAATAAAAATAAAAAGGTGGAGACCAAGGCGCAGCGTGGTATGCGTACATTCTTCTTTATTAAGAATGAACACTGAATAAAACTAACAAAATGAACCGTGAAGCTAATATGGATAGTGCAGACAGGCAACTAAACATAGAACAAGAACCCACAAAACCAAAAGGGAAAATGGCAACCTAAATATGATCCCAAATCAGAGACAACAATAAACAGCTGCCTCTGATTGGGAACCAATTCAGGCCACCATAGACATACATATACCTAGACTACCAAAACCCCTAGACATACAAAAAGCCCTAGACAATAAAAAACTAGCATACCCACCCTCGTCACACCCTGACCTAACCAAAATAATAAAGAAAACATAGATAACTAAGGTTAGGGCGTGACACATGCCTTCTGTTGAGGTATTGCACCACTGCAGGACTGCTTTCCAGGCATCCTTTCCCTCTCACATAGCTTTTATCAAATCAAATTTGAGTTGTCACATGCGACGAATACAACAGGTAGTGAAATGCTTACTTACAAACCCTTAACCAACAATGCAGTTTTAAGAAAAATACCCCCCAAAAAATAAGAAATAAAAGTAACAAATAATTAAAGAGCAGCAGTAAAATAACAATAGCGAGGCTATGTATAGGGGTACCGGTACAGAGTCAATGTGCGGGGGCACCAAGGTAGTTGAGGTAATATGTGCATGTAGGTAGAGTTATTAAAGTGACTATGCATAGATAATAAACAGAGAGTAGAAGCAGTGTAAAAGAGAGGGGGGGGGGAGCAATGCAAATAGTCTGGATAGCCATTTTAATTAGATGATTAGGAATCTTATGGCTTGGGGGTAGAAGCTGTTTAGAAGCCTCTTGGACCTAGACTTGGTGCTCCAGTACCGCTTGCCTGGAGGTGCTCGTCCCTGTCTGTGTGCTGTCTGATTTGTACAAGGTGCTGGTCTGTGACATTGAGGTAGTCAGCCTGGTTGATGTGTTCAACATCCACTTGCTCTGTTTGTAAGCTGCACACTGCGTGTTGTTCATGCATGGAGCGTGTTTGCCTGATGCAGAAGCCCTGCTGAGTCACTCACATACATCTCCGGCCCTGGCTTATACACCACCTCGAGGTTGTAGCTTTGTAGAGCCAGTAGCATGATCTGAAGGCGTTTCAGGCTGTTCAGGAGAGGCTTGCTGAATATAGCAATAAGGGGCTTGTGATCTGTCAATGCGGTAATGTTGTCGCGCCCATAGAGGTAGTTGTGGAAGCATTGGCACACAAACACAATTCTGAGACACTCCTTCTCGATCTGGTCATAGTTCTAGTCTGTTGGAGTGAGTGCCCTGGAGGCGAATGCCACAGGCTGGCCCTCCTGCATGAGGAGGGCAACAGCCCAGTCCATACTGCTTAGTTTAACACATGTCCACATTGAACCTGAAAAATGTAAAATGTAGAGACAATGTTTTCTGTAACAAACATAACTTTAATTTATTGTAGCCTATGAATATTTTTATAATTTTGCCTCACTCAGTTTCTTCATCACCATTGCTCAGGCGTAGTGCAGTGAATTATCGACAAAAAGGAGTGGTCCACGTTTTTTGTCACTTTCACTTCCTTTCCTGTGGTACCTCATTCACCAAGGGAAGTAGTTTCCTTCTGTTCCATCTTCCTCGACTGCCTCAAATCAGCCAAGTGGTGCTGAATCTCCTGCATTTAAGTCATCTGTCATCATATTACATGTTTTCTCTGTGACCTGGAAACATCTACAGGACAGAGAAGCTATGCTTGCAGCTGAAGACAGAGCAGTACACTTTGAAATTTCAACTTCAACCTATAACTGAAACATTCTCATAAAAAAAATTGTGTGCAGGTCCCACTGGGCATAGAATGTAATTTCATAGTGGACATTTGGTTAACATACAGTATGTAGTCTATTTTTTGTTGAACCCTGGGTTGAATTGAAACAATAGCTGTTGATGACTTCGCAAATGCTATATAGGCCTAAATATTGATGATATATGACTTACATTTAATTTGCTCTGTTAAACCTACCCTTTGGAATGACTTTGATAGCATCAGAGAATCTATTTACAGTAGATTTTATAATACAGTATCTCTCACTAATCATTCTCACAATAGCACATTGATAGCAGTCGGTGATAAATAGCTAAGCTAAGCAGGGCTGAGTTAAATGAATAGCTGTATGTAGATCAATTTACCAGCAAGAGGTGCTGCCCAGCCTTCAGTTTTATTTTCTGATAGTGGATATAACGTTAAAGATCTGAAGTTATTTCAAAGGTACAAATTCAACATTTTATACAAGGTTTGTCTATGTTGGAAATTGGTTACCAGCAATAAATCAATCAAATGTATTTATAATGCCATTTCTACATCAGCAGATGTCACAAAGTGCTTATACATAACCCAACCTAAAACCACAAAGAGCAAGCAATGCAGATGTAGAAGCACGGTGGCGAACACTGCCATGTTTAGTTTTGCCTGACCTAAATTGAGGCAAAGACATGGTCTCAATGGGAAAAACTGAGCTGACAACACTGACTGTGCTAAGGGCAGACTACACTAAGCAGGCAGGCAGGCTAATAGCCTGCGGCCTGGCCTGCACCCTATCTAATACCATGATGACATAATCGTGCGGTTGAATTTTGCCCTCAAAACAATAGTTTGGCATTGTTGGGAAAGGGCTCGTGAGTAAGCATTTCACAGTAAAGTTGTTTTCGGTGCATGTGACAAATATCATTTGATTTTACAATACGTTGACAAATTACATTGAAACAACATGGATTCAACCTGTTTGTGCCCACTGAGGTGTAAGATCTTAATTTGACCAATCTCAGGAGTAAAATATTCCTGGAGCAGGAGGATTCTCAAAAAGAGGGTGATTTCTAACAGGAAATTGGTTTTGATAGGCTACACTAGGCTATAATTCAGGTGTAGCCTACGGCTGTATTTCAGATACACTTGTATGTTAGAATGAAGACCAATATCTTAAGCTATAAAAAATGACAGTTGTTAATGTGTATGGCTGTATTTCGGATACATTCTTGTACTTTGGAATGTCGCAGTAGTAGGACCTACAGTAGTAGGACATTTATTCTGTCTGGTTCTGTAGAGTTTGTGCGAGCGAAAGAGAAAGAAAATGTATGTAAATCATGAGGCTCATTTGAATTTCATGCAGCTTAGGAAAATTCTTAGCGACAACAAAGTGATCAAATTAAGATACCACACCTGTACATGGTTGACATAAGTGACCTAATAACTAAGCAGTATACCATGCCATGAAGTGATATTATATTGTGGTATGACAGTTTATGCTCATATTAGCACTCACATATGTTGATGATACAGACATATGATGTTGATGCACCTACAGTATCTGGCTGTGACCCAACCTGGCTGTATCTCACGTCTTATAGCACACACCTTGCCTGAGAAGCACTTTTATTTCTGTGGCTCAACCCTATTTCTAGGGAACTTTCAATCCAACCCACAAATGATTTCCAATGGGAGTTGCTCAAATCCGGGATGACGGATGCAAAGTTCTCTTAATGGTCCCAACTTTTTGTTTGCGTAACCATCCCTCATTCCAAGTAACTCAACAGTTATTACCTATACGTTTATTTTTATGTGTTTGTCAAACGCCATTTTTCTGGTTTAGTCTTGTGTAATCTTTCTAAATTGACTACAAATGAAATACCAGTGAAGTCAGTGGCAACAATAATCTACAAACCAGACTATTGTGTCAATCAGGGTGTAGTCTGAAATTCACACACCTCTCATCATAGCATGAAAGACTCTTCCAATTTGCCCTCACCCAACCATATTCAGGACCAACTAATTATAGAACAAGTACATCATGTCTATATACATTATGCAAAAAGCTGTCCATTTCATGCCCAACCTACCTCTCTGGCAAAAATGTATGTTCTGTGTTGGATGAGACACTGGGCGGCTTTCCAGTGAACTAAAGTGACATCTTGTGGAAAGAAGGAAATACTATAGCTGGTGGCCAAGGTCAGAACGATCAAATGTGGTCAATAGCATTGAGGAAAAATAAGATTTCCTTAATGCTATTGACCACACTTGATCTTTCTGACCTTCAACTTTTGAGGAAATATACATGCCATTCTACGAGGGTGTCTCAGTGGAGTGGAAGATGCAAAAGAGATCGAAACACACATATATATATATATGTGTGTGTTTCTATGTGTGTGTGTTTCTAAGAGTGTGGCATAAGTGACCTAATAACTAAGCATTTCTCAGTATACCATGTCATGAAGTGATATTATATTGTGATATCACAGTTTATGCTCATATTAGCACTCACATATGTTGATGATACAGACATATGATGTTGCATCTACAGCATCTGGCTGTGACCCAACCTCTCATGTCTCATAGCACTCACTATGCCTGAGAAGCACTTTTATTTCTGTGGCTCAAACCTATTTATTTATACACTCTTAGAAAAAAAATTGCTTTCTAGAACCTAATGGGGTTCTTGGATGAGACACAGGGGTGCTTTCCAGTGAACTGAAGTGACATCTTGTGGCAAGGTGGAAATACTATAGCTAGATATTCAACAAAATGATTAGACACAACCATTTATGATAACCTTTAATTTGAGGAAGTATACGTGCATCTCTCCGAGGGTGTCTCACGGTAGTGGGATATAGAAAAAAAGAGGGCATATATTTTAAGAGTGTGGCAGAAGTGACCTAATAACTAAGCTGCTCTCAGTGTACTAAGCCATAAAGTGATATTCAAATCAAATTGTATTTGTCACACACACGTGTTTAGCAGATGTTATTGCGGGTGAAGCGAAATGCTTATGATATCACATTTTATGCTTGTATTAGCAGTGTTGATGATACAGGCAAATTATGGTAATGCACCTACAGTATCTGGCTGTGACCCAACCTCCATATGTATCTCACGTCTCATAGCACCCACTATGCCTGAGAAGCACCTTTGTTTTCTGTGGCTCAACCCTATTTCTAGGGAACTGTCATTCCAATCCACATCTGTTTTCCAATGGGAATTACTCAAATCCGGGATGATGGGTGCAAAGTCCTCAAACAGTAACACGTTTTTGTTTGCATAAGCATCCCTCCTCCCAAGTAACTCAACAATACACCGTGGTCATGTGGATTACAGAATGGTTTCCTTTTATAGAAACAGAAAACAGTTATTACCTATAACTTCATTTTCATGTGTTTGTCAAATGCCAGTTTTTTTGTTTAGTCTCTTTTAATAAATGACTGTATAATCTTTCTAAATTGTCTGCAAATGAAATACCAGTGAAGTCAGTGGCAAACAATAATCCAGAAACCAGACTATTGGCAGCAGTCTGTTGGCCAGCCTGCCAGTTTAGAGGAGTCTGCCACTAGTACAGTCAGTGTAGTCAGCTCAGCTATCCCCATTGAGACCGTGTCTGTGCCTCAATCTATGTTGAGCAAAAGAAAACATGGCGGTGTTCGCTTTAGCAATCTCATTGGAATAAAGACCTGCTCCATTCCTGTCATTAATGAAAGAGATTGTGATATCTCACATCTCAAAATAGGGTTACTTAAACCTCTCTGGGATATGTGGGACGCTCCACCGGCCAACATCCAGTGAAAATGCAGAGCGCCAAATTCAAATAAATTACTTTATGAAATCACACATGCAATACACCAAATTAAAGCTACACTTGTTGTGAATCCAGCCAACGTGTCAGATTTCAAAACGGCTTTAAGGCGAAAGCAAACAATGCTATTATCTGAGGATAGCACCCCAGCAAACAAACACAGACAATCCTATTTCAACCCTCCAGGAGCGACACAAAATGCAGAAATAAAGATATAATTCATGCCTTACCTTTGACGAGCTTCTTCTGTTGGCACTCCAATATGTCCCATAAACATCACAAATGGTCCTTTTGTTTGATTAATTCCATCGATATATATCCAAAATGTCCATTTATTTGGCGCTTTTGATCCAGAAAAACACCGGTTCCAACTCACGCAACGTGACTACAACATATCTCATAAGTTACCTGTAAGCTTTGTCCAAACATTTCAAACTACTTTCCTAATACAACTTTAGGTATTTTTTTACGTAAATAATCAATAAAATTTAAGACGGGATGATCTGTGTTCAATACCGGAGGAAAACAAAGTGTAGCAAGCTTTCAGGTCACGCGCCTCTAACAAAGAGTACACTTCCCTCTACCCTCGTTCTGAACAGTGCTACTTCTTAATTTCTCAAAGGAAAAACCTCAACCAATTTCTAAAGACTGTTGTCATCCAGTGGAAGCGATAGGAACTGCAAGAAGGTCCCTTTGAAATCTGGATTCCCAATGAAACCCCATTGAAAAGAGAGTGACCTCAAAAAAAGAAAATCTGAATGGTTTGTCCTCGGGGTTTCGCCTGCCAAATAAGTTCTGTTATACTCACAGACATGATTCAAACAGTTTTAGAAACTTCAGAGTATTTTCCATCCAAATCTACTAATGATATACATATCTTAGCTTCTGGGCCTGAGTAGCAGGCAGTTTACTTTGGACATGCTTTTCATCCGGACGTGAAAATACTGCCACCTATCCCAGAGAAGTCAATGTAAGATCCCTCACTTTCAAGGTAGTCATAGTCAATTAACCAATCACTGATTATAATCTTGATGTGATTGGCCTGACTGAAATATGGCTCAAGCCTGATGAATTTACTGTGTTAAATGTACTGTGTTAAATGTACTGTGTTAAATGCCTCTCCTCCTGGTTACACTAGTGACCATATCCCCGCGCATCTCGCAAAGGCGGAGGTGTTGCTAACATTTATGACAGCAAATTACAATTTACACAACAACAAAAAAATGCTGCTTTTTCATCTTTTGAGCTTCTAGTCATGAAATATATGCAGCTTACTCATTCACTTTTTATAGCTACTGTTTATAGGCCTCCTGTAACGATTTTCCTCCTCTTCTGAGGAGGGGGAGTATGAAGGATCGGACCAATACACAGCGTGGTAAGTGTCCATGATAGTTTATTAAACTGAACACTAAAAAATACAAAATAACAAAGTGAATGATACAAACGAAAATCGAAACAGTCCTGAAAGGTGAAAACACAAAACAGGAAACAATCACCCACAAAACACAATAGAAAACAGGCTACCTAAATATGGCTCCCAATCAGAGACAACGACTGACACCTGCCTCTGATTGAGAACCATACTAGGCCAAACACATAGAAAATTACCTACAGAACAAAACATAGAAAAACAATATAGAATGCCCACCCCAACTCACGCCCTGACCAAACTAAAATAAAGACATAAAAAAGGAACTAAGGTCAGAATGTGACACCTCCTGGGCAGTATACAGCATTCATCACTGAGTTCCCTGAATTCCTATCGGACCTTGTAGTCATGGCAGATAATATTCACATTTTGGTGACTTTCGGAGCCATCATCGACTCAGTGGGTTTTGTCCAACATGTCTCCGGACCGACTCATTTACACAGTCATACCCTGGATCTAGTTTTGTCCCGTGGAATAAATATTGTGGATTTAAATGTTTTTCCTCATAATCCTGGACTATCAGACCACCCTTTTATTATGTTTGCAATCGCAAACAAATAATCTGCTCAGACCCCAACCAAGGATCATCAAAAGCCGTGCTATAAATTCTCGAACAACCCAAAGATTCCTAGATGCCCTTCCAGACTCTCTCCACCTACCCTTTTGTTGAGTACAAAAATCAGTTAACCACCTAAACGAGGATCTTCATTTAACCTTGCGTAATACCCTAGATGCAGTCGCACCCCTAAAAACATTTGTCACAAGAAATGTACTCCCTGCTTTACAAAAAATACCCGAGCCTTGAAGCAAGCTTCCAGAAAATTGGATCGGAAATGGCGCTCCACCAAACTGAAAGTCTTCCAACGAGCTTGGAAAGACAGTACCGTGCAATATCGAAGAGCCCTCACTTCTGCTCGATCATCTTATTTTTCCAACCTAATTGAGGAGAATAAGAACAAACCAACATTTATTTTTGAAACTGTGGCAAAGCTAACTAAAAAGCAGCATTCAACAGGAGAGGATAGCTTTCACTTCAGCAGTGATAAATTCATGAACTTCTTCAATGAAAAGATTGTGATCATTAGAAAGCAAATTACAGACTCCAATTTGAATCTGCATATATCTCCAAAGCTCAGTTGTTCTGAGTCTGCTCAGAACTTCCAGGACCTAGGATCAGTGGAGACACTAAAGTTTTTTAATCCTGTATCTCTTGACACATTCATGAAAATAGTCATGGGCTCTAAACCGTCAAGCTGCATACTGGACCCTATTCCAACTAAACTACTGAAAGAGCTACTTCCTGTGCTTGGCCCTCCTATGTTGAACATAATAAATGGTTCCCTATCCACCGGATGTGTACCAAACTCATTAAAAGTGGAAGTAATAATGCCTCTCTTCAAAAAGCCAAACCTTGACCCGGAAAATGTAAAAAAAACTATCGGCCTACAATTACCAGTCAAATGTTTGGACACACCTACTCATTCAAGGGTTTTTCTTTATTTGTACTATTTTCTACGTTGTAGACTAATAGTAAAGACATCAAAAATATGAAATATCATATACGGAATCATGTAGTAAACAAAAAAGTGTTTGAGATTTGGCTACTTTGAGATTCTTCAAAGTAGCCAACCTTTGCCTTGATGACAGCTTTGCACACTCTTGGCATTTTTTGATCCAGCTTCATGAGGTAGTCAACTGGAATGAATTTCAATTAACAGATGTGCCTTGTTAAAAGTTAATTTGTGGAATTTCTTTGCTTCTTAATGCGTTTGAGCCAATCAGTTGTGTTGTGACAAGGAATGAGTGGTATACAGAAAATAGCCCTATTTGGTAAAATACCAAGTCCATATTATGGCAAGAACAGCTCAAATAAGCAAAGAGAAACGACACTCCATCATTACTTCAAGACATTAAAGTCAGTCAATGCGGAAAATTTCAAGACATTTTTACTGTTCTTCAAATGCAGTCGCAAAAACCATCAAGCGCTATGATGAAACTGGCTCTCATGAGGACCGCCACAGGAAAGGAAGACCCAGAGTTACCTCTTCTGCAGAGGATAAGTTCATTAGAGTTAACTGCACCTCAGATTGCAGCCCAAATAAATGCTCCACAGACTTCAAGTAACAGACACATCTCAACATCAACTGTTCAGAGGAGGCTGCGTGAATCAGGCCTTCATGGTCGAATTGCTGCAAAGAAACCACTACTAAAGGACACCAATAAGAAGAAGAGACTTGCTTGGGCCAAGAAACACGAGCAATGGACATTAGACAGCTGGAAATCTGCAGAGGTGTAAAGTATTTAAGGAAAACAACTTTAAAGTACTACTTGAGTTGTTTTTTGGGGGTATCTGTACTTTACTATATATATTTTTGCCAACTTTTACTTTTACTTCACTACATTCCTAAAGAAAATAATATAGTTTTTACTCCATATGTTTTCCCTGACACCCAAGTACTTGTTACATTTTGACAGGAAAATAGTCCAATTCTCACACACTTATCAAGAGAACATCCATGGTCATCCTTACTGCCTCTGATCTGGCAAACTCATTAAACACACATGCTTCGTTTGTAAATTATGTCTGAGTGTTGGATTGTGCAAAAATTCTGGTTTGTTTAATATAAGGAATTTTAAATGATTCATACTTTTGCTTTTGATACTTAAGTACATTTTAGCAATTCCATGTACTTTTGATACTTAAGTATATTTAAAACCATATACTTTTAGACTTTTAGTCAAGTACAATTTTACTGGGTGACTTTTACTTTTACTTGAGTAATTTTCTATTATTAAGGTATCTTCACTTTTACTCAAGTATAACGTGACAATTGGGTACTTTTTCCACCACTGGTTTAGAGGGACAGATTCACTCAACCTTTAAGTCAATCAAACAATGAAAATGAATGAAAAGTGAAATAGGAACTAGATTAAAATGTGTGATAGCTATGAGCTCATGGTAAAGCAGTCATAACTAAAAGACAAAAGGATGGTCATCCTTACTGCCTCTGATCTGGCAAACTCATTAAACACAGTAGCCCATTAAAATGCTACTTCCTGTTGTGCTCTTTGTTATTTTCTCTTTTGGACCTGATTACATCCATTAGATCAAACATTTACACACTGCCTCCCGAAAATGTGGATTACTATAAAATGTACCTTTTCCATAACACTTAAGTTGTGGTTTCACTCACTTCTCATTAAGGAATTCATTCATAACCACACTAAAAAATACTATTTTACATTTACATTTAAGTCATTTAGCAGACGCTCTTATCCAGAGCGACTTACAAATTGGTGCATTCACCTTATGATATCCAGTGGAACAACCACTTTACAATAGTGCATCTAACTCTTTTAAGGGGGGGGGGGTTAGAAGGATTACTTTATCCTATCCTAGGTATTCCTTAAAGAGGTGGGGTTTCAGGTGTCTCCGGAAGGTGGTGATTGACTCCGCTGACCTGGCGTCGTGAGGGAGTTTGTTCCACCATTGGGGTGCCAGAGCAGCGAACAGTTTTGACTGGGCTGAGCGGGAACTGTACTTCCTCAGAGGTAGGGAGGCGAGCAGGCCAGAGGTGGATGAACGCAGTGCCCTTGTTTGGGTGTAGGGCCTGATCAGAGCCTGAAGGTACGGAGGTGCCGTTCCCCTCACAGCTCCGTAGGCAAGCACCATGGTCTTGTAACGGATGCGAGCTTCAACTGGAAGCCAGTGGAGAGAGCGGAGGAGCGGGGTGACGTGAGAGAACTTGGGAAAGTTGAACACCAGACGGGCTGCGGCGTTCTGGATGAGTTGTAGGGGTTTAATGGCACAGGCAGGGAGCCCAGCCAACAGCGAGTTGCAGTAATCCAGACGGGAGATGACAAGTGCCTGGATTAGGACCTGCGCCGCTTCCTGCGTGAGGCAGGGTCGTACTCTGCGAATGTTGTAGAGCATGAACCTACAGGAACGGGTCACCGCCTTGATGTTAGTTGAGAACGACAGGGTGTTGTCCAGGATCACGCCAAGGTTCTTAGCACTCTGGGAGGAGGACACAATGGAGTTGTCAACCGTGATGGCGAGATCATGGAACGGGCAGTCCTTCCCCGGGAGGAAGAGCAGCTCCGTCTTGCCGAGGTTCAGCTTGAGGTGGTGATCCGTCATCCACACTGATATGTCTGCCAGACATGCAGAGATGCGATTCACCACCTGGTTATCAGAGGGGGGAAAGGAGAAGATTAATTGTGTGTCGTCTGCATAGCAATGATAGGAGAGACCATGTGAGGATATGACAGAGCCAAGTGACTTGGTGTATAGCGAGAATAGGAGAGGGCCTAGAACAGAGCCCTGGGGGACACCAGTGGTGAGAGCACGTGGTGCGGAGACAGATTCTCGCCACGCCACCTGGTAGGAGCGACCTGTCAGGTAGGACGCAATCCAAGCGTGGGCCGCGCCGGAGATGCCCAGCTCGGAGAGGGTGGAGAGGAGGATCTGATGGTTCACAGTATCAAAGGCAGCCGATAGGTCTAGAAGGATGAGAGCAGAGGAGAGAGAGTTAGCTTTAGCAGTGCGGAGCGCCTCCGTGACACAGAGAAGAGCAGTCTCAGTTGAATGACTAGTCTTGAAACCTGACTGATTTGGATCAAGAAGGTCATTCTGAGAGAGATAGCAGGAGAGCTGGCCAAGGACGGCACGTTCAAGAGTTTTGGAGAGAAAAGAAAGAAGGGATACTGGTCTGTAGTTGTTGACATCGGAGGGATCGAGTGTAGGTTTTTTCAGAAGGGGTGCAACTCTCGCTCTCTTGAAGACGGAAGGGACGTAGCCAGCGGTCAAGGATGAGTTGATGAGCGAAGTGAGGTAAGGGAGAAGGTCTCCGGAAATGGTCTGGAGAAGAGAGGAGGGGATAGGGTCAAGCGGGCAGGTTGTTGGGCGGCCGGCCGTCACAAGACGCGAGATTTCATCTGGAGAGAGAGGGGAGAAAGAGGTCAAAGCACAGGGTAGGGCAGTGTGAGCAGAACCAGCGGTGTCGTTTGACTTAGCAAACGAGGATCGGATGTCGTCGACCTTCTTTTCAAAATGGTTGACGAAGTCATCAGCAGAGAGGGAGGAGGGGGGAGGAGGGGGAGGAGGATTCAGGAGGGAGGAGAAGGTGGCAAAGAGCTTCCTAGGGTTAGAGGCAGATGCTTGGAATTTAGAGTGGTAGAAATTGGCTTTAGCAGCAGAGACAGAAGAGGAGAATGTAGAGAGGAGGGAGTGAAAGGATGCCAGGTCCGCAGGGAGGCGAGTTTTCCTCCATTTCCGCTCGGCTGCCCGGAGCCCTGTTCTGTGAGCTCGCAATGAGTCGTCGAGCCACGGAGCAGGAGGGGAGGACCGAGCCGGCCTGGAGGATAGGGGACATAGAGAGTCAAAGGATGCAGAAAGGGAGGAGAGGAGGGTTGAGGAGGCAGAATCAGGAGATAGGTTGGAGAAGGTTTGAGCAGAGGGAAGAGATGATAGGATGGAAGAGGAGAGAGTAGCGGGGGAGAGAGAGCGAAGGTTGGGACGGCGCGATACCATCCGAGTAGGGGCAGTGTGGGAAGTGTTGGATGAGAGCGAGAGGGAAAAGGATACAAGGTAGTGGTCGGAGACTTGGAGGGGAGTTGCAATGAGATTAGTGGAAGAACAGCATCTAGTAAAGATGAGGTCAAGCGTATTGCCTGCCTTGTGAGTAGGGGGGGAAGGTGAGAGGGTGAGGTCAAAAGAGGAGAGGAGTGGAAAGAAGGAGGCAGAGAGGAATGAGTCAAAGGTAGACGTGGGGAGGTTAAAGTCACCCAGAACTGTGAGAGGTGAGCCATCCTCAGGAAAGGAACTTATCAGGGCGTCAAGCTCATTGATGAACTCTCCAAGGGAACCTGGAGGGCGATAAATGATAAGGATGTTAAGCTTGAAAGGGCTGGTAACTGTGACAGCATGGAATTCAAAGGAGGCGATAGACAGATGGGTCAGGGGAGAAAGAGAGAATGTCCACTTGGGAGAGATGAGGATCCCAGTGCCACCACCCCGCTGACCAGAAGCTCTCGGGGTGTGCGAGAACACGTGGGCAGACGAGGAGAGAGCAGTAGGAGTAGCAGTGTTATCAGTGGTAATCCATGTTTCCGTCAGTGCCAAGAAGTCGAGGGACTGGAGGGAAGCATAGGCTGAGATGAACTCTGCCTTGTTGGCCGCAGATCGGCAGTTCCAGAGGCTGCCTGAGACCTGGAACTCCACGTGGGTCGTGCGCGCTGGGACCACCAGGTTAGAGTAGCAGCGGCCACGCGGTGTGAAGCGTTTGTATGGTCTGTGCAGAGAGGAGAGAACAGGGATAGACAGACACATAGTTGACAGGCTACAGAAGAGGCTACGCTAATGCAAAGGAGGTTGGAATGACAAGTGGACTACACGTCTCGAATGTTCAGAAAGTTAAGCTTACGTTGCAAAAAATCTTATTGACTAAAATGATATAGTACTGCTGGCTGGTGAAATAGGCTAGCTAGCAGTGGCTGCGTTGTTGACTTTGTTTGAAAGTGTAGCTGGCTAGGTAACCTCTAACTGGCTAGGTAACCTCGACAATTACTCTAGACTACACAATTATCTTGGATACAAAGACGGCTATGTAGCCAGCTAAGATCAAACAAATCAAACTGTTGTACTGTAATGAAATGAAATGTAATACTACCTGTAATACTACCTGTGGAGCAAAGCGGAATGCAACTACTCGCTCCAAACCAAACCGGAAGTGCGTATCGTAGAGGGAGAGGCAATAGAAGTGTTGTTTCTTGTATTATTGTCTTTTGTGTCTTTAGAGGACTGCTTCACCTTAATGTCCCCTTTCCCTTTTCTTCTGTCCTTATTTTGTCCCACTTTGTCCCTTCTTTGTCCCTTCTTCTCTTCTGCCAACTAGACACTCCTTGTTAGCTAGCTAGCTTCTTTCAGGAATGTCCCTAGCAACTGCCTAGCAACAGGTAAACAACTTAGCTAGCTAAGAAAACGGTATAATTTTATGAAAAATTGTTACTTTTTCAAAAGCCTTTCTTCTTTGTTTGCTGCTTGTTTGGTCTCCTATTCAGTTTGCAGTTTTCTTTTGATTTTTTTTCGATGTACTTTACTCTAAAAAAACATTTAAATTTCAATATTTGTAGGAGCTCATCTTTTCAGCTGCTGCTGCTTAATTTGGAACTCCGGAACTCTATTACTATTACTATGATGACTATCATGGGTATTGAATCGGTTTGACTGACAAAGCTGAAGTCGGCAAATGGCTCTGGGTTAATGGAAGTCATCAGAATCTGACTGCTGGGTAAGGACATTTTATTCAGTGTAAACACAACAAAGAAGCATTGTTAAATAATTTTTTGACTCAGTAATTTATTTTCATTAATGGTGGTGTTCTCTTTTCACAGGTTTTGGAACAGTCAAACTGGGGGTGATTGCGTGTTAACTATCCCAAAGAATGCACCATTGGCTAATTGGAAAGCTGAATCGTGTGACATGCAGAACCGTTGGATCTGTGAGAGTAGAGCATTAATATGGTCAGATTAAATTGCAGGAACACTCTCTTAAGAAGTATTCTCACATACTGAACTCATATATTATTGCATCTTCCTTTGAGAATTAAATTAGGTTTTATTCTTCTAATTGAAGGACCCCTGCATCTGCTTGTTGGGGTCAATTCAGATTCACTCAATTCAGGAAGTGATTTCAATATAGAATTCACAAAGGAAAGCCTTATTTGGCTGACGCAAACACAGGTCTGTTTTGTACATTTTTTGAAATGTTAACAATCAACGATCTGTTTTAATGTAGCTTTGGTGAATTAAAAAAATAATGTTTAGTTTTGAGCTTTCATATAAATCAGGCACATTTTCTTTCATATCAATTATTTCATTATGACAATGAATTAGTTCTCTTATATTGTCTTATTGTATTATGTTCATACAGTTGTTGCTATGTTCAAAATCAAAGATCAACTACAGTGGGGCAAAAAAGTATTTAGTCAGCCACCAATTGTGCAAGTTCTCCCACTTAAAAAGATGAGAGAGGCCTGTAATTTTCATCATAGGTACACTTCAACTATGACAGACAAAATGAGAAAGAAAATCCAGAAAATCACATTGTAAGATTTGTAATGAATTTATTTGCAAATTATGGTGGAAAATAAGTATTTGGTCATCTACAAACAAGCAAGATTTCTGGCTCTCACAGACCTGCAACTTCTTCTTTAAGAGGCTCCTCTGTCCTCCACTCGTTACCTGTATTAATGGCACCTGTTTGAACTTGTTATCAGTATAAAAGACACCTGTCCACAACCTCAAACAGTCACACTCCAAACTCCACTATGGCCAAGACCAAAGAGCTGTCAAAGGACACCAGAAACAAAATTGTAGACCTGCACCAGGCTGGGAAGACTGAATCTGCAATAGGTAAGCAGCTTGGTTTGAAGAAATCAACTGTGGGAGCAATTATTAGGAAATGGAAGACATACAAGACCACTGATAATCTCCCTCGATCTGGGGCTCCACGCAAGATCTCACCCCGTGGGGTCAAAATGATCACAAGAACGGTGAGCAAAAATCCCAGAACCACACGGGGGGACCTAGTGAATGACCTGCAGAGAGCTGGGACCAAAGTAACAAAGCCTACCATCAGTAACACACTACGCCGCCAGGGACTCAAATCCTGCAGTGCCAGACGTGTCCCCCTGCTTAAGCCAGTGCATGACCAGGCCCGTCTAACTAAAGTTAGGCAACCCACATCATTTAGGCTTGCCATAACAATGGGAATGGATGCGTATTGACTCAATATCATTTTAGCTTGAAAATGTGTATTAATAAAACAAATCTAAGAAGGTATTGTGTATAGACCAGTGACACAATCTAAATTGAGTCCATTTCAATTCAGTCTGTAACACATCAAAATGTGGAAAAAGTTAAGGGGTTGAATACTTTCTGAAAGCACTGTAGCTAGAGACCAAGTTCAGAAAGATCAAGTATGGTCAATAGAATTGAGGAAAAAGGAGACTTCCTTAATGCTATTGACCAGATTTCATATTTCTGACCTTGATAACCTTTTACTGAAGGAAATATACATGCATAGAAATATACTCTGAGGGTGTCTCAGGGGTGTGGGATATGCAAAAAATACATATTATTTTTCTTAGAGTGTGGCAGAAGTGACCTAAAAACGAAGCAGCTCTCAGTATACCATGCCATGAAGTGATATTATATTGTGATATCACAGTTTATGCTCATTTTAGCACTCACATATGTTGATGATACAGACATATGATGTTGATGCACCTAGTATCTGGCTGTGAACCAACCTAGGAGCCTCCGGCTGTATCTCACATCTCATGTAGACCACAATACCTAAGAAGCAGTTTTATTTCTTTGGCTCAACCTTATTTCTAGAGAACTGTCGTTCTAACCCACATCTGTTTTCCAATGGGAATTGCTCAAATCCGGGATGACGGGTGCAAAGTCCTCATAAAAATAACTTTTTGTTTGTATAACCATCCCTCATTCCAAGTAACACGACAATACCCTGTGGTCATGTGGAATAAAGGATGGTTTGATTTGATATAAACAGCAAACAGTTTTGACCTATAACTACATTTCAATTTCTTTGTCAAATGCCCGTTTTTTTTGTTTGGTCTTTGTCTTTTAGTAAATTATTGTATTATCTTTCTAAGTTGCGTGCACATATGTTCCTCCATTTATTGCCCAAATGGGATTCCTATCTCCTCTTTTCTCTATCTCTGGCTTGTTATCACATAATGTACTGTTGTTATGACAAGCACAAACTAGCTGTTTCTTACGAAAATGTTTTCTTACTGAAATCATAAGGTAAATTACACTGTTATTCAATGCTAAATATATTGGCTATATATTTCAACTGCAAATGGCAAGTGCTGATGACTAAAAACATTAAAGCAGGAAAATGCTTCCTGCTCTGGTTTTAGTCAGACATTCTAATTTAGCTAGCTAGCTAACAATCTTATCTCATCATTAATGAAGCACATGGCCTAAATGATAGTTTTGCACCAAGTAACTAAATAAGCACACTAACATAATAGGTCCAGACAGTAACAGTGTTATTTTTCTATGAAGGATGAGTCAGTGTTGACTTCAGCACCAGTCCAGTGTTTGCACATAAGCTCAGCAACAACTAAAAACATCCTCTCACTGTCAACTGCGTTTATTTTCAGCAAAATTAACATGTGTAAATAGTTGTATGAACATAACGAGATTCAACAACTGAGACATAAACTGAACAAGTTCCACAGACATGTGACTAACAGAAATGGAATAATGTGTCCCTGAACAAAGGGGGTGGTCAAAATCAAAAGTAACAGTCAGTATCTGGTGTGGCCACCAGCTGCATTAAGTACTGCAGTGCATCTCCTCCTCATGGACTGCACCAGATTTGCCAGTTCTTGCTGTGAGATGTTACCCCACTCTTCCACCAAGGCACTTGCAACTTCCCGGACATTTCTGTGGGGAATGGCACTAGCCCTCACCCTCCAATCCAACAGGTCCCAGACGCCCTCAATGGGATTGAGATCCGGGCTCTTCGCTGGCCATGGCAGAACACTGACATTTCTGTCTTGCAGGAAATCACGCACAGATTGAGCAGTATGGCTGATGGCATTGTCATGCTGGAGTGTCAGGATGAGCCAGCAGGAAGGGTACCACATGAGGAAGGAGGATGTCTTCCCTGTAACGCACAGCATTGAGATTGCCTGCAATGACAACAAGCTCAGTCCGATGATGCTGTGACACACCGCCCCAGACCATGAGTGACCCTCCACCTCCAAATCGTTCCCGCTCCAGAGTACAGGCCTCGGTGTGTTAGAGGTTCACCTAGGGGTCATGATAGTGGCTGTACCAAATGTTTGATATATTATAATAATTTATTATGCTTATGTTGTATTAATAGAAGGGGAGGGGTTATATGACCCCACCCTCCTTACATAAATAGGGTCTAGACTACAGATTAACAATATGTATTCATTATAGAGGTTTAGTATAGTTCCACAGTTGTTTTCTGGTCTCTTTGCTCTCATAAAGAGACCCCTCTGAGAAATGTGTGACTGTGAAGACAGAACTCTGTAGGGGAGTGTAAGAGATAAGAGCTTAGTCAGACATTTCACTATAAATCAACTTGGACATTTACTGCTAAGCTTTTAGATAGCTATAGAAACGAGAGTTTTAGTGTAGAGTAGGCATGGTTTTGGTCTCATAAGTAAAAGATAATGACGTAGGTAGTGACATCACTAGGGCTGGACTTTGGGTTTAATAAAATAACATGGAACCTTTTCTTTGATGCAGAACTTACTCGGAAACATGTGTTATGTTCCTGTTGTCAACTTCTGTCTGCAATTGCATTAATCAAGGTTTTTGAATGATTTAATTAAAGATATTGTAATAATGCTAATTTCACAGACGAGCCAATGATTGACAAGGAACAAGGAAACAAACCTCAACAGGTGTAACGCTCATTCCTTCGACGATAAACGCAAATCCGACCATCACCCCTGGTGAGACAAAATCATGACTCGTCAGTGAAGAGCACTTTTTGACAGTCCTGTCTGGTCCAGCGACGGTGGGTTTGTGCCCATAGGCGACGTTGTTGCCGGTGATGTCTGGTGAGGACCTGCCTTACAACAGGCCTACAAGCCCTCAGTCCAGCCTCTCTCAGCCTATTGCGGACAGTCTGAGCACTGATGGAGGGATTGTGCATTCCTGGTGTATCTTGGGCAGTTGTTGTTGACATCCTGTACCTGTCCCGCAGGTGTGATGTTCGGATCTACCCATCCTGTGCAGGTGTTGTTACACGTGCTCTTCCACTGCGAGGACGATCAGCTGTCCGTCCTGTCTCCCTGTAGCACTGTCTTAGGCGTCTCACAGTATGGCCACATCTGCAGTCCTCATGCCTCCTTGCAGCATGCCTAAGGCATGTTCATGCAGATGAGCAGGGACCCTGGGCATCTTTCGTTTGGTGTTTTTCAGAGTCAGTAGAAAGGCCTCTTTAGTGTCCTAAGTTTTCATAACTGTGACCTTAATTGCCTACCGTCTGTAAGCTGTTAGTGTCTTAACGACCGTTCCACAGGTGCATGTTCATTAATTGCTTATGGTTCATTGAATAAGCATGGGAAACAGTGTTTAAACCCTTTACAATGAAGATCTGTGAAGTTATTTGGATTTTTACGAATTATCTTTGAAAGACAGGGACCTGAAAAAGGGAAGTTTATTTTTTTTCTGAGTTTATGTAGCACAGATTGCCTGCTAGCTAGCTAGCTAGCTGCTAGGCTAACTACCTTGCTGGCAATATAGAGCCTAACAATGCTGGACAAATATAAACACAATATGTAAAGTGTTGGTCACTTGGTCACTTTATTCATGAGTTGAATAAAATAATCCCAGAAATGTGTTTATTTCCTTTAAATTGTTGCACAAATTTGTTTACATCTGGTTAGTGAGCATTCTCTTTAACCAAGATAATCCATCCACCTGACAGGTGTGGCATATCAAGAAGCTGAATAAACAACATGATCATTACACAGGTGCACCTTGTGCTGGGGACAATAAAAGACCACTCTAAAATGTGCAGTTTTGTCACAAAGGTTTTGAGGGAGTGTGCAATTGGCATGCTGACTGCAGGAATATACACCAGACATGTTGCAAGATAATTGAATGTTAATTTCTCTACCATAAGTCACCTCCAATGTCATTTTTGAGAATTTGGCAGTACGTCCAGCAGGCCTCACAGCCGAAGACCACATATATGGTGTCGTGTGGGCGAGCGGTTTGCTGATGTCAACACTGTGAACAGAGTGCCCCATGGTGGCGGTGGGGTTATGTATTGGGCAGACATAAGCATTGGACAATGAACATAATTGCATTTTGGTCGTGCCATTCATCCGACACCATCACCTCATGTTTTAACATGATAATGCACGGCCTCATGTCGCAAGGATCTGTACACAATTCTTTGAAGCTGAAAATGTCCTAGTTCTTCCATGGCCTGCATACCCACCAGACTTGTCACCCATTGAGCATGTTTGGGATGCTCTTGATCTACGTGTATGAAAGTGTTTTCCAGTTCCTGCCAATATCGTTCCTGCAACATTGCACAGCCATTGAATAGGAGTGGAACAAAGTTTCACAGGCCACAATCAGCAGCCTGATTAACTCTTTACAATGGAGATCTGTCGCTCTGCATTAGGCAAATGGTGGTCACACCACATACTGACTGGTTTTCTGATCCACACCCCTACCTTTTTTTAAGGTAGCTCTGACCAACAGATGTATATATGTATTCCCAGTCATGTGAAACCCATAGATTAGGGCCTCATGAATTTATTTCAATTGAAGATTTCCTCATATGAACTGCATCTCAGTAAAATCTTTGAAATTGTTCCATTTTGCTTTATTGGTGGTATATATAATATAGTATTATTATTATTGTTGGAATAAAGACCAATACAATATTTCTGTGGAAGGCTAATATCGGTTGTTGATGTCGGTCAACCGATTTATCGATCACGCTCTAATTCTGTTGAGTGTTTAGTTATATTGACTAAACCGGCGTACAAGGATCATCAAAAAGAAGACATTGCTCCAGCACTGTATCGAATGCCAGGTCATTGCGTTCTGCCAGGGTATGGAGTCCCTCCATAAGACATTGCAGTAACTCCTTGTGTCTTCCATTGGTGGCTCCTTGCAGGAGACAGCATTATGGAGCTGTTGGCTCTGCTGGGTCAGTCATGGCCAGTTAATACTATCAAAACTCAGGATAAGACCCAGATGCAGACAGCTAGAGTCACAGATGTTTATTGACCCAAACAGGGGGTAGGCAAAAGACAGGTCAAAGGCAGGCAGAGGTCCGTAAACCAGGTCAGAGTCAAGCAGGTACAAACAGCAGGCAGTCTCGGGGTCAGGGCAGGCAGAATGGTCAGAACTGGGGAAACTAGGAAACAGAACTTGAGAAAGCAGGGAGACGGGAAAACACGCTGGTAAGACCTGACAAGACGACCTGGCAACAGACAAACAGAGAACACAGGTATAAATACACTGTGGATAATGAGGAATATGGGTGACACCTGGAGGGGGTGAAAACAAGCACAAAGACAGGTGAAACAGATCAGGGTGTGACAAGAGACAAATATGAAACCAGTAATATGGCCAGTGGCATGTATTCATGGATGCCAAGGCTTCCCCAAATAAGTAATATAAAAATATATAAAAATAGAACATTTCATTTGTCTCTTTATGTTTAATAATAACTTACCTTCAATTTGCAAGAGGCTGAATGTCTCTCACAGGAGAAAGCATCCGAGCAAGCAAAATAGCACCCCTCTGTCTCTTTACTTGTAGGCTATCTATCTGATGCTGTCTGGTCCAAATGAGTATGACATTGTTTCCGTCCGTAGGGGGAAGCCAGCGAGCATTTGGCCTCCCATAATAAAAAAAAAAGTATACAAAATTTGCCAATCATCATGGGGCTAAACTGAGCGAGCTCAACTGTGAATGGTCCTGGCGCACCCCAAAAAAGTGACAAAGGAAGCCAGCTTGGATTTTGGCATCCCTCCTATTAAATCCCATTGAAAGCATACGTCATTGACTGAAAAACTTGAATTGTTTCATCTTGATGTATTTTTGTCCTCTGGTGGCTAGCTAGCTACCTAGCTAAAATTGGGCCTTTCCTAAATTAGCCATGGCTGGAGATATGGATTTGGACTTCTGGTTTTACTTAATTCTCCGTACTGGCCAATGATTGTAACGGTGATTCTGATCCAACCATTAATTCATACATTGTGCCCCTGGCCTGAGAGGATGGACATTAAATATGTAGCTAGATGTAGAAGGCTAATGTTAACTAGCTAACGTTGCCCAAGAATGGAAGTTAGGCTAGCGCGCAAGAATTTTAGCCAGGTATCCGAGGACAACAAACAATAAAAGTGAGTACTGTGTGACTGTATTGTCTTCCCCAGTGATTTTACCCACGCACCGCTACTGCATATGGCAGCAAACGGAGGCATGTCAACATATCAACTTTCCCCAAAGTAAAGTTTATGAATTGCTGTGCCATTATGCAGAAGTTCATTTGTACAGCCGTTTAACTTGCAAGGATGGGCATTCTCAAATGTATTAATTATAGGCTACCGCAACATTCTATGTTTCCTATTTTTCTCATGTTAAATATTAGCCATTATCAGTATCGGCCGTCAGTAGGCCTAATAACAACACATATTCAACTGTTAACTTACTGTTAGTTCCCTTTAGTTGGTATAGCCTACATTATCATTCCATTTAATTGCGTTGCTTTGCTTACCTTCATTTGCTTCCCCTGTAAATGCTGTCACGGCCATGTGGTTGTTGCTGGGGATCATTAGTAACAGTTGATAATATAGGCTAATTGTAGGCTAACTAAATCGTTATGGAGAGCGCAGATCAAGCCATAGCAGTTTGAACTCGAAGCATGGCGCCATATTTGGATGTGTCATCCCAGAGTTCCATGGTTATTGCAGGAAATAGAGGAGGATATAGCCTACTATTGTACACTATTCTCCCTATTATAATTCTATGTACACTAATCTTCTAACATTACCATGGGTTAAAGAACTGAATATGGCAATTTTCAGAATGAATCAAACCACTGTATTTTTGATTCATCAATATATTCTAAGCATAAAAGCATCTAAACCAGTTTGTGTTGTGTTGAGTTGAAACTGAGATTAATATGAATATATTTCGTCTTTCTTTCATTAATTCCAATTTTCTGAACCCGTTCTCTCAATGTATTCTAGTCTGTCAACAAAATCATGATTAAAGATATACTGTATGTAAAGGGATGGCTTAAAAGATAAATGTTCTAAAATCCCTGTTTAATGAAAATCCTGTTTAATGAAAATCTGTTGGCCAGCAAGTGGGAGTGTTTTCAGTGGTTGAATTACATTTATTCAGAGCGCTCAAGGGAACAATGCCTGCAAAGCCCGTTATGCACCTTCTTAAGGTAATTCTGAATACCAACTATTGAGAAGTGCATAGGAAATGTGTGCACAAGAAAGGCATAATTTTCTACTTTGGAATTGGGCCCTATGTACATAAAGTAATGAGAGAAACAATGTTTATTCCACCCATTTACTAAGATTAAGGAAACCTGGCACCATCCCTACGGTGAAGCATGGTGGTGGAAGCATCATGTTGTGGGGATGTTTTTCAGCAGCAGGGACTGGGAGACTAGTCGGGATCGAGGGAAAGGTTAACGGAGCAAAGTACAGAGAGATCCTTGATGAAAACCTGCTCCAGAGGGCTCAGGACTTCATACTGGGGTGAAGGTCCAACAGGACAATGACCCTAGGCACACAGCCAAGACAACACAGAAGTGGCTTTGGGACAAGTCTCTGAATGTCGTTGAGTGGCACAGACGGAGCCCGGACTTGAACCCGATCTAACATCTCTGGAGAGACCTGAAAATGGCTGTGCAACAACGCTCCCCATCTAAGCTTGAGAGGATCTGCAGAGAAGAATGGGAGAAACTCCCCAAATACAGTTGTGCCAAGCTTGTAGCGTCATACCCAAGAAGACTCAAGTCTGTAATCACTGCCAAAGGTGCTTCAACAAAGTACTGAGTAAAGGGTCTGAATTCTTATGTA
The DNA here is from genome assembly GCF_045679555.1 of Salvelinus alpinus. NCBI lineage: Eukaryota > Metazoa > Chordata > Actinopteri > Salmoniformes > Salmonidae > Salvelinus > Salvelinus alpinus. The sequence continues at coordinate 13,068,848 of NC_092120.1, read as the reverse complement.
AATGTGATATTAAAAAAAAATATATATATTATTACTAATATGCAAACATTTCTAAAAAAAGTTTTTGCTTTGTCATTATGGGGTATTGTGCGTAGATTGATGAGGGGGAAAAACTATTTAATCCATTTTAGAATAAGGCTGTAACGTAACAAAATGTGGAAAAAGTCAAGGGGTCTTTATACTTTCCGAATGTACTGTGTTTGTGGTAAAGGGCTGCTTGACTTTCCCTGTTCTTGCTCTCTTGCAGGCATGCACACGCGCACACACACACACACACACACACAACACTCCAGACCCTGTGGGAATGGCAGTGTGGTGTCCTTGCATGGGCGGTGTTTATAGGATGTTATCTGTCTCAGTGCCTGCCCCTCATCCCTCTGAATGGGTTCCTGTTGGAATGCTCGGAGGGGATAGAGGAGTTCCAAATGGGGAGTCATGAGAGAGAGACAGAGAGAGAGAAAGAGAGAGAGAGAGAGAGAGAGAGACTACATATACATCCAAACACTAGGAGGCTGGTGTTCAGAGGCACAGTTGGTTAACTGGACTGCACCCCCTGTATACTTTATTGAACTATCAGAGGTGAGTTTCTTCCTCTTTTCTTTATCATGCTCTATCTTGTTTAACTATCTGGGCAGTTTGAATTACCATCAAGGGTGTCAAGTTTTGTTTACCCAGATTTTCTATTCTTTGATGAACTGATCTTGTTTGAGAAGTATAGGGTACATCTGAGACCTATATGAAAATGTGAGGAACTGATATTGAAAGATCCAAAAAGACAAAATACCTCTTGTAGGTTACAAAAATACTTTTTGGCTAGCCTTTTTCCTTACCTTTGAATTATGTTTCTCAGAGTCAACTGTTTTTGTTTTACAGGGGAAGACTTCACATATCCCAAACCAGGAAAATTTCTCAGTACGTTTTTTAATTATTTTTTTATTAGAATGCCTTCAGTTAAATGTTGTGATGACTAACAAGTGAATTCTACTAAATAAAGCATACTATTTCATGGCAAATTAACCTGGTAAACACCTCACTGCTCTCACAAAACGAATACACACCAAACCAGTTATAATTTTAAAAGATAAGGATACAAATGCTTTCATTAGAAACAACAACACTATTAATGACAATTTGAAAAGCTTCTATAAAAATCTATATAAATCAGAATTAAACAACAGTTGGACTGATCCTAAAGCCTCTTAGACTCAACAACACTGAAGCAACTATCAGCAGACAAAAAATAATCACTAAGAATAGAAATACATTATCTGATGAATTTGCTTTATAAGGGGGCAGAAGACAGGGATGTCCTCTCTCCATACTCCTGTTGGCACTGGCAATTTAACCACTTGCAGAAAGAATTACACAGGACCTAAACATAACAGGTATTAGTATTGGTAAACATGAATATAAACTAAACTCATTTGCTGATGATCTCCTGATATAGCTGACTAATATTGAAAACTCAATGCCCCCACTTGTTACAAACATTTTTAGAATACTAGAAAATCTAAGGATTTAAAATGAATGTGGAAAATAACTTAAATAATGGCAATAGGAGAAAACAGAATAACTCACAAACAATAACTTAATAATGCTTCATAAGTGACAACAAATAACAAATATATAAAGATAACTTTATCCCATTACTCAATAACATGAAAGCAGATTTAATTAAATGCAGCAATATTCCCATAAATCTGAAAGGTAGAATAAACTTATTTAGAAAGGCATGGCTCCCAAATTACTCCACTGAAGACAATCTTTAAAAAAGTATACTCAGTCATATCAGACTTTATACTGTCAAATAAAACTCATAGAATAAAAAAAAGCATTACATCTCCCTAAGTACGAGGGTGGTTTTAACCTTCCAGACTTGGAATTGTATCAAATCGACACCCAAAGCTTTTACTTGGGTGAATCAAAGGCATTCTTATTGAAAACATGTGGGCTAAAGACAGAAACAAAATACCACAATTTAAAGCCATTTGGCAGAAAGTATTAAACAACCCAGAAATACCTGGATACGGTGGGAAGGTATTCACACACCTTGACTTTTTCCACATTTTGTTGTGTTACAGCCTGATTTTTAAATTAATTAATTTGAGATTTTGTGTCACTGGCCTACACACTGTACCCCAGAATGTCAAACAGGAATTATGTTTTTAGAAATTGTTGTGGAAATTCTACACAGGGACACTCGAAGTCAATCTTCAATGAATCATTGTTTATTAACAATATGCTGGAGTGGTCAAAGTCAAACTTTGATGCCTAAAGTACCCGTCTGAAGTGAGCTCCTTTCGGGGTAGTCCCGTTAGATCTCATATATACTGGTTACAGACACATTACATAGTCATAATGCATAGGGTTGGTTCCAGCATGTGTCTGGCACTGTCTCCTATTTTAACTTATAGAACATATTCTGGGTGTTTTGCCAGATAGCACTATGGAGGGGCTCATGTCACCCCCCCCCCCCCCCCCCCTTGAATATTTTCAAGGCTGTCTCTTAACAGGATAACATTTTCCATCACAAAATGTTAACAAATTAATAAAAAAAATTGTCAATAAGTTTTCAACCCTTTTGTTGTGGCAAGCCTAAATAAGTCAAAGAGTAAAACATTGCTAAAAAGGTCACATAATACATTACATGTTCTCACTCTGTGTGCAACAATATTTACTTTTATTAATTTATTACTATTATATTTTTTTCACCCCATCTCCGCAATGTTGTGATATCCAATTGGTAGTTAGTCTTGTCCCATTGCTGCAACTCCCGTATGGACTCGGTAGAGGCAAAGGTCGAGAGCCGTGCGTCCTCCATAACGCGACCCCGCCAAGCCGTACTGCTTCTTGACACAATGCTCGCTTAACCCGGAAGCCAGCCTCAGCAGTGTGTCGGAGGAAACACCGTACACCTGGCAACCATGTCAGCGTGCATTGCGCCCAGCCCGCCAGAGGAGTCACTAGAGTGTGATGGGACAAGGACAACCCGGCCGGCCAAACCCTCCCCTAACCCGGACAACGCTGGGCCAATTGTGCGCCGCTTCATGGGTCTCCCGGTCGCGGCTGGCTGCGACACAGCCTGCAATAATAGTGTTTTAACATGATTTTTTAATGACTACCTCTATACCCCAACAATTATTAGTAAGGTCCTTCAATCTAGCAGTGAATTTCAACCACAGATTCAACTACAAAGATCAGGCAAGTTTACCAATGCCTCGCAAAGAAGGGCACCTATTGGTAGATGGGTAAAAAAAAGCTGACATTTTATTTTTACATTTTATTTTATTAAGATCCCCATTAGCCAATGACAATAGCGACAGCTAGTCTTAAAAGACGCCTCACAAGTCCTCAACTGGCAGCTTCATTAAATAGTACCCACAAAACACCAGTCTCAACGTCAACAGTGAAGAGGCGACTCTGGGATGCTGGCCTTCTAGGCAGAGTTCATCTGTCCTGTGTCTGTGTTCTTTTGCCCAACTTAATCTCTTATTTTTATTGGCCAGTCTGAGATATGGCTTTTTCTTTGCAACTCTGCCTAGAAGGCCAGCATCCCGGAGTCGCCTCTTCACTGTTGACGTTGAGACTGGTGTTTTGAGGGTACTATTTAATGAAGCTGCCAGTTGACTTGTGAGGCATCGGTTTCTCAAACTAGACACTCTAATGTACTTGTCCTCTTGCTCAGTTGTACACCAGGGACTCCCACTCCTTTTTCTACTCTGGTTAGGGCCAGTTTGCGCTATTCCGTGAAGGGAGTAGTAATCAGCACAACCGTTTCAGCTGTGCTAACATGATTGAAAAGGGGTTTTCTACTGGTCATTTAGCCTTTTAAAATGATAAACTTGGATTAGCTAACACAACGTCATATTGGAACACAGGAGTGATGGTTGCTAATAATGGGCCTCTGTAAGCCTATGTAGATATTCCATTAAAAATCAGCCGTTTCCAGCTACAATAGTAATTTACAACATCAACAATGTCTACACTCTATTTCTAATCAATTTGATGTTATTTTAATGGACAACATATTTTGCTTTTCTTTCAAAAACCAGTACATTTCTAGGTGACCCCAAACATTTGAACGGTAGTGTACATGTCAGTACATACACACAATAAATAGGTCACATGGGGAAGAGGCGATGTGCTGTTCACTTGCGCTACATGATATGGAACGCAGTACCATGCAATCATGGCTCTGTGTAATACTGCATGTTTCCATTAATTTGTTTTGAACCTGGGGACTGTGGAAAGACCCATGGTTGCATGTCTGTTGTGGTAAGTGTGTGTGTTAGTGCTGTGTGTATGTTGACTATGCAAACTATTTGGAATTTTCTTATAAAAACAAGAAGTGATGCAGTCGGTCTTTCCTCAACTCTTAGCCAAGAGAGACTGGCATGCATAGTATTGATATTAGCCCTCAGATTACAATGAAGAGCAAAACGTTCCGCTCTGTTCTGGGCCAGGTGCAGCTTAACTAGGTCCTTTATTGAAGCACTTGACAATATGTGACCCGTTTCAGGAAACTAGGCATATGTCGTGGTTCACTACTTCACAGGAAAACAGTTATGTAAACTTTTTTTAAATCAAAATGCGTTTTTTGAACATATGAACTTTCATGTGCCTTAATAACAAACTTGTATGCCATTTGTAAATACAAATAAAATTGTTAAATTACGAGCCTAGTTGGTTTAGCCAAAGCAAAAGCAGGCAACTTTCCTGCTAGCCATGTTTGGCTGAGATAATGAGTGGGCTGGACATGCCGAGAGATGAGTTTGGATTGGTCTGTCATATAGCAGGTGTCTGTCTATTTGAGCTGGATAGTATGTATTTTTTTTTAAATTGTACAATGTATTAAAACTGCATAAGTGTTGCTCTCCACTTTCTGGAGGACTGAGTTTTGAAATCAGTGGAATTCAAGTATGATAGTTTGAAGATGTAATCCGGAAGCTAAGGGCAACCATGGCATCCGATAGGAGACACGTCCAACTATGAATGATGTATACGTTACGGGTAAGATAGTCTGGCTAGCTACATTATCAGATATTCCATGTTTCTAATTTTGACAGAAAGAGCCATTTACTTGGCTAGCTATAGCCTAATGTTAGCTAGCTAACAATGAACCTGGTTGGTTAGCTACCTACAGATTCATGCAGGTTAGTAACGTCATGAGTTGTGATTATGGTTCATTGTTTACCTATCTAGCTAACTAATGTTAGCTGGCTTGCTCGCTAGCTAAGGTTACGTGTATGACCTTATTATTTGTATCTCAGAGCAATTTTTTTAGCTAGCTACATGTCTTAACAAAAGACTCCACTATGCAAGTAACCATTTCAGGTGCGCTCGTAAATTCAGTCTGGCCATCTACTCCGATTTCAGAGCACTCTCATCGGAGTGTGCCAGAGAGCGCAGAATAACTGATGAATTTACGAAAGGTCAACACCCGTTGAATATGGCTGGTGTCAGTAAACCATCGGCCCGAGCGTCCGTCGTGCGTTCTGAAAGCGAAACGCTCTGAATTTATGACTGGACAATCTGAAAGCACATTTGCAGTCATCAACGCTCTGGATAACATAACAGCTTAACCAGCTCCGCTAGGGCGAGTAATGTTCAGTGAGCTGTTCTCTCTCACTTAGATGTCTGGAAGTAGATAGCAAGTTAGCTTGGGTGCTTGACTGCTGTTGTTAGTACATTCGGATCAACCCTTAAAGAGATGGGTGGGGCTAAAGCTTAAGAGGGTGTGAAAGATGCTGAATGGGTGTAGACAAAGAAGGGCTCTCCATCAGTAGTACCAAAACTTCAAAGGCTATTTTCTCAAAAGTGAGTTTACAAGTTTCAACTTTCAAAGCAAAATTACTTTCCCATTGTTTCTCAACTGTAGTGTATGAAATACCATTTTGTAGTTCTGAGTCTCTACTTTTATCCAATGTAAAAAATACAATATCACATTTTGCTACACAAGACCGATTTGAGCCAGTCGGTCATATATGATTGGACAATAATCAAGCTAAGCAAAAAAACTAGAACCTGCAGGGCTTGCTTTGTGGAGTGTGGTGTCGAAAAACTATAACAATGAATATCCCTTTGAGCATGATGAGGTTATTAATTACACTATGGATGGTATATCAATACACCCAGTCACTACAAAGATACAGGCGTCCTTCCTTACTCAGATGCCAGAGATGAAAGCAAACCACTCAGGGATTTCACCATGTGGCCAAATGGTGACTTTACAACAGTTACAGAGTTTAATGGCTGTGATAGGATAAACTGAGGATGGATCAACTGAGGATGGATCAACAACATTGTAGTTACTCCACAACTGTCACGTCCTGGCCTTAGTTATCTTTGTTTTCTTTATTATTTTAGTTAGGTCAGGGTGTGACATGGGGAATGTATGTGTTTTTGTAGTGTCTAGGGGTGTTGTATGTGTATGGGGCAGTGTATAGTGTAGTTGTCTAGGTAAGTCTATGGTTGCCTGAAGGGTTCTCAATCAGAGACAGCTGTCATTCATTGTCTCTGATTGGGAGCCATATTTAAGGCAGCCATAGGCATTAGGTTAATGTGGGTAATTGTCTATGTTGTACGTTTGATGCTTGTGTATGCACTTACGTCGTTAGCTTCACGGTTGTTTTGTTTAGTTTGTAAGTGTTTAGATTGTGTTTCATCTTCGTCTAATAAAAGAAGATGTATTTTTCTCATGCTGCGCCTTGGTCCACTCTTTCACCCATAGACGATCGTGACAGAATTACCCACCATAATCGGACCAAGCAGCGTGAATCAAGGCAGCAACAGCGAACACAGGACTATAGGAATTGGGAGGAAATTCTGGACTGCGAAGTACCAGGAGAATATAACCGCCCCAAAGCTGAGCTGGAGGCAGCGAAAGCAGAGAGGCGGCGTTTTGAGGAGCTAGTACAGAAGCAGGAGAAGGATCTGGGCTATAATACCTGGGAGGAGATCGACAGATGGGCGATCGACCCAAGGAGAGTACCGGAGCCCGCCTGGGATTCGATGGAGCAATGTGCAGAGGGATACCGGCGAATGGAGGCAGCACGACGACGCGGTAGGAATCCTGTGAGTCAAGCCCAAAAATTTCTTGGGGGGGGGCTAAAGGGTAGTGTGGCGAAGTCAGGTAGGAGACCTGCGCCAACTTCCCGATCTTACCGTGGAGAGCGAGAGTACGGGCAGACACCGTGTTACGCAGTAGAGCGCATGGTGTCTCCTGTACGTGTGCATAGCCCGGTGCGGTACATACCAGCTCCTCGTATCTGCCGGGCTAGATTGAGTATTGAGCCGGATGTCATGAAGCCGGCCCAACGCATCTGGCCACCAGTGCGTCTCCTCGGGCCGGCATACATGGCACCAGCCTTACGCATGGTGTCCCCGGTTCGCCTACATAGCCCGGTGCGGGTTATTCCACCTCCCCGCACTGGTCGGGCGACGGGGAGCATACAACCAGGTAAGGTTGGGCAGGCTCAGTGCTCAAGGGAGCCAGTACGCCTGCACGGTCCGGTATTTCCGGCGCCACCTCCCCGCCCCAGCCCAGTACCACCAGTGCCTACACCACGCATCAGGCTTCCTGTGCGTCTCCAGAGCCCTGTTGCTCCTCCACGCACTAACCCTATGGTGCGTATCTCCAGCCCGGTACCACCAGTGCCTACACCACGCACCAGGCTTCCAGTGCGTCTCCAGAGCCCTGTACGCACTGTTCCTTCTCCCCGCACTCGCCCTGAGGTGCGTGCCCTCAGCCCGGTACCACCAGTTCCGGTACCACGCACCAGGCCTATAGTGCGCCTCGAGAATTCAGTGTGCACTGTTCCTGCTCCCCGCACTAGCCTTGAGGTGCGTGTCTCCAGTCCGGTACCACCAGTTCCGGCACCACACACCAGGCCTACTGTGCGCCTCAGCAGGTCAGAGTCGGCCGTCTGCCCAACGCCGCCTGCACTGCTCGTCTGCCCAGCACCGTCTGAGCCATCCGTCTGCCCAGCGCCATCTGAGCCATCCGTCTGCCCAGCGCCATCTGAGCCATCCGTCTGCCCAGCGCCATCTGAGCCATCCGTCTGCCCAGCGCCATCTGAGCCATCCGTCTGTCCCGAGCCTTCAAAGCCGCCCGTCTGTCCCGAGCCTTCAAAGCCGCCCGTCTGTCCCGAGCCTTCAAAGCCGCCCGTCTGTCCCGAGCCTTCAAAGCCGCCCGTCTGTCCCGAGCCTTCAGAGCCGTCCGCCAGACAGGAGCCGCTAGAGCCGTCCGCCAGACAGGAGCCGCTAGAGCCGTCCGCCAGACAGGAGCCGCCAGTGCCGTCATCCAGCCATGACCAGCCAGTGCCGTCATCCAGCCATGACCAGCCAGAGCCGTCATCCAGCCATGACCAGCCAGAGCCGTCATCCAGCCATGACCAGCCAGAGCCGTCATCCAGCCATGACCAGCCAGAGCCGTCATCCAGCCATGACCAGCCAGAGCCGTCATCCAGTCATGACCAGCCAGAGGCGTCATCCAGCCATGACCAGCCAGAGCCGTCATCCAGCCAGGATCCGCCTCTCAGTCCGGAGCTGCCCCTCAGTCCGGAGCTGCCCCTCAGTCCGGAGCTGCCCCTCAGTCCGGAGCTGCCCCTCAGTCCGGTGCTGCCCCTCAGTCCGGTGCTGCCCCTCAGTCCGGTGCTGCCCCTTAGTCCGGTGCTGCCCCTTAGTCCGGTGCTGCCCCTTAGTCCGGTGCTGCCCCTTAATCCAGTGGGGTTAATTTGGAGGGTGGCCATTTGGAGGAGGCTACCAAAGCGGGTATTGACAATGGTGGAGTGGGGGCCACGTCCCGCACCCGAGCCGCCGCCATGATGGGGCCCACCCCGGACCCTCCCCTTTCTGTGTCAGGTTTTGCGGCCGGAGTCCGCATCTTTGGGGGGGGGGGTACTGTCACGCCCTGGCCTTAGTTATCTTTGTTTTCTTTATTATTTTAGTTAGGTCAGGGTGTGACATGGGGAATGTATGTGTTTTTGTAGTGTCTAGGGGTGTTGTATGTGTATGGGGCAGTGTATAGTGTAGTTGTCTATGGTTGCCTGAAGGGTTCTCAATCAGAGACAGCTGTCATTCATTGTCTCTGATTGGGAGCCATATTTAAGGCAGCCATAGGCATTAGGTTAATGTGGGTAATTGTCTATGTTGTACGTTTGATGCTTGTGTATGCACTTACGTCGTTAGCTTCACGGTTGTTTGTTGTTTTGTTTAGTTTGTAAGTGTTTAGATTGTGTTTCGTCTTCGTCTAATAAAAGAAGATGTATTTTTCTCAGGCTGCGCCTTGGTCCACTCTTTCACCCATAGACGATCGTGACAACAACACTAAACTAGTTGACAGAGGGAAAAGAAGGAAGCCTGTACAGAATATAACTATTCCAAAACATGCATCTTGTAATACTGCAAAATAATTGACAAAGCAATGAAGTTTTTTGTCCTGAATACAAAGTGTCATATTTGGGGCAGATCCAACACAATACATCACAAAGTACCACTCATATTTTTAAGCATTGTGTTGGCTCTCACTTTATAGGTATGGTTGTCATCGGCAAGGACTAGGAAGTTTTTTTCGGTTAAAAGAAACGGGTTACAGATAAGCACACATGCTAAATCCTAGAGGAAAACCCAGTTCAGTCTGCTTTCCAACAGACACTGGGATACAAATTCACCTTTTAGCAGGTCAATAACCAAAAACACAAGGACAAATATACACTGGAGTTGCAATCCACATGTACAATCCACATGGGCAAAGCTCTTAGACTACCCAGAAAGGCTCAGCTGTCATTAACTTTGTCATTATGGGGTATTGTGTGTAGATGGGTGAGAAAATAAAATACTTAATCCATTTTGAGTTCAAGGGGACGAATACTTTCTGAAAGCACTGTAGGTATGAGAAAGTATGATGTCATTAATGTTTGTGAAATTGTTGAAGGTTGGGCTTTAAGTCCCAGCCAACGTTATGTCAAGTCCTGTGAAATGTTAAGTTGTCTAAAAATAAAATAAAAATCTACTAAATGTTTATAAAATCTACAAAACACTTCTACAAATTCCAATGATTTAATGTATTCTTAAAGCTACAATATGTAATTTTTTTAGGTGACCAAATTCACATAGAAATGTGAGTTAAAGACCTTTCCCATTGAAAGCAAGTCTAAGAAGCGGTAGATCTGTTATTTGTGTGCTATTTCTATGCTTCCCATTCTGAAGTTTCCTTTTTGCATCTTTTACTTCCGGTTTTGAACACCAGCTTCAAACAGCTGAATATATACTATTTTGGATTATGGAAAATGTATTTCACAGCGGTTTAGATGGTACAATTTTCTACACCAGGGGTGTCAAACTCATTCCATGGATGGCCTAGTGTCTGCAGGTGTTTGGTTTTTATGTTTCTTCCTCTTTCCCTTTCAGACATGAACATATTTCAAGATCCTTTGAAGACCTAGTTGGACGTTAGTCTGTGACAGAGCCCTCAAAACGACCAGTATGGCAGAATGGGTCATGCAGAACAAGGACAAGATCGAGAAGGCGGTGGAGATCATGGGACAGGCCTCTGCGATCCTGGCAGCCACTGTGGGCCAGCTCCATCCCATCCTGGAGGCTGTATTCTTAGTATCCAATGCGATCTTCAGCAACCCAGAAGGTGAGGATGCCCGCTATCTGACTAATCAGTTCAGCATGGTCAACCAGAAACTGAAAGGCATCCAGGCTGAGAACAACCAAATCGCTGTGGAGCTAGAGAATATCTCCATGAATAAGCAGAACTTTGACCGTGAGGCTAAAATTCTCAGCCAGCATGAGAAGTACCAGGACTTTGTCAACGCCAAACCCGAGTCAAAAGAGAAGAAGATGGAGAAGTTCCTCAGCCATTATGAGAACATGGACGCAGACTTGAACCTGGACGCCCTCTACAATGATCTTACTGGGGACAATATCTCAGGTAAGCCCATGCTGGTTTCCACAGAACAATGGAGTAGAAAGGCGGTAGAAGAGCACTGTGCCAGGCTTAAGAAGCTCTTTGTGGCGGGCATCATTGCTGTCAATGGTTACGCCAGCCTCAAGAAAGGGTTTATGGGGGATGAGATGGTGAAGAAGTGGCTGGAGCGTTGGGAAGATGTTGAGAACCGCATAAAAGCAGTGTTGGATGATTACACTGTCAATTTACACAAAAGAGCCAAAAAGGATATGGACGACCTGCTTAAGGACAAACCTAGCAGTGTTGACCTTGACTTCACTAAATCGATATTGAAAACCCTTGAAGAGAAATATTACTGGGTGAGCTGGTCTGTCAGGGTCTTCAATGACAAGGAGCGTATGTTCTGTTTCAACTGGCTAGTTGGAAAGAAGTACCATGGCAGTGAGGGAGGAGCTAATTACTTTGAAGTGATGACCCAGAACAACATCAAAGTGGTGATCTCTTTCAGTGTTCAGCCTAAGCCTATCAACAAGGTTCAGATCCAGCAAGAGATTGAGGGGCAGAAGCTGAAGAGGAACATGATGGATGTGGCTCAGGTTCTCAGCAGAAGTCTCCCCAACTACCAGGTGCATGCTGTCAGCTACTATAAGGAAGTGGTGGAGTCCAACAACTTCCAAAAGGATTGTTTCTACTATGGAAAACACCAAAAAGTGCACCTATACATTCATGCTGTTTAGGCTTTTGTTTCACAGGGCAATTGAAAATAGAGTAGTTATAATGATTAAAACTACAAATAAAATCATTAAGTTTAGGTGTTTTTATTGATATCTAAAACATAGCTGATGGTTTAGCTGGTGATTGTGGGAAATGTTTATTTGTTCATCGGCTTTGTAGGTTTGTGACTATCAGGATTTGTATCTGTATAAGAATGTATATGAGTAATTTTATGTCAGGCTGTGAGTATCTACTGAACAGTGACAAAGTATGAGAATGTGATACTTCCTTCCACTAAAGAGAAAAGTAAGATACCTTATTTTACCTGCATTCCAGTATTTCATTATGACCATACTGTAAATTAGCAAACCAGCCAGCGTAATAATGTGTACTGAGGACCTAATCAAGCTTATTTTGAAATTGCAGTTTATAGATTCACCACATTGTGCAGATCTAAAGCAAAGACTATTAAAAGAGCCTTAAAACATTACATCTCTGTCTATAGTCATACATTCCTTTTTACAGCTATCATTTGTCCTTTTTATGGTCTTCATTCATAAATCACAATATAAAGGACATTGTGATGGTCATTATTACGCAGTTGTAAAATAGGACTTTTATGTTCTATTACTACGCAGCTGGTACATGCAGTCATCAACATTAATACTGATACTATGTGACAGTTTATTGCTTATGTAACAGTTTAACTTTATGGCGTCCCCTCGCCCTGACCTGGGCACGAACCAGGGACCCTCTGCACACATCAACAACAGTCACCCACGAAGCATCGATACCCATCGCTCCACAAAAGCCGTGGCTCTTGCAGAGCAAGGGGAACCACTACTTCAAGTCTCAGAGCAAGTGACGTCACCGACTGAAAGGCTGCTAGCGCGCACCACCGCTACCTAGCTAGCCATTTCACATTGGTTACACTTACATTCTGTTACGCGGAGCGGAGCAGGTTAACCCAAGAGCAGACTCAGACGAGGAGACTGGGATAAGGTAACCAAGGTATGTATTAAAAAACAGAGGGAAGATAGGGTGCAGGCCAGGGGAAGCTTGGGCGGGTTGCAGGGAGCCAGGTGCTGAGGCTGAGGCTGGAGCGAGGGGAGTTGGGGAGTTGGGGCTGGGTAAGCAGGTCCGAAGAGGAATCCAAGGAAGCGGTAGAGTGGGGGGTCCAGGACAGGGTAGCAGGACTGATGAGACATGGGACTGGAGACAGGGACCAGAGTCAGAGAGGACAGAATTGTAGCAGAGAGGAAAACAGTGTCAGGCAAGGGAAAACAGGCACAACACGAAAACAGGATCTATGCAGGAACAAACTGCTAAAACCGCAGACTGACTGAGCAGAGGTTACGATCTGTCAGGATGGAAGTGGCAGGGCTGAGTATTTGTAGAGGTTTTGATTATGGAACAGATTGCAGCTGGTGGGGATCTGCTCTGCCTCCAGCACACCTGTCTCTGCCCACACAATCACACACACACACAGAGAGAAAGAGGGAGAGAGCACTGGGGGAGTGGCGGCAGGTTAGGGAGACACAGGATGAGCAGTAGAGGGCGTGGCAGGCACAGATGTAACACATTCCTCCCTAAAAAAATCATCAGCTCATACAATATGAAACACTTTTTATCATCAGCAAATGTTATAATAGTATTATACTTTTTTCAGTTATTTGTCAAAGGAATGTTGCCAACTTAGCGACTTCGTATTCAGACCCCTCTGGTGACACATTTTCAAAAAATCGACTAGCGACAAATCTAGGGACTTTTTCTGGTCTTATTGGAGACTTTTGGAGACTGTGACGTGAAAGCACGTATCGTTCTTACTCTTCTTAACGAGCAGCGGGTGCTGCCGTGGCGCCCACCCCCGTCCCAAAGCACTCACAGGCGGCCCAGTCCTCGCGCAGCAGTCCCTCCCAGCTGCAGTCAGAGCAGGAGATGTTCACCCCTACGCGTCCAGACTGCAAATGAATTGTGCATGCGGGAAGCTGCCGTTGGCTGATCCCGCCCTGGCTTACATAAAACATTTCCTTTTACCTGAATTAGGGCCAGACTAGTTACCATCATTTTCCATTGACAGTTTTTTCTATTGTCTCTTTTTGGTCCATTTAGATTATATACAAAAAAAATAAAAAAATGTTATGGTTAAAAATGTTCATGTTTTACTGTGACTTGTTGTGGGCTCCTAAGTGGACCATCAGGTTAAAAACCAAACCAAATTAAGAAAACTAAACAAAAAATTTAAATAAGAAAAAAACTCCGCCAGAGTGTCTCTTTTGGGTCACTTTTGCCGGTCCCAAGCCCGGATAAAGGAGGAGGGTTGGAATTGTGACATTAAAAAAAACAAGGATCGACAGAAGAAAGTTATTTTCTAGTTCTAAACATATTTAGGGTGTTTTTCACGCACTTTTTGTCTCTCCCACGATGTTATTCCTCTCTCCTACAGCGTCCATCACAATTACATGGAAATAAATTACAATTACAATTATGCAAATTAGGTGATGATGTAATTTAGCAACTTCTAACGACTTTTAGGACAGCCAATAGCTATTTTCCTTACTGAGGAGTTGGCAACACTGGGGGGCGGGGGGGGCAAGGGGTAGGAGCGTCGCAAGATTAAGACCATGTTCAGCCATTGTTCTCTCTCTCACGTCCGGTCTTAACAAAAGATTTAAATGGAAGTTGGCATCACTCAAAATAAATTGGATTGCAGCTATGTTCTACACTGCAGCCGTGGGATTGTGAGACAATCGAAAGTGGATTCCCCGTAACCCAATCAGCATCGTGTATGCATGAGGCACCATCCAAAGCCTAATTAATAACTTTACCATGCTCAAAGTTATATTCGGCGTCTGTTTTTTTTACACATCTACCAATCGGTGCCATTTTTTGTGAGGCATTGAAAAAACTCCCTGGTTTTTGTGCTTGAATCTGTGCTTGAAATTCACTACTCGGTTGAGGGAAAGTACAGATAATTGTATGTGTGGAGTACAAGGATCGAGAGGTCAGTAAAAAAGCATGTTTATTGAACACGGAATGAGTACCTGCAACATGTTATGTGATTTGTTAAGCACATTTTTACTCCTGAACTTATTTAGCCTTGCCAAAGCAAAGGGGTTGAATAATTACTGACTGAAGACATTTCAGCTTTACATTTTTTATTAATTTCTATAATTTTCTATGAACAAAATTCCACTTTGATATTATGAGGTATTGTTTGTAGATCAGTGACACAAAATCAAAATGTAACCAATTTTAAATTCAGGCTGTAACACAACAACATTTGTAAAAAGTGAAGGGGTGTCAAAAGATCCCTCCCAATGTGCTCTCCAATTTTGGAACAATAATTTCTGCGCTTTGTCATTGTCACTCCTCATCCTAGTAGAACATTAAACACTTCTTCGGGATCAGCGTCCCTTCCACGGGATGGTTGAGCTATTGTGGGCTAATGCAATTAGCATTAGGTTGTAAGTAACAAGAACATTTACCAGGACATAGTGTAACGGCTTTCTTCCTGGGATGAAGGAGAGGACCAAAATGCAGCGCAGTTAGTGTTCAACATGTTTAATAAAGAATGACAATAACGTGAACACTATACAAACTACAAAATAACAAACGTGAAAGCCGAGACAGTCCTATCTGGTGCAGAACACAAACACAGAGACAGGAAACAACCACCCACAACAAACAATGTGAAACAACCTACCTTAATATGGTTCTCAATCAGAGGAAACGTAAAACACCTGCCTCTAATTGAGAACCATATCAGGCAACCCATTAACCAACATAGAAACACATAACATAGAATGCCCACCCCAACTCACGCCCTGACCAACTAAACACATACAAAAACAACAGAAAACAGGTCAGGAACGTGACATAACCCCCCCCTCAAGGTGCGCACTCCGGACGCACCACCAAAAGTCTAGGGGAGGGTCTGGGTGGGCATCTGACCACGGTGGTGGCTCAGGCTCTGGGCGTGGTCCCCACCCCACCATAGTCAATCCCCGCTTCCGTATCCCCCTCCCAATGACCACCCTCCAAATAAACCCACCTAATTTAAGGGGCAACACCGGGATAAGGGGCAGCACCGGGATAAGGGACGGCAGCTCCGGACTGAGGGGCGGATCCTGGCTGGCTGGCTCTGGCGGATCCTGGCTGGCTGGCTCTGGCGGATCCTGGCTGGACGGCTCTGGCGGATCCTGGCTGGACGGCTCTGGCGGATCCTGGCTGGACGGCTCTGGCGGATCCTGGCTGGACGGCTCTGGCGGATCCTGGCTGGACTGCTCTGGCGGATCCTGTCTGGCGGAAGGCTCTGGCTGATCCTGTCTGGCGGAAGGCTCTGGCTGATCCTGTCTGGCGGAAGGCTCTGGCTGATCCTGTCTGGCGGAAGGCTCTGGCTGATCCTGTCTGGCGGAAGGCTCTGGCTGATCCTGTCTGGCGGAAGGCTCTAGCGGCTCCTGTCTGGCGGAAGGCTCTAGCGGCTCCTGTCTGGCGGAAGGCTCTAGCGGCTCCTGTCTGGCGGACGGCTCTAGCGGCTCCTGTCTGGCGGACGGCTCTAGCGGCTCCTGTCTGGCGGACGGCTCTAGCGGCTCCTGTCTGGCGGACGGCTCTAGCGGCTCCTGTCTGGCGGACGGCTCTAGCGGCTCCTGTCTGGCGGACGGCTCTGAAGGCTCAGTACAGACGGGCGGCTTTGCAGGCTCAGTACAGACGGGCGGCTTTGAAGGCTCGGGACAGACGGGCAGCTCTGACGGTTCGGGACAGACGGGCAGCTCTGACGGGTCGGGACAGACGGGCAGCTCTGACGGGTCGGGACAGACGGGCAGCTCTGACGGCGCTTGGCAGACAGACAGCTCTGGCCGGCTGAGGCGCACTGTATGCCTGGTGCGTGGTGCCGGAACTGGAGGTACCGGGCTAAGGACACGCACATTCAGGCTAGTGCGGGGAGCAGCAACAGGGCACACTGGACTCTCGAAGCGCACTATAGGCCTGGTGCGTGGTGCCGGGACTGGTGGTACCGGGCTGAGGACACGCACCTCAGGGCGAGTGCGGGGAGAAGGAACAGGGCACACTGGACTCTCGAAGCGCACTATAGGCCTGGTGCGTGGTGTAGGCACTGGTGGTACTGGACTGGGGCGGGAAGGTGGCGCCGGATATACCGGACCGTGCAGGCGTACTGGCTCCCTTGAGCACTGAGCCTGCCCAACCTTACCTGGTTGTATGCTCCCCGTCACCCTACCAGTGCGGGGAGGTGGAATAACCCGCACCGGGCTATGTAGGCGAACCGGGGACACCATGCGTAAGGCTGGTGCCATGTAAGCCGGCCCGAGGAGACGCACTGGTGGCCAGATGCGTTGGGCCGGCTTCATGACATCCGGCTCAATACTCAATCTAGCCCGGCCGATACGAGGAGCTGGTATGTACCGCACCGGGCTATGCACACGTACAGGAGACACCGTGCGCTCTACTGCGTAACACGGTGTCTGCCCGTACTCCCGCTCTCCACGGTAAGCATGGGAAGTGGGCGCAGGTCTCCTACCTGCCCTCGCCACACTACCCTTTAGCCCCCCCCCCCCCCCAATACATTTTTGGGGTTTCTTCACGGGCTTCCAGCCACGCCTCCGTGCTGCCTCCTCATACCACCGATCTTGGGCTTTCGCTGCCTCCATCTCCTCACGAGCGCGGCGATATTCCCCAATGTAAGCCCAGTGTCCTTTTCCCTCCAGTATTTCCTCCCATGTCCAGGATTCCTGTGTAGTGGGCCACTGCTCGTACTCACGCTGCTTGGTCCGGGTTTGGTGGGTGGTTCTGTAACGGGTGTTCTCCTCCTCTTCGCTTGAAGAGGAGGAGTAGGGATTGGACCAAAAAGCAGCGTTGTTATATGACATAATGAATTTATTAAAGTAAAGACGAAAACACACGAAAACACTTTAACAAACTACAAAACAACAAACGACGCAGACCGACCTGAACATAGAACTTACATATACACGAAGAACGCACGAACAGGTACAGACTACAAACAAACCGAAACAGTCCCGTGTGGCGCTACAAACACAGACACAGGAGACAACCACCCACAACAAACAATGTGAAACAACCTACCTTAATATGGTTCTCAATCAGAGGAAACGTAAAACACCTGCCTCTAATTGAGAACCATATCAGGCAACCCATTAACCAACATAGAAACACATAACATAGAATGCCCACCCCAACTCACGCCCTGACCAACTAAACACATACAAAAACAACAGAAAACAGGTCAGGAACGTGACACATAGACATATCTGATATTGGCAGAAAGCTTAAATTCTTGTTAATCTAACTGCACTGTCCAATTTACAGTTGTTATTTTAGTGAAAGAATACCATGCTATTATTTGAGGAGAGTGCCCAATTTTGAACATGAAAAGCTATTAATAAACAAATTAGGCACATTTGGGCTGTCTTGATACAAAATTTTGAATGGAAATGCAATGATTCATTGTATCAGTCTAAAACTTTGCCCGTACACTGCTGCCATCTCATGGCCAACATCTGAATTAGACCTGGGCTGCAATAATACATTATGGCCTTTCTCTCATTTCAAAGATGATCGTACAAACAAATACAAAAGAATGGTTGTTTTTTTCTTTGTATTATCTTTTACCAGATCTATTGTCTTATATTCTCCTACATTCCTTTCACATTTCCACAAAGTTCAAAGTGTTTCCTTTCAAATGGTACCAAGAATATGCATATCTTTGCTTCAGGGCCTGAGCTACAGGCAGTTAGATTAGGCTAAAATTGAAAAAAATGGGCGGATCCTTGAGCGGTTTTTAGTGAAAGATTTCCATGGAAATTGGCATCACTCCGAATAAATTGGGTTGCAGCTATGTTCTGCTCTGCAGCCGTGGGATTGTTAGCCAATCAAAGGTGTATTTAAGAGTAACCCAATCAGCATGCATGAGTCACTCCCACAACATTCCCTTACATGGCACAGAGAAAGAGAGAGATAGAATGACGGAGAGAGGGTAAGAGAGAGGGGGGGAGAGAGAGAGAGTGAGAGAGAGGGGGAGAGAGAGAGCAAGAGAAAGCAAGAGAGAGACGGAGAGAGAAGGGGTCAAAACATCAGCTACATGAGAAGGTAGGGTGACCGGTGAACAGGTCAGGGTTACTTAGCCGCAGGAAGAACAGCAGAAGCTGTGTCAGCAGCACGACAAGGTAGCACATCCGGTGAACAGGTCAGTGTTCCATAGCCACAGGCAGAAAGTAGAAACTGGATCAGCAGCACGACCAGGTGGACAGACAGAAGTTGTCATGCCAGGTAGTACTGAGGCATGGTCCTTGGGGTCAAGTCCCCCGGGAGTGGTTGAGAGAGAGAGAGAATAACAGATTCCAATCAAAGTGCCTATGTCGTTTAACAAACTCCAGGCTATTACATTTGTTGAATAAAATTAAAATGAAGCTCTTTGGCCACGCATACCAGTTGTGGGCTTGGCGTTAAAGTAAGGAAGCATAAGCAGAAGGGAACCCCATATCTACTGTAAAATATGGAGGTGGCCCTTTGATGTTATGGGGCTATATTGCTTCCGCTGGTTCTGGGGCCCTTGTTAAGGTTAACTTTAACTTCATTAGGGTAGGGGGCACTATTTTCACCTCCGGATGAAAAGCGTGCCCACAATAAACTACTCAGGCCCAGAAGCTAGGATATGCATATAATTGGTAGATTTGGATGGAAAACACTCTAATGTTTCTAAAACTGTTAAAATAATGTATGTGAGTATAACAGAACTGTAAAGGCAGGCGAAAACCTGAGGAAAATCCATCCAGGAAGTGCCATTACTTTGAAATGGCTGTTTTTCCAATGAAAGCCTATCCACCATTTAAAGGGAAGGGGCCCATATTCCGTTCCCTATGGCTTCCACTAATTGTGAACAGGCTTTTATTCTGAAAAATGAGGGAGAATGACAACATTGAGTGAGTGGACATGCAGATATTAAATGCGTGGCCGTGATTCCTCCTCTCTTTTAGGACCTATCCTCAACATCACAGCGAAGAGCCTTGGGAATATTTGAGAAAAAAAATCTTAACTGGAGCTGTTGTGGCTGATCGGGCGTAAAGGACAAGTCGAGCCACTACCAGGTAAAGAAACATTGTGCTGTTGTAAGACAAATGGGTTTCTCTAACAACAAGACAGGGGTAAAGGCTGCAAGGTGTGCCAAATGTTTCTCATGGGACTTAGCTAAATACATGCGTAAATGTACCCATACATCTCCATCAAACATGGGCATGAATGAAAACACTGAATTATTATGTTATTCGACCTACCCAACTACAATAGTTATTAATTGCAGTTGGAGTAATACAAATGTAAAAGTAAAATAAAGACGTTTAAAAATTTGCTGTAAATTGTTCATCTTTTAAACATTGGAAAATACAACACAGACTGTTGGTAAAAATATAATCCAAGATATTCAAATAAAACACATCTAATTTGTGTTTATTTATTAAGGCTTGGTTAATTGGACATCATGTATTTGAAAATGGCACAGTGTCTGTATGACCGTCCATCCTCTACAGATTGTGGACTGATCAAGGACGTAATAATTTAGCCTATTAGAGTTTGCAGACAAGGGATGAAAGGAGATTTTTTTGAATATATTGCTTGGGCTTGGTTGGTTCTGAAACCAAATGAGGCATAAACAGACCCAGTAAAGGGCTGCTCACACCTCTGTCTATTTCAGTCATTTTATGTCATGATAAATGTATTATCTCCTTTTGGCTTTAGATTGACATTTGTTTTACATGCAAATGTTGCATCTCATTCAATATTATACAGATTTTTACCTTTGACCTTGACAATATCAGACATATAAAAATGTAGCTCTTGTATACAAGCATCTCTAAAACGTGTCTGTAAATAGTGGCATTCCAGGCCAGTAATTATACTTGCTGCCTGACTACTGCACTTTATTGATTAAATTATGAAATTCAATGTTTTTCTTTTCATTGACTGTCAATCAGTAAAGGGGCAATCAGCAGTAGAAACTATTACTAATATGACACAAGGCGAGACCCAGATGCAGACACAGGAGGCAGATGGTTGCAGTTTAAGATGTTTAATAATCCAAACATAAGTAGTAAAGAGAATGGTCATGGACAGGCAAAAGGGCAAAACCAGTTCAGAGTCCAGGAGGTACAAAGTGGCAGACAGGCTCGAGGTCAAGGCAGGCAGAATGGTCAGGCAGGCGGGTACAGAGTCCAGAACAGGCAAGGGTCAAAACCAGGAGGACTAGAAAAAGGAGAATAGCAAAGGCAGGAGTATGGGAAAAAACACTGGTTGACATGGAACATACAAGACGAACTGGCACAGAAACAGGAAACACAGGGATAAATACACTGGTACAGAGAGACAGGAAACACAGGGATAAATACACTGGGGAAAACAAGCGACACCTGGAGGGGGTGGAGACAACAACATGGACAGGTGAAACAGATCAGGGAGTGACAATTACAAAACACCCTCCCCACCGCTGTTTTGGTAAAAAGCTGAGGGATGGGGCTGGAGAAATGTAACATGAAAATAAAAATCATAAACAGAGATATGGATGTAAGGAATGACCATCCATTATATAATAGTTATAATTTAACCAAGTTTTGAGTATTTATAGTGTTTGTTTGCATTTACTTTGTTGAAAAACATTGAAGTAAAACAAGCTTATATTTTAGGTTCTGATGGTGTACAACAGTTGAACTTAGCTTATGAGACATTTATAAGTTATATTCTTTAATCAATGGGTACATATCATTACTTTATAAGTCCAAAAAATGTATGTAGGAACTGCTGATTGCCCCTTTAAGATGTAATAGTGATGTGGCTCATAAATGTGTGTTTTGGTCTTTAACAAGGTTATCAATGTTATTTGTAAATGTCCAATAGCGATATCTGAATTTATCATTTTATCTGTGTTACTCTGCAGGGAAACTCACAGACTGCGCCTCCATAAGGGGTTGAATGTCAATTGTTATTATAGGGAATTCAACCACTTTACTTGAGAGCAATGTGCAGCTTTTCCGTCCTGATTTTGAGCATAATTTCTGAAGACCGGCACACCTAAACAAGCATGGCAAGTCCTCTGAAGAAGGTGGTGACCCAGAAGAAATACGCCATCGAGGCTGTGATGGAGAGTTTTGAGGTGAGGGGCTGAGGTGTTGGCCAGCGCAGTAGGGGAGCTCTTCCCTCTCTGTGAGGCAGCCGCCCCTGTCCTACAACTAGCCCAGGACAACGTGAAGAGCAAAGAGGTCTGCTGTGTCAAAGAGCAGTTCCTGGCGGTGAGGAACAAGCTGGACGTACTGTTCACCCAGCTGGAGAATAATGACTGTGAGATTAGGAAGGGCCGGCTGGATTCCCAGTACTTCTCGGTGGAGGAGAGCATCAGGAACCAGTTCTGGAAGTACATGGACATTCTGGAGGCCAAGCCACAGTTTCAGGAGGTCAAGACGAGGCTGTTTCTGGAGCACCGGAGGGGAGAAGAACCTGTATGTGCTGTATGATGCTCTGATGGGCACCAACAGCTTTGGGGAGTCCATCTTGGAGGTGGTGGACAGGTAAAGTGTTCTTAACCATGCTAAATGAGCCTTTATGCACCGGTGGAGCATGGCTTTGTTGAGTATTTTAGTTTGAGAACATTTGTGGCATGAATTTGAACTGTTCACTTGTGATTATGGAAAATAGGATGATTACTTTTATTGTTATTAACAACAGCTGAGTGGTTGGTTCTCCATCTGTCTCAAGTATGAGGCGAGAAACAGGCGCCTACTGGAGGGCTTCTGTGTGAGGATGAAGGAGCTCCTCTGCCTGGGCCTAATTGCCCTGCCAGGCTTCTGTGCCCTCACCAAGAGACCAGATGAGGAACAGGAAACCATCCATAACTGGAACAGCAGTTATGAATACCCCATGCAGTTTGTCCTAGCAAGAAACTTTGGTTGCAATTAGATTCACTGTATTGAAATCTGAATGTTTGCTCATTTGAGGCAGTGTTACATAGCCCAGTGTTTGCAGAGTATTTCATTAACTGTATACGCATTTTATTATCAGTGACTAACTACTACCATAGCTTATGACCACATGTTACTCAATACTCTCTCATAGTTAAATAGCTTAACTCAATGCATCTTACCCTACTGCCAAATACTCACCATTTTTGTGAGGAATAACCTTGCTGCCCACAATTCCACAGAGATGATTTTGCTGAGATTGCAGCTGATGAGCTGTGCTCTCATTTTGTCTCTCTGCGACACAGGCTGGCCTACATTACAATAAAAGAGAGCATGGAAGCTGTTTTGCCATCCGGGAAAACGACTTGGCACTCAGTGTTTTCTACTGTGCCTTGTCTTCACAATACACTCAAAGTCTTGCTTCTGAACTCATATCAAGCATGCTGCAGTAGCAGAACTTTAATGGTATTACCTCCCGAGCTGTGCCTATTTGTGAACACATTATTCATGCCAGTTGTTACAGCATGGATGTGAAGTGATGTTTAATTAACTAATCTTTCTAATTCGTACTAATTCAGTCAAAATAAAAACATCATCCAAATTCTACATTTGTCATTATGCTTCGTGACAATAAACGGCAACACATCAGCTGTTATTGGATGTATATATGAGTGTGTCTTGCCTGTCTTGTTTATACATGTTGACGTCTATTGCCATTAAAGCAAGCTAGTGCACCTGCACTCACCGGGACCCTTACTAATTTAATTGATATTTACACATAAGTCAGCGTTTCCTGTCCACAGCTTTGGTTTGATAGTCTATGAATAACCTTTGGCTGCGCTAATATCCTGAAGACGAGCTCCAAAGTGCTTGGATCAGCATAATGGAATCACTCATTAGCCGTGTTGGAGGTGGAGAGCGGTGGAGACGGCCAGCAGTTCTGGGTCGGTGGAGTAGCTGTATGGTTCTGCTAGGGCTTTAGCCTCAGTGCTACGCTATCGTAAATCAAGCCTGTCAAAATTCATTGAGTGCAGTCTGTAATATACAGTGCAGTAGGAAATATATCTATTTTAATCATCCCCGTGTCTTCCATGCACCCTCTCTTAATGTGTCTATGGGATGTATGGGGGGAAAAGGGTTAGGATCTTTCTTGTTTACTTGGATGGCTTTATGCGATAACATTGCTACTCTCTGAAGGTTGAGTTTCATAGTCAAGGGTATGAGTTCCATAAGAAGGGTCTCATTGATCATACATTTACCACCATTGAAAAACAGGGGGTGTTGAAAAGAAATTGCTGCAGACCAATTGGTGTGTTAAATAGTCACCATGAAAGAGCACTTCTCTTCAAACACACCACAAACCTGTCCTGCAGACCACTGGTGAAATGCAATGCAAAAAAAGTTGAATTGCATTACCAACTTTTCCTCAGGAGGATGGGAAGTTGGGGTAAACATGGCATCCCTGGACGTAATTGTGCTCTTCATGCAGCCTAGCATAGCTTGCTATAATATATACAGTGCCTTCGGAAAGTATTCAGACCCCTTGACTTTTTCCACATTTTGTTACGTTATTACAGCCTTATTCTAAAATGGATTACATTTTTTAAATCCTCAGCAATCTACTCAAAATACCCCATAATGACACAGTGAAAACAGTTTTTTAGAAATACCTTCTTTACATAAGTATTCAGACACTTTGCTACTGGACTCGAAATTGAGCTCAGGTGCATCCTGTTTCCATTGATCATCCTTGAGATGTTTCTACAACTTGAATTCAATTGATTGGACATGATTTTGAAAGGCACACACACACATATATATATATACATATATATATATATATATATATAAGGTCCCATAGTTCCGGGACAGGATTGTGCCGAGGCACAGATCTGGGGAAGGGTACCAAAACATTTCTGCAGCATTTAAGGTCTCCAAGAACACAGTGGCCTCCATCATTCTTAAATGGAAGAAGTTTGGAACCACCAAGACTCTTGCTAGAGCTGTACGTCCGGCCAAACTGAGCAATCGGGGGAGAAGGGCCTTGGTCAGGGAGGTTACCAAGAACCCGATGGTCACTCTGACAGAGCTCCAGAGTTCCTCTGTGGAGATGGGAGAACCTTCCAAAAGGACAACCATCTCTGCAGCACTCCACCAATCAGGCCTTTATGGTATAGTGGCCAGATGGAAGCCACTCCTCAGTAAAAGGCACATGACAGCCCGCTTTGAGTTTGCCAAAAGGCACCTAAAGACTCTCAGACCATGAGATAAAAGATTATCTGGTCTGATGAAACTTAGATTGGACTCTTTGGCCTGAATTCCAAGCGACACGTCTGGAGGAAACCTGGCACCATCCTTACGGTGAAGCATGGTGGTGGCAGCATCATGCTGTGGGGATGTTTTTCAGAGGCAGGGACTGGGAGACTAGTCAGGATCAAGGCAAAGAACAGAGCAAAGTACACAGAGATCCTTGATGAAAACCAGCGCTCAGGACCTCTGACTAGGGCGAAGGTTCACCTTCCAACAGGACCCTAAGCACACAGCCAAGATAACGCATGAGTGGCTTAAGGACAAGTCTCTGAATGTCCGTGAGTAGGCCAGCCAGAGCCCTGACTTGAACCTGATCTAACAACTCTGGAGAGATCTGAAAATAGCTTTGCAGCAATGCTCCCCATCCAACCTGACAGAGCTTAAGAGGATCTGCAGAGAAGTATGGGAGAAACTCCCCAAATACAGGTGTGCCAAGCATGTAGCGTCACACCCAAGAAGACTCAAGGCCGTAATCGCTGCCAAAGGTGCTTCAACAAAGTACTGATTAAAGGGTCTGAATACTTATGTAAATGTGATATTTCACTGTTTTTGTTTTGTCATTGTGGGGTATTGTGTGTAGATTGACGAGGAAAACAAACAATTTAATACATTTTAGAATAAGGCTGTAACGTAACAAAATGTGGAACAAATCAAGAGGTCTGAATACTTTCCGAAGGCAAGTATTGAAATAATTGCAACTTCAAGATTCATAGGTTATTTGAGTTTGTGTTTTGTTGTTTATGTTTTTTAATACAGGATTGGAGCCATGTTGTTACTGTCCATGGTCTGTTTATCTCTACTGTAGGTTGGTGGTTAGTTCGGCTGTTATTGCAGAAACCATACAGCATAAGCCCATGGAACCTCTTGTATTCATTAGTGGTTCTGTGTGCTTTCCTGGGTAACATCTATTGATCCATGGAGCTCTACTCCTGTGTAAAGAGCTTTCCCTTTGATAGCACGTCAATTCCAACTGCCACTATGGAACGACAAAAGCATTTGTTTGCTAGGCTGCTCTATTGAGGGAATCTGCTTTGCGGTGAAGGAGCCAAGGTTATCTTGTTCATCTGTTTAAAAAGATTATCTGGATTTCTCCATCATGAATGAGAAGTGCTACTCTGACGACAGAGGGCGCTATCAACAAACAGATCAACAGTCTTTTCTAAGACTCTCAGAATTACAGTTTTTCTATGGTGATTCTCCACAATCTACAGTTGTCTCAAAGTAGTTAGCATTACAATTTGACGCTATTTAACATATATTGTGCATGACTATGTTTGACTTTTAATACCAGATTATTTGCAATATGTGGTAAAATGATAAACCTTTCAAAACCTGAAACTGCTTGATTTTTACTTTCACTTTCATAAAGTATTCAAAGATTCACATAATTCAACAGGACCACATGTAGCTGATGTAAGCAGTGGCACTATTGAATGTCAGAGTATTGATCCCTGTCTTCCATCTCCAAATCGCTCCTAGATACGGATGAAATAGAAAAGAAGCAACAGCTGACATTTCCTTTGGAATCTATGCCTATATACTTCCACTCTGTGACATTCAGCATTGAGTAGACAGGACACAAAATCCATCATGTTGTTTGCACAGAATGGCTGAGCCTCCTAATGTTAAGAGACATTAACGAACAATCAGCAACAGGTTTGTTGGACTTAATATTTTAACCTGCTTAGACATTCTAATAAACTCTATCTAGTAGATCCAAATGCCTGTTTAGAGATCGCAGCCAATATCAATATTTCATAAACAAATGAGTGATTTGATGGAGGGCAGCATCAGAGTGGCCCTGGAGGGTCTGGATCAATGGCAGGATGGCTCTGGCCGGCTGTCTCTGCCAATCCCAGCCAGGATAATGTTGTTACCCATCGGAGTGGACCATCGACCAGCCCGCTGCTCTTTAAGTGGGCTAATCTGATAAAAATCATTAAAACATTTGTTCAGTGACACACAGCTACAGGTCCAGCCCAGCACTCAGGATCAACTCTCTAAAAGGTCTCTCTCCTGGCTGGACGATCTGCATTTAGAGGTTGGGGCTGTAGTCTTGTGAGTGTTCAGCTAGGAGTAGTGGTATTTGGGACTCTATGAAATAGTGTATGGAATGTCTGTAGAACACATCTTTAAGGTGAAACGCCATAGAGAAAGTGTGTCCAGTGAATACAAAACATGTGTTTTTACCATCTGCACTGCCTCAAACAGTTCCCTCATGTTGGGCAACACTTCCGGTCTCCCCTCATGCCCTCAGTGCTCTAACCTCAAGGCCCCATGAAGTTTGTGTTAGTAGTATAGCCTCGACCTCCCCCAGACAAATTCCTCTCCTCATAGCGGTTCATACATCACGTCAGCAGCCAAGAATCTCAGCAGATTTGTCTGTGTCATGGCTGTCTCTCTATGCCCTCTTTCTCTCTCTCTATGCCCTCTCTCTCTCTCTCTATGCTCTCTCTCAATTCAATTCAATTCAAGGGCTTTATTGGCATGGGAAACATATGTTAACATTGCCAAAGCAAGTGAAGTAGAAAACAAACAAAAGTGAAATAAAAAATACAAATTAACAGTAAAAATTACACTTACAGAAGTTCCAAAAGAATAAACACATTTCAAATGTCATATAATGTCTATATACAGTGTTGTAACAATGTGCAAATAGTTAAAGTTCAAAAGAGAAAATAAGTGAACATAAATATGGGTTGTATTTACAATGGTGTTTGTTCTTCACTGGTTGGTTCTTGTGGCAACAGGTCACAAATCTTGCTGCTGTGATGGCACACTGTGGTATTTCACCCAGTAGATTTAAGAGTTTATCAAAATTGGGTTTGTTTTCGAATTCTTTGTGGATCTGTGTAATCTGAGGGAAATATGTGTCTCTAATATGGTCATACATTTGGCAGGAGGTTAGAAAGTGCAGCTCAGTTTCCACCTCATTTTGTGGGCAGTCTTCTCTCTCTCTCTCTCTCTCTCTCTCTCTCTCTCTCTCTCTCTCTCTCTCTCTCTCTCTCTCTCTCTCGCTCTCGCTCTCGCTCTCACTCTCACTCACTCTCTCGCTCACTCTCAATTCAATTCAATGGGCTTTATTGTAAACATGTTTACATTGCCAAAGCAAGTTAAATAGATAATATACAAAAGTGAAATAAACAATAAAAAATGAACAGTTAACATTACACTCACAAAAGTTCTCTCTTTCTCTCTCTCTAGGAGATAAGAGCCAGAACTTCTTGTTTTCTCTCCTCCCCCACACTTACCCTCCTCCCCCAACTACACACAGAGTAGTTCCACTTTTGTACTAAGAGGCCTTCCCCCCGGGGAGTATAGGGAGTGTGAGAGAAAGCATGAGAAAGAGAAAATGGAGGAAGGGAAATCAGGAAATCACACAGCAGCGATCTATGATCGTCAACACACGGGAAGTAATAGTTTGGAATCTACATAGAATCCCCATCTAAACAATCCACGTCATAACTGGCTGTGTGGATTCCTAATTTGACAGTAGACTTTCAGGGAAAATGTCACATGTACAGAAGAGAACCAGCTTCAACCTCAGTCTGGGTGGTTCCCTGTAGCAGGACTATAAATAGTCCCCCGGGCTTCCTTTTATTTGTCTGTACACAAAACCATTAGCAAATTAAAGTTGTAATCTGTATATAGATCTGTGCTCTGTAAAACATGTGCTCTCTCGGTTCGCTCTCTCTGTTCTCTCTTTTTCTCTTTTTTCTCACTTTAGCTCTCTCTCTCTCGCTCTCTCTCGCTCTCTCTCTCTTTACTCTCACTCACCCCACACACACTCACCTCTCGCTCTCTTACATGCACATATACTGTATGTACAACCAGTCACTCCAGAACTTTAGCAGTGATAAAGTACAATACATATCCGTCAAATTGTTTCAGTTTTTTACCTTGTCCTTTGAGAATGATACCATTGCATGTTCTACTTTTGCAACTTGTATGGTGTAAGATTGTCTGTCTGTAAAACAAATGAACATTCTGGAACACAACACTGGTACAAGTATAACTGTATCTAACTATAATGTTGTTGACCCATTACCAGTTTTCTCTATCACAGTCATTAAACTCTGTAACTGTTTTAAAGTCATGATTGGCATCATGGTGAAATCCCTGAGCGGTTTCCTTCCTCTCCAGCAACTGAGTTAGGAAGGATGCCTGTATCTTTGTAGTGACTGTGTGTATTGATACACCATCCAAAGTGTAATTAATAACTTCACCATACTCAAATGGATATTCAATGCTGCTTTTTTACCATCTATCAATAGGTGCCCTTCTTTGCGAGGCATTGGAAAACCTCCCTGGTCTTTATGGTTGAATCTGTGTTTGAAATTCACTGCTCGACTGAGGGACCTTACAGATAATTGTATGTGTGGGGTACAGAGTCCATGCAGGTTATTGTGTGACTTGTTAAGACATTTTTTACTCCTGAACTTATTTAGGCTTGCCATAAATGAGTGGTTGAATAGTTATTGACTCAAGACATTTCAGCATTTTAATTTTGTATTAATTATTAAAAAATTCTAAAAACATAATTTCACTTTGACATTATGGGGTATTATGTTTAGGCCAGTGACAAAAAAAATCTAATTGAATCTATTTTAAATTCAGGCTGTAACACAACAAAATGTGGACAACGTCAAGGGGTGTGAATACTTTCTGAAGGTAATGTATGTTGATTACACAGTTGATGCAGCTACAGTATCTGGCTGTGACCCAACCTTGGAGCCTCAGGCTTTATCTCACGTCTCATAGCACCCACTATGCCTGAGAAGCACTTTCGTGTTTGTTGCTCAACCATTTTTCTAGTAAACTGTCATTCCAACCCACATTTGTTTTCCCATGGGAGTTGCTCAAATCCGGGATGACGAGTGCTAAATCCTCTCTGAAAAGTAACAACTTTTTGTTTGCATAGCAATCCCTCATTCCAAGTAACACAACTGTGGTCATGCGGAATAAAGGATGGTTTCTTTTTATATAAACAGCAAACAGTTTTGACGTGTTTGTCAAAGGCTGCTAAGTCATAGTAAATGACTGTATAATATTTTCAGTTGCAACAATAATCCACAAACTAGACTATTGTGTCAATTAGGGGGTAGTGTGAAATTCACACACCTCTCATCATGACGTGAAAGACTCTTACAGTTTTCCCTCACCCAACCATATTCAGGACAAACTATTTATAGAACAAGTACATCATGTCTATCCACATTATGCAAAAAAAAGTGTACATTTATTGCCCAAACACCACCCTGCATCAATTTTACCCCCTCTCCTGCAAAGTGGTACATGCTGTCTTGGATGAGACACTGGGGGCTTTCCAGTGAACTAAAGTGACATCTTGTGGCAAAGAGGAAACACTATAGCTAGAGGCCAAGGTCAGAAAGATCAAGTAAAGTCAATAGCATTGAGCTAATCTTCTATTTCAAAAGCCATTCAACATGATAAGACACAACCGTCTTTGATAACCGTTCATTTAAGGAAATATACTGTACATGCTACTCAAGTCCA
The DNA here is from genome assembly GCF_045679555.1 of Salvelinus alpinus. Taxonomy (NCBI): domain Eukaryota; kingdom Metazoa; phylum Chordata; class Actinopteri; order Salmoniformes; family Salmonidae; genus Salvelinus; species Salvelinus alpinus. The sequence continues at coordinate 13,038,410 of NC_092120.1, read as the reverse complement.
CACACCGCTCAATATTAGGAAGGTGTTCCTAATGTTTGGTATACTCAGTGTATGTAGCCTATTGTCTATTTTTTGATGAACCCTGGGTTGAATTGAAACAATAGCTGTTGATGACTTCGCAAATGGTATATAGGCCTAAATATTGATGATATATGACTTATAAAGTATGGTTACATTTAATTTGCTCTGTTAAACCTACCCTTTGAAATGACTTTGATAGCAACTGTAACGTCCTGACCAGAGTTATTATGTGTTTTGCTTGTTTAGTGTTGGTCAGGACGTGAGCTGGGTGGGAATTCTATGTTGTGTGTCTAGTTTGTCTGTTTCTATGTCCAGCCTAATATGGTTCTCAATCAGAGGCAGATGGTAATCGTTGTCCCTGATTGAGAATCATATATAGGAGGCTTGTTTTGTGTTGGGATTTGGTGGGTGTTTGTTTCCTGTCTCTGTGGTTGTCTGCACCAGATAGGTCTGTCTCGGTTTTTGCACATTTTGTTATTTTGTATGTTGTTTGTAGTGTTTCACTTGTTCTTTTATTAAACATGTTGAACACTAGCCGCGCTGCACTTTGGTCCTCTCCTTCACCTATGGAAGAAAGCCGTTACAGAAACACCCACCTAACCCGGACCAAGCAGCGTGGCAACGGGCAGCAGCGACAGCAGCAGTGATACAAGGAGGAATGGACATGGGAGGAGATTCTGGACGGAGAAGGACCCTGGGCAGAGCCAGAGGAGTGTCGCCGTCCCAAAGCGGAGCTGGAGGCATCAAAAGCGGAGAGGCGGCATTATGAGGCGCTTGCAAGGCAGAGTGGCTGGAAACCCGAGAGGCTCACCCAAAAATGTCTTGGGGGGGGGCTAAAGGGGAGTGTGGCGAAGCCGGGTTGGATACCTGAGCCAACTCCCCGGGCTTACCGTGGTGTGAGAGGGCGTCGTACTGGTCAGACACCGTGTTATGCGGTAAAGCGCACGGTGTCCCCAGTACGCGTGCTTAGCCCAGTGCGGGCTATTCCACCTTGCCGCACTGGTAGGGCTAGGTTGGGCATCGAACCGGGTGCCATGAAGCCGGCCCAACATATCTGGCCTCCAGTACGTCTCCTCGGGCCGGCGTACATGGTACCAGCCTTACAGGTGGTGTCCCCGGTTCGCCTGCATAGCCCAGTGCGGGCTATTCCACCTCGCCGCACTGGCAGGGCTACGGGGACCATTCAACCTGGTAAGGTTAGAGAGGCTCGGTGCTCAAGAGCGCATGTCCTCCTTCACGGTCCGGTATATCCGGCGCCACCTTCCCGCCCCAGCCCAGTACCACCAGTGCCTACACCACGCACCAGGCTTCCAGTGCATCTCCAGAGCCCTGTTCCTCCTCCCCGCACTCGCCCTGAGGTGCGTGCCCTCAGCCCGGTACCTCCAGTTCCGGCACCACGCATCAGGCCTATAGTGCTTCTCAGCCGGCCAGAGTCTGCCGTCTGCCCAGCGGTGCCTGAACTGCCCGTCTGCCCAGCGGCGCCTGAACTGCCTGTCTGCCCAGCGGCGCCTGAACTGCCCGTCTGCCCACCGGCGCCTGAACTGCCCGTCTGCCCAGCGCCGTCAGAGCTGGCCGTCTCCCCAGCGCCGTCTGAGCCATCCGTCTCCCCAGCGCCGTCTGAGCCATCCGTCTCCCCAGCGCCGTCTGAGCCATCCGTCTCCCCAGCGCCGTCTGAGCCATCCGTCTCCCCAGCGCCGTCTGAGCCATCCGTCTCCCCAGCGCCGTCTGAGCCATCCGTCTCCCCAGCGCCGTCTGAGCCATCCGTCTCCCCAGCGCCGTCTGAGCCATCCGTCTCCCCAGCGCCGTCTGAGCCATCCGTCTCCCCAGCGCCGTCTGAGCCATCCGTCTCCCCAGCGCCGTCTGAGCAATCCGTCTGTCCCGAGCCGTTAGAGCCGCCCATCTGTCCCGAGCCGTCAGAGCCGTTCGTCAGTCAGGAGCCGCTAGAGCCATTCGTCAGTCAGGATCTGCCAGGGCCGCCAACCAGACAGGATCTGCCAGAGCCGCCAACCAGACAGGATCTGCCAGAGCCGCCAACCAGACAGGATCTGCCGGAGCCGCCAACCAGACAGGATCTGCCGGAGCTGCCAACCAGACAGGATCTGCCGGAGCCGCCAACCAGACAGGATCTGCCGGAGCCGTCAGTCAGCCATGAGTGTCCAGAGCCGTCAGCCAGTCATGAGCCGCCAGCCAGTCATGAGCTGCCCTACAGTCATGAGCTGCCCTACAGTCATGAGCTGCCCTACAGTCATGAGCTGCCCTACAGTCATGAGCTGCCCTACAGTCATGAGCTGCCCTACAGTCATGAGCTGCCCTACAGTCATGAGCTGCCACTCAGTCCGGAGCTGCCACTCAGTCCGGAGCTGCCACTAGTCCGGAGTTGCCTCTCTGTCCTGAGCTACCTCTCTGTCCTGAGCTACCTCCAAAATCATGTGGGGGCCTTGGGGAGGATTCTTAGGCTAAGGTCGTGGGCGAGGGTCGCCACTCAAAGGACGCTAAGGAGGGGGACAAAGACAGTGGTGGAGTGGTGTCCTCGTCCACCGCCGGAGCCGCCACCGCGGACAGATGCCCACCCAGACCCTCCTCTTGAGTTGTAGGGGTGCGTTCGGAGTCCGCACCTCAGGAGGGGGGTACTGTAACGTCCTGACCAGAGTTATTATGTGTTTTGCTTGTTTAGTGTTGGTCAGGACGTGAGCTGGGTGGGAATTCTATGTTGTGTGTCTAGTTTGTCTGTTTCTATGTCCAGCCTAATATGGTTCTCAATCAGAGGCAGATGGTAATCGTTGTCCCTGATTGAGAATCATATATAGGAGGCTTGTTTTGTGTTGGGATTTGGTGGGTGTTTGTTTCCTGTCTCTGTGGTTGTCTGCACCAGATAGGTCTGTCTCGGTTTTTGCACATTTTGTTATTTTATATGTTTGTAGTGTTTCACTTGTTCTTTTATTAAACATGTTGAACACTAGCCGCGCTGCACTTTGGTCCTCTCCTTCACCTATGGAAGAAAGCCGTTACAGCAACAGGGAATCTATTTAGTTATTAAGAGATCTCTCAGTAATCATTCTCACGATAGCACATTGGTAATAGTCATTGACAAATATAAGCAGGGCTTGGTTATAATCTTGGATGGGAGACCAAATGAATATCTGTAAGTAGATAAATTATCCAGTAGCTGCTGACCAGTTTTTTTTTTCTTTCTGGTAGCGGATATACAGTAAGGTACAAATTCAACGTATTTGTCTATGTTGGAATTTGGTTACCATGATGACATAATCCTGTGGTTGAAATTTCCATGTCACAATACCTTGACAAATTACCTTGAAGCAACGTTGATTCAACAAGTAGTGCCAAGTGGGATGTAGGATCTTAATTTGTCCAGTTCCATCTCAGGTATAAAATAATCCTGCTGCAGGAAGTGATGATTTGTAACGGGAAAATAGTTTTAATATGCTACATTAGGCTATGGTTTAGGTGTAGCCTACAGCTGCATTTCAGATATACTTGTATGTAGTGGAGACCAATATCTATCTTGTCTTATAAGCTATATAAAATGATGGTTGTTATTGTGTATGGCTGCATTTCGGATACATTTTTGTACATTTAAATGTTGCAGTCGTAGGATCTACAGTAGTAGGACATTTATTCTGTCTGGTGCTTTAGCGTTTGTTCGAGAGAGAAGGAAAACTGGGTTTTCAGTGAATTTATGTAAATCACGAGGCTCATTTGAATGCGGTGCAGGAAAATTCTCAGCGACAACAGAGTGATCACCTGTACATGACATAAGTGACCTAATAACTAAGCAGTATACCATGCCATGAAGTGATATTATATTGTGGTATCACAGTTTATGCTCATATTAGCACTCACATATGTTGATGATACAGACATATGATGTTGATGCACCTACAGTATCTGGCTGTGACCCAACCTTGGAGCCTCCAGCTGTATCTCACGTCTCATAGCACCCACTATGCCTGAGAAGCACTTTCATTTTTGTTGCTCAACCCTTTTTCTAGTAAACTGTCATTCCAACCCACATTTGTTTTCCCATGGGAGTTGCTCAAATCCAGGAATGACGGGTGCTAAGTCCTCTCTTAACATTAACAAATTATAGACCAAGGACATCATGTCTATCCCCATTATGCAAAAATATGTATATTTATTGCCCAAACACAGCCTTGCATCAACTTTACCCCCTCTTCTTCTATAACCTTTTGTCGTGGAAATTCTTACATAGGGGCACTCGAAGTCAATCTTAATGAATCATTTTTTATTGTCAGAGCGCTGGAGAGGTTCCAACCAACTCAATGCACCATAGTAAACATGTCAATCAGGAGCTCTGCCTGGGCAGACTCAGCAGTTGTCTTATATACGGCTATACACAGACAAGTTATATTTGCATAATTTTGCATAATGAATTAATCATTACCGTTTTGTTTCATCCATGTGACAGACCAAAACTGGTTCATTACATGTGACAGACCAATACCTCACGAGGCTTCTTTCTCTCTAAGCTGAGACCTTGAAACTGAGATTTCTTGTTCGTTCTCAAAACAAGATCTGGGCGTACTGCCAAATTGAAGCTACTAATAGTGAGGATTTGTACAGTCAGCCACTTGCATGAACACAGAAATTGGTTATTTAGAACAGCACATGAATAGAACACAGAAATAGCACAAACATTAACATTTCCCTTACACTTTCATTTCAGGAAATATACTGTACATCCTATTCAAGTCTGGAATTATTAGGGCTAGTGTAGCAGTGTGATGTTGTTCCCCTAGATTACGCACCAAATTGCACACAAGGACCAATTCAAATAGGCCAGGTCAAGAGGGGATGTTAGTAATTTGATAATAATAATAATAATTCAGTGTATTTTTTTTATTTAATTACAGCCGCATAGCTAATGTTTTTATTTGGTGTACAAACACTTTTTCATACCAATATTGTACATACAAGTGATGGTAAAAGTTTTGTATATTTTGGTTTGGCCCATCGCGGGTTATCTGTATTCCCATACCACTTTATCGTTCTCTTTTGCCTGACCCTCGGCTAGCAAGGTATGTTGTCCTTGGCTCCGAAACTGTTTAATATAAAACCGTCATAAGGTTATACAATGTACTGTTTTGCAACCATACGTTTGTTATAGTGTGGACAGTGTAGGAATTTATGTTAACAAGTCTCACAGAGCTCACTGACTGGGGTATCTGTTGTAACTTCTGAGTACTTGTGACAGTGGTTGAGTGAGTGTCCATGTGCTCGCGCAGGTGCCGGAGAGCTGTGACTGCACCAAGGGTAACGTTTGTGTTGTCTCTTCATGTGCAGGTATGTCTTTTATTTTGTCAGAATTATGTTCTGTATAGTTTTACTTGTATATGCTGTTGTGCAGCGAGTGTGTGCACGCAGCACCTGTTAATTCCTTTTGGCGCTCTTTTGCCTGACCCTCGGCTAGCAAGGTGCCGGAGAGCTGTGACTGCACCAAGGGTAACGTTTGTGTTGTCTCTTCGTGTGCAGGGCAAATAAAAAGATTTCAACGAGCAGACCATCAGTTGTGGCAGCGTCCTAATTAAAAATACACAACGCAGAATGAACCACGCTACACTAGCAGCATAAGCATTTGGACATGTGCCTCTGTGCCTCACCATCAATCATGAGATTCTGTTGAGATTTTAGTTATATAGACTAAACCGGCATACAAGGATCATCAAAGAGAAGACAAAGAGGTTCAAAGTGTGCCATAATGTCTGCAGATTCATTATGCACAAAAAATAATAAGAGAAACAATGCTTATTCAACCTGTTTATTAACATTAAAGTTGTTGAACAGGAATGTTAAGTTGATTTAATAAGTTATCTTCTTATGGCTGCAGTCCCGGTAACGGGACCAATATGACAACAGCCAGTCGAAGTGCAGGGCGCCAAATTCAAAAAGCAGAAATCTCATAATTAAAATTCCTCAAACATACATGTGTCTTATATCATTTTAAAGGTAATCTTGTTGTTAATCCCACCAAAGTGTCCGATTTCAAATCGGCTTTTCAGTGAAAGCACTACAAACGATTATGTTAGGTCACCACAAAACCACAATAATCACAGCCATTTTTTCCAGCTAAAGATAGCTTCACAAAAACCAGAATAGAGATAAAATGAATCACTAACCTTCGATTATTTTCATCAGATGACATTCATAGGACTTCATGTTACACAATACATGCATGTTTTGTTTGATTAAATTCATATTTATATCAAAAAATCTGAGTTTACATTGAGGCGACCAGATTCACTAAATGCAAAAACATCAAGTGACTTTGCATAGCCCATCGTTTCAACAGAAATACTCATCATAAATATAGATGATAATACAAGTTATACACATTGAATTATTGATATACCTCTCCTTAATGCAACCGCTATGTCAGATTTCAAAAAAACTTTACGGAAAAAGAAATGCACGCTATAATCTGAGACGGCGCTAAAAAAAAGCATACCACAGCTGCAAAGATGGCGTCACCATAAACACAAAAATACATGATAAATATTCCATTACCTTTGATGATCTTTATCAGAAAGCACACCAGGAATCCCAGGTCCACAATAAATGTTTGTTTTGTTCGAAAAAATCCGTTATTTATGTCCAAATACCTTCTTTTGTTAGCGCGTCTGGTTTACATACCCAAACGCTAATTCTGGTCAACGTTATATCGGACAAAAACTTCTAAATGTGATATTACCGGTCGAAGAAACATTTCAAACTAAGTACTGAATCAATCAATAGGATGTTTTTAACATATATCTTCAATAAAGTTCCAACCGGAGTATTCTTTGTTCTCTTCGTCAGCTATGGAACGTCAGTGGCTTGCATGAAGAAAAGGCATGATCAGGAAATGGCTGCTTGATGGACACCTCACTGATTCTGCTCTCATTCTCTCCCACAACATCATAGAAGTCTCATTGAAATTTCTATTGATGGTTGACATCTAGTGGAACCCCTAGGCAGTGCAACATCATTAATAGCTTAATTTGATTTCTTTAGGGACTCTGGTGAATACACACAGGCTCAGATTTCTGACTTCCTGTTTTGATTTCAACTCAGGATTTTGCCTGCCAATATGAGTTCTGTTAATCTCACAGACATAATTCAAACAGTTTTAGAAACTTTAGAGTGTTTTCTATCCAATACTAATAATAAAATGCAAATATTAGGAACTATGACTGAGGAGCAGGCCGTTTGATATGGGCACCTTTCATCCAAGCTACTCAATACTGCCCCTTCAGCCATAAGAAGTATTTTAATGACTTTACCATTGTTCCACCTTGTGTGCTTAAATCCCCTTACATTTTACATTTACATTTAAGTCATTTAGCAGACGCTCTTATCCAGAGCGACTTACAAATTGGTGCATTCACCTTATGATATCCAGTGGAACAACCACTTTACAATAGTGCATCTAACTCTTTTAAGGGGGGGGGGGTTAGAAGGATTACTTTATCCTATCCTAGGTATTCCTTAAAGAGGTGGGGTTTCAGGTGTCTCCGGAAGGTGGTGATTGACTCCGCTGACCTGGCGTCGTGAGGGAGTTTGTTCCACCATTGGGGTGCCAGAGCAGCGAACAGTTTTGACTGGGCTGAGCGGGAACTGTACTTCCTCAGAGGTAGGGAGGCGAGCAGGCCAGAGGTGGATGAACGCAGTGCCCTTGTTTGGGTGTAGGGCCTGATCAGAGCCTGAAGGTACGGAGGTGCCGTTCCACTCACAGCTCCGTAGGCAAGCACCATGGTCTTGTAGCGGATGCGAGCTTCAACTGGAAGCCAGTGGAGAGAGCGGAGGAGCGGGGTGACGTGAGAGAACTTGGGAAAGTTGAACACCAGACGGGCTGCGGCGTTCTGGATGAGTTGTAGGGGTTTAATGGCACAGGCAGGGAGCCCAGCCAACAGCGAGTTGCAGTAATCCAGACGGGAGATGACAAGTGCCTGGATTAGGACCTGCGCCGCTTCCTGCGTGAGGCAGGGTCGTACTCTGCGAATGTTGTAGAGCATGAACCTACAGGAACGGGTCACCGCCTTGATGTTAGTTGAGAACGACAGGGTGTTGTCCAGGATCACGCCAAGGTTCTTAGCACTCTGGGAGGAGGACACAATGGAGTTGTCAACCGTGATGGCGAGATCATGGAACGGGCAGTCCTTCCCCGGGAGGAAGAGCAGCTCCGTCTTGCCGAGGTTCAGCTTGAGGTGGTGATCCGTCATCCACACTGATATGTCTGCCAGACATGCAGAGATGCGATTCACCACCTGGTTATCAGAGGGGGGAAAGGAGAAGATTAATTGTGTGTCGTCTGCATAGCAATGATAGGAGAGACCATGTGAGGATATGACAGAGCCAAGTGACTTGGTGTATAGCGAGAATAGGAGAGGGCCTAGAACAGAGCCCTGGGGGACACCAGTGGTGAGAGCACGTGGTGCGGAGACAGATTCTCGCCACGCCACCTGGTAGGAGCGACCTGTCAGGTAGGACGCAATCCAAGCGTGGGCCGCGCCGGAGATGCCCAGCTCGGAGAGGGTGGAGAGGAGGATCTGATGGTTCACAGTATCAAAGGCAGCCGATAGGTCTAGAAGGATGAGAGCAGAGGAGAGAGAGTTAGCTTTAGCAGTGCGGAGCGCCTCCGTGACACAGAGAAGAGCAGTCTCAGTTGAATGACTAGTCTTGAAACCTGACTGATTTGGATCAAGAAGGTCATTCTGAGAGAGATAGCAGGAGAGCTGGCCAAGGACGGCACGTTCAAGAGTTTTGGAGAGAAAAGAAAGAAGGGATACTGGTCTGTAGTTGTTGACATCGGAGGGATCGAGTGTAGGTTTTTTCAGAAGGGGTGCAACTCTCGCTCTCTTGAAGACGGAAGGGACGTAGCCAGCGGTCAAGGATGAGTTGATGAGCGAGGTGAGGTAAGGGAGAAGGTCTCCGGAAATGGTCTGGAGAAGAGAGGAGGGGATAGGGTCAAGCGGGCAGGTTGTTGGGCGGCCGGCCGTCACAAGACGCGAGATTTCATCTGGAGAGAGAGGGGAGAAAGAGGTCAAAGCACAGGGTAGGGCAGTGTGAGCAGAACCAGCGGTGTCGTTTGACTTAGCAAACGAGGATCGGATGTCGTCGACCTTCTTTTCAAAATGGTTGACGAAGTCATCAGCAGAGAGGGAGGAGGGGGGAGGAGGGGGAGGAGGATTCAGGAGGGAGGAGAAGGTGGCAAAGAGCTTCCTAGGGTTAGAGGCAGATGCTTGGAATTTAGAGTGGTAGAAATTGGCTTTAGCAGCAGAGACAGAAGAGGAGAATGTAGAGAGGAGGGAGTGAAAGGATGCCAGGTCCGCAGGGAGGCGAGTTTTCCTCCATTTCCGCTCGGCTGCCCGGAGCCCTGTTCTGTGAGCTCGCAATGAGTCGTCGAGCCACGGAGCAGGAGGGGAGGACCGAGCCGGCCTGGAGGATAGGGGACATAGAGAGTCAAAGGATGCAGAAAGGGAGGAGAGGAGGGTTGAGGAGGCAGAATCAGGAGATAGGTTGGAGAAGGTTTGAGCAGAGGGAAGAGATGATAGGATGGAAGAGGAGAGAGTAGCGGGGGAGAGAGAGCGAAGGTTGGGACGGCGCGATACCATCCGAGTAGGGGCAGTGTGGGAAGTGTTGGATGAGAGCGAGAGGGAAAAGGATACAAGGTAGTGGTCGGAGACTTGGAGGGGAGTTGCAATGAGATTAGTGGAAGAACAGCATCTAGTAAAGATGAGGTCAAGCGTATTGCCTGCCTTGTGAGTAGGGGGGGAAGGTGAGAGGGTGAGGTCAAAAGAGGAGAGGAGTGGAAAGAAGGAGGCAGAGAGGAATGAGTCAAAGGTAGACGTGGGGAGGTTAAAGTCACCCAGAACTGTGAGAGGTGAGCCATCCTCAGGAAAGGAACTTATCAGGGCGTCAAGCTCATTGATGAACTCTCCAAGGGAACCTGGAGGGCGATAAATGATAAGGATGTTAAGCTTGAAAGGGCTGGTAACTGTGACAGCATGGAATTCAAAGGAGGCGATAGACAGATGGGTCAGGGGAGAAAGAGAGAATGTCCACTTGGGAGAGATGAGGATCCCAGTGCCACCACCCCGCTGACCAGAAGCTCTCGGGGTGTGCGAGAACACGTGGGCAGACGAGGAGAGAGCAGTAGGAGTAGCAGTGTTATCAGTGGTAATCCATGTTTCCGTCAGTGCCAAGAAGTCGAGGGACTGGAGGGAAGCATAGGCTGAGATGAACTCTGCCTTGTTGGCCGCAGATCGGCAGTTCCAGAGGCTGCCTGAGACCTGGAACTCCACGTGGGTCGTGCGCGCTCGGACCACCAGGTTAGAGTAGCAGCGGCCACGCGGTGTGAAGCGTTTGTATGGTCTGTGCAGAGAGGAGAGAACAGGGATAGACAGACACATAGTTGACAGGCTACAGAAGAGGCTACGCTAATGCAAAGGAGATTGGAATGACAAGTGGACTACACGTCTCGAATGTTCAGAAAGTTAAGCTTACGTTGCAAAAAATCTTATTGACTAAAATGATATAGTACTGCTGGCTGGTGAAATAGGCTAGCTAGCAGTGGCTGCGTTGTTGACTTTGTTTGAAAATGTAGCTGGCTAGGTAACCTCTAACTGGCTAGGTAACCTCGACAATTACTCAAGACTACACAATTATCTTGGATACAAAGACGGCTATGTAGCCAGCTAAGATCAAACAAATCAAACTGTTGTACTGTAATGAAATGAAATGTAATACTACCTGTAATACTACCTGTGGAGCAAAGCGGAATGCAACTACTCGCTCCAAACCAAACCGGAAGTGCGTATCATAGAAGGAGAGGCAATAGAAGTGTTGTTTCTTGTATTATTGTCTTTTGTGTCTTTAGAGGACTGCTTCACCTTAATGTCCCCTTTCCCTTTTCTTCTGTCCTTATTTTGTCCCACTTTGTCCCTTCTTTGTCCCTTCTTCTCTTCTGCCAACTAGACACTCCTTGTTAGCTAGCTAGCTTCTTTCAGGAATGTCCCTAGCAACTGCCTAGCAACAGGTAAACAACTTAGCTAGCTAAGAAAACGGTATAATTTTATGAAAAATTGTTACTTTTTCAAAAGCCTTTCTTCTTTGTTTGCTGCTTGTTTGGTCTCCTATTCAGTTTGCAGTTTTCTTTTGATTTTTTTTCGATGTACTTTACTCTTAAAAAAAACATTTAAATTTCAATATTTGTAGGAGCTCATCTTTTCAGCTGCTGCTTTAGATTTGTATGTATTAGGTAGTAATAAATAAATCCCTTCAAAGGCCATGTTTATTTAAATGAGGCCTTATTTTCCATTGATACCATTTTACGTGTGATGGAATCTTTCTGAAGTTTCCAATCTGTAGTTTTCAGTTCTCTTTTCTTCAAAAATGAACCACAAAACCGGCTGGTAAATGGGTAATGGATGAATGATTTAGGATTTTAGCACACTGGATAGTGAACTGTAATTTTGAACAGGATAGGGGACATCTCAAATTACGTAATGTGGAATATTTGGGAAGTAGGATTCAGGAAGTAAGCTTTGCTTCATCACACTGACACCTCCTAGTCAGCATGTTTCCCAGCGTCAGTCAATACTACCCATCACGCCACATACCGTTGAGTCCCTGCGAAACATATCCTCCCCTTTCCGATGGTAATGAGTTAGCATAAGTCGCTCTGGATAAGAGCGTCTGCTAAATGACTTAAATGTAATGTAATGTAAATCTGACAGCGGGACGATACAGGGAGGCACAAAAAACACTGGGGGGGTACCAAATCCTCCTCAATATGACTGACCGTCCTGACGCCACGACACATGACCCCTTCTCCTCTTCTTCTATCTCCGCCTCTTTCTTCTCTTTAGTGTTAACTGGACTGATTGGTCATATCAGACAGTGTGTGTCACGGTCAGAGCTGAAGCACAAAGACAGTGGGTGAGCTCTGTCTCCCATGGTGTGGATGCAGAGACACAGAGGTCCTTTCACTGCTCTGCTCAGCACTGTGATGGAGTGACTCTGAGAGCACTGCAGCTCCAGGGTGTATTCCAACTCCATTACTACGCCTCAATTCAAATGTCCAAAAGCTTGCTGTCAGTGATAATGCATTTCCAAGGTTAAAAGAGTTCAAAATTATACACGTTTTAGCTCTGATGTCCCTTATGTGTGCTGTTTTGAAAATACTAAGAACTGCCTCTGTTTAGGGAACTGCAATTGCTTATCTGTAAAACGTCATGCTTACTTTACAGAACTCAGTGGCATTTAGCAGGAACACTGTTAAAAGAGGCAGGAAGCAGTGGCCATAGATAGAGACACAACAAGCAGGGTTTTGTTTGTGGCTCTCTTACTCACTTGAACGCTTGGACATACACACGCACACACACACAGACACACACACACACACACAATCCTTCACACCCTATGTGAATGGCAGTGGTGTCCTTGCATGGGCAATGTTTACAAGATGTTATCTGTCTCAGTGCCTGCCCCTCATCCCTCAGAGTGGGTTCCTGTTGGAATGCAGAGAGGGGATGGAGGAGTTCCAACAGGGGAGTGACGAGGGAGAGAGACAGAGAGAGAGACAGAGAAGAGAGAGAGAGAGAGAGAGAGAGACTACATATACATCCCAACACTAGGAGGCTGGTGTTCAGAGGCACAGTTGGTTAACTGGACTGCACCCCCTGTATACTTTATTGAACTATCAGAGGTGAGTTTCTTCCTCTTTTCTTTATCGTGCTCTATCTTGCTGGACAGTTTGAATTACCATCAAGGGTTGTCAAGTTGTATTTACCCAGATGTTCTATCCTTTGACAAACTGATCTTGTTTGAGAAGTATAGGCTACCTCTGAGACATATGAAAAAGTGAGGAACTGGTTTTGAAAGATCCACTTTGTTTGTGCACTGACAAGACAAACAGGTGAAATTCAAGTGCAATTTGAGATGTTGGGATATAATTGTTAATGGATGTGGTCTTGCTGGTATCTCATGACTTAAGGATGTGGTCTCAATAAGAGTTCTTTAGGCTTGTTTCTTCCCCCAGTAGAATGGAAAATAATTGGTAGAAATAAGATTTTATTCAGCACTCCTATGTTCAAAGGATTTGAGAGAAGTTGAGTGATATTGAAAAGAAGGCAAAATACCTCCTGTTGGTTACAAAAATAGTTTGGGGCTCGCCTTTTTCTTCCTCTTAATTGTACCCTTGGATTAGCATTCTCACAGTCAACTATTTTTGTTTTACAAGTGAAGACTTGACATATCCTAAACCAGGACAATTTCTCAGTAAGTATTTTTTTTTTTATTAAAATGCTTTCAGTCCAATGTGGTGATGAGTCACAAGTGAATTCTACAAAATACATCAAAATTCCAATTATTTAATATACTCTGAACACAATTTTTTGGACAATGTGTAACTTAAAAATGGGATAGCAATAACTGGTGATGTTAGCTTATTTAATAGGACTGACGTAATTAGTACAGTGGTAGTCCTTGGGAAAGCATGTAAAATGACACCATTCATCTTGCCATCCAGCAATTACTGGTAAGCTCATGGTAAATGGGTGTACATATGAATCTGTATTTCGTGTTTTTCATAAAAAAAATTATGACTGATGCTACATTGTACATGGAGTTGCTGTGAATTCAATGACCCAATTGCATTTCAATTAACTTACATTTTAGTGTGTGGGAGAAAAGTGTGTTTTTCATTACAGAACAAGTGCAGTGGTGATTTTTTTTCCTTCTGGGTGTGCCTTTTTTCTGTAGTGGATATTGTCTCAGTGGAATGAGATATGTGTGAGCTCATCTCTTTTGTGTATTTTACATTGAAAATCATATGTTCACAAAGTATATCCCCTTTTTTCCCAGGTTGTAGACATCTGTGTTTGATTTGGGTCTTGGCTATTGTTAGGCTTGTCAATTCAACTCCAAAAAGCCAGCACTGCAGTGTTGCGCAACTCTCCACATCATAAAGCGAGAGTACCCACACTGCTTTTGATGTTTGCTCTGAGTCGCCATAAACATTCAGTATGTTTATTTTAAATCATGTCTTGAAGTGAGTCAGTGCCACCTAAGCTGTGATCGAGTCCTGTCATAAACCTGTCATAAACCTGAGACTCTGGGTGTGGCATGAAACTAGACTCTTGCATGTCCCAACATGTTCTCCATTTGTTTTATTGCTGAGAGTAGCTTGTTCTATTTGACTCCAACTGTCTGATGTAATCTGTGTTAGACGCTGTTCATGTTTTCTGTGTTGGATACGATCAGTGGTGGAAAAAGTACCCAATTTTCATACTTGAGTAAAAGTAAAGATACCTTAACAGAAAATGGCTCAAGTAAAAGTGAAAGTCACCCAGTAAAATACAACTTGAGTAAAAGTTGTAAACCAAAGTATTTGGTTTTAAAATATGTAAGTATCAAAAGTAAATGTAATTGCTAAAATATATTTAAGTATCAAAAGTAACAGTATAAATCATTTCAAATTCCTTGTATTAAGCAAGCCAGACGGCACCATTTTTTAAATTTTTATCAGACATCATTTACAAATGCAGCATGTGTGTTTAGTGAGTCCGCGAGATCAGAGGCAGTAGGGATGACCAGGGATGTTCTATGACCATTTTCCTGTCCTGCATTCAAAATGTAACGAATAATTTTGGGTGTCAGGAAAAATGTATGGAGTAAAAAGTACATTATGTTATTTAGGAATGTAGTAAAGTAAAAGTAAAAGTTGTCAAAAATATAGATAGTAGAGTACAAATACCCCAAAAAATGACTTAAGTAGTACATTCAATTATTTTTACTTAAGTACTTTACACCACTGGAGATGATGATGATTGAGTCATCTCCAACACAAACCTTTTCAAACTAATAGCTAGCTAATCCTTAGAAGAAGAAAAAAATACACAAAATCTGATATTGCTGCCTTTACAAATGTATTATTTCACCTCAACAAACCTCCACAAGAGTTTTATGGTTTGTTCCTCTTGTTCCTCTTTCTCTTTCAGACATCAACATAGTCGGAGATTCTTTGAAGACCTTGTTGGCCATTGTTACTTTGTGATAGACCCCTCAAAATGACCAGTGTGGCAGAATGGCTCGTGCAGAACAGGGGCAAGATCGAGAAGGGGGTGGAGATCATGGGACAGGCCTCCGCAGTCCTGGCAGCCACTGTGGGACAGCTCCATCCCGTCCTTGAGGCCGTGTTCGTAGCCTCCTCTGAGATCCTCAGCAACCCGGAAGGGCAGGACGCCCGCTACCTGACTGAGCAGTTCAGCATGGTCAACCAGAAACTGGAAGGCATCCAGGCTGAGATTGACCAAATCGCCCTGGAGCTGCAGAGGACCTCCTTGAATAAGCAGAACTTTGACCGTGAGGCACAAATGCTCAGCCAGTACGAAAAATTCCAGGACTTTGTCAACGCCAAGCCCAAGTTCAAAGAGAAGAAGATGGAGAAGTTCCTCA
The DNA here is from genome assembly GCF_045679555.1 of Salvelinus alpinus. Taxonomy (NCBI): domain Eukaryota; kingdom Metazoa; phylum Chordata; class Actinopteri; order Salmoniformes; family Salmonidae; genus Salvelinus; species Salvelinus alpinus. Next base: position 13,022,915 of record NC_092120.1, on the reverse strand, counting down.
GCCATTATGAGAACACGGACGCAGACTTGAACCTGGACGCGCTCTATAATGCCGTTACCGGGGACAATACCTCAGGTGACCCCATGCTGGAGACAGTGGTTTCCACAGAACAAAGGAGTAGAAGGGCAGTAGAAGATTTCTGCGCCAGGCTTAAGAAGCTCTTTGTGGTGGGCATCATTGCTGTCATGGGTTACGCCAGCCTCAAGGAAGGCGTTGTGGGGGATGAGATGGTGAAGAAGTGGCAGGAGCGTATGGAAGATGTTGAGAACCGCATGAAAGCAGCTGTGGACGATTGCACTGAAAACTTTGCTGATCAGGCCAAACTGGACATGGAACACCATCTTCAGGAGAAACCTGGCAGTGTTGACCTTGACTTCACCAAATCCCTATTAGACACCCTTATTAAGAAATATGACTGGGTGAGCTGGTCTATCAGGGTCTTCAATGACAAGGAGCGCATTTTCTTTTTCAACTGGCTAGCTGGAAAGAAGTACCATGGAAGTAGAGGAGGAGCTAATTACTTTGATGTGTTGACCAAGAACAACATCAAAGTGGTGATATCTTTCAGTGTTCAGCCTAAGCCTATCAACAAGGGTCAGATCCAGCAAGAGATTGAGGGGCAGAAACTGAAGGGGAACATGATGGATGTGGCTCAGGTCCTCAGCAGAAGTCTCCCCAACTGCTTGGTGCATGCTGTCAGCCACTATAAGGAAGTGGTGGAGTCCAACAACTTCCAAGAGGATTGTTATTACTATGGAAAACACAAAAAAGCTTACCTATGCGTTCATCCTGAGTAGCCTTTTGTTACACAGTGCAATGGAAAATAGAGTAGTTATAAGGGGGGAAAACTACAAATACAATTCATGAATGTTTATAACTGACTTTAGAGGTGTTTTTATTGATATCTCAAACCTAGCTGATGCTTTAGCTAGTGGTTGTGTGAAATGTAATCTCTTGTTACAGACTGCAACATTTTAATTTGTTTATTGGCCTTGTAGATTGTTGTGTAGTTTGTGATAATTTAAACCAGGGGTGTCAAACACAGGGCCCGCAGTGGCCATATTTTTGGGGAGAAAAACTATGGATAGTGGACTGTCTTATGCAAAATGTCCCGGCAAAGAAATATAACCAATTTTCAGTACGGCGCCTCGATCTCTTTGAAGACTGAATGTGGCCCCCTGGGCAAAATGAGTTTGACACACCTGGGTTAAACTATCAGGATTTGTATATGTGTATTAATGGACATATACATATACAGAGACATTTTATGCCAGACTGTGGCTATCTACTCAACAACAATGACAACATATGAGAACGTAGTACTTCCTCCTACCAAATAGAATAGTAAGATACCTTATTTTACCTGCATTCCAGTATTTCATGATGACCATACTGTAAATTAGCACACCAGCCAGCGTAATAATGTGTTATGTAACCTATCAGCAAACAAACATTTCTCCTCATCAATGTACTGAGGACTTACTCAAGCTCCTTTGGAAAATGCTGTTGATAGATGCATCACACTGTCCAAATCTATATCCTTACAACATTACATCTCTGTCTATATTCACACATTTGATATCCTTCATAGAGCTATAATTTCTCATGTTTATGGTCTTCTTTATTCATAATAAACCACAATATAAAGGACATTGTTATCGCTGGTCATCATTATGCAATAGTAAATCAGGAATTTTATGCAATAGTAAATTAGGACGTTTATGTTCTATTTCTATCTGCAGCTGAGGAAATGTAACATACTTTTTGAGGGTACTGTATGTAAAAACGTTTAAGCAGAGGTACATGTAGTCATAAACATTGATACTGATAATATATGACAGTTGATTTACATTACTCCCTAAACAATCATCAGCTCACACAATATAAACACAACTATCATCAGCAAATGTTATAATAGTTTTGGTAAAATACTTTTGTCAGTTATTTGTCAAAGGAGTATAATTTATTATAGTTTCTATGTTGACCAGGAAAATATGCTATCATTTGTTCAAAAACTTGTCTAACCACCACCCAAGTTTAGCTCTCTGTCGATGGGTGTGTCACTTTAACTGTAATATGAGAACCATATGACCAATAGGAAGAGAAAAACAGATCGGATAAATAATTTCTTCCTCAAACTAAAGCGAATGAAAAGGTGAGTTTTTAGCCAAACATAATTGCATATAACCATTTAAATGTTTCTTCAATAGGATTACACAGTTCTGTCTGTATTTTCCAAAAGTTATCGCAGCTCTTTTCATTAGTTGCGCAGTTCTTTAACGACCAGACTGGTAAAATTGGTCATGACTTTTTGAGATCCTACGATATCTTTGAAAACATTACTTTATAATGTAATGTGCGCATTTAAATAATAGCCCATGTTTTACTGTAAGTTGTGCAAAACACACAATGTAACTATGTGCACAACTTCTGTCAAAACAGTAGTTGGGCGTTGGTAGCCTAGAATCGGTGACATAATGTGCAGGCCTTTTCCAGGAAGTGTTTCTCGTGGCCATAATTATATATTGTCACGATACAAGTACTACTGCAGTGCCAACAGTGCTGAATTTAATCAATTGACATATTGTTGCAAGGCCTTATCATATTAATCCACGAGGTATGCAGACTGTATAGGGAGTTAAACAAGGTCCTGAAATAAAGCAATTAGAGCCCTTGTTGAACGAGCTAATCGATACATTTCCCATTAAGAGGCCACATGAACAGCTTTTAACAACAACAAGTGTAATATGATTTTCTCTTCTTGGCTTGCAAAGAGCTATGTCCATTTGTTAAATGCAGCCAGTCATGGCTGGTCAGTGTTTATGTGGGCAAGCTTCACAGGATGATTTGGCCACCTCCCTCAACTAGTCCTCAATCGACATAGATACTGTAGCTTACTGATTGTTTGGGCCACTCAAATGTTGCCATTTATTCTTGCAGCTTTGAATGATTTTTATTTAATTTAGGACTCAAACCATGAAAAGAAGAGACATTTTATAGTGTATCTTGATGGCCAGATATTGATATACAAATGGATCAGTTATGATGTTGACAATTATTACTTCAGTAGGCCTAACTGCTTGTCAGTGGACATCAGTTAATGTACATTTGAAGGTTGACTGGTATGCTTGTTATTTGGTGAATTATTTGGCCTGAGATATGCCTCCTTTGTAGAGCTACAGCTATAGCACTTTTGAGTCTGTACCCACTGGGTACAGATGTAAATCCAACGTCTATTCCACCTTGGTTCAACGTAATTTAATTGAAATGATGTGTAAACGACTTTGATTCAATCTATGTGTTGGCTAGTGTCTAAGCCTAATTCTTGCACATCTGAAAATGTACAGTCACCATCACTTTACCCTGGATAATTTGTCTGCTTTAGTGCAGTAGAGATACTTCACATACACTCAGACCATGAGATAACCCCTGGGAGTTAGGGTTTTAGTGGAGAGCTGAAATGTCTCATTTTTTAGCATGGCAGTGTGGATGGCTAAATCAAATGAGATGGATGTTTTTCTATCCTAAAGCATGACATTCCGCTTCCATCATTGAACTGGCTTCAGATGCAGATGTTTTATCAATGAGAGCTGTGTCTTTTTAAAACCATTTGCACCATTTTTTTAATGATAGCTGCTGATCTAATAGTATCAGACCATCTGTTTATATTTAGTATGCTGGATTGTACATTATAATCAATTACATTGACAGGGCTGCCAACCTTTGAAGACATTTGCTATGCAAATTTCATTGCCCCCTAACACAATCCCTAGACGTGGGGTCTGGGGGTCCTCCCCCATGAAAATGGTACTGTTTTAAAGCTAATTCCCTGCAATTCTACGTATTTTGACATGGCTTAGGCCTAAGAGTGGAACATTTTTAATTTTTTTAATGAAAACCAAAGGTCAGGTGTATTCAGGATGCTTTGAACAGTAATTTAACACTCAAAATTCAACGACTTTGTTACTTTTAGATTTTTGTGGTAGTTTGACACTTTATTCAGACAGTAATTAAATGAGATGGGGAGACAGGCACATTGGGAAAAACAGTGGGAAGGTTGGAAGACGGGATTGATACCTGTTCTCAGTGTAAAGTTGTATGTGACACGTGACGGGAGTGTTACCACTACACAAATGCTCTGCACAAGAAATTGTAATATTAATGGTTGATGGCAGTATTAATGGTTGATGGCAGATCATTGCCATCAACCAAATCATAGATTGCAATCTAGTTAAAGACACAAACATTTAGTGTTTTGTCATTTGGGTGAACTCTTTCAAATAGGGCTGGAAGAAAATCCTGCTTGCACTCTAGGAGGGTTGGCAACTCCTGATCTATGTTTCCCAAGTGTTGGGTGTTTGAGAATGTTCTTGTTATAACAATTCATTTCTCAATCAACCAACCTTTAAGAAAAATCGAATAAATATCAATATTCAGGTGGTTTAACCCTACTAGTTGAAGATCATTGCCATCATCTTACTCTACCTATGTCAATGTCAATATGCCTTGTATACTGTTGTTTAGGGTAGCTCTTATTGTTTTGTTTTACTGCGGAGCCCCAAGTCCTGCTCTACATGCCTCGGTTAGCTCCCTTGCCCCAACCCCTAGACATGCGGAGACCGCACCTAGTTTAACTGGCGCTTCCAGAGATGCAGCCTCTCTCATCGTCACTCAATGCCTAGGTTTACCTCCACTGTACTCGCACCCTGCCATGCGCTTGTCTGTGTATTATGCCCTGACTCTATCCTACCACGCCCAGAAGTCTGCTCCTTTTACTCTCTGTTCCGAATGCACTAGACGACCAGTTCTTATAGCCTTTAGCCTTATCCAACTCCTCCTCTGTTCCTCTGGTGATGTAGAGGTTAACCCAGGCCCTGTGTGTCCCCAGGCGCTCTCATTTGTTGACTTCTGTAACCGGAAACGCCTTGGGTTCATGCATGTTAACATCAGAAGCCTCCTGTTGCTTAAGTTTGCTTTATTCACTGCTTTAGATCACTCCGCCAACCCTGATGTCCTAGCCTTGTCTGAATCCTGGTTTAGGAAGGCCACCAATAATTCTGAAATTTCCATCCCAATTACAACATTTTCCGTCAAGATAGAACTGCTAAAGGGGGCGGAGTTAGCCTGCAGAGTTCTGTCCTACTATCCAGGTCTATGCCCAAACAGTTCGAACTACTACTTTTAAAAATCCATCTCTCCAGAAATAAGTCTCTCACTGTTGTCGCTTGTTATAGACCCCCCTCAGCTCCCAGCTGTGCCCTGAACAGTGGACACCATATTTGAATTGAATGACCCCCATTTATCTTCATAGTTCATACTGTTAGGTGACCTAAACTGGGAAATGCTTTACACCCCGGCCGTCCTACAATCTAAACTAGATGCCCCCAATCTCACACAAATTATCAAGGAACCTACCAGGTACAACCCCAAATCCGTAAACATGGGCACCCACATAGATATCATTCTGACCAACTTGCCCTCTAAATACACCTCTGCTGTCTTCAACCAGGATCTCAGCGATCACTGCCTCATTGCCTGCGTTCGTTATGGGTCCGCGGTCAAACGACCACCCCTCATCACTGTCAAGCGGTCCCTAAAACACTTCTGCAAGCAGGCCTTTCTAAACAACCTGGCCTGGGTATCCTGGAAGGATATTGACCTCATCCCATCAGTAGAGGATGCCCAAATGTGCCTTCCTCACCATCTTAAATAAGCATGCCCCTTTCAAAACATTTGGAACTAAGAACAAATATAGCCCTTGGTTCACTCCAGACTTGACTGCCCTTGACTAGCACAAAAACATCCTGTGGCGCACTGCACTAGCTTCGAATATTCCCTGCGATATGCAACTTTTCAGGGAAGTCAGGAACCAATATGCACAGTCAGTTAGGAAAGCAAAGGCTAGCTTTTTCAAACAGAAATTTGCATCCTGCAGCACGAACTCCAAGAAGTTTTAGAACACTGTAAAGTCCTCTGAGAATAAGAGCAACTCCTCTCAGCTGCCCACTGCACTGAGGCTAGGAAACACTGTCACCACCGATAAATCCACGATAATTGAGAATTTCAATAAGCATTTCTCTACGGCTGGCCACGCTTTCCACCTGGCTACCCCAACCCCGGCCAACAGCTCTGCACCCCCCCCCCCCCCCCCTCCCCGCTTCTCCTTCACCCAAATCCAGACAGCTGATGACCTGAAAGAGCTGCAGAATCTGGATCCCTACAAATCAACTGGACTAGACAATTTGGACCCTCTCGTCCTAAAATTATCCGCCGCCATTGGCGCAACCCCTATTACTAGTCTGTTCAATCTCTCTTTCTTATTGTCTGAGATTCCTAAAGATTGGAAAGCGGCCACGATCATCCCCCTCTTCAAAGGGGGAGACACTCTAGACCCAAACTGTTACAGACCTATATCCATCCTGACCTGCCTTTCTAAAGGCTTCGAAAGCCAAGTGAACAAACAGATCACCGACCATTTTGAATCCCACCGTACCTTCTCCGCTATGCAATCCGGTTTCCGAGCTGGTCACGGATGCACCTCAGCCACGCTCAAGGATCTAAACAATTGCATGGGAAAACACAGGATCCTACTAATTACTACACGTGCTTAATTATGTCACTTTTGTTTTGAGCCGACTTAACCGACTTAACCCTGGGCTTTGAACAGGGGCACAGGGGCACCTGGCTCACGCCCAGAAGGCATCCTGATTCCAAATCAAATGCAGTCAACTTTCAGCCCATGTAAAACACGGCTACCTGCGCACCCAGGCAAGATTAATCGAACCCCCTCAATGATAGAGGTTCCGTTTGTGATGTTAAATTGCAGACGCAGATCAAGGGGCCAGGGTTCAGGTCCAGAAGCATGGTTTCTACTGCTCCTACAGTTTTGCTTCAGTACTGCAGTTTAGCTGATGCCCAGCCCAGAAAGACAATGTTCCATACACTGCCACATTTTTTTTGTATTTTATTTAACCAGGCAAGTCAGTTAAAACTTCTTATGGCTGAGATCCCGCTAACGGGATCGATATGACAACAGCCAGTGAAAGTGCAGGGCGCCAAATTCAAACAACAGAAATCTCATAATTAAAATTCCTCAAACATACAAGTATCTTATACCATTTTAAAGGTAATCTTGTTGTTAATCCCACCACAGTGTCCGATTTCAAAAAGGCTTTACAGTGAAAGCACCACAAACGATTATGTTAGGTCACCGCCAAGTCACCGAAAAACACAGCCATTTTTCCAGCCAAAGACAGGAGTCACAAAAAGCAGAAATAGAGATAAAATTAAACACTAACCTTTGATGATCTTCATCAGATGACACTCATAGGACTTCAAGTTACACAATACATGTATGTTTTGTTCGGTAAAGTTCATATTTATATTTTTTTAAATGCCAGTATACATTGGCGCGTTATGTTCAGTAGTTCCAAAAACATCCGGTGATTTTGCAGAGAGCCACATCAATTTCCAGAAATACTCATAATAAATGTTGATCAAAGATACAAGTGTTATACATGTAATTTTAGATCCACTTCTCTTTAATGCAACCGCTGTGTCAGATTTCAAAAAATCTTTACGGAAAAAGCAAACCATGCAATAATCTGAGTACGGCGCTCAGAGCCCAAACCAGCCAAAAAGATATCCGCCATATTGTGCAGTCAACAGAAGTCAGAATTAACATGATAAATATTCACTTACCTTTGATGATCTTCATCAGAATGCACTCCCAGGAATCCCAGTTCCACAATAAATGTTTTTGTTCGATAATGTCCATGATTTATGTCCAAATAGCTACTTTTGTTAGCACGTTTTGTAAAAAAAATCCAAAGTCACGAAGCGCATTCACTAGGAGCAGACGAAATGTCAAAAAGTTCCGTTACAGTCCGTAGAAGCATGTCAAATGATGTATAGAATCAATCTTTAGGATGTTTTTAACATAAATCTTCAATAATGTTCCAACCGGAGAATTCCTTTGTCTGTAGAAAAAGCAATGGAACGCGAGCTACCTCTCACGTGAACGAGCGTCACGCCAGTGGCACTCTGCCAGACAACTGACTCAAAGAGCCCTTATGAGCCCCTCCTTTACAGTAGAAGCCTCAAACAAGTTTCTTAAGATGTTTGACATCTAGTGGAAGCCTTAGGAAGTGCAACATGACCAATATTCCACTGTATCTTCAATAGGGAATGAGTTGAAAAACGACCAACCTCAGATTTCCCACTTCCTGGTTGGATTTTTTCTCAGGCTTTTGCCTGACATATGAGTTCTGCTATACTCACAGACATCATTCAAACAGTTTTATAAACTTCAGAGTGTTTTCTATCCAAATATACTATGCATATATTAGCAACTGGGACTGAGGTAGCAGGCCGTTTACTCTGGGCACCTTATTCATCCAAGCTACTCAATTCTGCCCCCAGCCATAATAAGTTAAGAACAAATTCTTATTTACAATAACGGCCTACCCCGGCCAAACCCTCCCCGAATCCGGACAGCGCTGGGCCAATTGTGTGCCGCCCTATGGGACTCTCGATCACGGCCGGTTGTGATACCGCCCGGTATCAAACCAGGGTCTGTAGTGATGCCTCAAACACTGCGATGCAGTGTCTTAGACAGCTGCGCCACCCGGGGTCGAATACATAGAGAAGTCAGATTTGAAAATTCCTAATAAGACACGTTAGTCATCACCTTTTGTGCACAAAACATCCATTGAATTATTCAAATAATTGTTGCTGAGGCCGATTTTTGTTTTGTTTTTTTACTCAGCTGAAGATATGAACATTTTTATGTTCATCCAATGTCTGCCATGGGTTTGTATGACGTCGACACTGCTCCCTGTGCGCATGTGATGTTTGTCCGTATAAACCGGATGCCACCTGGATATTAACGGTCCATGAATCGACATATGTGAACTCTAGTAGGTTTACCTTGAAAACAACGGTCGGACATCTTGGACGCATTCTCCAGTTCTTATTATACCTCAGTGGCGCAGATTCTCCAATTTCAAAACAATTTGGAGCACAGTTGAAATGTTAACGCACTAACTAATTACAAAAATAAAATCAGCACTTTTCAATGCGAGATATGAGGTGTGGAGTGAGAAGAGGGTCAAATGCGTGAGAGTTGTCAGCTTTGCCTGTTGAGATTGTTCTAGAGTTCTTGGATTTTCTTAGACAAATCTGTGTTAGTAGTCGCTGTTCTCTACGGCCATAAAGACTGTGCCTCCCTTGACAGCTGTAGATGTAGGTGATAGATCAGGTTGAGAAATGAGGGTGACATCTTCCCTGATCTTTTGCAGTGTAAACCCCCTTGGGCCAGACCTCAGCAGCAGAGAAAGGCAGACTGAGATGCTGACAGAATAGTTTCCGTTGTCTTGTTGCTGTGGTTACTTGCATTTCTGTGGAAAATGCACTCCTGCTCAGCAAGTTTAATCTCTAACAGACAGTTCATCACTCCCACACTCTCCGTGGCATTGACTGGACTGGCTGAGCGAGCAACCGTGGTGGGGATGGTGGTGGTAGTTGAAGGGCCAAAGGAGAATGGATTAGGTTTTCATTAATAAACTGTGAGCTTATAACATTGTACTTTGACCTGAAAGTAATTTCATGCCAGTTGTCAAATACAATTTGCAATTATTCATTGCAGCAGAGGTGTATACGTTATACTGTATAATACATTTTTTTACATGCGGTATAATAAATGTTCTGTCACTTCTTCTGTAACAAATAATGATAGTATTAAATCTAAAATGGCCTCCAGGCTGAAATTAGTCTTAATTCCTGCTTGTAATTATGTAATTCCAATGCTAGATACTGTATGTGATTTCTTCAAATGTACACTTACAATGCACTTAGCACCACCCCTTCAACTCCATAGAGTATCTACCCCTATGTGTCTTTCCTCACTGGTGAATTCTCTTTGCATTGTTGCCTCATTGCTCACTGGGTTTGTCCAGCTGTAATCCCAGCAGGCTTTGCTTGTGTACTGCAATTTACACTGATCCCTCTCTCTCTTTCTTTTTCAGTTCTCACTGTGAGGCCAGCAGGGATTCACTCTAGTTGAGTTTGAGCAAGGAAGCAGGCCACAGTCCAACAAAACCAGAACAGCTCTACGTAAGTTCAGATATGAATATACTGTAGGGAAGTAGGTAAATAACTATATGGGCCTAACTGTTAAGACTTTGGTATTGCTGTTGAACTTTTCCTCCATTTTAACTAAGGGCTTGAACTGGGGGATGATGGGTTGTCTATATTTTAAATGTTTTAAATGGTTCTTCAATAATGCTGTAGTTAAGTGTCAGTAGAAAGGTTTCTGTCTTTGTTAAGAGTCATTCTATAGACCAGGGTTTCACAAACTCAGTCCCCCCCCAGGGTGCACGCTTTGGTTTTTGTCCTAGCACTACACCACTGATTCAAATAACCAACTCATCATCAAGCTTAGATTTTTTTCATCGGCTGTGTAGTGCTGCCCCCTGACTGACTTTGGTAAACTCTGCTATTATTAAGTGTCAGTTTAGTCGAGTCATTCTGTAGACCATAGACTTTATCATGTCTAATGTAAATAAAAGAGTTCAAACATCCTTTTGACCATGTCCTTATGCTCTTTTTTTCAGATTTTATACTGTTATTTGTTGTTCACTGAATAATATCAAGCAAAGATGGCCGGCCAGCTACAGAAGATCGTAGCAGAGAAGAAGAACGTGGTAGAGACTGTAATGGAAGTGTTTGAACAGGGAGCTGAGGTGGTGGCCAGTATCGCAGGTGACCTCTTCCCTGTTTTCGCCATCGCTGCTCCCATCGTGAAATTGGCCCTCGACAATGTGGAGAGCAAGGAAGCTGCGTTCATGAAGGAGCAGTTCCAGAAAGTTCGTGAACGCCTGGAGGTGGTTTCAGAGGAGATGCAGCGTATTAACGAGGAGATCAAGAAGAGCGGAGCGGACACTGCTTACTTTTCTGTAGAGGAGAACATCTCCAACCAGTTCCGCAAGTACATGGACATCCTCAATGCCAAACCCAAGTTTCGTGAAGTCAAGAAGAAGCTTTTCATGGAGCATTTTGTCAAAACAGGTGGCGACAAAAACCTACACACCCTCTATAGTGCCGTGACGGGAGACAACTTCTCTGGAGAGTCAGTGTTGGAAATTACTCTTAACTATGAGGAGAAAAGTCGACGCGCAATGGAAGACTTCTGTGCCAGGTTGAAGAAACTCTTTTGCATAGGCCTCATCGCTCTGATGGGCTACACCGCTCTAAAGGACTGCGATGACGAAGAGAAGCTTCTTCAAGACTGGGGTGAAAAGATGAAGGATGTTCAGGTGAAAATGAATGCTGTCATTGAGGACTGCATCACCAGCTTCCCCAAGCAGGCTGAACTAGATTCCCGGAGGTTGGTTAGGGACCACTCTGACCTGAGCAACCAGCAGCTGGCAGATGCCATTTTGGAGAAGCTGAAAAGAAAGTATGACTGGGTGTGCTGGTCTGTCCGTGTATTCAGCTCCCCTTCGGGCCTGTTCTCCAACAAAAAGGACATCCAGTGCCCCACAGGAAAAAATCGCTTTCAGGTGCCAGCAACAGACGAGAAGCTGAACATCATGGTGTCCTACAGTGCCTCGCCTGAGCCTCTGAACAAGACCCACATCCAGCAGCTGATCCAGGATCAGAAGAAAATCACCGTAGTGGGTACAGCTGAGCTCCTGTTTGAGCAGTTGCCAGGTCCATGTGCAGTCCACACGGTCAAGACTTGCAAAGACCTGGCTTGTGCCTGGAGCTTTGCTGAAGAGCTACACTACTGGGAGGAGCACAAGAACTTCTATGTTTGCGTTCACTACAATTGACATTTTCTCACTTAAAAATGAATTAATAATTAGCCATAGATACCAAGATTATATTCAGTCCAATTTGGTCTTTACACTAAGACTGACATTTCCAAGTACTTTCTCTCTTTCTCAGTTGAGTTCTGATCCCCAGCTATACTAATGAGGAGGAACATAGGCTAACATTTATTATAAAGCATGATACTTACCAAAGACTGTTTTACCTGTTAATCTATTCTTTGTAATGTTTTTCTTTTATGTATCCCCCCTACTAAAATAGTGTAAATAAAATCTCATTTCTGCTTTACATTTTCAAATAAACCACACATAATAACTGTGATAGTCATGATCTATGCCTCTGAGAATGTAAATTAAACTTTGTGTCTTGATACATATTCTATATTGACCAAATCACATAATTTTTATGAAGTGTGTAAATATAAAAGTCTAATGTTTGTCTGTAAAAAACAATCCCTCAAAAGTTTGCATAACTAGAATTGCATTTTCCCTCTTTTTATATGTAAAAAAAAAAAAAAAACTTTTGACTCATTTTCAGCTGCTGCAATTTACATTAATATGACACAGTAGAGGCTGCCGAGGGGATGACGTCTCATAGAAAGGGCTGGAACGGCGCGAACGGAATGTATTTGACACTATTCTACTCATTCCAGTCATTACCACAAGCCTGTTTTCCCCAATTAAGGTGCCACCAACCTCCTGTGATGACAACAACTCATCTGACATTGTATTTTGTCATTCCTGTCTTGGCACACACTGCTTCAGTGAACCTGCTCCCATTCCATGTGATTTGATCAACCAACCCACTACAAAGGCATGCTAAGACATATTATTGCTGTGAAGATGTGCTCATGAATGCCTAGCATAGATATGCTCGTCACATCTTTACCTGTTGTGATGTGCAACAGAAATGTTGGTATCACAGGTCATCTCGACTCAGTCCATAGTTCCACAACCCTATGAAGTGTGCTTACATTTAGTATCATAATGTTTAACCCCCCCCCCTCCTTACAGCGCTTTGAGCATCTGGAAAGGCGCTATATACAGTACCAGTCACTTTTGACTGGTACTGTAAATGCAATAAATGAATGATTATGAAGTGGTGGTTTGTTGTCTATGGCTTGCGTATTACAAACTAGCCATTGGCAATAACTTCAACATTTTTAAAGGGGATGAAGAGAACACAAGTCATTGCACCCTGTTAAGCTAAGTAGTAAGGACTCCATATTCAACATCATAAACTGGGTGGTTTGTGCCCTGAATGCTGATTGGCTGACAGCTATAGTATATCAGACAGTATACCACGGGTATGACAAAACATTAATTTTTACTGCTCTAATTACATTGAGAACCAGTTTATAATAGCAATAAGGCACCTCAGGGGTTTGTGGTGTATGGCCAATATACCATGGCTAAGGGCTGTATCCAGGCACTCCGCTTTGCGTCATGCATAAAAACAGCCCTTAGCCGTGGTATATACTGCACCCCCTCGGGCCTTATTGCATAATTTTAAACCGTGTCTAAATTACTTTGTCAACATATGAGTATATGAGCCCTAAACAACACAAATGATAATATAATTAATCTACAAGGCACTACAATCGCATCATACAGAGTAGCATGTTTGTGTGGTTTTCTTTAGATAATGAGGGGAATAACATTTTCAAGATGTTTTCTCTGATCTAAAAGGAATTATTTTGTTCTAGTATCTCTATATGCCTTACTCTTATCACACAAATTGCTGTATCAAATAAAAACAAAGATGGATATTACTATGTTAAAATAAATTATCTTGATTTATTTGGTTTGCTGTCTTTGGTCACCACAGTATAGTATGTTTGAGGAAAGGGCTGATACTGCACTGGAGGATTGCCTTAATCTGCATGTAAGGTGAGGAGTTATAGATCGGAAAAATGTATTGTACTCAATGTGATATATATATTCAACGACATAGCAAAACAATCGGAGTCACAGGGCAGGGCAATCTGAGGGACAGAAGCTGTGGCTATGGCATTATAGTTCGAAAACAACCAACGTGCTCTGTAATTTTGTGGCCATGTGGCTTTAATATCTTAGGCACAGAACTTGCACATCCCCTCTTTGGAAAGAGCAGGGTTAAAAATATTCTCACGATGAATAAACTGATAGAAATGTTTCTGTTTTGTTGATACAAATGATGTGTTCTACATGAAAATTTGACTATATATTTAGGAAACTGTATTGGAGTTTGTTTCTGTTTGACTAACCTGGGATGCAAGCTCACACTACACTTTGTACTCTCAAATCTACAGTGACTGTACAAAACATTAGGAACACGACCTCTTTCCATAACATAGACTGACCAGGTGTCTCCAGGTGAAATCTATGATCCCTTATTGATGTCACCTGTTAATTCCACTTCTGTCAGTGTAGACGAAGGGGAGAAGACAGGTAAAAGAACAATTTGTAAGCCTCGAGACAATTGAGACATGGATTGTTTATGTGTGCCATTCAGTGGGTGAACGGACAAGACAAAAGATTTAAGCACCTTTGAACAGGGTATGGTAGTAGGTGCCAGGCGCACCGGTTTGAGTGTGTCAAGAACTGCAACGCTGCTGGGTTTTTCACGCATGACAATTATCCATGTGTATCAAGAATGGTACACCACCCAAAGGACATCCAGCCAACTTGACACAACTGTGGGAAGCATTGGAGTCAACATGGGCCAGCATCCCTGTGGAACACTTTCGACACCTTGTAGTCCATGATGCGATGAATTGAGGCTGTTCTGAGGTAAAAAGGGGGTGCAACTCAATATTAGGAAGGTGTTCCTAATGTTTTGTACACTCAACCCATGGTTGTGGTAAACTGGAAGCAACACCACTTCAGGTCTCAGGGGATGTGAAGTTATTGCACAATGGCTACTACTAGCACACCAGCTAGCTAGTTCACATCTTCCTAGCATAACTATGAAACGAATGTATCATAAACTGTTATTATGTTATATAAACTACTATATCTATAGCGTAATAACTAACTCATATAAAATATGTTTTACTTTCTATGTTTAATATTTGCAAAACCTGTGAAGCAAGGTTGTTATAGTAAACGAAAACTGAAACTAAAATAAAAACAACAATTGGAAAAACTATTTAGTAAACTGAAATAAAAAATGTAAGAAAAACATTTGAAAAACGTAAACTTTAGTGAAACTTATCTTTGACTGCAAGACAAACAAAAATAAAGTACAAACCATCATCAATTATGTTTAGCTGTAATTGTTTTCCTTCTCAAATGGGGTCTTCAAGTTTTTTTCTGATGTGGTTTTCAAGCTTCTGAATCTGGCTGATAAATGCTGCCAGTATATGGCGATGTTTCAAATAGGCCTAGCTTGTGCATCACTATCACTAGCTATCAGTAGCTAACAGGAAAGAAATCCTAGGGCGATCGCTGACTGTGAGCGTGAACAATGGCGGCAGCAAAAGGTAAAGCCCTGTATGGGATGGTTTTGAGTTCATTGCTGGAAAAGACAAAAGCAAATGTATTGTAGTGTCAGCAGCGTGTGTGGAACAGACCCAACCAACCTCAAAGTTCATCTGAACAGCGCCCACAAAGAATCATACAAACAATTTCAGGATAAAGACAAGGTGAGACAGCCACCAGTTATTAGTAGCTGCACGTCAACGGCATTGCTAGGACAACCAACTTTAGCGGTTTTCATGAAAAGAGCAGAAACATGGCAACCTAATTTAATTGAGAGAAAAAAAGAGAAGCCGCACTGGTTAATTTATTCACTCAGTCTGGCAAGTCCACGAGACTGTGCGATGAACCAGCCTTCAGAAAATTCAACCAAACACTTGATCCCAAATGTATAACTCCTGTTGTTGCTAGAGTAAACAGGTTGATTGCTTTGCAAATGGACGCATGGGACATACGAGAAGAGAAAATCCTACTCGTGATAATTGACAACGTGGTAAACATAGTCAAGGCTATCAAGCTGTTACAGAACAGGCAAGAGAATATCCATGACCGACATCAACCAGAGCTAGCAATAGCTTTGAACGGCGCGACAGAAATGTCTGAATCTGAGTGGGGCACTGACGATTACCATTTTAAATCCACGTCATATTAAGATTGATTCATAATTTACACATAATCAAACCTATGCCTTGACCTTATATATTATTGATCCCCAGTGGCAAGAAGTGACATCCCCAAAAAACACAATCTATAGGCCTACAACACATGAATGGCTCCTAGAATGAATGGCTCCCACACAAGGCTATTTTCTGTCCCTAACACTAAAACTGAAAATAAATAATAAAAACAAAATAGAAATGATTTTATTTAACTCAAACTAAATAAAAACTAGTAAATCCAAGTCTGAAAACTAACTGAAACTAAACTGAATTTCTAATTTAAAAAGATATTGGCCAAATCAGAGACAGACTTGCAGACAGGCTAAAAATGAACACATTCCGTGGGGCGACGCACAATTGGCCTAGCGTCGTCCGGGTTAGGGAGGGGTTTGGCCGGTAGGGATATCCTTGTCTCATCGCGCTCTAGCGACTCCTGTGGCGGGCCGGGCGCAGTGCGCGCTAACCAAGGGGGGCGGGTGCACGGTGTTTCCTCCGACACATTGGTGCGACTGGCTTCCGGGTTGGAGGCGCGCTGTGTTAAGAAGCAGTTGGGTTGGGTTGTGCTTCGGAGGACGCATGAGGATGCATGACTTTCGACCTTCGTCTCTCCCGAGCCCGTACGGGAGTTGTAGCGATGAGACAAGATAGTAATTACTAGCGATTGGATACCACGAAAATTGTGGAGAAAAGGGGGTAAAAATTTTAAAAATAAAAATACAAAATAAAATAATGAACACATATTAAGGTCATGAAATTCTTTGATAGGAATAATCCAAATGTGGGTATGTGTCAGAACCTGACAGTTTGGGTAAATGCCAAATGGGCTGGTCCATCTTAAGCCAGTGGGCCTGTCTAAATGGGGGGAATTGTGCAGAATGATCATTATTTGCTTAATTTAATATCATGATGGAGATTCTGGAGCACCTCAGGGTTCTGTTGAAGGCCCATCTCTTTCCCCTCTGAATCCTGGTTAATTTCTCTTTTACCTGTTAGAAAGTAATTTTGACTATTCTCTATTGATCAGACTTGACTTTTTTACTTTTTGTCCTAGCAGTCTTGAGACCGTTTTGTGTCTACCTCTAGACTCATTGTTCATTTCTCCTTGTCATAAACCATCTGAAATCAAGAACAGTGTTGATTAGACTGACTTAATGCCTGCCTTTTGATTTCAGTGTCCATATTGTGACACCATGGTCATCTCTTCTTCAACAGCTTTTTGAACAATCTGAATATAATTGTGACGCAATATTCTGCGGACATCTGCATTTCTTTTTGGTTTAAATTCTTTAAGTAACGATGGGATGGGCAACTCCAGTCCTCGTGGGCCAGAGTGATGAATTTTTCCCACATCCCTAGCAAACACAACTGATTAAACTAATTCCATTCTAAACTGAATATCATGATTAGCGGATTATTGGAGTCAGGTGTGTTAGCTGGGTCAAAAGTGTGACACCGATCAGGCCCCTGAGGTCTGGAGTTGCCCATTCCTGACCTAACACAAAGTGTCCTCTGCATTCATGGGATGGCTCCACTCTCAGGCTAGACTTTGTCTATACTCAGGAGGGGGCTGACCATGCAAGACTGGTGAATAGGCTGAGAGATGCTTTCAATCAGCCCAAAATTACTCTTCCATAAATATGATTTGTCCACACAGTCCGTAATTGAGCCGGCCCATCAGGTGACCTCAGGAACGCAGAAAAACATCACGAGGCAACGAAAAGATGTGTCCGCCATGCAGGGATACATTGTGCTGGCACTTATCACCTTAACATCACCCTGTCTCTTGGTTAATCTTGTCTCCTTGGAAATAACTGAATGGTTATCAGATGGTGGGCTCCAGAAATTCACTGGCAGCATCACAAGGCCCTCACAGAGGTACTGCATAGAGAAACTAGGAAGTTAAGGATTTCTGAGATGTATCACAAGGTTATGAGACTATGTACAGCCAAGTTTAAACCCTTTGTATAGAATATATTGAATTTTCACTATGAGGAACCTGACAGTCTATTTATGTAAGGAGGAATACAGATAATCCATGTGAGAAGCTTCAAAGGGAACTGATTTAAATGTAAGTTTACCTAAGTTACAGTCTGTCCTTTGAACATTACAACATGCTTACAGAATATAGAGTCATTTTCCTCCAATCCTTCATTCATTGATTGCGGTCTTTTTTTCCTTTTTTCTGCTCTCTTTTTCTGCCAATGCTTCTTTGAGGTAGTAAGATTGTTGGAGGCAAAATGATGTGCAGCATGTTTTCTGCACAAGGTCCATACATTTTCAGGCTTGCAACTGTTGTTTTCATCAAACTTAAAATGTGATTTAACTCTGCACACCTGAGTTGAAAAGGACTGAAGAAGATCTTTAGAGTTTGAGTGTTATGATTTGCACATGCAACATTTTATTTCACTTGTGAAATCATGTTGAACCATGTGATTTTGCAACACTTCACATGTGATGATATTTCACATGAAGTTTCACATGTGGATGTTCACATGTGATCACTTTACCTTTCACATGTGAAATCATGTGAAACCATGTGGTTTTGGAACACTTCACATATGAGGATATTTCACATAAAGTTTCACAAAAAGAAGTCGCTAGGAGGTCCCCGGAATGTCACACAGTCTTCGACTTACATATTTGACATACATTATGTATGTTTATTTATACAGTAATTATTATTCAACATGTCCTCACCTGGGATATGAACTCACAACCTCCCGGTTCAAGGCATTACGTACGATCTTCCTGCTACGCCACCATGTCTGTGTCAATAACTGATTTCGCCTCTATTCCTACACTTTGTACTTCAAAGTAGATACCAGCTTTGTTAAAAATTCAGTATCATATTTAGCATAGTGATTCAGGAGTAACATCAAAACATAATAAAAAGACCCACCTCAGTTACAACAAAAAAAACACATTAAAAAAATCACATCTGAAAATAACACATTAAAAAACTAGTGGTTTTCGCACATGTGAACACACTTGAACAAATCACCTGAAAATGTTCACAAGTCAGACACGTGGTTTTCGGACACATGACGTTTCACAGTAATATTCACAGTAATATTTTTTACATGTAAACAAATCACGTGAAAAACATCAGGTCTTTTCCCAACATTTCACATTGTGATATTTAAAAATGTCATGTGTGCTTTTGTAACTGTCAGGATTAGAACCCATTTCGCCCACAGGAGAAGCCAGCATCATTAGACCAATAGGGCCTACACTAATCATAGGGCCTACACTAATTTTTTATTCACAGGTGGGGCTACCTCATTACGTGACTATGAGCAACCATGACCAACGTGTCCGCTACACTTTAACATGTGCATTTTCACATTTTAATGTCTACTATCTCTGACTCGGATCAGGCCCCTCTGTTTATTAACACTGTTGCAGATAAACATGCTCCATATTAAAAAAACTAAGAGTAACGGATAGATCAAACCCTTGGTTCACGCATGAATTGTCTGAAAAATTACAGGAAAGAAATGTCGCTTGAGCTAAGACTAGATTGGCTGATACTATGTCTGACTGGCAGCCCTTCAGACATTTGAAAAATAGATGTCTGGTTAGAAAAGTAAAGTCAATCTACTTTTTGAACTGTGTATCAGAGAATGGTGGGAATCCAGCGAACTTCTGGAAAGTAGTCAAATCTCTGAAACAACATAACTACCGTCTAATTTCCAAGTTATCTTGCCTTTCCAAAGTTTTAGAATCCCTGGCCAAGTTTCAGCTAAGAACTTTTTTCCCTTGTCATTGTATTCTAAATGTGCACCAATCTAGTTTTAGACCTGGCTATACCACCGTTTCAGCTGCTGCGCTTGTTCTAGATTATGTGTAAAATAGCTTAGATCATAAAAGGCATTGTGCTGCCTTATTCATAGACCTTTCCAAGGCCTTTGACACTGTTGATCATTACATTCTCATTCAAAGGCTGACTGAAATAGGCCTGGATCAGGCTTCTTGCAAGTGGTTTGAGAATTATCTGTCAGATAGAACAGAATGCATGATTTCTGATGGTGTTAAGTCTAGTTTCCTGGATATTACAAAAGGTGTACCGCAGGGGTCAGTATTGGGACCTGTTCTCTTTACTATTTATAGTGAACTCTAAATGTAATACATGAAATTTAAGCTCAACATGTGAAAACAGATATTTCAAATTTTTTGTAAGGGCAACATTAGACAACTATACAGAAAACCCTCAAGTTGTTTAAATAAGTAAATTAAATCCATGTTGAGAGAAAAGTGATAGCAGTGCAGATGGCATACCTAGTCAGTTGCACAACTGAACGCAGTTACAACCCCTCTGAATCAGAGAGGTGCAGGGGGCTGCCTTAATTGACATCCACATCAGTGCCCAGGGAGCAGTTATTGGGGGTTAACTGCTTTGCTCAAGGGTAGAACAACAGATTTTTCCACCTTGCCGACTCAGGGATTCAAACCAGCAACCTTTCGGTTACTGGCCCAATACTCTTAACCGCTAGGCTACCTACTGCCCCGTTAATCAAATACAACCACTGACTGTTTGCTCATTGCTGTTGCTCTAAAATGGCAACTCATGTGCATGTGCCAATTGATGCACAACAAGGAAAGAGTTGGTGGTGGGATTCAATGAACATTTATTGGAAAAGTATGGAGTTCAGCAAACAAAAAAAGACACGCAACTACAGAGGACAAACATGGTGGGCATTTCCTTTTTTCTTTTTTTAAAGTATTGAATCGATATAATCGGAGCTAGATTCCACAAAGCCTGGTCTCGGGGGAAGTTCATCAGAAATTGAATTCACCATGTAATGGAGTTCAGTATGCTAAGCATACTACAAATACAGAGGTTGTGAGTTCAAATTGAAGTGATCATGTCAAATGTATTTACATTGATTAAAGATGTTTTCACAATTTTAGCTGAACAGCGTACCACTTACCGTAAAACCCCCGGTGGTGTAAAGTACTTAAGTAAAATACTTTAAAGTACTACTTACGTAGTTTTTTAGGTATCTGTACTTTACTTTACTATTTATAGTTTTGCCAACTTTTACTTTTACTTCACTACATTCCTAAATAATATACTTTTTACTCCATACATTTTCCCTGACACCCAAAAGTACTTTTGACAGGAAAATAGTCCAATTCACACACTTATCAAGAGAACATCCCTGGTCATCCCTACTGCCTCTGATCTGGCAGACTCACTAAACACAAATGCTTAGTTTGTAAATTATGTCTGAGTGTTGGAGTGTGCCCCTAGCTACAGTTGAAGTCGGAAGTTTACATACACTTAGGTTGGAGTCATTTAAACTAGTTTTTCAACCACTCCACAAATTTCTTGTTAACAAACTATAGTTTTGGCAAGTCAGTTAGGACATCTACTTTGTGCATGACACAAGTAATTTTTCCAACAATTGTTTACAGACAGATTATTTCACTTATAATTCACTGTATCACAATTCCAGTGAGTCAGAAGTTTACATACACTAAGTTGACTGTGCCTTTAAACAGCTTGGAAAATTCCAGAAAATTATGTCATGGCTTTAGAAGCTTCTGATAGGCTAATTGACATCATTTGAGTCAATTGGAGGTGTACCTGTGGATGTATTTCATGGCCTACCTTCAAACTCAGTGCCTCTTTGCTTGACATCATTGGAAAATCAAAAGAAATCAGCCAAGACCTCCACACGTTGGTTCATCCTTGCGAGCAATTTCCAAACGCCTAAAGGTACCACGTTCATCTGTACAAACAATAGTACACAAGTATAAACACCATGGGATGAAAGTACTTTGGTGTGAAAAGTGCAAATCAATTCCAGAACAACAGCAAAGGACCTTGTGAAGATGCTGGAGGAAACAGGTACAAAAGTATCTGTATCCACAGTAAAACGAGTCCTATATCAACATAACCTGAAAGGCTGCTCTGCAAGGAAGAAGCCACTGCTCCAAAACCGCCATAAAAAAGCCAGACTACGGTTTTCAACTGCACATGGGGACAAAGATTAACATGGGGACAGAGAAATGTCCTCTGGTCTGATGAAACAAAAATAGAACTGTTTGGCCATAATGACCATCATTATGTTTGGAGGAAAAAGGGGGAGGCTTGCAAGCCAAAGAACACCATCCCAACCGTGAAGCATGGGGGTGGCAATATCATGTTGTGGGGGTGCTTTGCTGCAGGAGGGACTGGTGCACTTCACAAAATAGATGGCATCATGAGGAAAGAAAATGATGTGGATATATTGAAGCAACATCTCAAGACATCAGTCAGGAAGTTAAAGCTTGGTCGCAAATGTTTCTTCCAAATGGACAATGACCCGAAGCATACTTCCAAAGTTGTGGCAAAATGGCTTAAGGACAACAAAGTAAAGGTATTGGAGTGGCCATCACAAAGCCTTGACCTCAATCCTTTAGAAAATGTGTGGGCAGAACTAAAAAAGCATTGGCGAGCAAGGAGGCCTACAAACCTGACTCAGTTACACCAGTTCTGTCAGGAGGAATGGGCCAAAATTCACCCAACTTATTGTGGGAAGCCTGTGGAAGGCTACCCAAAACGTTTGACCCAAGTTAAGCAATTGAAAGGCAATGCTACCAAATACTAAATGAGTGTATGTAAACTTCTGACCCACTGGGAATGTGATGAAAGAAATAAAAGCTGAAATAAATCATTCTCTCTACTATTATTCTGACATTTCACATTCTTAATTTTAAAGTGGTGTTCCTGACTGACCTAAAACAGAGAATTTTTACTAGGATTAAATTTCAGGAATTGTGAAAAACTGAGTTTAAATGTATTTGGCTAAGGTGTATGTAAACTTCCAACTTTAACTGTATATGTCAATAAAAAATAAAAAATAAATAATGTGCCGTCTGGTTTGCTTAATATAAGGATTTTGAAATGATTTCTACTTTTACTTTTGATACTTAAGTACATTTTAGCAATTCCATTTACTTTTGATACCTACGTATATTTAAAACCAAATACTTTTACTCAAGTAGTATTTTCTGGGTGATTTTCACTTTTACTTGAGTCATTTTCTATTAAGGTATCTTTACTTAAGTATGACAATTGAGTACTTCATCCACCACTGAAAACCCCCACACCATTTCATTACTTCCCTTAAAAAACATGTCAAATGTGAAATTTCACATCTGAAATCGCATTTTCACATGTTAAACTGAAATTGTCACATGAAAACAAGAGACACATGAGGTCAGTTGTTCACGTGAAACCAAATTTTCACATGCGTTAAACATGTTAACCTCACCTTTTCACATGAGGAGAATAACATGTTTTCACCTGACATGTGAATTGCAGATTGACATGAAATTTGCAGTTTTACATGGGAAAATCTAATTCTCACATCAAATTAGCATTTTTACATACAAAACTTTCAAATGTTGGTACGCGTAGTTTGATGGTATCACATGTTGAAATTTTGACATTTATTTCACATGCAGTCTTGTTTTTACATGTGTAGTTTCGTCACTGGTGCCTTTGGTATCTCTATTCTCAGATTGACTCCTTCTTACAAACCAATCTCCAAACATTACTAGACTGAACAAGTTTATCTGGAACTGCCTCAAAGACATTTCCCACAATGGAATATTAGTGTGTATTAAAGTAAGCATTGGTTTAAAAAAAAAGATACCCTGAGGCTTATTTCAGTGGCTTTCATACTTACAGCCTTTCACATTCAGTGCAAACACTACGCATTGAATGTTGTCAGTCTATTGTATCCTAGCTACAAGGGCGGCTCAATAATCTTCAGCTCATGAAAGCACAAACATCTGAAAGTGACCATGACTGCACTAAAACGCAATATACTGTCCTTCCTTGATAGCTTTGACTCAATGCTAAGGTATTTTTCTTAGAAATGCATGTAACCCCCCACAGCCTCACTGTGAGAGGTTGAACACAGAGGCAGACAAATTTCACATTTGGGGACTGGTACTTTATGATTTTAATCCCTCCAGATAATTGTGGCTGAAGAATAAAGAAGACAAACCGTTCCTTGAATAAGTTCTTGAGACACACAGACATACTTGTGGTCACGCCTAAAGCCACACTCAAACTGTCTTATTATAAATGTATTGTCTTTGGATTTTCCACCTACAACACTGGAGCCAATGCAGGCACCTGTTACAGACACACTAGATTCATTTGAAGGTGTGTGAAGAAATTTGCTCCAGATTGTGCAATTCATGACAGGTGTGTCTGACACATTCAGGTTTGTTGGTTACATTTTTAGGAGAAATATGGGCCTGAATTGTTGTTTTGCTGTCAGGAGTTTGGTGCATAATATATCTTAACAGACTTGAGTTTTATGATACATTTTACTGTTTATATAACTGAGCGGACATGCAATGTTTCTCAACATTGGTTGTCAGCCATATCTGAATAATTTCAGACTACATTATTGCTGGTAACAGAACAGAAAAAATGGAGACAGATGTTGTAACTGCAGGCAACAGATATTAGTGAGTGTGGTGGCCTTTTAATTTGGGTTTGGTTTAGGGGTTAAAACTGAAAAATGAAAACTGAACTAAAATATAAACGTTACAGTTCATATAAGGAATTCAGTCAACTGAACTAAACTAATTAGCCACTAATCTATGGATTTCACATGACTGGGAATACAGATATGCACCTGTTGGTCACAGATAGCTTCTAGGGGCGTGGATCAGAAAACCCGTCAGTATATGGTGTGACCAGATGCAGCGCGACATATCTCATTCACATAGAGTTGATCAGGCCGTTGATTGTGGCCTGTGGAATGTTGTCCCACTCCTCTTCAATGGCTGTGTGAAGTTTCTGGATATTGGCAGGAACTGGAACATGCTGTTGTACACGTCGATCCAGAGCATCCCAAATGTACTGAATGGGTGATATGTCTGGTGAGTGTGCAGGCCATGGAAGAACTGGGACATGTTCAGCTTCCAGGTATTGTGTACAGATCCTTGTGACATGGGGCCATGTATTATTATGCTGAAACATGAGGGGATGGCAGTGGATGAATGGCACGACAATGGGCCTCAGGATCTCGTCACGGTATCTCTGTGCATTCAAATTGCCATCGATAAAGTACAATTGTGTTAATTGTCCGTAGCTTATGCCTGGCCATACCATAACCCCACCTCCACCATAGGGCACTCTGTTCACAACATTGACATCAGTAAACTGTTCGCCCGCACGATGCCATACACGTGGTCTGCCAAATTCTCTGAAACAGCCTCGTCTTATGTTAGAGAAATGAACAATAAATTCTCTGGCAACAGCTCTGGTGGACATTCCTGCAGTCACCATGCCAATTGCACGCTCACTCAAAACTTGAGACATCTGTGGCATTGTGTTGTGTGACAAAAATGCAAATCTTAGAGTGGCCTTTTATTGTCCCGAGCATAAGGTGCACTTGTGTAATGATTATGCTGTTTAATAAGCTTCTTGATATTCCACACCTGTCAGGAGGATGGATTATCTTGGCAAAGGAGAAATGCTCATTGCTAACAGGGATGTGAACAAATTTGTGCACCAAATTTGAGAGAAATAAGCTTCAGAAAAATAGTAGAGAGAATGATTTATTTCAGCTTTTATTTCTTTCATCACGTTCCCAGTGTGTCAGAAGTTTGCATACACTCGATTAGTATTTGGTAGCATTGACTTTAAATTGTTTAACGTGGGTCAAACGTTTTGGGTAGTCTTCCACAAGCATCCCACAATAAGTTGGGTGAATTTTGGCCCATTCCTCCTGACAGAGCTGGTGTAACTGAGTCAGGATCTAGGCCTCTTTGCTTGTACACGCTTTTTCAATTCTGCCCACAAATTTTCTATGGGATTGAGGTCAGGGCTTTGTGATGGCCACTCCAATACCTTTACTTTGTTGTCCTTAAGCCATTTTGCCACAACTTTGGAAGTATGCTTAGGGTCATTGTTCATTTGGAAGACCCATTTGCGACCAAGCTTTAACTTCCTGACTGATGTCTTGAGATGCTGCTTCAAAATATCCACATAATTTTCCTGCCTCATGATGCCATCAATTTTGTGAAGTGCACCAGTCCCTCCTGTAGAAAAGCACCCCCACAACATGATGCTGTTACCCCCGTGCTTCACGGTTGGGATGGTGTTCTTCGGCTTGCAAGCCTCCCCCTTTTTCCTCCAAACATAACGATGGTCATTATGGCCAAACAGTTATATTTTTGTTTCATCAGACCAGAGGACATTTCTCCAAAAAGTACAATCTTTGTCCCCATGTACAGTTGCAAACCGTAGTCTGGCTTTTTTATGGCGCTTCTTTGTTGAGCAGCCTTTCAGGTTATGTCTATATAGGACTCGTTTTACTGTGAATATAGAAACTTTTGTATCTGTTTCCTCCAGCATCTTCACCAGGTCCTTTGCTGTTGATTTGCACTTTTCAAAGTACGTTCATCTCTAGGAGACAGAACGCGTCTCCTTCCTGAACAGTATGACGGCTGCATGGTCCCATGGTGTTTATACTTGCATACTATTGTTTGTACAGATGAACGTGGTACCTTAAGGCGTTTGGAAATTGCTCCCAAGGATGAACCAGACTTGTGGAGGTCTATCATTTTTTTCTGAGGTCTTGGCTGATTTCTTTTGATTTTCCCATGATGTCAAGCAAAGAGGCAGTGAGTTTGAAGGTAGGCTTTGAAATACATCCACAGGTACACCTCTAATTGACCAAATGATGTCAATTAGCCTATCAGAAGCTTCTAAAGCCATGACATAATTTTCCGGAATTTCCCAAGCTGTTTAAAGGCCCTGTCAACTTAGTGTATGTAAACTTCTGACCCACTGGAAAATTGTGATACAGTGAATTATAAGTGAAATAATCTGTCTGTAAACAATTGTTGGAAAAATGACTTGTGTCATGCACAAAGTAGATGTCCTAACTGACTTGCCAAAACTATAGTTTGTTAACAAGAAATTTGTGGAGTGGTTGAAAAACTAGTTTAAATGACTCCAACCTAAGTGTATGTAAACTTCCGACTTCAACTGCATATGCATTATGGTTGTTTAAACAGTTGATGTTTTGTACAGTACAATACTGTACAATACAGTACTGAGTGATAGGCTGTATGAGTACATGTGATTTAATGTGAGTGCGTTCGATTTACCGGAGGGGAAGTATATGGAGCGGAGTGAGGAGGAACATTTATTTTTTTATTTAACTTATACAAAGATCAGCTCTGTGCTAAAAAATATATGAGACAACAAACTCTGATCTCCACTGTATTTGAATAAGTCTGGTCTAGGCCTTCTGGGAGGAATGGGTTTACCTTAATCTTAAACTCAACTCAAACAAATGAAAGCTGGAATTATTTGAAAGAAATAGCTTCCTGACATCCATTTGTTTACATTCATACTGTGTCTTATCCATGGTTATTTTTCATTTGGTTTTCAAGGTGTAATGTTCAAGGCACATGGAAGGTTTATTTATGTACAGGTGTAGGATCTTAATTTGACCAGTATTGTCTTCGCAAAATAATCCTGCAGCAACAGGATTTGAACGTTCAATCCATAATGTTGCTTGGTCGGTAGTTAGGCTATTAGCTGGACAAAAATTGGGTACATGAATGTGCAATACTGTTAATATAACCGTGAGTTAGTGTGGTTTATCAGTAAATGTTCCTACGGCATAGGAACATTCTCAGCAATAAAAGAGTGATCAAATTAAGATCCAACATCTGTATGAACTAGTTAGATATAGTACCATTGTGCACATTTTGCACATATGCGTTTCACTTGAATGTGGGAGGCATCTACCAAATCTGTTGTTGGATTTTGTGTTTATCATTCCTTAAATGTTTAACTAGGCTTTACTCAACTGTCTTTTACACAAACTGTTATGCAGTTTATTCAAATTGAAGCAAGTTAAGAATGATGATATTAATATTGATATTATATCAATTTCCTCTCCTTTAACTTCCTCTTCTCTTCAAAATACGATATTTATCATAGATCCTGCTGTACCCTCTGTTCTGGAATTGTAAACAATGTGCAGAATGGCAATAACATTTATAGAACCCAAGGTGTCATTTAATTCCTGGCATCCATCTGTTGTCATAACTTCAATCTTTGTTGCCTTGCTTGATTTCACTGTTATTCTGTAATGGTCATGGTTACTTTTGTAATGAGGGCCTTTTCAAAATAATTTGAATTCCTTAGTCACACGACTGCAAAGTGGTGTATGTACAGGTAACTGACAAAATAAAGGAAACACTTGAGTAAATGAGGGATACAAAGTAAACTCAGCAAAAAAAGAAACGTCCCTTTTTCAGGACCCTGTCTTTCAAAGATAATTCGTAAAAATCCAAATAACTTCACAGATCTTCACTGTAAAGGTTTTAAAGACTGTTTCCCATGCTTGTTCAATGAACCATAAACAATTCATGAACATGCACCTGTGGAACGGTCGGTAAGACACTAACAGCTTACAGACGGTAGGCAATTAAGGTCACAGTTATGAAAACTTAGGACACTGAAGAGGCCTTTCTACTGACTCTGCAAAACACCAAAAGAAAGATGCCCAGGGTCCCTGCGTGAATGTGCCTTAGGCATGCTGCAAGGAGGCATGAGGACTGCAGATGTGGCCATGGCAATACATTTAAATGTCTGTACTGTGAGACGCCTAAGACAGCGCTACAGGGAGACAGGACCTCGCAGTGGCAGACCACGTGTAACAACACCTGCACAGGATCGATACATCCGAACATCACACCTGCGGGACAGGTACAGGATGGCAACAACAACTGCCCGAGTTACACCAGGAATGCACAATCCCTCCATCAGTGCTCAGACTGTCCGCAATAGGCTGAGAGAGGCTGGGCTGAGGGCTTGTGGGCCTGTTGTAAGGCAGGTCCTCACCAGACATCACCGGCAACAACGTCGCCTATGGGCACAAACCCCCCGTCGCTGGACCAGACAGGACTGCCAAAAAAGTGCTCTTCATTGATGAGTCGCGGTTTTGGCTCACCAGGGGTGATGGTCGGATTCACATTTATCGTCGAAGGAATGAGCATTACACCGAGGCCTGTACTCTGGAGCGGGATCGATTTGGAGGTGGAGGGTCCGTCATGGTCTGGGGCGGTGTGTCACAGCATCATCGGACTGAGCTTGTTGTCATTGCAGGCAATCTCAACGCTGTGCGTTACAGGGAAGACATCCTCCTCCCTCATGTAGTACCCTTCCTGCAGGCTCATCCTGACATGACCCTCCAGCATGACAATGCCACCAGCCATACTGCTCGTTCTGTGCGTGATTTCCTGCAAGACAGGAATGTCAGTATTCTGCCATGACCAGCGAAGAGCCCGGATCTCAATCCCATTGACCACGTCTGGGACCTGTTGGATCAGAGGGTGAGGGCTAGGGTCATTCGACCCAGAAATGTCTGGGAACTTGCAGGTGCCTTGGTGGAAGAGTGGGGTAACATCTCACAGCAAGAACTGGCAAATCTGGTGCAATCCATGAGGAGGAGATGCACTGCAGTACTTAATGCAGCTGGTGGCCACACCAGATACTGACTGTTACTTTTGATTTTGACCCCCCCACCCCCCTTTTGTTCAGGGACACATTATTCCATTTATGTTAGTCACATGTCTGTGGAACTTGTTAGGGTTATGTATAGAAATCCCCAGTTTCCCATTATTTTGGCTACCATGGTTAGAAGTGACTGAAATGGCGTGAGTGGCGCAGTGGTCTAAGGCACTGCATCGCAGTGTTAGCTGTGCCACTAGAGATCCTGGTTCGAGTCCAGGATCTGTCGCAGCCGGTCATGACCGGGAGACCCAAGGGGCAGCGCACAATTGACCCAGCGTTGTCAAGGTTAAGGGAGGGTTTGGCTGGCAGGGATGTTCTTGTCCCATCTCGCACTAGCAACTTCTGTGGCGGTGCAGTGCACACTTACATAGTAGCCAGGTGTAAGGTGTTTTCTCCGACACATTGGTGCGGCTGGTTAAGCGGGCATTGTGTCAAGAAGCAGTACAGCTTAGCTGGGTTGTGTTTCAGGGGACGCACGGCTCTCGACCTTTGCCTCTCCCGAGTCCATATGGGACTACCAATTGAATACCACAAAAAAAGGGTATTTTATTTAATATAAAAGAAGTGACTGAAATATGGGTCTTACGCAGTGTTTTCCACCATCATCATCAAAACACCAAATTATGTAATTTATTGTGGAAGAATGGTGTCACATCCCTCTAATAGAGTCCCAGACACAATAGAATCAATGTTGGCATTGAAGCTGTTCTGGCTGCTCGTGAAGGCCCAACACCCTATTAGAGTTGATTGACGCACCCATGCATCACAAGGTGACATCATTTTAAATATTGAATAACTCCCTGTGTGTTTATGCTAGAGACTTAGTTTATTGTAGTGGCTGCAGCTCAATCCCCTCTTTCTGCCGATATAAATTATGCGCTTATTCCAAATCATGGGGCTTGTGAAAGTGGTCTTTTTCTACACATGAGATGATCCGGACAAGAAAATCGTCACAAAATCGTGTGTAAAACCCGAACCATTGAAACACGACAGTGTCGGTTGTTTGGCTCTATGACATTCACAGGCTTTATGTCTGAACTCTCTGTCTTCTCACAAAACCGACTGTCCAAACTAAAATGTCACCAAAGAGGAGACTCTCATGAACACAAAGGTGTTGGCTATTCTGCTCTATGAGCCACACAAGTTTCAGGGGAGTCATTTGAAGTTTCAGGGGAGTCATTTGAAGGTAACCCTGTACCGTAGTGTAAAAATGGCAAAAAGTGCATAGGGGGTAAAATGTGCCACGAATAACATGACCAAACATGAGTCTAGATTATTTTATTTATTTGTTTTCTTATATTTCTCAGATATAGTACCTCTGGCGTACCGGACACTCCACAGTTACAGGGATGGTTAAAAACAGCTTTATTGCCTTAGCAACATCAGGGAAACTGGGCAGAAGGGAGTGGTTCTTCAAATCTAGCAGTTCTGCAACATCTTTAATAGAGCCTCTTATTCTCTTTAATTGTGTCTTCAAAACATTACAGAAAGAGATGAACTGTATAGGAAGCTCTGTGACATGTCATCTGGATACTGGAGAACCAATAAATTGGCAGATGCAAACAGATTATCATCTTCAGCGGACAACAGTCGTTGAGGGCACCAAAAATTGGTTTGCGATTTTCTTCATACTGGTGAACCGGTGTTTGAGTTGTGTGGTTGCAATATCAACAGTCCTTTATCTCTGGTATGTCTCGGCATGCATCATTCAAGACTAAGTTTCAATTGTGTGCAGCGCAATGGACATACAGTATAATGCACAACGTCTCAGGAAGACTTTAGAAGACCAGAGGAGTCTCTCAAGCTGGATTTCATCTAATCGACTTTGATTGCAGCCCATTTGTGTATGCTATTAGCCAGACAAAACCTGCTGAGTTCAACAATAAATAATGGCTACATTTATCCTCGAGCTGAATACTTTTTTCCTCATTGTTGGGCTATTTGATGTGTAATTTTTATTAAAAGTTTATAATAGCAGCGAAATGGCAGCTAAATAATGTATATAGTGTCGTGGTAATTTCCTGTATTACTCAATAAAGAGAGAGAGAGAGCCAACCACACACAAGTCAGAGTTATATTATAAAGTACATTTTTAATATATATATAAGCTTCACCAAAGCCCTTTTTTGACTCTCAGATCAATTCAGTGTCTATAAATGAATTCTCTGAGAGTGCTTACAAAACAATTCTTAGTTTCATTTATAGCCAAGATACACCCCTCTCAACTTACAAAGAATCCTGTCCCCGAAAGAGGAGTATCCTATCGCTAGACAGCATCAGCTATAAATCATTGTTCAGTTTGATCTCCCAAGACAAGGTTTCAATCTCATGCTTGGTACTTCACTGTCTACCAAAACCTTACCTCATCCAATGGCATATATCAATTGTCATTTGAGATACTCCCATCTCAAATACACCCCCTCCTGGATAAGCTCAGAAAAGACAGTGAGCCTCTTAGGTCATATACTAGATCAAGATAAGGGCAACCTCAGAGGGGAAATACAATGGTTCCAAACACTGCCAAACTCCTTCCCCCTTTGAGAAAAGTAGGGAGTGACTGGCGTACAGACATTGTATGAGATAACTAACTGGTTCCCCATTAATAACGCCATCCCGTCACATGGTTTAAGATTATAGTTACAGACACATTCATAAGAAAACAACGTTCCATTCTGTCCTCCTCCCCTTCTGATATTCTACATAGCACCACATGGTTTAACAGATACATTGACTTATGAAGACAAGCCTGACCTCTCCCCTCTCTGGCCCCAAGTTACTAAGCCCTATCACAGAAGGGGAAAATGCACTGCCAATCCTATAGTCCAAAGGGCCCCATTCTAATGACAAGTATCTCACAAGCATATGATGAAAATAACATCTTATCTATGTTACTTAGCTAAATCTGATTCTGCCACGACAATAGCTATAGATAGTAGCCTACACTGCAAAATGAAACAATCCATAGTAAACTAGTGCTTTGAGGGTGGACTGACTTATTTGGCATTAATAGACTGGTTTAACACCCAACAACTTTCTATCCAAGCTGGGAGAGAGCACGAGGACTGCTCATGTCATGCAGGTTCAGGTAGGCTGTACAAGACAGTTGTTTTTTTATAAATCGGTTGCAGATTAGTATTCTGTTGTATCAAAAATACATTTTACAATCTGCAATGTTTAAATTTCCAACTTTAATTACTGAACCAGTGATTATATTATTGCCACCAGACAGCATTTTTAATGATGGCAGACTTGCGGCACTGTGTACAGCTTCGTGAAATGTTAAGCTTAACATGAGAAAATGACGACCAAATAGGCCTACCAATAAACATGTATCCGTTTGCTAAAGCAAAGCTATAGGCTACATGCCCTGTCACCACAGAAAGCCTATCATCGTTCTGATAGGCAGCCGCATAGATATGTCCTAATTTCAGCACCATGGAGAGTGGTTGGTAGTCTAAACTTTGTGAGTGACTCTCTGGCTGACACATTCTGTGTTTATTTTAGGGTCCAGAGAAACTGCGTTACGCCAGTGTATAGGACAGACACTTCAAAACCTTAATCCTTACAATTTATTTTTGGAATGTCTGTTTTGCCATATACAAATGTGTTAATTAATTTGTTTCTATGGGTTATAGCAGTAAAGGCCAAATTCAGTGTTTCATCAAATATATGCATATATATAAAAAATTATATACCTACAGGGGTCCTCAAATTCAAATGGCGAACAATTCCATATCTTAACTTAGTAGATACTGCGACCTATGGGCTTAGACCTAAAGACACTTTATGTTGGCGTTTTCGTTATTTTGGCAGTTACCTGTATATACCTCCAAGAAAACCTATGAGCAACCAATGGTGTATGTTTGTATGGGAATGACTGCCACCTGATGGCAATGTTAAGGAAAACAGTTTTGAAACTGTTGAGCTAAGACAGTTTATTTATTTTTTAAATTGGGGTGGGGGGGTTAATATACAGTAAGAAAATATCAAAATACAAAAAAGAAATCATATACAACAACCAATTCAGTAATTAACTTGATATAGTCCCCTTTAACTGTCCTTTCAGTTTTGTAAAAATGACAAATACAAAAACCATGACTCAAACTGCATGAAGACATACTTAATTTACTGTGAGTTGACACTGTATGTTAACTATATGTACTACATACTGTACGTATGAAACAAAAAATGTGTGGGGGGGGGGGGGGGGGGGGTGTATGATGCTGATGTTCCATCTATGTAGAATACATTTGATTCTATGTATTTCATGTGGAAGCAGCACCACTCTAAATCATCCATGACAAAATGTACCCTCGTGGACAATAAAGTATATCAGATCAGTGCTGTTTAAGCTGCAGGGTTAGTGGTGACCTCCTCGAGCAGAGGCTTATACTGCTCCAGGTCCTGGATGTTCTGCAACATATCAAAGCAAAGTTACACATTACTTGGGAGGACACAACAAACACTACCTTGGTTGTGTGTGTGTGTGTGTGTTTGTGTGTGTCTACAAATCCGTATTCTACTTCCATTTGTATGGCCGTTGTATTCGCTCTGTTCAAGGGTTCTCTGTTCATACCTCTTTTCCCTCCTTTCCATTCTTGTACAAAGCCTTGAGACCCAACACAGCAGAGCTGATGGTGACACAAAGCTGAAGGACTGCAAGCACGATGAGCATGATGTCCAAGGTATCTAATGGTAGAACAAACACATGGAGGAGGATTTGAACATATTGACTGGATTGTTTAGCAAGATAGCGGTGTTGGTGAACACTGGAAAATACAGAAACAGACTGGCATACCAGCTATTAGAATGTGCTTTAAACATGGAACCCACCATCTCTGTTTAAGAACACACATGTTCATTACTAAATTAAGCAGTTTGATCCATCTAATCAAATGTTAATATATTTGACTTAGAACAGACAAGGGACACCTTCCTTCCAGTTTACAATTGGCTCATTCATCCCCCTCCTCTCCCCTGTAACTGTTCCCCAGGTCGTTGCTGCAAATGAGAACGTGTTCTCAGTCAACTTACCTGGTAAAATAACGGTAAAATAAAAAATAAAAATAAACATGATGGATATCATTAAAAAACTTCATTCAAAAGCACTCACCTGTGCAATCTGCTTGGCATCTTTGCATTTCGCCAAGAGTCTATCCCTCTGCGGATGACTTGGTGGTTGTCTCACCTGGCCGCCATAGTAGTCATCTCGCCAGATGTAGTCATCATCATTGCAACTCCACCAGAAATGGCCGTTTGCCAGGTCTACAGAATACAGCACAATTCCAGAAATGGCCAGAGAAGCACCTGACACATTCATCAACATATTGATGCCCACCTAAAACACAATCAGAGAATATAAAACCAGTTTGACTCAATTGAGTAAACCACGGAGTACTAGTTGTCTCAAATATTCAGTTGATGATTATAATTCAACTGGATCAGATTGAATGATTGTTCAATGGATGAAGGGAATGAGGCTTAGGAATGACAGGAAAGAGTTAAGGTCAATGAACAACTCACCAAGCAGGGACTGGGGAACTTCTCAGCCAATATACACATGATGCCAACTGCTATAAACTAAGAAGGCACAGAAATATCAAAATCAAATACGCACAACCTACACATTATTTGTCCTGATAAAATAACAAAAAATTCACAAGAAAATACACAGACATTTGACTTCAACCCTTAATTTTATTTAAAAAAATACTACTTAAGTAGGCAGGCCGAAATTAAAAAATAAATAAAGTTACTTATATGTTTCCTGGTTTGTTTACTGTGGTTATAACTCCAAGTGAAATCATGTGCTTTCATACTAAACATGATAACATGGTAAATGATAACAAAATAAAGTAAGCTTACCACACCACCAAGCCAATAAGGAACCCTATACCCTGCCAGTGTAATAATCAGTGCTAACAAGGATTGCTCCCAAGCCAATGTTGAGTACTCCCACCATGATCTGTATAGTCTGTGAAAGAAGAAAATAATCATTTTAGATAACTCCCTCTCCCTTCTGATGACAATTGTGACCCAGTGGTGATAGACATGTATGTTGTGGTGTGTGTGTGTGTGTGTGTGTGTGTGTGTGTGTGTGTGTGTGTGTGTGTGTGTGTGTGTGTGTGTGTGTGTGTGTGTGTGTGTGTGTGTGTGTGTGTGTGTGTGTGTGTATTTTAGTTCACCCACCCCCAGAGCTGACTGGGAACTGGCTTGGAACCTCCTCTGTCCCTGGGACACAGAGCTTCCTGGGCTGTAGCACAGGGTCCCAAGTATTTGACACAGCAGGGGCCAACTGCTTCCTTCTTTAGAGTTCACGGTAAATACAGTCACCCCTTTGCCTTTGGTCACAGTCACTGACATGCTGGCCACTCTTGGTTACACAGCTCTAAAACAAAAGGAAGGCAGAACAATAATCTTAATATTAAAATAAGTGTGTATGCATTATAAGTAATCATGTTAAAAGGTGCACATTCATTCCAATAACATCTGATAATGTCTGTGTTGCATCTGAAGGACACACGTTTTTTTAAAGGACTAACTATTCATTTTGTTAGAGAATTTCTGGCATTGTACAGCTCTGAATCTGCTATAAATAAGGGCTCTCTTACTGACACTGCTACTGTGTTTATTGGGTCATAGTGGCAAACAGGTTCCATCCCATGTAGACAACATTAAAGTTAATCTACCCATTATTTTGTTGCTTTGCTTTCCTTCATTGCGGTAATCTCTTGCCTCATTGAAAGATGATATGGCATGTCATAAAGTGTGGTGATGAGTGGGTGTAGAGCCTCTGCTATGCCTGAGCAGGAAGTGCACATCATAAAACCCCCTCTTCTGGGAAATGACTTGAAACAGCAATTGTATGACCATGTTGCTCAATTAACTTATGAATTCAATCAATTCAGTACAGCTCAAATTTCTGCAGCACTTTACGGTAAAGAATTTAGGCTACCGATTGTTTACTTAGATATGTGGGGGAAACTCACATCATCCACATACAATGTATAGCACCCAACTGGGCAGCCATTTTGCATTAGAAAGTGCTCCACCCACTTTGTACCAAGCACGCTACAGGTATTTACAAATAGTGTTTAATTATTTTTAGTTAGCAGCAGAAAGTACCCATACCATATAATCTCCCAGTAAACCAGCTTAAACAGTACTGTAAAATAAACTACTATCCAGGAGTTACACATGCGTCTGTCAGTGGTGGAGTTGGTTTTGCATGTCCCGGTGCCCCAGGTGGGTGGAGATTTCACTTAAGGACCAATGGAATGGTCTAAAATGAGCATATCCATCCCGCTGACTCACGAGAGAATGTAAACCATGACAAATGTTTGCATAGATTTTATAACTGTTGAACTTCAATTTGCAGTATGAACTGTTCAATATAATCAATTTATTTACTATTTTGTAATTACATTTGATTACATCATTTATTTTTGAGACCATGAAACAACTACAAACCCATTTCAAATTCACTCAAAACATATCATTCAACAACAAATGCATATTTTAGAGAAAGTGAGCTCATCCGTTCCTGGCAATTGAGATGGACACCTCTATAGGTCATATGTGATCAGTGGCAGACCAGTCTGCTTGATGCACAGTTTGGTTTCATTACAGGGAAGTAGCTGATAGGGAGGGCTCAACCAGTCTCAGCTAGTTCCCAATAGTACCTCCTCAGTTTAGAGGAACTGAGAGGTTAACCCTTCCCTCAATTAATAATAAACATACAATGAATTCCTGTCATTTCCTGACAAACTGAAGAACCCTTGCTGTCTGTTTCCAAGAGAGTAATGCCCAGCTTAAAGCTGGATTTCTGTACAAATATCCTCTTTCCACTTGTCTCAGCCATAGTTGGCAGGTCAGACTTCACCCATATATCTTTATAATTTTTCCAACCAGCTCCTCAACATTCCCCCCTTAAGGCCCTTCTACTAGCCTGCTAGCCCTGGCCCGTTAGCTGTCTGGATTGCCGTGTCTCCAGCTCGCCTAACCTCCCACTGGTCCCTATGATCACTCGGCTACGAAAGCCTCTCCCTAATGTCAATATGTCTTGTTCACTGCTGTTTTGGTTAGTGATTATTGTCTTATTTCAATGTAGAGACTCCAGCCTTGCTCAATATGCCTTAGCTAGCCCTTTTGTTTCACCTCCCACACATGCGGTGACCTCACCTGGTCTAAATGATGTCTCGAGAGACAAAACCTCTCATCGTCACGCAATGCCTAGGTTTACGTCCACTGTATTCACATCCTACCATACCCTTGTCTGCACATTATGCCTTGAATCTATTCTTCCACACCCAGAAACCTGTTCATTTTACTCTCTGTTCTGAACGCACTAGACGACCAGTGCTTATAGCCTTTAGCCATACCCTTATCCTACTCCTACTCTGTTGACGTAGAGGTTAATCCAGGCCCTGCAGCGCCTAGCTCCACTCCCATTCCCCAGACACTCTCATTTGTTGATTTCTGTAACCGTAAAAGCCTTGGTTTCATGCATGTTAACATTAGAAGCCTCCTCCCCAAGTTTGTTTTACTCACTGCTTTAGCACTCTGCCAACCCGGATGTTCTAGCCGTGTCTGAATCCTGGTTTAGGAAGACCACCAAAAATCCTGAATTTTTCATCCCTAACTATAACATTTTACGACAAGATAGAACTGCCAAAGGGGGTGGAGTTGCAATCTACTGCAGAGATAGCCTGCAAAGTTCTGTCATACTATCCAGGTCTGTGCCAAAACAATTTGAGCTTCTACTTCTAAAAATCCATCTTTCCAGAAACAAGTCTCTCATCGTTGCCGCTTATTATTGACCACCTTCTGCCCCCAGCTGTGCCCTGGACACCATATGTGAATTGATTGCCCCCCATCTATCTTCAGATTTCGTACTGTTAGGTGACCTAAACTGGGACATGCTTAACACCCCGGCCGTCCTACAATCTAAACTAGATGCCCTCAATCTCACACAAATTATCAATGAACCTACCAGGTACAACTCCAAATCTGTAAACACAGGCACCGTCATAGATATCATCCTGACCAACCTCCCCTCTAAATACACCTCTGCTGTCTTCAATCAGGATCTCAGCGATCACTGCCTCATTGCCTGCGTCCGTAATGGGTCTGCGGACAAACGACCACCCCTCATCACTGTCAAACGCTCCCTAATCGACCTGGCCGGGGTATCCTGGAAGGATATTGACCTCATTCCGTCAGTAGAGGATGCCTGGTTATTCTTTAAAAGTGCATTCCTCATCATCTTAAATAAGCATGCCCCATTCAAAAAAATGTAGAACCAGGAACAGATATAGCCCTTGGTTCACTCCAGACCTGACTGCCCTTGACCAGCACAAAAACATCTTGATGCAAATGCAGTACGCCACGAATAACCCCCGCGATATGCAACTTTTCAGAGAAGTTAGGAACCAATATACACAGGCAGTTAGGAAAGCAAAGGCTAGCTTTTTCAAACAAAAATTTTCATCCTGTAGCACAAACTCCAAAAAGTTCTGGGACACTAAAGTCCATGGAGAATAAGAGCACCTCCTTCCAGCTGCCCACTACACTGAGGCTAGGAAACACTATCACCACCGACAAATCCACAATAATTGAGAATTTCAATAAGCATTTTTTCTACGGCTGGCCATGCTTTTGTAACAGGGTTATATTGGTGATTCCCCTTGCCACTTTATTGTTAAGCCAATGGGTCTTTGGTTTTAGTTTTGTCTTGCCTTCACCTACTCAACATGGCATCTTATTGGCTGGTTTGCGTAGCTTGCTTACGAGGGAGGATGTTTCAGTTAGAATCGTCCCAGTGAACAAGCACCAAACCAGCGGTAAGTTGTTGGTTGCAAAGCACTGTACATCAAAAGTGATTTTTATACTCCCAAGTGATG
This sequence comes from Salvelinus alpinus, assembly GCF_045679555.1. Classification (NCBI taxonomy): domain Eukaryota; kingdom Metazoa; phylum Chordata; class Actinopteri; order Salmoniformes; family Salmonidae; genus Salvelinus; species Salvelinus alpinus. The sequence continues at coordinate 12,983,512 of NC_092120.1, read as the reverse complement.
ATTTAAGTGTACAATTTATATAAATGTGTTTGTAAATGTTATTCGAACATCACACATAAGATGCAGTGTTTTTTGGAGAATATTGGTTGTGCATTTTGGTTGTAAAGAATTCCCGCCAGTACTAGCTAGCAACTTACTGTGTCTGGTGGGGGGGGGTTCATATATTTTGTACAGTGCTTTGCAACCAACAACTTACCGCTGGTTTGGTGCTTGTTCACTGGGACGATTCTAACTGAAACATCCTCCCTCGTAAGCAAGCTACGCAAACCAGCCAATAAGATGCCATGTTGAGTAGGTGAAGGCAAGACAAAACTAAAACCAAAGACCCATTGGCTTAACAATAAAGTGGCAAGGGGAATCACCAATATAACCCTGTTACACTTTCCACCTGGCTACTCCTACCCCGGTCAACAGCCCTGCACCCCCCACAGCAACTTGCCCAAACCTCCCCCATTTCTCCTTCACCCAAATCCAGATAGCTGATGTTCTGAAAGAGTTGCAAAATCTGGACCCCTACAAATCAGCTGGGCTAGACAACCTGGACCCTCTCTTTCTAAAATCATCTGCCGTAATTGTTGCAACCCCCATTACTAGCCTGTTCAACCTCTCTTTCGTATCGTCTGAGATCCCCAAAGATTGGAAAGCTGCCGCGGTCATCCCCACTCTAGACCAAAACTGTTACAGACCTATATCTAATCTACACAGATCACCGACCATTTCGAATCCCACCGTACCTTCTCCGCTATGCAATCTGGTTTTCGAGCTGGTCATGGGTGCACCTCAGCCACGCTCAAGGTCCTAAACGATATCATAACCGTCATCGATAAAAGACAATACTGTGCAGCCGTATCCATTGACCTGACCAAGGCTTTCGACTCTGTCAATCACCACATTCTTATCGGCAGACTCAACAGCCTTGGTTTCTCAAACGACTGCCTCGCCTGGTTCACCAACTACTTCTCAGACAGAGTTCAGTGTGTCAAATCGGAAGGCCTGTTGTCCAGACCTCTGGCAGTCTCTTTGGGGGTGCCACAGGGTTCAATTCTCGGGCCAACTATTTTCTCTGTATACATCAATGATGTCGCTCTTGCTGCTTGGTGATTCGCTGATCCACCTCTACGCAGACGACACCATTCTGTATACTTCTGGCCCTTCTTTGGACACTGTGTTAACTAACCTCCAGACGAGCTTCAATGCCATACAACTCTCCTTCCGTGGTCTCCAACTGCTCTTAAATGCAAGTAAAACTAAATGCATGCTCTTCAACCGATCGCTGCCTGCACCTGCCCGCCCGTCCAGCATCACTACTCTAGACGGTTCTGACTTAGAATTTCTGGACAATGACAAATACCTAGATGTCTGGTTAGACTAAACTCTCCTTCCAGACTCACATTAAGCATCTCCAATCCAAAATCAAATCTACAATCCGATACTTCTGTACCGGTTTCCTCCAGCATCTTCACAAGGTCCCTTGCGGTTGTTCTGGGATTGATTTGCACTTTTCGCACCAAAGTACGTTCCACTCTAGGAGACAGAACGCGTCTCCTTCCTCAGCGGTATGATGGCTGTGTGGTCCCATGGTGTACAGATGAACGTGGTACCTTCAGACGTTTGGAAATTGCTCCCAAGGATGAACCAGACTTGTGGAGGTCTATAATTTTTTTCTGAGGTCTTGGCTGATTTCTTTTGATTTTCCCATGATGTCAAGCAAGGAGGCACTGAGTTTGAAGGTAGGCCTTGAAATACATCCACAGGTACACCTCCAATTGACTAAAATTATGTCAATTAGCCTATCAGAAGCTTCTAAAGCCATGACATCATTTTCAGGAATTTTCCAAGCTGTTTAAAGTCACAGTCAAGATAGTGTATGTAAACTTCTGACCCACTGGAATTGTGATACAGTGAATTATAAATTAAATAATCTGTCTGTAAACAATTTTTGGAAAAATGACTTGCATCATGCACAAAGTAGATGTCCGAACCGACTTTCCAAAACTATAGTTTGTTAACAAGACATTTGTGGAGTGGTTGAAAAACGATTTTCAATGACTACAACCTAAGTGTATGTAAACTTCCGACTTCAACTGTATATACACACACACATACATACATACATACATACATACATACATACATACATACATACATACATACATACATACATACATACATATATATATATATGAATTGACTCACAGCATTTTGCTCACTTTTCAAAAACTTTCTTTCCCCCCATTAGGTTTAAAGGAAGAAATGTTAGGTTCAATTTAGAGTGGACAATGTAAACCTCTATAATATCTGTTCTGGAATTAATGGGGACTTATTTTAAATACCTGTAGCCATACTTACACAAAAAGCAGTAACATGTACTGTAGAGGTGGCACAACAGACCTTTCTACTTTTCTAGATGGCTTTCCTATACCAAGACTGAAATGGAATGTTTCACCTATCTAAAGACTGGGATAATCACATACAGCTCCGGCCTAAGGAGTTTCACACAAGTCTGACCGCTGCAGATTGCCAACTAAATTATAGCATACTGATAAAGGATAGGCTGGTCTTATAGTGTTTACCTAGTGTTTTTCTTCGTCTTTGAGAAAGGTTAATCACACCTTTTTTTTATTTTATCAAATGGTACATTCTCAGCCTTGATCTGCAGTCGCAAATGTGAGACGAGCCTTGTTAAGAATGTCATTAGCTTTATTTCCAGCCAATTGGCGACAGATTTTCATATGGACATTCTCAAATCCACATAAAGAAAAAGATGCACATTTTCCACGTCGGTAGGTTTCCAGCCAATTGGATACAGACTGTCATGCGACTATTCTAAAATCTGCATAAAGAAAAATGATTTCCCCACCAAACAGACTTGTTGCGGATAAAAGTCCATGCGTGAGGATGTAGTGTACACAAAATGTACTTTTTCGCTTAAAGCTGCAATAGTTAACTTGTTTCTGTCATTCTCATTGAAAGTAAGTCTAAGATGTTTTACATGTTAGTCATTTAGCATACGCTCTTATCAGAGCGATTTACAGTAGTGAGTGCATTCTTTTCATACTAAGAAACGGTAGAACTGTTTTATGTGGGCTATGGCTCCCGGGTTTTATGGTTAGTTTTTGCGTCTTTTACTTTCGGTTTTGTAGGCTACACCAGCTTCAAACAGCTGACAATTCTATATTTTTGGTTATGGAAAATGTATTTCACAGCAGTTTAGATCACGTGTCAAACTCATTCCGCCGAGGACAGATTGTCGCCCGACTTTCGCTCCACCCATGTACTTGATTGACTAATTAAGGTTAGTAGTTAGTATGAAACTCCCCTCACCTGGTTGTCTAGGTCTTTATTGAAAGAAAAAAAACTAATACCTGCAGACACTCTGCCCTTCATGGAATGAGTTTGACACCCCTGGTGGGCCTACAATGATTATCTACACCAGGGGATCCCAAACTTTTTAACTCAGGACACACTGCGCGCACGCCACATCCAAATGTACTTTTATATGACAATTATTATATCAAATCAATTTTTGCGCATAAAGGCGTTTTCCATGCACCGCCATTTCTCGCATATTTTAACGACACAAAAAGATCCCACCATGTCCAATGAACAAATTATCTGTTGGCATTTATAAAATTGAAGCCTACCGAAACTTCCTGTTTCCGTAACAGCTTTCATTAACAATTTTTTATATGATATTACTTTAGGAAAAATTAGGGTCGCATTAGGTTTGATTGAGTTATTAGGCATAATAGGCTGTTATTCACCTTCAAACCTTAATTTTCATGTCATTAAAGAATTAAATGAATGCATGTGGGATTTTATGCTCATTACCGCACAAAAAAACTACAATACTTTAAAGGGACAATCTGCAGTTAAAACAATAACAAGGTATACGCCCCAACTCTGTTATGGTATGGTAAAAAGTTGAGGGATGGGCCTGGAGAAATGTAACCACTCTCATATTCATAAACATAATGGTGCAAGGACTGACCATCCATGATATTAACATTTTATTTTTAACCAAGTTTTTAGGATGCAGTGTTTGTTTACATTTACATTGTTTACAAACAAATATAATATTTAATATATAAAGTATTTGCCCACTTTTTTTCTCAGCATTACAATTTTAGATTTGACAGTGATTTAGATCTTGGTTTATATACATAATTGAGTAGCACACATACATTTTGGCCAAATGCAATGACACCCCCACACCACTAGACTTCAACGTTGCAAAAACCTAAGGTAATACTGCTTTCATCTCAGCTTGAGAATTTTGTTAGCTAGTTTTGTGATGTAGCAAAGATTGTTTATTATATTGACAAGATAGTAAAGTGACCGCTATAACAATGGAAATACATGTCCTCAAAGATGGAAGGCGGGCGATGCTAGAGCACGTGGCGCCATTCTAGCCAATGAGAGGGCCGATACAAGTGTCAACAATAGGCCATAGAGATAGATAGAAGACTCATCTTTGTGTATGTCCTATTATAGCGTCTGTAACAGCATTGGCAGCGCATTTGAGGCTAACTCCATTTTAAAGTAGTAAATTACCTTCATCGGTTGAAAACTCCCAACTCATAGGAATCCCCACCTAGTTGACCACTTTAACGGTAGAAGCCCTCAATGGCAATGTCCATACTTGAACGTGTTATATGATGAGTCCTCTATCTACCTCTATGACAACAGGCACAACTCCGATATAAAGTCGTTTTTTTCAAACTTGGCGAAATGCCACGTCTGGTACACCATTACGAAACTTCTATTTGATCAAATAATCCTCACATAGCAAATAAAATATAGACGTTTTTGTTGACCAAATTCGACCCTTAATGACCATACAAACAAATCTTATTTCCGTGGACAGATTTTGGGCTGAGTAAAACCTCTCGCTTCGCCTCTTCCTCTCTGGATGTAGTGAATTCGAAGAGGAGTAAATATGGCGGAGAACAGCGGCACAGATCCCACTGTGGATTCCAACGTTGTTGAAAATGCTGCCTCAGACGGGACCATGATCGTGGTCACGGTAAAAACTCCGAAAGATAAAGAGGAGATAGCGATCTCGGAGGATTCTTCTGTCGCACAGGTATTCGCATTTATTTACACAGTCAGTTATGCAAGTCATGCTGTGGCTAACAAGCATAAATCGAAGTTAGCCAACTATTACCTAGCTGGTTTACGATGTTAATTGGGAAGAATTATCTAATGTTCCTGACTAGTAATATTTATTTTCAACTTGTCCATTTCCTTGAAAATCGGTTCCTAATAGTAGATTGACTCGTGTTTTGCACAATCGGCACTGTGTAAAGACATGTATAGCAAGCATGAGCTAGCTAACTACGCAACTAGCTAACGTTAGCTTGTGAGTAAGCTAGCCAACTACGTCTCTGTCAGGCTCATCTAGCTAGCTAACTTTAGCTGCGATCAGGCTAGCTGATAACCGGCTAGCCAACGGAGGACCCGGCCATTGCAAAAGCCAATCGGGAAACGGGTGGGTATAATTTGTGTAACGTTCCAACAGGAATCTGTTCCAAAAACTTCGTAAAGTACAAGGTTGCCAACAAACAACGCATACAAAGTGGCAGGATCAATTCACCTAGTTGCCGAATAGGCATGCATCACCTCACCACGTAGCTTATTCTTAATGTTTGTCCATAGGCTACCAAAGTGAAGACAGACATTTTTCGGACTAAACGTGGTGAGTGAAAATTTGAATGAAATAGCCCGCTCCCTACCCGGTGTCTTATTCTGCCGCTATACAACTTTGTATGCGTTGTTTGTTGGCAACCTTGTTATTTACGAAGTTTTTGGAACAGATTCCTATTGGAACGTCCCACAAATGATACCCTCCCTCGGGAAACTGATTGTTAAGTTCACGGCTGCCGACATGGGTAATGCTGTATTTGGTGATTTCCTAAACCATTAACATTTGACCTCATTGTTCTTTATAAAACTTAAAGGACAACTAGCAGATTCACATAGTTAGCTAACGTTAGCTAGCTAGGCCAAGATAACTTTTTTTACCAACACTGAATGATTTGGGTGTGTACCTATCCTCTTTATTCCCATTTGTCTTCACCGGCCACTTCATTCTGTCTCTTGCATACAGTTTAAAGAGGAGATATCCAAAAGGTTTAATGCCAAGCAGGACCAGCTGGTGTTGATTTTTGCTGGCAAAATCTTAAAGGATGGAGACACACTGAACCAACACGGCATCAAGGATGGACTCACTGTTCACCTTGTCATCAAGACTGCTCCCAAGTAAGAAGATTTTCTTGCCCACTATTCTAGTGACACTATTTTGTGTGTGTGAGATAATGGGAACATTTAGGTTGATAATGACCATGCTTTTTCTCCAGGGCTACAGTTGGTGGCACATCCCAGTCCTCAGCGTCCAGCTCTGGGACCCCCCAGGCCAACAGCAGCGTCAACCCCAGCGCAGCGCCCAATGACAGCACAACACCAGGCACTGGGCCTACCCCAGCCTCTACACAGCCACCCAACTTACTGAGTTAGTGACCCAGTCCCCACCAAACCATCTCACAGAAAGATGGCCATATCGCCATACAACTACTAAACATCCACACAACTAGGCACTAACCTATATCCTTCCAGTAATCCACCGCCCCCTTGTGTCTGCATAGGTGGGTTTGGTGACCTATCTAGCCTGTCAGGCATGGGCATGGGCTCGGCCAACTTCATGGAGATGCAGCAGCAAATGCAGAGACAGCTGATGTCCAACCCGGAGATGCTGTCTCAGATCATGGACAACCCTCTGGTGCAGAACATGATGTCCAACCCAGACCTGATGAGGCAGATGATTGTGACAAACCCTCAGATGCAGCAGCTGATGGAACGCAACCCTGAGATCTCCCACATGCTCAACAACCCTGAACTTATGAGACAGGTTAGGTCTGGAGCTCAGATGGGTCCTTTGCTCGAGGTGTCATAGACTTGGTTTTGGGGAGTCATAGTGTGTCTTGGCTTTATTTGAATCCCTCTAAAGAAGCTACGCTTGAAGAGCATATTACTCAAACCATTTTGCTTGTTTATGTAGTTAGCTTGCAATGTACTTTAAATGTAAAAAGGGTCTATGTAACAGTACAAATTTACATAGGCCCAAACCCTTAAACTAGACCGCACCACTCTCAGAATGGTGGGAGGAATGGATGTGAGGTGGATCATGCACAGATGCATAATGTTAACTCCCTTCCTCTCTTCAGACCATGGAGTTGGCAAGGAACCCAGCCATGATGCAAGAGATGATGCGTAACCAGGACCGGGCGCTTAGCAACCTGGAGAGCATCCCTGGGGGCTACAACGCCCTCCGGAGGATGTACACAGACATCCAGGAGCCTATGTTCAGTGCCGCTAGAGAGCAGGTAGCTATTATTCCTGCAAATGCCATATGTAGACATACAATTGTCTTGAATCTTTTTTCCATCCATAGTTTGGAAACAATCCCTTCTCTGCTTTGGGGGGCAACTTGGACTCTGGCGTGCAACCCTCCAGAACAGAGAACAGGGAGCCCTTACCAAACCCCTGGGGACCCCCAGGAACGACCCCCTCAGAGATCAGGGGGACTGGCGCCTCCACGACAACAACCTCCTCCGCTGGCGGGACTGCACCTAGTGCCTCCAACCCCCTGGGCATCAACGCCGCTGGGCTGGGCAACGGTAACACCACTACATCAGAAGAAGCACTTTCACCTTTTAGTCAATCTGCAAAACTATATTTCCCCTTACACCTGTATTAACATACCACCCTTGAGTATAACCCTTGTTTTGCTGCTTAGCTGATCCGTCTGTTTCTCTCATTCCACTCCCTATAATCTGTCCAGGTGTGTTTGGTAGCCCTGGCATGCAGAGTCTGATGCAGCAGATCTCTGAGAACCCCCAGCTGATGCAGAACATGCTGTCTGCGCCCTACATGCGCAGTATGATGCAGTCGCTGGCGCAGAACCCTGACCTCGCCTCGCAGGTCTGCACAGCTTCAGCCCTCTCTGCAGTAGGATTCAGAAGTCCTGATGAATATTCTAGGCTATTTTGTGTGGAGAGTAGAGTCATTGCTTAATCCTTTACTAATTCCCTCAGGCAATGCTGAACAACCCCCTCTTTGCTGGAAACCCCCAGTTACAGGAACAGTTGAGACATCAGATGCCAGTCTTTCTCCAACAGGTCAGATTTCTGTCTCCAGTTATACACTTTAGTTCCATATACTGACAACAACAACAAAAAAGACGACAGAGTGTTATGGAAGGTGCTGAGTTTCTGACTGAGTAAATGGAACATCATTTGGGTTGACCAACTAAATGGTTATTTTACAGATGCAGAATCCTGAGTCACTGTCTGTGATGACTAACCCCCGGGCCATGCAGGCTCTCATGCAGATCCAGCAGGGCCTGCAGACCCTACAGACGGAAGCCCCCGGACTCATGCCCAGGTACTGTACCATCTATTATCCAGTAGATGCTTACTGGACATACTCGTGCTTTATACATTTTATTTTATTGATGATGCCACTTAAACTATGGTTCTTCTCCTAGTTTGGCTCCTGGTGGGATCCCAGTGATTCCTCCAACCACAGGAGGCAGTGTGGCCCCAGAAAACCTTCCTCCCCCAACACAGGGCTCAAATCCCACCGCTGCCACTAACCCATCCCAACAACAGCAGCAGCTCATGCAGCAGATGTTACAGATGTTTGCTGGAGGAGGAGGCGGCTCATCGGTATGTCATTGAGCTGCAAACATAATTTCTGACTTTCTACTTGGTAACTATATTTTGCTATTATCCAGTGGGTTAGCATTAGCTTTGTGTTTCTACTGGCCTCATTGACCTAAAACCAATTAATACTGACACTGAGACTTGTATCCTAACATTCACTCAAATAGGACCCCAGCAACATTTTCCATGTAGGCTCATATAAAAATTGACTTTGGTTATGCTCCCCTTTGCAGACCCAGACCGTAACCCCAGAGGTGCGGTTTCAGCAGCAGCTGGACCAGCTCAGTGCCATGGGCTTCATCAACCGTGAGGCCAACCTGCAGGCCCTCATCGCCACGGGGGGAGACATCAACGCTGCCATTGAGAGACTGCTGGGCTCCCAGCCCTCCTAACTCCCTTAGCCCCCTGAGATTACCGGGAGAGAAGGGTTAGGGGGGGGGCTGGAGTGGGAGATTACAAATGAACACAGTCCATCACAGTCTGACAAGCCCCTCAGATAGACTCAATTGAATTCCAATTACTATTCATCTCTTTGGCTGATCTGTGAATCGTAGGAAAGATATGGGGGCAGGAAGTGGGTGTTCAGATTCAAGTTTCTATTGGAGAGATCTCATATCAACCCTGTGGAATGATGACATCGCTGCAAAATGACGCCACCACTAACATGACTACTTCCTCTGTTGACTATGGGAGATTATTTCTGAAATGACTGTGCCCATTTGCTGGACATGCATGAGGTTGCCGACTTAACCCATCTTAATGGATTGTGTTTAGCCGGTAACGAGTTGAAATTTGGAGGAATATGAGTGTTGAAATCATAGGTCAGAGGAATCCCTCATTCTTTCATTGTCATGGGAACCTGCTTGTTTTTACTTAATTTCACACTATCATGCCTGATTGACTAGTATTTATTACAGGAGCTGTAGAAGTTACCTTCTCTTTTCTTTACCACTCACCTTCAATTTACCTTCTGCTTTAAGAATTTCTTGACATCCTTCAAAACTGATACAGGCTGTTGGATTCTCTGTTTGAGCACTATAGTGCTCCTGGTTCAGCTGTTTGCTTACACTTTCAGCTTTTTTGGAAGGGATGATTTTCAGATTGGAAGGTCAAGCAAGGTAGCTGGTGAGCTCTGCAATCAATGCTACATTGAGTCAATGAATGCTATTGAGTGTAAATTATTCAACAGTTTAGGCTCTGATTATGGGTTGTGATAAGACCTCAATGTTTTAATCTGAGCAATGATAAAAATGCAGGCACCTTTTACGTTAACCATTTTGTGTATTTTCATACAAGCAGCGGTTTAGTGCCTGATAAAAATGTATGTATTGGGTTCAGCAATATATTCAAAAATAATTTGTGAAATCTATAATGACAAAGTGTACTAATAGCATAGAGAATAGTTTTTCTTAAACCCATACATATTAGTTGCAATACCTACAGTTAATGAACATCTGTTCAGCTCTGCCTTTTTCTTGGAGTCACTCTGTTATCTATTCTAATAATACCTTTCAAGAAACATGATCAAGTGTGTGGTGGTGATTCATTTAGTTCAGAAGCATGGTCTACACCAGTAGTCTTCACTCCTGATCCTGGAGGGGTGCACCCTATGTTGAATGCAGATTCTCAATCCTCAAAATGCACACTTGTTCACCCCACCTCAGATTTAAAAGCACTGGACTGGACTGCAGTGAGAAATGTGGTGGAAACTCCATTTAGCCCGAGCTTATGCCAACCCTTTTGGCAAAGTAAAATTGGAATTGAGTGCAAGCCCAGCGCAAACACATGTGATTCAGCTATTCATTATCTTGATGAGTAGTTAATGTTGTAGACTTAGCCTGTTCACACTGACTGCAACCCCCTAGGACCAGGTGTGATTAACACAAGTCTACATTGTGTATGTTATGAAATTATATGAACTTGATATGGATGATTTGTCAACTTGTATGGGAATTGTTGTGTGTAGTCTGAGAGGTGGGAAAGTTATAGTGGTGACCATGCATATTTGGTAGATCATTAAAGGACCAAGCTTGAAAATATAAATTGTGAACTGTAATAAACATTGAAATATCTTAATGGCAATTAAGCATTAAGCTGTTTTAACATTCACCAGAGAGGAGTTTGGATTTGTTTATTTTCCTCCATGATGACAAAATGTATAAAAGCATGGATTTCTTAGAACATCAATTTATGATAATTTCATATAACTTTGAAGATCCTGGTCTAAAATGGTGGCTAAAGGAAAGCTGTGTACAAGTTATAAACAAATGACTGGGGCTAGTTCAATCTCATCAATTATGCTTGGGCTGTGAAGTTGGAAGCAATGCAATTGTTAGACTCATCCAGCCTCACCGCAAAGAGGTTACTCGGGGTAGCTATTCTTTTTTGTTTAACTGATTGGAATCTCATGTCTGAAAATATGATGGGGATATATGCCATTTTGTGCCCTTGATATACCATATTGTGCCTTTATTCAATAACTGCAATTAGCCCCAGTCAGGATACTGTAGCTAACTCTGTTCTTCTAATACAGATTCTCCCCCAGTACCCTTACTTGGACAAGTGTTTAACATCTCAGGAGCAACATGAAAAGGATATCAATTCTATAATTGGGGCAGATCTGAGCTGAATTGGTGCAATTGAATATATTATTCCAGTGAACGGTTTCAATCGTCTGGAACGCACCCAGTGCCATTCCCATAATGCCTTACGATTTGTATCAGGAAGTTGAAGGGGTCAGCTGACTGGATTGTGTTGTTATTGAAGAAGTCACTGAACTGGATGATAATATACATTTCATAATAATTTCGCCTAAATTAATCGAGTTGCTGCGAAGTATTGCTCACCCAACCATGTTGCGGCCAAAAGCATTGACGCAAGTTCTCAGCCAGGCAAATACAAGCGGAGTACAAAGCACACTGTAAGTATTGAGTGGCAGAGGCACGTGAATATAGCGTTCTTTTCTGCTATCTAGCTAAATTGGCTATATATATATTTTTAAAGATTACTTTTAACGACAGCTAGCTACATGTAGGTAAGTCTTACCTAACACTCTCCTTGGCTAACGTATTTACATGTTCTCCCCGCAGATTGTTAAACAATGAAGGGTCTCTTTTGGCTTACTCTGGCTATGGGGACACTGACGCTCGAGTGACCGCTGCCATCGCAAGCAACATATGGTCGGCCTATGACAAGAATGGGCTTCAAGCTTTCAACGAAGATAAACTCAAATTCATTCTGATGGATTGCATGGTTAGAGTTTGAACCATATGGTCTAGTTACTATGCATGAACCAAATTTATTTTTGTTCCATAATTCTGCCTTGTTTTGATTATCCATTGACTATCACAGTCAGAGGCTCCAGAGAAAATCTGTTGTATGCCCTATAACGTTAGTTAAATAGTGGTAGAAAATGATGACCTAGGCTAGTTGGCAGCTTGGGAGGTAGTATCACCATCAAAGGTCAATTGAAATTTAATGTGCATGCATTTTTATCTATTCCTTTCTGGTCTTCTCTTTGCAGGAAGGCAGGGTGGCCATTACACGGGTAGCTAACCTACTGCTGTGCATGTATGCCAAAGAGACTGTGGGCTTTGGAATGCTTAAAGCCAAGGTGAGGAAGAATACTTTGAGTGTGAATGACATTGGTATGTGAATTGTGTTGTATTTGAAATTACAAAACACTAATGACTTATTCCTGAAGAGAACAAGTATGTACAGTTGAAGTCGGAAGTTTACATAAACAAGTTATGACGCCAACCTAAGTGTTTCAATCACTCCACTAATTTCTTGTTAACAAACTATAGTTTTGGCAAGTCGGTTAGGACATTTACTTTGTGCATGACACAAGTAATTTTTCCAACAATTGTTTACAGACAGATTATTTCACTTATAATTCACTGTATCACAATTCCAGTGGGTCAGAAGTTTACATACACTAAGTTGACTGTGCCTTTAAACAGCTTGGAAAATTCCAAGAAAAGTGTCATGGCTTTAGTAAGCTTCTGATAGGCTAATTGACATCATTTGAGTCAATTGGAGGTGTACCTGTGGATATATTTCAAGGCCTACCTTCAAACTCGGTGCTTCTTTGCTTGGCAGCATGGGAAAATCAAAAGAAATCAGCCAAGACCTCAGAAAAAAAACTGTAGACCTCCAAGTCTGGTTCATCCTTTGGAGCAATTTGCAAATGCCTGAAGATACCACGTTCATCTGTACAAATAATAGTACACAAGTATAAACACCATGGGACCACGCAGCCGTCATACCGCTGAGGAAGGAGACGCGTTCTGTGTCCTAGAGATAAACGTACTTTGGTGCGAAAGTGCAAATCAATCCCAGAACAACAGCAAAGGACCGTGTGAAGATGCTGGAGGAAACGGGTACAAAAGTATCTATATCCACAGTAAAACGAGTCCTATATCGACATAACCTGAAAGGGCGCACAGCAAGGAAGAAGCCACTGCTCCAAAACCGCCATAAAAAAGCCAGGCTACGGTTTGCAACTGCACATGGGGACAAGATCGTACTTTTTGGAGAAATGTCCTCAACAATAAAAACAAAAATAGAACTGTTTGGCCATAATGACCATTATGTTTGGAGGAAAAAGGGGGAGGCTTACAAGCCAAAGAACACAATCCCAACCGTGAAGCACGGAAGTGGCAGCATCATTTTGTGGGGGTGCTTTTGCTGCATTAGGGACTGGTGCACTTCACAAAATAGATGGCATCATGAGGGCGGAGAATTATGCGGATATATTGAAGCGACAACTTCCTGACTGATGTCTTGAGATAAAGCTTGGTCGCAAATGGGTCTTCCAAATGGACAATGACCCTCAGCATACTTCCAAAGTTGTGGCAAAATGGCTTAAGGACAATAAAGTCAAGGTTTTGGAGTGGCCATCACAAAGCCCTGAACTTAATCCTATATAAAAAATATGTGGACAGAACTGAGATGGCGTGTGTGAGCAAGGAAGCCTAGAAACCTGACTCAGTTACACCAGCTCTGTCTGGAGGAATGGGCCAAAATTCACCCAACTTATTGTGGGAAGACTATCCAAAACATTTGACCCAAGTTAAACAATTTAAAGGCAATGCTACCAAATACTAATTGAGTGTATGTGAACTTCTGACCCACTGGGAATGTGATGAATGAAATAAAAGCTGAAATAAATTATTCTCTCCACTATTATTCTGACATTTCACATTCTTGAAATAAAGTGGTGATCCTAACTGACCTAAGACAGGGAATTTTTACTCTGATTAAATGTCAGGAATTGTGAAAAACTGAGTTTAAATGTATTTGGCTATGGTGTATGTAAACTTCCGACTTCAACTGTATGTCATTTAAAGAGCACAGATCATGAGCACAGATCATGTCTGCATACCATACTAAGCATATTTCTCCTGTATGTGTGGTATTTTTAGGCTGAAGCGCTGGTACTGTACCTGGAGGAACCTTTAACCCAAGTTGCTGCATCATAGGGGAAGTCTGGCTGGAGCGTTGTCTTCAATTTTGTCTCCCCTGAAAATACATGAACTTGCTGATGTGAATGCTTCACCTGGTCTTCATGAACCACTGCAATCTGTGTATGAATGAACTGAGTATTTATCTTCTGATTACTATATTTATACTCAATATGCTCTAACTTAATGCTTGAGTTTTTAGTAATTTGTCCTTTTGTGGCATGCAGTTCAAAAGTCAAGCTCATACATTGTGTAAGGCTGGCTATGTAAGTCTTTGAGATTCAAGAGGACTGCTGAACATGCTGACACATTAACTTTAAGGCATTCACTGTTTACCCTAGTCAGAATCTTACATTTGTCTGTTGCTGCCACGCAATAAAATGTATGATATCCCTTTGTAACAGGCTATCCATATACTATTGTTTTTTTTCAATGGAAACATAAATGGTTTTATGTGTTTGATTTATATGTTTGATTTTTAGTTCCAGGGGTACCAAGTTGTTTTTTTGCGTTACAGGTTTGCTGAACAGACCTAAGATTGCATCACCTTGTCAATTGTTTGACAGTATTGTTCTTACTGATATATTTCTGTTTGACAATTCAGACCATTATCAACACTGTTTCTAGGTCCCTTTTACTGTTGCTTTGTGTTCCTGGTTTGAAATGAACAGAACCAGGGGTTGGTTTATTCATTAGTTGCATACTGTAGCAAAATGTTTTGCAATGGAAACAGTTTTGCAACAATTAGGTTCTATTTGGCAGGTAGGTCCCTCCCTGTTTCGTTTGCTTCCGTTTGGTTCATAGTGAATACACCTCAGAGGAAGCTATGATTTTCTCTCACCATGAAAAAGGGATAGGGAAACAGTAATTTCCTGAAGACAATAATTTGGTTTGTCCAGCAGGTGGCATGTAGCAATTGTTTTCATACAGTTGCTCATGCTGTTCTACCTGTTCAACCTGCCATAGACTTACACCAAGCCACTCCCCCAACCCCCATCATTCCTCAGCAGAACTACCTTATGACACAGCGGAGCAAGTTCCTTATAAACAATCTAAGTTTATATTAAACATAGAGGGGGACAGGTGACTTGCAAAGTATTTGTGCAGCTCTTTTAAATCTGAAGATTAGGGTGAGTGGCTTCTGGGCCAGTGTCATCTTTCCTTTCTCCCCTCACACTTTGAGAGCTGGACTTGAAGACAAGGCTTCACATTGTGGCACCACTGAAGGGGTACATCATGGGTTCAGATGAGGCCTACAACTTTGTCTTTAAGGGTGAGTCCATGTTCTTTCACATTTAACAGATTGATGTCCTTTACATAATGTAGCAGACACTCTTATTCAGTAGTGATTGCATGCATTGTCAGACTTTTTTTGCTTACTGGTCCTCTATGGGAATCAAACTCCTAACCCTGGCATTGCAGGTGCCATGCTCTACTAACTGAGCCACAATAATGATATAGTGTATATGTCAACAGAGTGACTCTGAAACCTACTTTTTCTGTAGTTAGAGCTAGTGCAGTGTTGTTCAGTACAGACAACCATTGGGTTCTGTCACTTACTGTGTGTATGCTAAGGCTAGAAGCTAAGTGCCAGCACAGTATCAAAAGCACACAGTAGATTGTTAGTAACACATCTACCACACAGATAGGATGCAGGTCACTCTCACCTGTGTTGAAATTACAGAAAAAGTCTAGGACACACCCTGTTTCAGAAGCAAGTTGTCTTGCATAGTGCATGCACTCAATAAATATTGGCAATTATGTTTACGCCAGTCCTGTAGTGCAGGGCGTCTCAGAGTAGGAGTGCTGATCTAGGATTGGTTTAGCATTTTAGGTCATGATGAATAATCCTGTATGGACAGATCTTAGATCAGCACTCCCACTCTGGGACAGTTTGTGGATACAGGCCCAGGTCTAGGAGTTTTATCCAGTACTTTGAAGAATGCTTCTAACCTTGAGGTTCATTAATAAGCTACTGTATTTTACAAGTCAAGACAGTGCTACTTCAAGAATGTTGCTATTTCTATGAACTTGAATGCTATTTCTCTTTAACTGAATACATTCTCGACCCCCAACTGATATTGTGGTGAGTTTCACAAGCTTGTCAATGTCATTCCAGGAAAACACGTTCCTGAATGTTTGAGCCTATCACTCTTTCCATTATGTCTATAGTCACACTAGAGAAACATGTGTACTGTTACACTAAATGACCTACTAAGTCCTATACGCTGCAGGCATGGTAGAGAAGGTGATGTTGTGCATGATGAGGTGAAGTGATTTGTCGGTAGGGAAACAAGAAAACCCAGTTGGTTGGGCCAGGGGGAAGGTGACGAAGTCAAATTTTGTGTGTTTTCACTGATCCACATGTAAGTTTCTGCCATTCATTCTACTATAACTTTTTATTTTTGAAACCATCCAGACATAATGAAGTAAAATCTAAATGATTCCCTGCTTTGATTGTCTAAAAGTAAATGCAGCTTTTGTATCTAAATAAGCTGAGGGAACTGCTCAGTCATAAATCAATTGAAGTAAAACTGAATTATTACATGAGGAGGAGTTTTTTCTGCAATTTACATAATCCCCTTTTTCCTCAGAATAAAGTCAAACCAGGCCAGTAGAGTGCTTCAAGGCCTCTTGTCCTATTTGCCATGGAAACCAGGGGTTTTGTTTGCATAAGAGGTTACTGAGTATGGGAGGGGAAATGGCCACATTTTCATCTCACCTACTAAAAACTAAAAGCAGAACAATGATCTGCCAATGGAGTGAACAATTAGCCAAAACAAACCAAAGTAGAACATCTCGCAAACATTCTTTCCTGCTGCCTGTTTTACACCTCAGGTTAAATCTAACTTAGGTTCAGAGACCAGAAACCGGATAGTTGCTTTATAATGTAAATCTGGGAACATGAACAGGAATGACCCCAACATTTTTGCTTTTGAAAAATAACGTATTGCCTGTTAAAAGCTCTGTAGCATAAATCAGCATGCTGGGAAGAGAATCAATACTTGCATATACTTGCATATTTGGGGCAGCAGGTAGCCTAGTGGTTAGAGCGTTGGGCCAGTAACCAAAAGGTTGCTAAATTGAATCCCAGAGCTGACAAGGTAAGAATCTGTCGTTCTGCCTCTGGACAAGGCAGTTAACCCACTGTTCCTAGGCTGTCATTGTAAATAAGATTTTGTTCTTAACTGACCTGCCTAGTTAAATAAAAGTTACAAAATCTTATCCCCACTTGTGGTTTGGAGGGCAATAAATATAATATGTATTAGGTGACTGTACTAAATAAACATGTCACTTTTTTTTAACCTTCTGCACACTGCTCTTTTTCACATTCTTGGTTTCCTGGGTACTTACTACTTAGATCTTCCTTACTGGTGCGTCATGGAACTTGGATGCCTATCTTGGTTCAGCTCACATTCTCATGGTTGAGATTAAAGCAGGAATTGGTGTTTGGCTCAGCTCAGTCGGCTGTGTTGAAATCATGGTGTTATTGTGTGTTGTGGTCATATTTTCCTATATGTTTGTCAAGTAAGCCAAGGCTGGCTTTCTGAGTCAGCTGCTCACACTCTATAAGCAAACACATGAGTCACTGAAACATACAAGGGGGCTTCATTGTTCCTTGTACCTCTTCTGTTTGGACTCAGTAGACTGATTGCTCACAGCAAGATAGATATAGGGAAGTATCAGCGTAAACTGTACCACCAGATTTTTTTAGTCGTTTCCTCTTTTGAAGGCCTGTTTCATTACAGGAAATTCCCCAAGAGCAATGCAATAAATCCCATCCTCGCTGGTTCTCCTTTGGTTCTCTTCAACAACTGACCCATCACTATATATACTACATATCTCTTAACCTACACAGCATAATAATAACATATTAGCTCCCATTTCCTGGATTATAATTAATACGAACAAGCATGATAATTCATTTTAAAGACACCTGAGCCATGATTTTGATGCTACTTCTCAGATGGTTTGTTCTACATTCCTCACTTAACATAATTAGCCCAGTAACCATTTGCACGGGTGTGGTGCTGTTTCTGTCATAGAACATCATTGTGAAGAGAGTCCTAATGATATAATGGGAACAATGAGCAGCAGACTAAGACTGAGGGTTTAGGGTAGGGTTAGTGAAATTGAGTGGGCTGTTTGAGGACACACCTAGGCCTCACCTAAGAGTTACACTATGTGCATGAAGTTCAGGGAGCAGCCTTATTGTAATTATGAGTTGGTATTAATCAATGGGATGACATGAGTGAGATTATAACAGTAAAGAAAGAGATACATTGAAGAATCATTGTTTTGTGTGTAAAAACCATTACTTACTCTCATTATTGTAATTCCATATGTGTTGTGCCCTGAAATGGCACCTTGAGGTTCTACGCCTGATACTATTGTGCGTCTGCACTATGGCAAAATAAAGTGTTCTATGTCTAGGATGAAACACGCCTAGTCCCCTTTCTAGATGATAGACATACCATTCATTCACATAATAGGGAGTCACTGGGGATGTAAAGCACATATTCAAACATCTTTCTGGTGCACTAGAACTCATTCCCTCCTCTCGCTCCCCCTTCTTTCTTCTCCAGTGGTTCTGATAGGTGAGTCCGGCGTTGGCAAGAGCAACCTGCTCTCCCGCTTCACCAAGAACGAGTTCAACCACGACAGCCGCACCACCATCGGGGTGGAGTTCAGCACACGCACAATTGAACTGAAAAGTCTCATCATCAAGGCTCAAATCTGGGACACGGCTGGGCTGGAGCGGTACAGGGCCATCACCTCCGCGTGAGTACTCTGGGTGAAACTGTGGACCCACGTACACACACAAAGGGACCATTTCTCACTATTGTGTGGGTATCTTGGGTGGTATTATAGGCCCAAACACGCCACGTGGACAGGCACTGGTTTCACATTTTTCCCAGATAGCCTGGAGGAACAAACAGCAGGTTCACTGTTCCAGTCATTTACTACTTGTGCATTTTGGTCTAAATATCCATTTGGCTGGACATACTCAATAAACATCCAGACTCAAACATGTTTCTTCTCTGACTTCTTCTCTGACTTTTGTAAAGATTCTGGAAGGGTTAATGGCATGGAAACACGTTTCAAAACAATAAAACTGTGTCCATTCAATTTAATGACAAGACAAATCTGAGGATATGCTATACCACTGCAGGATTAGTTCTTCTCTGTCCAGAGTTTAGTAATTACTTTACTGAATAATTCCCTCATGTACATTTCCTTCCCTAGAAATGTCTTTCTGTAATCAAAAAACAAGTCTATTAGAATATTATAAATCTTTCGTCGGTTCAATCATGTATCATACTATGGAGGCCTACATGGCATTTCAAGAGAAACATGGGATATGGATACTCAGAGGCATCACCCATCACATACTGTATCAATATGAATAAAAACATCAGGTTATTGGTAAGGTGTTGACTTATCTCATCACCTCTTTTGCTTTCATATTTTCTACCTAGTTATTATAGAGGAGCTGTCGGAGCGCTACTGGTCTATGACATCACCAAGCATCTGACCTATGAGAGTGTGGAGCGCTGGCTTAAGGAGCTCTATGATCATGCAGACCCTCACATCGTAGTCATGCTGGTGGGCAACAAAACTGATCTGGGGTCAGAGCGATCAGTGCCCACTGAGGAGGCCAAGGACTTTGCGGGTACAGCTGCCAGGCACAATGAATATATCCTAGGATAAACACAAAGCATTTAACTTCAAAATGTTGTTCCCTTATATAGTGAATTGTGGTTTTGCATTGCTAATATATTAATATTCACAACAGCCAATCGGCCAATAGACTTTATTGGTCCAAACTTATTGGTCCAAGGCTTGAGCAGTGCTTGACTTGGGAGCTGAATACCGGCACCTCAAATGTTCTACTGCTTGAGCTCCTGTTCCTCAAATAGAATATTAGTTCAAAGGTATTGTTGAGCTCCTGCACCTACTGTAAATATAAACAGTACCGGCACCCAAAATGAGTACCAGAGTCTATTTTAGTCCATGTCAAGCACTGGGCTTGAGTCACTAGTTCACCCCAAATTTGACAAACCTAAATTATGAGAAAATACTCTGTAATTCTTGCTCTTTGCAGAAAAGAATGGCCTATTGTTCTTAGAGACATCAGCCTTGGAGTCCACAAACGTTGAGACGGCATTCCAAAATGTCCTTGGAGGTAATTTACTTTATATATTTACAGTACCAACCCTATTATCGATTTGTTTGTTTTTAGCTCTCTAGCTAACCTTGTTTTTTTGGTGTAATAGTAGCGCAATCAATGCTCAGTAATTCATCCGTAAAACTGAGTGGAAAGTTGGCATTGCAGAACAAAATGCTTGTGCCACATTTGTTTTGTGTAAGCAGTTGTGTCACTGGCAGTTTGTGGTCAATGTTTTTTTGTCACTGTTTGTTGCACCAGAATTCATACTGTATCCCTGTGCCTATTCCATCAGAGATCCACAGGAAGGTGAGCAGTAAAGAGGTGACCCGGGGGTCCATTAGTGCCGTGTCTCTGGCCAGCCCTGTCCCCAGAGCTGCAGGCGACCCTGAAGAGAAGAAGCCCTGCTGTACGAACCTCTGATGGGACAAACCACCCAGTGTGGGGGGGTGGCTAAAAGGGGTGACTGTCGAGCAGTATGGAGCTGCCTGACCCACCCACCCCTATTACGACCTCATGTGGTATAGAGCACTCCATCTTCCTCTAGTTATTGTGCCAAAAGTGTGCACATCTGATTGAAAAGAATGATGCCGAGCAAGACCACTTTGATGTGACACATTTACATGGTGGCAGACAGAATGAGTTTTCCATTCCTAAAGATGATGTAATGTGTATGTATGTACATGGCTGGATGTCCATGATACATTTCCCCAAAGAATCCAGAAATCATTTGAATATAAAAAATGTCTCAAACAAAGATTTTGTGTAAACTTTTAAGATTCAACTTTGCTTGGAAGGATACACATTTTTTTGAAAAAAAGGTAGTCAACTGATGTACAGAATATTTGTATTTTTAGTGACTGTGAGGTTTGACAACAGGTGCCAAAACCATGTTTATAATTTTACACAAAGCTTGATTAATTAAATTTGCTGTCACTGTTGTTTGTGCTCTGTTTACTTAATGTACAGTAACATGTCATTGTTTTATTTTATGCTTAAATTGTTCCAAAACGGCTTATTCTTATTGTGAGGTGATTTTACAACAATACAGGAATATTTTTTTGCACTCAAATGCTAGGTTCATTATTGCTTGCCTTTTAATTATCACTTTTTACATTTGATTTCCTTCACAATAATAGCCAATCCATCATACACACATTCCATTATAATACATCTAAAAATGCATATGCCAATAAGTATAATACACAAACAGCAACTGATAGATGAGAATATAATGGAATAGCCTACATTTTCCATCTGTGGGGATCACTTTTGAATCTAATGAAGTTATCCCATTAATGATCAGACATTGACCATATTGATCTCATAAGTAGCCCTTGGCTAAACCTATAATAATCATAATACATTTAATTTGTAGTGCTTTTTTCAGACCCAAGGTGCAAAAAATACAATAAATAGGCTGATAGGCCAACATCCAGATTGACAAAGAAGTATATATTAATTGCATATATTTAGCTGCATAAGCATAGCCTACAGTTCACGTGGCGTCATTATGATACCGTGCCAAGGATCAATTAAACCTGAGGCTCATGGTGCTTTCAAGACAACTGGGAACCCGGAAAAAATTTGTTCAAATCCTGACGTCAGTGATCTTCAGGTCGAAAGTCGGAGCTGTAAAAAGAGGCCCGAGTTCCCGACCTGGAATTTCGAGTTGGATGACCGTTCAAAAATATTTTTCCCAGTCGGAACTCGTTTTTTCCGAGTTTTGTATTTGTATTTATTATGATTCCACATTAGCTAGTTATACATTTTAAAAACATTACAATACATTCATAACATATTAAGTGTGTTCCCTCAGGCCTCTACTACCACATATATATAACACAAAATCCATGTGTACAGGGTTTGTATGTTATCGTGTGTTTGTACGCATGTGTCTATATGTGTGTTGCTTCACATGCTGTTCCATAAGATGTATTTTATCTGTTTTTTTAAATCAAATTTTACTGCTGGCATGAGTACTTGATGTGGACTAGAGTTCATTGTAGTGATGGCTCTACGTAGTGGCCTCACATAGTCTGTTTTGGACTTGGGGACTGTGAAGAGACCTCTGGTGGCATGTCTTGTGGGGTATGCATGGGTGTCCGAGCTGTGTGCAGTAGTTCCCA
Organism: Salvelinus alpinus; assembly: GCF_045679555.1. Taxonomy (NCBI): domain Eukaryota; kingdom Metazoa; phylum Chordata; class Actinopteri; order Salmoniformes; family Salmonidae; genus Salvelinus; species Salvelinus alpinus. Next base: position 12,961,026 of record NC_092120.1, on the reverse strand, counting down.
GTTGTCTTGAACGCACTGGAGTCCGAAGTCGGAGATTTCCGAGGTCCCAGGTGTTTTGAACGCGGCATCAGCATACCTGGGAAAGCTTGAGACTGAAGACGTCACCCAAGAAGCGATGAGTAGGATCAGTGGAGGCAAATCATGAATGACAACAATGTAGACCAATCACAGGAAAGTCAGTGACAGGTATCAGTCGTCGATTGGCCAGTCGAAACTGGGTAAAGGGCGGGGCTAGAGACTCGACGTTACGTCGCTCGGAAATGGCACAGTACAAGTGGTGGGGAAGAGGAGTCGAAAGTTTGTGAAAGATAGTTTGTTGTCTTTAAAAATTTCTGTCAAATAGGTTACATATAGTCGAATAATATATTAGAGGTGTTGACATAGTGCGAATGTACCTTTTTGATTCGGTTGTTCGTTCTAAGGAAGCGGTCGGTCGCGAGATAAATGGTCAAGAAGTTTTGTCGAATTGAACAGAGAAACCACCACGGGAGGGTTTGAACATTTCACATTTATATAGGTAGAAACGTTGAAGAAATGACGAATAGAGAAGACGAATATGACTATCTTTTTAAAGGTGAGTGTGTTTACGATACTTTACTAGGACATTGCCATTTTTTTGAGTGTAGGGATTTCGACCTACAGTTGGTTCAGAGCTACACCGCTTTCAATGTAATACATTTCTTTTGTCGCCGCTTCCGCCCTGTCATAATTATTCGGAGTGTTTTGCTGCAACTATGTAACGAGCGCTGCCAAAATCAGTTCTCAATGACACGAGGAAATGAGTAGCAGTACCAGTTACAGTAACAACTTCACTCTGAATTGCTGAAACTATTGTTTCCATTCAGTAGAAATATGGCTACAATTGTGTAGTAGGCTAGTTGATTGCAACGGCACTAAACACTGTCAGTTAATAAGCACCAAGTAACTATCCATTAAGTGGCATCTGTTTAGTCATCTTGTGGTGGGCCTATGACGCAATCATCAGGAGAGGAAGTATTGGTCAACAGGAGTCATATAGCCCACTGACTATGGCAGGATGACACCTCAAAATACTACATTTACTCAAACAGATTGCCCTAAGGTGACCAGTGACCACATGGTTTAGTACCATTCTGTTTGTAGGGATTCCATTGACCTGGTGTGGTGGGTCACTCTGGGTTTAGAGAAAGCAGTCATCTCCACGATCTGTTTACATCTGAATGAAGTGGAGTAAAGATGACCGTGGCCTAATTCATCTAACAGATAGCACAGAGTGAAATCTTATTGGCCCCTACTCAACATGACTTGTCTCGACCTTATGTTCTATGTTGTTTAGTCGTACCTTTCCCAGACTTTTCTGTGCACATGCACTGTAGCCTATTGTTAGGCCTACATATGAGAATGTGTAGGCCTACATTTGTAAGAATACAACAACAGTTGGTATGTTACAATAATAGTGGATACTTACTGCTCCCCTGTACTCACTTACACTAACTACTTCCCTCGTGGGTTGTTTTGTCCTGCACAAGGGAAATAAAGTGCACGGGGTCCTTTGTTCAAATGTAGAACCCCAAACAAACATGTTGTCAAACTGGAAAGACCTGCATGAATCGTGTGTGTGTGTGTGTGTCTGTCCCTATACAGAAGGCCTCTGACCATAGTGAAGATAGATTAGATTACACAGCTAGAATGCACTGCCCCATAGAGCCTAAAGTGAGGACTGTCAGTAGGTCACATAACCAGTAGGTTCCTCCCCCTCCAGTTTCCTGCTTTTAATTGCTTTCTTTACTGCACCCTCAGTGTTTAGGCATGAGTCAGTCAGGTGAGTGGTTGAATCACTGCTCCCGACTAGGAGCTTGTAAGTGTTGCACAGCAAGTTGACCAGCTTTCTTGTTTAAAGGACTCCTACTGAGTGCTCTTTTTACAAATAACATATGCTCTCTTGTTGATTTGACTTCCAGATAAGATAGGCCTACTTAAAATAACTTCCTTATACTGTATTGGGAAATAGAATTTGGATTTTTAAGGAAGCTAGACTACACTGTTTAGGCCTATGCTATGTAGTGATGGCGTCCAAGAATAGAACAATGGTTGTATCTTTAGAACTCTGGAATGCAGCCTACACAATACCGTAGCCTAAATTGGTGATATTATGTTTCTGGTGACAAGTACACTGAAAGTTGCATAATGCTGCTGTTAGTTCCTCTGCCACCGTATTATCACTGTTACCAGATAGCGTGACCTGAAGATAGGCTAGTCTAATGGAATTGTAGTTCAGAGTCCTTCTTGAAAATGACAAGGATGTTCTTGGAACTACTTAGTAACATGGGAACTGGGACTAACTGATGTGAAAGGAGCAATGAATTTCCTGTGCAACAAGTTTACTTTTGTTAGGTTCTCCTAGCTTGAGTCAGTCAGCACAATCGTCAATTGGTAGGCACGTTTCTAACTGTCTTTTGCTCCACTGTAGCATTTTCATGTGATGAGGTTCCATGCTTAGCTTGTATGATTAACATAGCCTACATTCTGTGGGAGTAGGACATTTGTCAATAAGGCCTCATCAACACACAACCAGTTCCTATTTCTTAATAACAGGGTGGTGAGTTTGAGTTAGGATTTTCCTCCTGACTCACCTGGATTTCAGTCATTGTAAAATCCTCTTTCCCAACACCCCGCCTTGTGTTTGGAAATGAATGGGTGTCAACGGGAACAGGTGCCAAATGTTTAATTGGCCCATAAGGGCATGGTTCAGTGGTGGTGCTAAGTGAATAGGCTGAACTACACAAGGCATCATCTTCTTGGTCAATTAAATCAAACTTTGGTCATTCATGACAATAGCCTAGGCGCTACCTCACAAAGGTCGAAACTTCACGTCATGGGGCTTAGTGTATAGTAAAAACACATATTGTTTATTGAACTACAGTCAAGTATAGTCAGGCCCTCTCAGTAGACCATTAATCACTAACAGAACAGCAGACACATGGTGCGACCCAATCAGGAGCTGTCATATCTTCTACCACAATTTTTTTTGTCAGACATGTTTTATCCCTACTGAGTGTTCCTGTTCCTACATCGTAGAAAATAAGTTGTTTGTCGACCCCTGTACAGTGGGTAGCGTAATGTATTGTTATTCTGGTGGTGTCTGTCTGACTCATGCCCTCGATCCTCTCTGCGTGCTTCAGTGGTGCTGATTGGGGACTCTGGAGTGGGGAAGAGTAACCTGCTGTCCCGCTTCACCCGCAACGAGTTCAACCTGGAGAGCAAGAGCACCATTGGGGTGGAGTTTGCCACGCGCAGCATCCATGTGGAGGGCAAGACTGTCAAGGCCCAGATCTGGGACACGGCAGGACAGGAGCGCTACAGAGCCATCACCTCAGCGTGAGTATTAACACTGCTCACACACATAGAGATTTGTTTGTTTTTCGTCTGTCTGCCAGGCAGGCACCTTTTGACATATTTGCAGTGTTTAGACAGCCCAATTCGGGTCTTTATTTAACTAATTGGTCATTTGACCAATCCCGTCAGATCCTTTTCACAAATGAGCTCTGAAAGATCTGATGTGTAAAGAGCTGATGGGATTGGTCAAATGACAATCAATGTAAAAAAAAATATCAGACTTGGGCTTCCTGTGTAAACCCAGCCATTGAGGATATTTGTGCGTACTGCACATTCCAGCCTACTTCTGCTAATTTTCAAATGTTCTCATCTTGTTGACAACTTTGAGTCCTTTGCTTATGATGTATGCAATAGCATTTCATGTAGGGAACGACAAACTATATCTACCACTCCATTGACTCAGCCAATGCTCAGCTGTTCTGTCTACCACTGCTCCCAGTAAAACTTATTTCCCTCCTCCTGTCCTCTGTGTAGGTACTACCGTGGGGCAGTGGGGGCTCTGCTGGTGTACGACATCGCCAAGCACCTGACGTATGAAAACGCTGAACGCTGGCTGAAGGAGCTGCAGGACCACGCTGACAGCAACATTGTCATCATGCTGGTGGGAAACAAGAGTGACCTGCGCCACCTCAGGGCCGTGCCCACGGATGAGGCCAAGGCCTTGGCAGGTATCCTCACATCAACTAGTTTTTTATAGCCATCTTGTTAATCTGTTTGTGCTGATTCTTCCACAGCATTACAAGCCAAGGGGACAGTACAGGAGAGTTGTTTCTCCCTCAATCATTTTAGCTTTTTTATTCACAATAGCAGTAGACATAGAGATACGGCAATCTGAACAACACAATACCAATGTTTTGGTAAATATGTCCATAATCTAGCTTTCAAAATTGGAATAAGGGCATTTTAAACACATTTCAAAAATAATCTGGGGAAAGTGATGCACTTGAGCCTCGCAGTGGACAAGGGAATACCTTCCACTGTCTACTTTCCCCTTAGGGGCTGCTCTTTGATGTGGAGACAAGAGTGCCCATCAGGCTGCCTCTGTCAGTGGTTAACAGCCCATGGTTCTGAATTCACATACCCAGCAATAGAAAAAAAGCCAGTCAAGTTGACTCCATTGTGATTTTAGCTTCTCTCCACACTCCAATGTGACATTTCCAGCTTATCACACTTCTTCTTTGTAGCTCTGCATAATGTTTCAAGTGTTTACTTATGACCTTGAGTCTTATTTCATGCATGGAATACACTTTGACTTGTAAATTGCTCTTGATAAGAGTGTCTGATAAATATATATATAATTGAATGAAATTGTTCTAGAAGACGTCATTGTGTAGAGTAAACAAGCATGCCATGTGAAACCACAGGCTCTCGTTCAATTTCTGCTATTGATTTGTCACTAGGGTTGGCTCATGCAGCACGACTACAAAGGGTCACCGACATCATGCCATTTTTATTTGCTCTATCAGTTAGCTTACACTGTGGTGGCTGTTGCAAATTATTTATTTATTTATTTTTCTCAATTTTCACAGAGAAGCATGGACTGTCTTTCCTGGAGACCTCGGCGTTAGACTCCTCTAATGTGGAGCTGGCTTTCCAGACTATTCTCACAGGTTAGTGTACATTATAAACTGGGTAGTTCAGTCCCTGAATGCGGATTGGCTGACAGCCGTGGTATATCAGACCGTATACCATGGGTATGACAACATGTATTTTTACTGCTCTAATTACATTGGTAACCAGTTTATAATAGCAATAAGGCACCTCAGGGGGTTGTGGTATCTGGCCAGTATACCACGGCTAAGGGCTGTGTCCAGGCACTCTGCATTGTGTCGTGCTTAAGAACAGCCCTTAGCCGTGATATATTGGCCAGATACCACACCCGCTCGGACCTTATTGCTTAAATATACCATGCAACACTGCCGTTGCATGGTATATTTGGACTGCCGTTGCATGGTATGCATGGACGTTTGGCATTTGCCAGAGAACACCAAGATTGGCAAATTCGCCACTGGCGCCCTGTGCTCTTCACAGATGAAAGCAGGTTCACACTGAGCACATGTGACAGACGTGACAGTCTGGAGACGCCGTGGAGAACGTTCTGCTGCCTGCAACATCCTCCAGCGTGACCGGTTTGGCGGTGGGTCAGTCATGGTGTGGGGTGGCATTTCTTTGGGGGGGCCGCACAGCCCTCCATGTGCTCGCCAGAGGTAGACTGACTGCCATTAGGTACCGAGATGAGGTCCTCAGACCCCTTGTGAGACCATATGCTGGTGCGGTTGGCCCTGGGTTCCTCCTAATGCAAGACAATGCTAGACCTCATGTGGCTGGAGTGTGTCAGCAGTCCCTGCAAGAGGAAGGCATTGATGCTATGGACTGGCCCGCCTGTTCCCCAGACCTGAATCCAATTGAGCACATCTGGGACATCATGTCTTGCTCCATCCACCAACGCCACGTTGCACCACAGACTGTCCAGGAGTTGTCGGATGCTTTAGTCCAGGTCTGGGAGGAGATCCCTCAGGAGACCATCCGCCACCTCATCAGGAGCATGCCCAGGCGTTGTAGGGAGGTCATACAGGCACGTGGAGGCCACACACACTACTGATCCTCATTTTGACTTGTTTTAAGGACATTACATCAAAGTTGGATCAGCCTGTAGTGTGGTTTTCCACTTTAATTTTGAGTGTGACTCCAAATCCAGACCTCCATGGGTTGATAAAATTTGATTTACATTGATCGTTTTTGTGTGATTTTGTTGTCAGCACATTCAACTATGTAAAGAAAAAAGTATTTAATAAGAATATTTCATTCATTCAGATCTAGGATGTTATTTTAGTGTTCCCTTTATTTTTTTGAGCAGTATATATATCTCAATTCTTTGTACTCTGAGAGCTTTGTAGTCCATTTGTTCAGTGGTGACTCATCTTCCACCAATAGATGGCAGCAAAATCCAGGTTATTACGAGGCCTCTACTGTAAGATTACTCTGCAGTAAATTGAACAGTACCTGACATTTAAGGTCAAAAGCATCTGTAATTGGCACACTCAGACAATGACACTTTGTGTGAGCCTCAATCAGATCTGCTGTTTGCCATGAAATGACTAAAGCATTTTTTGTCTTGTCGCAATATGTACATTGAAATACAAATGTGAGCTATCAAATTTTATTAGTTACATGCGCCGTCTACAACAGATGTAGACCTTACAGTGAAATGCTTACTTACAAGCCCCTAACCAACAATGCAGTTTAAAAAAATGAATAATAAATAAAAGTAACAAGTAGTTAAAGAGCAGCAGTAAAATAACAATAGCGAGACTATATACAGGGGCTATCGGTACAGAGTTGATGTGTGGGGGCACCGGTTAGTCGAGGTAATATGTATATGTAGGTGGATTTATTAAAGTTACTATGCATAGATAATAACAGAGTAGCAGTGGTGTAAAAGAGAGGGGGGGGGGGGGCAATGCAAATAGTCTGGGTAGCCATTTGATTAGATGTTCAGGAGTCTTATGGCTTGGGGATAGAAGCTGTTTAGAAGCGTCTTGGACCTAGACTTGGCGATCTGGTACCGCGTGCCGTAGCAGAGAGAACAGTCTATGACTAGGGTGGCTTGAGTCTTTGACCATTTTTAGGGAATTCCTCTGACACCACCTGGTATAGAGGTCCTGGATGGCAGGAAGCTTGGCCCCAGTGATGTACTGGGCCGTACGCACTACCCTCTAGTGCCTTGCGGTCGGAGGCCGAGCAGTTGCCATACCAGGCAGTGACGCAACCAGTCAGGATGCCCTCAATGGTGCAGCTGTATAACATTTTGAGGATCTGAGGACCCATGACATCTTCTCAGTCTCCCGAGGGGGGAATAGGTTTTGTCGTGCCCTCTTCATGACTGTCTTGATGTGCTTGGACCATGTTAGTTTGTTGAAGTGGACACCAAGGAATTTGAAGCTCTCAACCTGCTCCACTACAGCCCCGTCGATGAGAATAGGGGCGTGCTCGGTCCTCCTTTTCCTGTCGTCCACAATCATCTCCTTTGTCTTGATCATGTTGAGGGAGAGGTTGTTGTCCTGGCACCACACGGTCAGGTCTCTGACCTCCCTATAGGCTGTCTTGTCGGTGTTCAGGCCTACCACTGTTGTCATCGCCAAACTTGGGCCCCTGGGTTGAGGATCAGCATGGCGCATGTGTTGTTACCTATCCTTACCACCTGGGGGCTGTCAGGAAGTCCAGGATCCAGTTGCAGAGGGAGGTGTTTAGTCCCAAGGTCCTTTGATGAGCTTTGAGGGCACTATGGTGTTGAACGCTGGGCTGTAGTCAATGAATAGCATTCTCACCATAGGTGTTCCTTTTGTCCAGGTAGGAAAGGGCAGTGTGGAGTGCAATAGAGATTGCATCATCTGTGGATCTGTTTGGGCGGTATGAAAATTGGACTGGGTCTAGGGTTTCTGGGATAATGGTGTTGATGTGAGTCATGACCAGCCTTTCAAAGCACTTCATGGCTACAGATGTGAGTGCTACGGGTCGGTAGTCATTTAGGAAGGTTACCTTAGTCCCTGGGCCCAAGAACACTATGGTGGTCTGCTTAAAACATGTTGGTTATACAGACTCGGACAGGGAGAGACTTGCCAGTTGATCAGTGCATGCTCGCAGTACACGTCCTGGTAATCCGTCTGGACCTGCGACCTTGTGAATGTTGATCTGTTTTAAGGTCTTACTCACATCGGCTGCGGAGAGCGTGATCACACAGTCATCCGGAACTGACTTTGGTTGAGGTCATCTTGTCTGCTCTTTTCAATCTCTTGCTGATTTAGAGGCAGGGAACTGACTTTGGGATTCACCAGCCAGTCAGTGGCATGTATGGGTCAGTCTGAAGTTAGTTTTGCGTGCCAGACTCAAGAGTAATCCTAGGGAAGGTGCAGAAGTTCAATCCCCAGGAGCCACGGGGTGCTGCTGGTTTCTATGATAGCTTGTCTCCATTTCATGTTTGTTTTGTTATTTATTTACACAACCCTGTAAAGTCAAATGCTGTTAGGTCCCAATTGCATGACCATCTTGTTCTCAGTTTTGTATCCACTGTAATCTTTGATGAAACTCTCCCTTTCTCATCACCCAACAACCCAACAGCAACTGTTGTGTCCTCACCTGTCTGTCTGTCCGTCTCCTGCAGCCATCTACAACATCGTGTCCCAGAGGCAAATGACGGGCCGCAGCGACGCCGACTTCTCCCCCAACTCCAATGTGGTGCCGATCACGGTGCAGCCCACGCAGAACGCTGCCAAGTCGAGTGCCTGCTGCCAGAACAACTGAGGCCTCACCACCGTCAGGGACAGACGGGTAGACGGGGCGGGAGGACTGGGAGACGAGGAGGAGAAACCTGGAGACAAGGATACAGGCAGACAGAAACAAGTGGAGAGATGCATAGGGAGACAGAAGGACAGGGAGACCAAGGGGGGCAACCAAGTGTTTCCATAGCCTCAATGCATTGTTTCCTCTGAGAAGTCTGTCCCCATCTAATTCAATAAGCTTTATGGTTACGCCTTGGCTTGATTGGTTTTAAATATGAAAGAGGACATGAATTGAATTAATTTACATGAATTGAGAAATTTAGCATGTTAGGGTATGGTCCGCCATATCTTTCCAGTTTTTGTCTCACTCATTGTGAACTGATTCCCCCCCCCCCCCCCATTGTCAGCTCAATTTAATAAGCCTGTGAACACACCCAATTCCCCAGCACAGAAAAAGGGCAATAAGATTCGGCAGTGAAGACCTGACTTCACTGAAGTGTAACCCCCCCCACCTCTCCATTGTCAGGCAGCTCCTCCCAAACGTATTTGCGTTTGTCCCAATGATATTTATTTAACACTATATTGAGGTCTTGTTTGTGCTAACATGCAACACTGGGTGGGTTTGATCTTAAGCTGCTTACTATATATGACGGGTGTCCTCTCTTTTTGTTCTTGATTTCACTGGTAATCAAATCCTTTTATGATGGAGTTATTAAATGTAACTACTCTTGGCTAATGGGGAAACGAGGAGTTAAGCCATCTCATCCCAAATGTTCCTGGTCGAATGTCAGGCCAATCTAAACTGCACAAAATGGGGGTCCTTGGAGAACTTTTCATGTCCATTTTATCAGTGCTCTTCGACTTCCCTATTCGTCTTTACACAGAATAAAGTTTGCTCTTCAGATTTTTTTGTGATCAACATTTTCCTCCTCCCTGTTGAAACCCATTACAAAGTACTTTGTGCACAGCAATATTTCTCACATAGGCCTATGTCTTTTTTGCTAACAAAGCAGTCTTGCTCTTTTGGGTGTTATCCTTTATCACCGTGAACCATCCTTTTCCGGTTTAACTGATTTGCTGTCGCTTTCTCCGTGACTGGAGATATGTGAGGGTGATGAGGGGATATTGGTTGGAGGAGTGGTCATATACCATGGTCTCTGAGTTGAGCCCTCCCTGCGGCCTGCTGTCCTAGATGGATGGACAGCTCATGTTGCAAGAGATGGGTAGCAAGGGCACTCAGCCTTGCCCGCTGCTGCGTCTCTGATGTACACAAGTTGGCTTGTTTTACTGTAAATTAACTCCTCCACCCCTTATCCACTGTATGTAACTGGAACCGTATCATGCCTTCTGGGATATCCCTTAAGAGTTTCCCAGGTCTCTTTGTATGGTTATATTTTCTCTCTTTTCTGGGTGTGTGTAGTTCTGTCAGTAGGTTGGTAAGAGTAAGCACTAGGGAGGATACTAGCCCTTATAGATCTGCTAGTTTGGCTAGAGGGGAGGTGTGGGGAAAGTTTCAGGGTGCCATTACCACAGCCGAAGGTCAACAGTGTAAACAGTCATTATCCTGCTGAGTTTTTTTCCTTGTAGCATTCCCAATAGTAAATTGGGTGGTGAAGGTTAGGTTTTTAAAATGTTAATTCTCATGTGTACATTTAGATTGCATATGTATAAATGTAATTTCTTAAGTCTTGCTTCTTATTTAATGCCTTAACCATGTGCCTACTTTTCAATGAAAAATGACTTACTGTGGAGTTACTGTATGGTACTTCACTTATGGTACATGTTTGCCATTTCACAACTGCAACTTTATAAAATACTCAAGACAAAGCAAAGAGCATCCATCGGAAATGATTTCATTTTTGTTTTATTAGAAACATTTACAATACATCTTGAATCTTTGAAAAAATAACAGAAACCAAAACTAATATGGTGCAGATACAATAATAAAATGTCAAAAATTATTCACAAAAACATGTGCTAAGAAATAAACCTGCAATATCACATGCCTCTTGCGGGCATGACACACTGTAACAGTTCAAAGAATACTTTTTTAAATTTTATCAAAGTGACGGCCAGCCACATGGCAAACCCTCTCTCGCTGATCACAGAGAAACCAGAAACTAAAGCCAGGAGATGCTGACCCAAAACTAATGCACAAAGACCACTATAAGACCGGTATGAAACACTTCTACGTTGCCGGGAGAATCTGAAGAAACACTACCAAAGACAAACTGTCAGACTGTGGTGGCCCCTTCAGAAGAGGACAACGTGAAGGCTGGAAGGTCATTTCAGTCCCCGTGCTTCAGTCAGTTGTGGCGGAAAATATACCGTCCTGACATGTTGAATTGTACGACAAATGTTCACTTTTAACTACCTAGTTTTGGGATTGAAATAAATAAATTTTAGGTTCATCCATACGTGATGGAATGACAACCAAGCTTTCCTCCCCTTTTATAGAACTGTGATGAGAAAATGAAAAGGACAAAATACTGACAGTGTCACATGGGGACTGAAACGGCCTCTCTTCGCTTCACCTGAAATACTTGTCCTTTTTTTCTGTTTCTGAAGGGGCGCCAACTATGAAAATCTACAAGGAACAACCAGCCCCAGACCCCTTGTGTTAAAACCAAACACATAGGATCTGTGGTGTTTATCCAGTCTAGGTGACCATACAAGATACATGCAAACTAGTACGGATATGAATGTGTTGGTGTGTGTGTGGCTGGTTACCATAGATCTACTACACAGTGTGCCTATGTGCTAAACTATTGATCACTCAGCTCAGCTCTCACCCTGTCATGTTTTCACGAAACTTAAGCCCAATTTTAAGGTAATCATTCATTAAGGCTTTGATGATGTCCTCTCTTGCCTTACCAATCACAAAGGGTCCCAAGTAGTAGACATATGAATGTGTGTGTATCTGTATACGTTACATGTGCCCTTGCGGGACACCTGAATCACTCGTTCTCAGCATTGCAATCACAACTGAAGCTGTGTTAGCATAAAAAGTTAGAGATTAATAAAAGCAAGTTAAGACTCCAGAGGAAATGTGTAATGGGGCCAGTCAGTATGGGGTTAGTCAAAGGGGAAAAGGTAAGCAAGCAGCATAGAGAAAGAGTGCTGATGCAAGAAATAAATGTGTAATTGAGGCACGGAATTGATGCTCAGTGACTAAAATACCTCCAAATCCTAAAAATATTATATTATTTTCTGTCATAATTCCAATGTGAATGCACTGGTGTCCTTTGAAATAGTGCATATCGGAAGTTAAAATATAAGCTATGGGGAACCCACATCAACTCTTATTTCATTTACAATGAAATACAGTGGAGGTGAGTCCATAACTTTCATAAATAAAACATTTTTTTTTTCTTTACCGTTAGCAGAAACCAACTTTCCTGTGTTTAGAAATATATTAACTTCTTGTATTTTTAACTAAAAAACACATTTCTTGAGGTTACTCATGTTTTCTTCATTTTGAGATTTTCATAAATAACATCCAGAAACTGACTTATTCCCCGTCTTTCTATGAAATAATAACCCATGTTAGCAAAATAGATTTAAGAAACTGTAATAATATTTTTTTTTTAAAGTTGCTTTCTATAAATGTATGTGGAAGAACTCAAATATAGACTGCGGTGAAACCTTCTCACAAATTCTTTCCAGCTCACTTTAAAATGTATAAACCAATAGGTAAAAGGAGTGCACTGGTAATTTATTTTACATTTAAATGCATTACTTGCTCATCTTGCGATTATGATAGATCGGAATAATTGCTTAAGTGCATCAATTTAAAGGATTTCCTATCACTCCTTGAAAGGGGTGCTATTATTGTTATACATAATGCATAAAGAGTTGTACATTTAAAGAGAAGAAAACTGTTCAGAGTTTCTATGGTTACTTTAATATATTGTAAAGAACACTAACAATTGAAAAAAATAGTTAATGAAATAGACATCCCCCTAAGAGTTATCTCACCGCCATCTTTGTTTCTCCACTAAAGGAAGTGGAGTACTTCATATACTGGGTGCATATATCAAGCTACACCTCATCTTATAAGACAGTCATTATTTAAATTTCTATATCAATTACACCTCAAGGTAAATATATGGAATTAAATATATGTCCATTTGAATTTCTTTAAAGCTTTTTTATATACCTTGTGGTTATGTTGATGAAATATGTTAATGCCATGGGATCTTAATTTTACTGTTACTCTTATGTACTGTACTAAACTTCAGCTATCATACTTCGACATGGAGAATAGAGTTAACTAGAAACAATATTAAATTAAAACCGCAGTATTATTTTTGAACTCTAACAAAGGTACTGCAGGGTATTTGTGTAATCTTAACAACTTTCTTATGCATTATTCAACTATTGTTCAGTCGGGGGTCTTTGAGACGAATCTAGCCCTTCAGCTGCAATTCAACATGAATTTGAACAGAATTGTAAACAAATACAAATCTCTACCTGTTCTTTTTCTAATTTAGTATGTGTTCCTGCCCCATTCTGAAGAAACATAAACTTCCCAAGACAAGTCCAGCCTTTTCACATTAACAGCTGTGATGATAAAACAAAACTTATTGACATAATTATTTATAAATCTAAGTTGGCAATAATACCAATATAAATACAATGTAAGAGGGATTGGTGTCTTTGGGCAGTGATTGGGTAGTTGATCACTGAAGCTACTGTAGCATAAAAAAAGACCAAACTGAAACAGGATGTCTTTATTGAGACAAGGTCCATTTCAATATTGACTGAAGCTTGTATGCTGTATGACTTTTGACAAAACTATCACGAGTGGGTTATTAAAAACAAAAGCTGATTATTATTGTATTGACCTCAGCCACCTTCATCAATAAATCCAAACTATGATAAGGGCGAAATGTGTTAACATTTGTAGAATTGTAAGCTTATGATCAGCAATATCATTCCTATAGATGTCCTCGAACCTCTTCCAAGGTTTTGTTCTTTGGCTACCTTTTGACCTTTTATTTTAAATCAGCTAAAAGCTGGATAATGACAACTACTTATAACAGACAGCATAAAGAAATAATTAAATTGTGCCATCAAATCAGTTACAAAACATGTTTTGGAACCAATCTAAAAACTGAAATATATTCTCATGATATGCTTATGGTAACTATAAACGTTTCTCCCTAAACATGAATAAATACAGAGTAATACATGTTAAATAAATGCTACTTTGTCAAGTGATGAAAATGTTTGGCTCAATGCATTGGGCATCAGAATATGTTCATATGGTCTTCGACAGATCCTATGGAAATAATCCAACCTTCTGTTTTACCATTGCGTCTACTTTAGTGTGTGATTTAAGTTGTCACTTAAACACCAATCTATCACCATAGGAGTTATGAGTTCCTGCTTTCGACAGACAGGAAATGCCTCAATTGTTCATGTTATGTTCCTGAAAAGCATTGTATGTTTACACTGAAAAGCTTACTTTTACAATGCAATTGGTTTCTTCCAAATAATAGGTATTGTGTTCTCAAAATTCCACAGATACTAAGAGAAGGAAATCTTGAGGTTGCACTGGTGGTGGCACACCCTGTATTTGAGGTATGCTTGCAGTCTTATTAATATTCAATGTGAAAAAGACGGGATTAAGCAGTCAAAAATTACTAAAAGCAAGACGTAGGAAGGCAACAAAAACATGCTCTTGTGCCTGAAACCGATACTAATTAATTACATTTCTCGTCCTACATTGGCATAAATCCATATGCATTTTTAGAAGATAGACAAAAATGGAGTAATATTCAAATGAATCAAGGTTGTGTTATGGATGGCGCTGAATTCTTTGAACTTACTAAACTGGCTCTTTTGTTTACTGTTGCAGTATTGACATTATTGCTTTTCATCCTAATGTACATAAAACCTGATTCATCCAAAAGGATCTAGGAATATTTTAGAACACGTCTTTACATATTTGAGAGAATGTATCGGTATCTGTCAGTGGAAACATCAATACAGCCCTGTATTCATCATTACAGTATGTGGTATTGTGGTATTCTTATCTATATATTTGACTTGATGAAATGCTTAAGTTTATTAGATCCACACATATAAGTAGCCTATCAATATATGTCTTTATGTTTAAGGATGAGGGGACATTATATATATATATATATAAATCAAAGTGATCTTCAAAGTCCATAAACAAACAAATTCAAAGGGATATTTTCACCTTGTAAAAATAATCAAAATCCCACTTATATAGCAGGCATTTGACTGGACGTAAATTACTGATATATATATACACAGATGCGCAGAATCCTTTCTCATAAAGCACAATGCAAATTTCTCCCACAGCCTCTAAAACAGTGAGACTCTCTAAAAAGCCCTCTACATTAAACCAGTGCAAACTCAACCAAGTCATCAGTACTGACTGAATGGATGAGAGGTCTCCCATAATACCACTACTACAAGGAATAACAATAATTATATTATAAAAACATGATAGGGAAACCTTATGTGCATGTCTTTCAAAATCTATGAAGAAATATTCACCATCAGCGGTCAGTTTGGTATTAATTATATGCGTTTTCTCATAAGGTGCTTTACTCTATATTTTAATGTAAAGTCTTTATGAGCCTAATTTCCCAATTCCATTTAATCCCACCCAACCAGGTTGATTCACATTATTTTCTGACAAATAGTTTCGTGAAAGTTTTTTTTTAAGGGGCAATACTATTGAAGGCCTACTGTATGTCACTAAACTTTCATGCCAAAGTGAAAGAAATATTAATACAAAATATTAAGGCTTAAAACAAAATAAAAAAGAATAGAAAATACTATATTCATTTGACAGCGTTATACTGCCTTGAAATTGTCATTGAAAGTTCAGACCAAACCACAGTTCTCCCCATTCATAAATATTCAATTCATTTCTATATATGTAATAGAATTTAGATACTCTGAAAGTACAATTTCTTCACAGTCCACGGACAGCAGGAGTGGTCTGCTGACAATACAATGGGGGAAATGGGGGCTCTGTTGCTGCCTAGACTTGGGACAACAGTCTATTGTAACTATTCATCATATTTTGATGGACAGAAGTTGAGCAAAAGTGTTCTCCTGAAAAAACGCAATAGAGCGATCTGATGCAGTGTTAGTGGGAGACCAGCTGAATCACCAGCATGTCCTTGTTCACCTGCCACCACCAGCAAACATGAGGCAGCAGCCTTCTAACTACCCCTTCACTGAAGACACACAAATGACCCCTCACAAAGACTAGATCTGCAGGTTCTCTTTTCTTTGGGAGCAGCCTTCTCTCTCTCCACCCCAAAAAGCCCCCCTCTTATCCTCCAACGGCTCTAATCCCCCCTCCCTCCCTCTGAAATCCCCAGGCTGGGGCTAAGGCAGAGGCAAAGGGTGTGTAATTTGATTCAGCATGAGTGGTGGCTAAATGGGGCGTTTCCTCCGCTTTCCTGTCAATTACAATCGTCTGATTTCATTCTGAAAGCCCAGTGCTAGCCTGCCATTGGCTAAGCCTGTGTGTTTGTGGTGAGTGGGCAGCTGCAGGATGTCCCATACAGACGGGAGATAAAGAGGGGGGCTCTCTATGGAAACTTCGATCTGCACTCACTCTCTGTCACAAAGGCCTCCATCCAAATTGTGGTGGGGTGATGAACTCCAAGTGATCAGACTCCTCGTACTCTTAAATTATATATGTCTGCATGTTTTCACACCCTTATCGTATTGAGAACACATGGAGACATCTAGTTCAGTGGGAAATTTCAAAGAATTGGATCTCTGTGTCAGAATTTTACACTAGGTAATTACTGTATCTACTGACACTGTTGATATCCTTTCTTTCTCCAAAGTCCCCTCACTCTCATTTCAGAGCTGGCAGCCTGTTCAGTTGGTCTCTTTCTTTCATATGCTGCTTTTTTCCTGAGTGTTGGGACAAAGGAGGCCCCTCTCCCCAGTAGGGATAGCTCAGAGGAGCAGAGAAGGAGGGGGATATGGAAGGAGGGGTCCCATTCGCCCAGCTGCACCCAGACTGGACCTTCTGTGCCTGTGACAGAGGGATGGGGCGGTCAGCACCAGGGTCCCCCGCACGGTCCGCACCTGGACCGGACAATTTGCCTAATTATCAATGAGTCTCTCCGGGCCGTGTCCGAGCACTCCGGGCCCACGCCACCACTGGGCATAGACAATACGCCCAACACAGGGAGGCAATGCATTGTGGGTCGGCAGTCATTACTACCTTCAATAGCCAACGATCGAACAGTAAGCGGGGGGGGGGGGGCACTCCCAAAGAAAATAGAAAAAGAGGGGGCTAAAAAAGACCTCCAAGTTGAGGTCACACCCACAGTGCGCTATTAAACACCTGCTCCTGCACAGCTCTGATAATTATAGGCCTCTGAGCTAAAATACAAAGCTGCTGGACTGGGATGGCGAGGGAGCTCTGTGGATGGTGGTACTGTATTCTAGGAGCTTTTCGCCCATTTAGGCACACTCTATTACCAATTCAGAGAACAGCTCAGTGTTTTCCTCAGCTTCTGTCCACTCTAATTGCTGACGCTCTAACTGCGCAAACCTCAGAGAGATGCCTGTCAAAAGTGGCTCTCGTTTTTGTCCTACATCGTTCAGATAACAGCTAAATTACCACATAAGACAATAAAGTGGGTATTAGTTGGCTTTGAAACTAGTCCGTCGGGGAGACGGATCTCCCAAATTAGCCAACTGGAAGAATTCCAAGGCTTTTGGCCTCACAAATGAAATCAGTGCTTAACACCGGCGAAAGAAACATGCTTTTCAAGTGCCACGAGGAACAGGCATCGCTGAAACTTTTCACCAAACTGCAGTGATATTCAAGGTGTAACAGAAGTGAACATTTCAGCAATACAATGTGTAGCATTCATTCACCTCTTTGTGAAAAATGAAATCTATAAAACATATGTGCATAAAGAAAGGCGTTTGTCTGCTATTCTGTCCTATATTGTTACCATTCTTACAGGTGTTTAGGGAGGACTACCAGGTATAACAACGAGCTTGTAAAGGGATACAAATGTCAGAAAGGTGACAATGATGGAATAGTCTGTCTTTCAATTGGAACAAATTTAGACTTTCAATGACAATATCACAGTTTGTTCCATTTATTTTTTTGCCACATTGGGGGATTTACCTTTTCATCAGTTACGTCATTTTTCTGGATGATTGACAATCATTAATCTGACTATCCAAAACTAAGACGATTGTAAGGTGCAATGAAAGATTAAATATTTTTCCTTCTGTTTGATTTTGACTTCCTATATCATTCAGGTACAGATAAGATACCAGGGAGTTAAACTGAACCTCAATGATCACCTCCTTCCATTCCTCCATATAAAACAACTTCATGGTAAAATAAATCTGAATCGTAAAATGTTCACGTTCCTATCTACTCCGCCCACACTGTGATTCGTGAATGAAAAACAGCAGCAGTAAAAAAAAAAAAAAAAATGCTAGGTACTATACTTTTCTTATAAACAAAACTTTTATAAAATATATATGTATATATATATATATATAAAAGAAAAAATTCAAAATATTTCTTATACTTTTTAGTAAAGCAAGCAGTGCCTTCTAAAATATCTGCTTGTTTGTTTAAAATTTTCTGAGAAAAGTATAATAATAATAATCATAATAATAATAGTAAATAAATGTCAAACAAACACTGTGATAAAACGAATGATAAAAACTGACGTGGTGTTTTTTAGGAGAATATTCGGATAGCCTGAGAGACCAGGGTGTGGCACACCGGGCACTCTGGATGGTTGAGCTCACAAATGCGGATGGCACACTCCATGCAGAAGAGGTTGTGGCCGCAGGGCACCAGGGCGGCCGTCACTTTGCTCTCGAAGCAGGTCATGCAGTCCCGGAGGATGGCCGGTGGCGAGTCCGGTACAGGGAGGCGTCCAGGGAACCCCACGCCCGAGGTTGGCTCGCTGTGGGCACGGCGGGCCTGGGCATGAGGCGAGCCAGACAGAATAGTGATGCTGGTGCCCGAGGAGTTGCCGTTGTTCCCTCCACAGGGGTCAGAAAGGCCTGGAGAGAGTCTGGTTAGGGGCAGGGGCAGGCCTCCAAAGCTCTTGGAGCGCTGCTGGGCATAGAAGGCCACCTGTTTTGGGTAGTCTGGGTCTCCCCAACTCTGGGTGCCCTCTGAGCCAAAGTAGGAGCAGGGCTTCTCTCCAGGGCTGTTGAAGTTGCCCTTGCTGAAGATTACCCCACCTCCTTCCCCTCCTCCAACCATGGCATCTGAGAAGTTCTGGCGGAAGCTACTGGTCAATGGCTTGCGCTGGCCCCCCTGCAGACCCCACACCTGCTGCAGGCGACTCTCCAGACCCCCGGAGCCTACTGGGCTGCCGCCATCCGGCCCCAAGCAGTCATTCTCGTTGTTGTGGTCGTGCAGACCTCCCGTTCGGAATGCGATGTGCGCCTCGATCTCCTCACGGGCCCTCTCGGCGTTGCTGGGTGATCCCGTGATCTCGAAGACAGGGTCACGGTCTCGGCTAGGGGTGACGATGTAGGTGCAGGTTTGCTGTTGGATGCGTTTGATGGTGGAACCCTTGGGCCCCACCACCAGCCCCACCACGCGGTAGGGCACCCTCACCTGGATGGTGGTCTGGCCTGGCAGGGGCGCAGGCGGGGAACCGCTGAATGACACACCAAGCTTGTTCCGGGACGCTCGGAGCATGGAGAAGTGCTCGGCGGCAGAGATGATCTCGCGCCGGGCCAGGGCCACATCCTCCTTTCGGCCCGTGATGAGAAACACAGGCTCCTCGCCCCTCACGGGGGTCTTGATGTAGGTGTTGGTCTTGGCCCGCAGGGCTTTGATCTTGCAACCTGCAGAAACAAAAAGGCAAAGTTTGAAAATGGCCAAGGTCACAATGATTTCATTTTTCTGTTACACTCATCAAATATAAGGAGTTTGAAATAGCTAAGATTGTTACTACTACATGGTTTTATGTTTTCCTCTTCTATGGAAACAAAGACTGAATTGATAGTTGACCTTTGACATACCTTTTTAAAAGATGGCAAATTTTGGTCTAAAATGCCCGCAACTTCAGAGTTTTTAGACAGTCCAGAAATGGTCACCAGTCTTTATCCCCTTTACAACATTTTACAGTATGACACTTTTTTTCCCATTTCTGCCAAGATTATCATTACTAAGTCACATGTTTTCACATGACATCAAGTCTCAATCTGCTGTAAAATCTGAAATAATTGAAGAGACTGTAGACATCAAAGTATTTTTAGAACACCCCATTATTTGATTTCCTATGTACAAACATTGATAAACAGATGAGTTATTGTACCTGTTTCCAAAGGACATCAGAACTATTCTGTGCTATGGCTACAGTTATGGATGCATTCAACAGTGTTGCCACGAACAACCAGCCCCTCTCCTTGAACTGATAAGTCTGGTACCTCCGGCCCACACAAACATCATTTTTGGGTCGTTTATTGCAGTGCATTTGCTCTGTTTTTGATCAGTGTGTAAAAGCTGACTATATTAAGTGCTTTTAGCGAGATCCTAGATGTGAGAGAGTACAGGCTAATGCTATTTCATGTCAAATTACCTTAGTCTCTAATACTGAGACGTTGTAATAATGCAGAGGGGAATAAAAAATGAGTAATTGTAGAGTAGGGTTGTTAAGAGCACTTGAGGTCAAGAGGGATATGGTAAACACAGTCGTACTCTGTATATTACGCCTAACAGGAAACGGTATGCAATGCCCCACTAAAGCAGCCAGTGGTGTCATATATACGCAGGTGTGCAGCTACAGTTCTCATTCTGAAATGCAAGTTTATGTTCCACCCCTAAGAATCCCAGAGTGTCTCCCCTTAGCAGGGTCTTTAAGAGGCGTATGTATGTCCGTGGTCTGGTAACAATAACTAGCAATTTATTCAATGGTCAGGTCTCAGCTCGTCTTTCTGAGTAGCACTACAAATCACAGCACACCATTACATCAGTAGCCTAAATACACTTTACTTTACTTACTTTATTAAATGTCGTTTTTTCAGGGACAGTGCACATTAATCAACATTACTGTAAAAGTGCCAGTTTTAGCCAACCTGCTTATTTTCAACTGCAGTCCCTGGGCAGGGACTTTAGCAGTGTGGATCAAATGTCATGATCACCTCTATCCGAGGGAAATGTGCTTCCCTAATGCTACTAAATAGCCCCACTTACTAGGGCACAAACTTCAGAAGCCTAGATGGCACTGACTGAGTGACTCAGTGAGGCTCTGGGGGCTGAAGAGTTCAAACTACAATTATGATTTATTTATTGAGGACGATGGCGGTGATGATATTAGTTGGGGTTCAAGCATGATGGTGTTAGAAGGAACACTCAAGCTTTATAATATGTATGATAGTTATAACTCATGTAATAACCACAATGTTAATTATATTAAACCATGTGTTAACTTAGGATAGATGTAAGGTTTTGTGATCCTTTGTAGCAGGAAGGTGAATAGATATTTAAGTTGAGACCAATAGGCAACGTAAAACGTAAAACTATGAACAGAGGAGACAAAGAAAAGTACTCCACTGGAACCTTTATAATTTCCTTCAGGCAAATGACAAAGATCATTCTAGATCAATCCACAACTGTATGCCATGTCTTTCATTTGGAGAGCATGCTTTCCAGTACTGTGTGCATTGTTAGTGGCGCATGCACAGCAAACCCGCCGTTGACCTAAAGTCGTAATAATATAGCCCTAGACGACACAAAATCATCCTCCAGAATCAATTCAAATGACTTTGACAAAGGACAAAACGATAATATTTGCTTCTCCAGGACGGAACATTAACTTGCCAGATTCACCAGGCAGTAGGCGACCCTGGGAAGGAGGGCGTTGAATGTGAACTAACTAACGAGGCCCTGAATCAAAAGGAGCTCATCCCAAATCCCCCAAATCAGCACTTCTCAGTCAACACAAAGCCCTCTGCTGCACTTGTGCTCACTGGATCCACCCTCTGGCTGTCTTCAGTTACCCCATTAAAATGTGAAGCTTACACTTCAGAGTAACGAACAGGAGATGCACAGGAAGATGAGGGCACTTAACGGCACAACAACAACCAGATCCCCACATCTGTGGAAAAAATGGAGTTGAAGCAAATGGTCTCTGTTGCCTTGGACCCAGTTGACATTGTGGGGACCTGTTTATTTGTGTAACCCCCCAAAACATGAATTAGGATTCACTGGCTGAATTGGTTCCCCTTACCCCCCCGCCCCCCATTAGGTAAGGGAGCCCTTGGTTTGGGTGTCTGGGTGTGACTCCCTTTCAATGCCCAGTGCCTCTGACCCACCCATTTATCCTTGCTTGTCTAACCAACCCCTCTGTATCTTTTGGACTCATCACAACAATAGGTGCAGTCAAACAAAACCACCCATGTAGCACAAAGCAATAAATAAAAATCAACAGCCTTGAGTTGCTGGTTCTGAGAGTTGGACAGGTTACAAGCAATCTGGAGAATCAATATATTTACAGTCTGATAAATAGCCATTTTGAGTTGATCACAATAACAATATGGGCAATAGGTTTTAAAAAGGCCACATATTTTGTTATTATTTGTTCTTATCTTATATCAGAAAATAGAAGAACCACACAACATTCAACTCGACACGATGGTTCAACTTCTGGCTGAGTCACGCTTCGATTCCTATGATCATCCCAAGTGTCTACTGGTAACACCGCCTAATAATGTACCCCTCCCCTCACCCTCCTCTCACTTTCACACCTTTGTTTGACAGCTGCTGTCATTCAAGTTCATGTCGAGGTCTTCGACAATTACTCAATACACAGATATATCCATCTTAAATCTGGGAATTCACTTTTAAACTGCTCAAGAAAAGAGAAAATAGAGAAACACTTTTGCCATTGTCTAATTGTGTCACTGGGGCAGTCAGCAACAAAAACAATGAACATAATTAGAATTTACGAAACCGAAAACAACAGCTTGAAAACGTCAATCGTTACTCAAATCCAAGTTATATTCACAATAAAGAGAATAAATCATTTGTAAACATTTCAGGGCGAACGAGATTCCTCCGTTACCAGTAGCACGTTGCGTTTTTTTTAACAGTCTCGCGCGTTCAGACGACAAAGGAAGCAAGTGCTATCCCTGCCTGAAGTGTGCGTCTGTGAGCTGACATTGATGGCTGGATGTAGAATAATGCGCCCATGAGGTAACGGTTACAGTCCTGCTTTGTGTCTCCCCACATTTGAAATTCACTAGACGGACAATAGAACCGAGCCTAGTTGCAACAATGGTGCAGTTTCTGCCACTGTATGTTAACTTGAAACAGATTTGTTACCATGGTCAAAGAGTGGTAGAATACAACAAAAAATAACACCACTCCCTTTTCTATATCAATAACACCAGCTAACGTAACAGTTAGAGCATTATCAAAACACCCTACAAACTACAGGGAGACACATTTAGCTCAGAACAGCAACATAACTTTCAATAGGAACATTTGGTTGGAATCTTTACCTTGTCTCCCCACTATTTCGGCCACATGTTCTGAGCTGGGCACGGGGACGCATTCTGTTATGTTGCAGCCTCGTCCTTTCGTCTCACTTGAAGAACCCTCGTACAGGACACATAACTTGTTCTTCCCTTGCAAAAGCCCTGTGTCACCACCACCTCCGCCAATATTATTGGTATGGTTGTGATGGTTATTGTTATTGTTACTCCGATCCTGTACTCCCGTTCCAGGAGCCCCGCCACCGTCCTCGCCTTCACCAAGCCCCAGTAGAGACAGCTGGCCCAGCGCGACCCTCAGGGCACGGGAGTCGTCTTCTTCCTCGTCGGGTGGCACAAGGAGACCTTCGCTTCCGAACCCGGAGCCGGCTAGATCCCCGCCGTAGCCCCCATTTTTCTCCATGATCCCTGCTAGAACCAGCAGGCTAGGCATGGCTAACAAAAGAGTGTGAGACAAAGACAGGGGAAAGAGACTGGAGAAACAGCACCCGTGCCGCCTCCCCGCCCCCTCCTTCTTCCAATTCTCCCTCTGCGCTAGTCCCTCCCATAGACCGGCCCCTCTCTCTGTCTGCTATAGGCCTACTTGCGATACAGTATTCTCCCAGCTCTAGGCAAACGGGACACAAGGCCGTCTGCACGGAGAGGGACTAGGCGATGTATCACTCCACCCCGTCTGGTATACAGTCCCCTCCTTGCTGAGACAAAACGAGCCGCCCTCCCGTTATACCATTCCGTCTCAGGTTCCCAAGCCTGTGGCATCTCAGAAACCAACCCCCGCGTTTTTCCCCACCTATAGAAAAAACTATACAAATATCCCCTCCACCTTTTCTTTGTCCATATCAGCCATGCGTTAGATCCAAGCCACGCTACTTATTCCCCATCCCTGCAATGCAAGACCGCAACGATCTTTGTACTGTATGCTACTTACACAAGGATGCATGGACTATAGCCTAATAATTCCCCCTCAATAAAATGTCAAAAGTGGATCCATTTAGGATTGTTTCCCGATTCAAGTGACTATTTGGGCACCAGAGTGTACTGTTTTGGTATATTTCCAATGTTGTATTATCTATGGTGGGACGCACAGCAGTAGCCTAAGGAGGGATCGATGGACTTTGGATGGAGTTTATTTGTGGAATCTTAACGACTTGGTTCACTGCATGGGGAGGATTTGCGTTATTCTTACTATCGAGAATGAAGGAGTTAAGTGACATTTCGGGGTCCGCCCACCCCACTCGTTGTGGGTTGCGGCAGGTCACCGCGTTGTTGTCTCGGGCGCCGTTGCGCATGGGGGCTGTAACGTAGGAGGAGGGGGTGAGGAGGAGAGGAGAAAGGGAGTTGTCAGACAGGCGTTGCAGACCCTGTGCAGCAGGGATCTTAAAAAAGGTCCTTACATATTTCCCATAAGCAGAGCTCTTGCTTGCAGCATTGCTTGCCTGGTGCGAACAAAGAACCGCGTTTGCCTCGCGAAATCTACATACCAAAATGTCCTCTAGAGAAGCCACGCCTGGCGGCATGGTTGTATAATAACACAAAGACACATGTGCTTAGTAGTAATAATAATAATACAAATAATAGTACAATTCATTAATTTAATGGATCTCCAGTGTTTTAATTTAAACGGTCGCCAACGTCTCATTTCACAAGTGAGCAATACAAACTCTCAATAGTGAATTGGAGCGGAACAGTATCCTATCTCTAACGTAGCCTTTAGTGCCTGTCGCGGGCGCAGTGTGGGTGCGCATGGCAGTGTTGTGGCAAACTGTGGGGGTAATCACTGTGCTTGCGCTCTTACCAACGACGATACGGTTAATTTGATCGGTAATTGACTGTTTCCATTACTTCTGACTGTGCATCTCGCATAAGCAATTATGTTATCTTTCTGTTTCTGGTGTCCTTCGAACTAACTGTGGAAACCTTGACGTTTGTCACCAAAGCCACCCTCAAATGGGTGATATGTTCAGCACTGACAAAACTATAGTTAGCCTAACCGATTATGAATATCATCGGCTGATTTGATGCTCTCTTTGTATTCTCAGAGGGGATATGGTTTGGCTGGACTGGCTTAACCAGATTATTTGAGGGCTTGAACCCCACTGAGTGAGTTCAATTAATCACTTGTCACCATATACTGTATGTGGCCTTGTCATGCATTAC
Organism: Salvelinus alpinus; assembly: GCF_045679555.1. Taxonomy (NCBI): domain Eukaryota; kingdom Metazoa; phylum Chordata; class Actinopteri; order Salmoniformes; family Salmonidae; genus Salvelinus; species Salvelinus alpinus. Next base: position 12,935,707 of record NC_092120.1, on the reverse strand, counting down.
ACTACTGATAACAACAACAACTCTCCTTCATTTGGGATGTGACAGACTGGGTATGTGATCAGACAGTCTGCCACTCATTTCATGGGCACAAATCCCTATACAATAACTATACCTAGTAATGTGGTAATAGAGCAGTAATACATGTTCATAATGAATGTTTAGCCTAGTACATTGATAAAAACACAAATTTATAACCATGATGATGTTTACGCCATAATTGTTTTTACAACCATTACAATCTGAGTATGTTTGAAACTGAGAAACAATTACTGAATGAATAATTATTTATTTATTTAGTTATATGCCATTTATTTAACAGGGACCGTTTGCATGTATCAGTAAACATTTCAGTGTTCACATCAATGTACTGTAAATGTGCCAGAGTCTGCAGATTAGCGCGTTTTTTCATCCATCATCTCTGTAATTAGTAAATAGTTAAATGAATCCCTTGTAAAGACATTTGATTGAAATCCCCCAACTTTCTCTTCTGGACACATGAGACACTGACTGAGTCACTACAGGTGAGTAGGCTATGTCATGTGTTGAAGTACATTGTCACAACAAAGGTCAGTTCAGGTGCACCTGTGCATAATCATAGTAGAGAGTCTAGACTCTGACACCTGTCCTGGGTGCTAATCAGAAAGGGGTGCTCTCCCAAGGCTGGCCCATGAGGAGAGGGGAACTAATATGTACAAGGGAATACAGGATTAGAAAACCTGTATTAATCCACCTAACCCCAATGCAACTATGACAACAACAGCACCAACAGCCTGATTGCTGGGGATGAGTAAACCCAGCGGAGAAGCTTGAGGACTGGGCAGAGTGTGAGGATGGGGGAAGAGGCTCTGGGGCAGACACTGGAGAAGGGACAGCTTCTCAGTGACACACAGAGCCGGTGTTGTCCAAGAGGTCATCTGCCTCCATTAATGGGGTCTGCAGGGAGCCCAAGGCCCAATCAATAATGAGGACTGATCAGGGATAATCCTCCCCCCATCCCAGTCTGTCTGGGTTAAGGGCCTGTTTGTGATGATACTGTGTTCCTTACTTTATTTCTCTCTGTAAACCTACATTTAGAGACCCGGATCTGACCCCACCCCAGTACAAGTTTCACTCAGTATGCTGCTAAAAGTTCAGACACAGCAGGCCTGGTTTACATCCAGGCATTGTTACCTAGTAGTTTGAGTGTACGAACTCATCAGCTGCGCGTGTATGGAGGATGCTTGATAAAACCCAGAGTGCTGAGGTCATGTTACATGCCCACATAAAAAACTCTCAAGGATCTTGACCATCTGGCTGTTTGATTAGGCCTGTCTCCCTTCTGCACCCTCTGAAAGGGAAGCTGCATCTGTGGGGACGTGCTTTGGTTTACTGTGCCACAGAGACAGACACCAATCTCTTTGTCCAACAACCCATGCAAACACCGTATCCACCTATGGACAGTGTCTGTCTTTCAAAGTGGACTTAATGGAGTGTAAAGACATCTTTAAGAAACCCCCAAGGGGCATCCCTTTGACTTTCATGTCCAGATGTCCTTTCATGACATGTTGGGTGCCCCGCTGTCGCCTGAATGATGCTATGAGCACAATGGAGATGTTGGCCTGGCGCCACATGGTGATGTCATACAGTGAACCAGCACTTGTGGATGACGTAACACCTCCTGCATATGATGTCACCATGTCATATCTTGCACTAATATCTCATTCTAAGCCGACTATAGCCTAAAATGCCCTGCGTTGCAACAGCTTTGCGCAGACAAGACGGCAATAGAATCCTCGGTAAGAGGATCAGTTTAATATTGCAGATTATTTCACATAAACCATAATCAGTTAGCTTGACTCAGACAAACATGACACTTATCAACATGTTATTCACTTAAACCTCGTCTTTGCTTATTCTAGGTGAACAAAGTCATAATGCTTAACAAAGCAGTGTACATACATAGAACGTTAGGTTACAGACGTAACCTTGGTTCTCTGAGTAGAGTAAGGGGCCGCCAAATTACTTATGGGAACTCCTTCCCCTTCACGTGATGATACTTACTAGCAAAGATGTATACAGTCACGCCACACCCTTACTGTACCTACATGACCTGTCACTATAAAAGACGGTGTGGCATGACCTACTGTCTATTAATTCACTTGAACTCCACGGAGGTGGAGGAACAACATGAAAGCTTGGCGACCCATTACTCTACTCAGAGAACCAAGGTTACATCCATAATCCAACATTTTCTTTAATTTTCGTAACTGGTCACCAAACAACCTATGGGAAAGGCTGTACCTCAGAGGTCTTTCGGACAACAGAGTGGGATAACTCACCATTTAACTTATTCCAGATGAGTCCCTGGGATGTCCTTATTTCCACTACAGGATGCAACATAATATAATTACTCAACAGGGTAACACAACATTTCAACTGTGGTGTACAACTGTATACACACGCAAGCTGAAAGCTAGAACTTACAACGTGAGGCTTCAATTGGGTGCAACAGCATCAAGCGTGGAAAGCCTCTGTATAGAACATCCATCTCACTGATGGTTGATAAGTACAAGGTTCACAGTACGCTCACTTATCTGGGTTGACAGGGCGTGCCGTGTCCAGAACCACAGACCCCACTGATGGTGTGGACATAACATTGAGTCTTTAGTTCCTCATGAAAGTCATGGTTGTTGCCCAACTTGCAGAAGCACAGATAAAGTCCAGGGAGGCCCCTCTGAACAGGGCCAATGAAGTGTCCATACCCCTGGTGGATTGTGCTACCACGCTGTCTGGATTTGGTCTACCTTCTGCAGCGTATCACTTTGACACTGCATTGGTAATCCAATGTACCAGTCTCTGCTTCCCCTTTGTGTTATCCCCATAACACACAAAAAGCTGTTCTGTTTGACGAACAGTTCTTGTTGCAGCAAGATAGGCACTCAATGCCCGAACAGAGAAAAGTGTTTGTAACTAACAACTCTCCTGTGAGAAGTGGGGAGACGGGTGAAATGCTGCTATGATTAAGGGCTGGTTAGCATGTGATGATGAAAGCACCTTAGGAAAGAATACTGGATTTGGCCAAAGCACTGCCTTAGATCCATCTTCTGCTAAAGTAGGGCATGAAGGATGGATAGAAAGCTTATGTAATTCTCCAACACGCTTGGCTGAAACAATAGCCAATAGAAAGGCAGTCTTGACTGAGAGCTCACATAGCTCAAGTGAAGAGTGGCTCAAATGGTGGGCTCATAAGTGACAGTAGGACAACATCTGACTCCCATGAGGGTGCTGAAGGAGCCTTGGGGGGCCGTAGCCTGTGGGCACCTTTCATGAATTGCGATACTACAGGGTGTGCCCATGGTGATGCAACTGCAGTCTTGTCATGACCCATAGAGATGGCTTCCACATACACCTTCAATGTAGATGGAGACTTCCCTGCAGCCATAAGCTCCTGGAGGAAAGTCAAAATGACAGAAATTGGGCAGGAAGATAGCGATTCTGCTTGGTCGACACCACCTCCTGAATACATGGTTCGCGTAGAGCAGGCCTGGGCAATTCCAGTCCTCGGGGGCCTGATTGGTGTCACACTTTCCACCATTCCTAGCAAACACAGCTGATTTAAACTAATTGCATTTTTAACTGAAGATCATGATTAGTTGATTATTAATAGAATAGAATCCTCGGTAAGAGGATCAGTTTAATATTGCAGATTATTTCACATAAACCATAATCAGTTAGCTTGACTCAGACAAACATGACACTTATCAACATGTTATTCACTTAAACCTCGTCTTTGCTGGTTTTATTTGTCTCTGACTTTATCCAATTCATTGTGTTTGTTCACTGAACACGGTAGAAGTTGTCAATGAAACGGCAGCATTTTCTCAATGAACGGCAATCCATAAATACAGCCCCATAAAACTTCTCTGTAAGTGAGGCTGTTAATATGTTTCTCTCACTACAAGGCAAGCTCCATTTACTGTATGTGAGTGAATGTGTTTGTAACAGGAGAGTGGTAGGATTGGTGTGACAAACATATCCACACCAAGGTTTATTCAACACCCTCTTTCGCTATTAAAGGCATGATCCTCCCCAACAACTCCCTGGACAGGCATACACTCACTCACTTTCTCTCTTGTGCACGTACACACACACACACACAAAGCTAGTCTCAGCTGGGAATATGAGTCAGGTGGCTATGACTTCATCGCTTTTCTCGGGTATTAGGTCACCCCCCCCCCCCCCCCTCTCTCTCTGAGCAAACTGATCACATCGGTGCTCAGCAGGTAGTGACACACCTAGTGATGAGTACGGTTCACCTCACCTCATGTTTCCCACTCTCTGATGATATCACCCATAAGATACTGAAGTCAAGCTTCAGCCTTAAAGTAACTGTCCAGTGTTACCAGATTTCTATCAATATGGCCTATAATTATTTACAGTATGTGTAAAATAGTTTCTTTCAAAAATTGGTAATGAAGTATGTTAAAAAGCAGCTTTTCTGTGTTTTTTATTTTTAAATTCCACTGGCTCTATACACAGTCACTAGACTATACACATACACACTACAGATGGCACCACTCCAACACACACATACACGCCAAACACACACACACTCTTTTATACTCTTTCACGCACTTCACATGCGCTGCTGCTACTCTGTTTATTATATATCCTGATTGCCTAGCCACTTTTATCCCTACCTACATGTACATATTACCTTAATTACCTCATACCCCTGCACATTGACTCGGTACTGTTATATAGCCTCGTTATTATTTTATTGTGTTACTATTTCTTGTTTTATCACATTTTTAGTTCATTATTATTTATACATTTTTTCGTACTTTTTAACGCTGCATTGTTGGGAAAGGGCTCTTAAATAAGCCTACACCCATTGTATTCGGCGCTTGTGACAAATACAATTTGATTTGGAATGTTTTGGGAGTACCCCAACAGAATGGTGTGAGCGTGTACCGATCATTAAAAATATTAATGACAGTAGACTGCTGATTGGCCAGCTCATCATTCTCTATGAGGAACTAGCAAGCATTTTTTGAAATGGTCTGTTTGAGATACAAGTATTTTTTTCCATTATTTGGGATATGAGTTAACAGAATATAAACTTTTAAAACGGAGACTTTCCCTAGACAGTTACCAGTGGTGGAAAAAGTACCCAACTGTCATACTTGAGTAAAATATCATTTAATAGAAAATGACTCAAGTAAAAGTAAAAGTCACCCAGTAAAATTCTACTTGATAAAAGTATTTGGTTTAAAATATACTTAAAGTATAAATCATTTCAAATTCCTTAAATTAAGCAAACCAGATGGCACCATTATCTTGTTTTTTTAATTTACGGAAAGCCAGGGTCACACTCCAACACTCAGACTATCAGGGATCAAGGTAAGACCCAAGTGCAGAATGTGTGAAGTAACAATGTTTATAATAACCACAGGGGCAGGCAAACGACAGGTCAAGGCAGGCAGGGGTCGATAATCCAGAGTAGGAGCAAAGGTACAGGACGGCAGGCAGGCTCAGGGACGGGCAGAGTCAATAACCAGGAGGATGGGAAAAGGAGAGGCTGGGAAAAGACAGGCGCTGACAGGACGAACGCTGGTAAGCTTGACAAACAAGACGAACTGGCAACAGCCAAACAGAAAACACAGGTATAAGTACACAGGGGATAATGGGGAAGATGGGCGACACCTGAAAGGGGGTGGAGACAAGCACAAAGACAGGTGAAACAGATCAGGGCGTGACACAGATATAATCTACAATCAAAGCATGTTGGTTTAGTGAGTCCGCTAGATCAGAGGCAGTAGGCATGGGATGTTTGGTTGATAAGTGTGTGAATTGGACTATTTTCCTGTCCTGCTAAGCATTCAAAATGTAACAAGTACTTTTGGGTGTCAAGGAAAATGTACGGGATACAAAGTACAATATTTCTTAAGGAATGTAGTGAAGTAAAAGTAAAAGTAGTCAAAAATATAAATAGTGAAGTACAGATACCCCAAAAAACTACTTAAATGGTACTTTAAAGTATTTTTACTTAAGTACTTTACACCACTGACAGTTACTTTAATCTCTTGTACTTTTTCTGGTCTTTTTGTGTGTTTATTCTAGGTGAACAAAGTCATAATGCTTAACAAAGCAGTGTACATACATAGAACGTTAGGTTACAGACGTAACCTTGGTTCTCTGAGTAGAGTAAGGGGCCGCCAAATTACTTATGGGAACTCCTTCCCCTTCACGTGATGATACTTACTAGCAAAGATGTATACAGTCACGCCACACCCTTACTGTACCTACATGACCTGTCACTATAAAAGACGGTGTGGCATGACCTACTGTCTATTAATTCACTTGAACTCCACGGAGGTGGAGGAACAACATGAAAGCTTGGCGACCCATTACTCTACTCAGAGAACCAAGGTTACATCCATAATCCAACATTTTCTTTAATTTTCGTAACTGGTCACCAAACAACCTATGGGAAAGGCTGTACCTCAGAGGTCTTTCGGACAACAGAGTGGGATAACTCACCATTTAACTTATTCCAGATGAGTCCCTGGGATGTCCTTATTTCCACTACAGGATGCAACATAATATAATTACTCAACAGGGTAACACAACATTTCAACTGTGGTGTACAACTGTATACACACGCAAGCTGAAAGCTAGAACTTACAACGTGAGGCTTCAATTGGGTGCAACAGCATCAAGCGTGGAAAGCCTCTGTATAGAACATCCATCTCACTGATGGTTGATAAGTACAAGGTTCACAGTACGCTCACTTATCTGGGTTGACAGGGCGTGCCGTGTCCAGAACCACAGACCCCACTGATGGTGTGGACATAACATTGAGTCTTTAGTTCCTCATGAAAGTCATGGTTGTTGCCCAACTTGCAGAAGCACAGATAAAGTCCAGGGAGGCCCCTCTGAACAGGGCCAATGAAGTGTCCATACCCCTGGTGGATTGTGCTACCACGCTGTCTGGATTTGGTCTACCTTCTGCAGCGTATCACTTTGACACTGCATTGGTAATCCAATGTACCAGTCTCTGCTTCCCCTTTGTGTTATCCCCATAACACACAAAAAGCTGTTCTGTTTGACGAACAGTTCTTGTTGCAGCAAGATAGGCACTCAATGCCCGAACAGAGAAAAGTGTTTGTAACTAACAACTCTCCTGTGAGAAGTGGGGAGACGGGTGAAATGCTGCTATGATTAAGGGCTGGTTAGCATGTGATGATGAAAGCACCTTAGGAAAGAATACTGGATTTGGCCAAAGCACTGCCTTAGATCCATCTTCTGCTAAAGTAGGGCATGAAGGATGGATAGAAAGCTTATGTAATTCTCCAACACGCTTGGCTGAAACAATAGCCAATAGAAAGGCAGTCTTGACTGAGAGCTCACATAGCTCAAGTGAAGAGTGGCTCAAATGGTGGGCTCATAAGTGACAGTAGGACAACATCTGACTCCCATGAGGGTGCTGAAGGAGCCTTGGGGGGCCGTAGCCTGTGGGCACCTTTCATGAATTGCGATACTACAGGGTGTGCCCATGGTGATGCAACTGCAGTCTTGTCATGACCCATAGAGATGGCTTCCACATACACCTTCAATGTAGATGGAGACTTCCCTGCAGCCATAAGCTCCTGGAGGAAAGTCAAAATGACAGAAATTGGGCAGGAAGATAGCGATTCTGCTTGGTCGACACCACCTCCTGAATACATGGTTCGCGTAGAGCAGGCCTGGGCAATTCCAGTCCTCGGGGGCCTGATTGGTGTCACACTTTCCACCATTCCTAGCAAACACAGCTGATTTAAACTAATTGCATTTTTAACTGAAGATCATGATTAGTTGATTATTGGAATCAGGTGTGTTAGCTGGTGCTGGGGGAAAAGTGTGACACCAATCAGGCTCCCATGGACTGGAGTTGCCCAGGCCTGGGGTAGAGGATCCTCTGGCTGCCTGAATTATCAAGCAGCCAGCATTGCAGCATTGCATTGCATCAAGCATTGCAGCTACAAGGCGGTCACGTTCGGGGGCAACACCCACAACTTCACTATGCTGGGTTTGGGGTGCCAAAGCTTACCGTTCTTGTGACAGGAGGTTCGCTCAAAGAGGGAGTTCCCATGGTTGGGAGGTTGTCAGCTGTACAACGTCTGAAAAATGGTGATGCTGTGGCCAATGTGGAGCAACAAGTAGAACTGACTCGCTCATGAGACTGATCTTCCTCAAGACCTGAGGGAGCAAGGGAGTTGGTGGAAATGCATACAGCAGACCTCTTGGCCATCTGTGTGGCCAAGGTGGCCTAATTGACACTTTATTGAGAACCAAATAAGACAATAGTTTGAGTCTTGCGATGTGAGCAGATCGACGATGGCCCTTCCGAATCACGCCCAGATTATCTGTGGGATGTATCATCCAGACTGAAGGAAGAGGGCCTCCTCTGGAGAGGTCTGCTGCCTGATTCTCCACCCCTGGCAGATGTATTGCTCCGAGGGACGTAAGGTGTCTGTTTGCCCAAACCAGAGGTGCCTTTGCTATCTGGTACAGTGCCATTGACCTCAGTCCGTCCTGGTGGTTGATGTGTGCAACCACGGTTGTGTTGTCTGTCCGTATCAGTACATCTTGTCCTCTCAGTACCGGGAGGAAGTGCCAGAGTGCAAGGTGAACCTCCTGGCGCTCCAGTACGTTGATGTAGCCATTGTCCATGGTGCTGACCATACACCATGGACCACTGACTGGTTCAAGAATGCTCCCCATCCCTGTAGGGAGGCATCTGTGGTCAAAGTCACCCGGTATCACGTCTACTCCCGCTCCCCTGCTCCTGTGCTTGACATCGCCGGTCTACTAACTACCGGTCCTGGCAACTCATCATTACGCACACCTGTGCCCCATCATTAGGCGCACCTGGACTTCACCACTACCTTTATTACTTCCCCTTTATCTAGCACTCTGATGTATCACCCATCAGGCAGTATTGTTTCTGTTTTCATGTTCAGATGCTACTCCTGTTTTTGTATTCTATCTATGTTCATTCTGATTAAACTTACCGACTGCACCTGCTTCCTGACTTCCTGCGTCTTCGTCACACCTGGTTGTGAACTGTGGCTAGGAGAACTCCACTGGGAGTTTGAGGTGCTAGGGGCCACCATTGTATTGCTCTCCAGCAACTCATTGAAATGGTAATCTTTTTGTGTTTGTCCCTTCTGTTATACCAGCGCTGTATTGGCCGCATGTGGAGCAAGCCTAATGATACAAAATGGACTGCAGCAGCTAGGTGTCCTAGGAGCCTCTGAGTCTCTAGCGCTGTCACCTGTTTTCTCAGTTTGAATGTTGAAAAACAATTTGTCAAAGATACCACTCTTTCTGTAGAGTGTTGCTCGCATGATTTGGTTGTCCAATGTCAAGCCCAGAATGTGCACACATTGAGTGGGGACCAGATAACTATTTTTTAAGTTAATTGTTAGTCCCAACTCAGAGGTGATGTGAGACCATGGATGTGTGTGCCAAGGCTTGGCTTTGTGACCCTACACATATTACACATCGTGTGGAGTTCCCATAGGTTGTTTGGCGACCTGTTTCAAAAACAAAAGAGAACCACAGATAAATGTAGGTAATAAAGTAGTCAGTGTAGCCTCCAGTATCAATGTTAATGCAGATTCTCTATTCACACATTTTTTATTTCAATTCTATGAGCATGGTCATTATTTTCTAGCAATTAGAATAGGTATATTAAATCCAGACCCTTGTAACAAACAACATTATGGATAGATTTCAGTTATTGCATTTTATGGAAATCTGATGACACCAAATGCTGTTATACTGTATGCAAATTGATCAGTGCAATGGGAAAAAGTGAAAATGTCATCTAACTCATGGTAGATGGGCATCTTAAGGCTAAATTCATCTTAGAACCATAGGATATTATGGTTCTAACGATGAACTTAGCCTTAAGATGCTCTTCAGAAACCGGGCCCAGATCTACCATGGGATTTTGGGCCCAGATCACAGCCTACTACGTTGGCTGATCATTTAAGAAAAGTGTCAATTTAAACTAAGAAACAAATAGAGCTCGCCTACAGATAATTTGCCTCATATTTAGCCCCATTTTCTATTCAAAACAAACGGTTCTACTGTGAAAATATCGACAATTCAGGTAGGGTGCTCGCCTCTTGAATTGGAATATTTCATATTTAATGAAAATAGTTCAAAAGTATTTTTATGCAACCTCCTACCTGCCACTTCACGTATCTTCGGGGAACGTTTCTCGCACACACCAGCATTAATTACAGCAATAGTCGCCAGGTAGCGGGCGCGCCAGAGATAGCCAGACTTGTTAATTGGGCCAAGGAACAGAAGTTGGGTTTTGGAGAAACGCCATCAGTGCGTGCTCTGCAAGCAATACAACGGATGAAGGCACAGCAAAGGTGAGGTGAACAGATAGATGTGGTTATGGACAGCGAGAAAGAAGGGCCAAGTACAGTGTGAAGATGTGTGATGAGGAAAAATGGTACCAAGTACAAACCGTATTCCGCTGTCTCTGATGGCTCAGAAATGTTACCTGACTACAGTGGGGATGAATTACCTGGGATGGCAGGTATAGTGAAGACCTCCGAGTCCGAGCCTCGCCCCGATGGACATGCAAAGGATGATTCGGGCCCAGTGGGAGTGAAGTTTTTGTAGAAAGTGGATCCCTGCCTTTTGGCTGATCTACATGTAGTCTTAGGCTGGGTAGAAAAGAAGTTGGGTACTGTTAAATAGGTGAAGGTGTGAGGACAGACGCTAGGAGACGAGAAGCAAGTACAGGGAGTGAAGATTTAATGGATAAACGGACATATAACGAAACAAAACCAGCGTCTGGACAGGGAGAACAAAACGGCATTAATGCAGACACGGGGAAGAAACTGAGGAAGTGACATATAGGGGAGGCAATCAATAAAGTAATAGAGTCCAGGTGAGTCCCATGAAGTGATGATGCGCGTAATGATGGTGACAGGTGTGCGTAATGATGGGCCGCCTCGAGTGCCAGGGAGGGGCAGCGGGTACAGGCGTGACAGTACACCCCCCTCTAGGGGCGCCACCCGGCATCCCACTTGGGAGAGCCTGAAGGGCCGGCTGAGGCATGGGAGCCTGATGAGCCAGCTGAGGCGTGGAAGCCTGACAAGCTGGCTGAGGCGTGGGAGCCTGACGAGCCGGCTGAGGCATGGGAGCCCGACGAGCCAGCTGAGGCATGACGTGGGATGGGAGCCTGTCGAGCCAACTGAGGCAAGAAAACTTTTCGAGCCAGCTAAGGCATGGTAGCCCGACGAGCCAGCTGAGGCACCCCCGGTTCCTTCGGCACCCGGACCCGGACCCGACGTCACCAACCCCAACAAAAAAGCAAACTTGCTGATCCTTCCAATATTGGTGTCTGCATCTTATGACGAAAGACACTGGGAGACGAGAAGCAAGTTCAGGGAGTGAAGATTAAATGGATAAACGGACATATAACAAAACAAAAACATTGTCTGGACAGGGGAAACAAAATTACATTAATGCAGACACGGGGAAGAAACTGAGGAAGTGACAGTATAGGGGAGGCAATCAATAAAGTAATAGAGTCCAGGTGAGTCCCATGAAGCGCTGATGCACGTAACGATGGTGACAGGTGTGCGTAATGATGTGCCGCCTGGTGCCCTCGAACGCCAGAAAGGAGGAGCGGGAGCATGCGTGACAGAAGGTAGCTCGAAGTGGACTTGTGATAACTTTCTGTGTTTCTTCCGTTCAGAGGAAGCAGACACTTCACTTCACATGACTAGGGACAAGACCTGTGACTTGCTTTGCTCTCCGGAGCAGGGCACCTTTGACTGGAGTGGCATTAAATGTTGAGATTAGGCAACTGAAATGGAAAATTCCCTGTTTCTGTGACGCCCGCCGTTTGGTTCGAAGCAGTCCTTGTGGCAAACGAGGTGAAACTGACAAGACATTACATTGTCTGTCCTTTTGAGTTTTGAAGCAGACCTGATCAAGTCATGTAAAGATATGCAGTTATCCAGTGAGAGCTTTTCTGCCAAACACATTAAGGTGTTAGAGATGCCAAACTTATGATCATGTTGCAGCAGTGTGTAGGAGGGAGAATCCAAAATGTGAGAAGTGTGTAGGAGGGCATGGAACAAAGGAATGTGTAGTATCGGTGTAAAAAACTGTGTGTGCCAATTGTCGGGGTGCCCATGTTGCTAGGGATCAGAAGTGCCCGGTGCGAGAGAGACAGGTTGAGGTTGCCAGGGTTAGAGTAGAACAGAAAGCGTTGTATGCTGAGACAGTGAAAAGAGAAGGGGATGATAGGTCAAGGGTGAGAAGTAGGCCTAGGGTCAATACAGAGTGATATGAATTTGTGCTTCAGTAAGGTTTGGTTCTTAGAGTTCATTGCCATGGTTATCAACTATACCACAGAAATGGAACATAAATCGCAGAAAATAGATGTTGTGGTGGCACCTGCAGAGAAGTACTTGGGTGCACGAGGTTTTACTGCAGAAGAGTTACAAGGTTTGTTGAACGTAAGAGTCCCGTCCTCCCAGGCCACTGGCCTGGTGTAGGATCAGTTAGATGATTATTCTTCACATTTTACTGGTGAAACTGCATCTGCACGTCAATCATTTGATTGATCTCAATCAGTTTCATGGGAATAGCCTATGCATTTCGATCTTCTTGAATTACTGTTTCGTGAGCGAATTAGAGCAGATGGTGTCATCAAACTATTAGCCTTTTTTGTATTTTGTTTCAATGAAAGCATATATTCTTCCTTGTGGCTCTGTTGAGTTTTGTCTTTTGAGATTTGTTGCTGTTGTACTATTCAGCTTTGGCTAACCATCCTAAAATCTAGTTAGAAATTAGGGGGTGTTATTGTTGCAACGGTAACATTGTAGACATGCTATGCTATTATAGTCGCTTCTGTTATGTGATCTTGTGAGACATTGATTCAGCTTTGAACAAAATTTACTAAATGAGCACCATTGTGAGAAGTGATAATCTTCTACTTGTAATAATATAATAAGTGATGAGTAGGACTATTAAATATAGCCAACAGTGTTATTTTAAACAATTGGAGCGCCCTTGGTAGTTCTAAAGGGACAGCGCTAAATGAATTTTGATTTGATTTAATTAGCTTGAACACATGGTTACAATATACCCTATTATAGAATAAAAGAAAACAGAGGTGAACTATCAATTCATAGAATTTATTTGCATATATTTAATCATCAAATAAATTGACCAAGTAGTGAACATAAATTGCAGGCAATTTGTTTTAAAACAGCCATAAAATCAAGTTTTTGGTGTGGTGTAGCCTAGTCATGCATCTCAATGAACTATAATCTAAATGCATTATTACCTCCAACTTGGCCCGATTCAAATTTCCAATTTCCCACCCTGACATACCAAGCTATAATGGGCCCTATGTCTCAACCAATAGCCAATATAGGCTAAATATCCCGAGCAGGGCTAAAGGAACATCCAGAAAGGGTCAGGCTCTTGTGATTTGTGGTAGCGACTCTGGTTCAGGTGTCCTCAGCAGAATGGTGTTGCCGTAACCAAGTGGTCACATATTGTTCTGGGTTCCACTGCGCAAGAGGGGGTCGGTGGAGTTGTATGAACATCAAGGTGAATTTCGATTTTTTTTCAACGTTCTGATTGGCCAAAGTTTTCAAGCCTCCAGCGGGCCTTCGCAGTGCACACATGTAGCCTACAGTTCTTCATCATTCTCACCAACGCCAGAGAGAAGACAGGGAAGAAACCATAATTTACACTACCTACCTCTAGGCTGCTGTAGCCTACATATTTACAGCGCATTCAGAAAGTATTCAGACCCCTTCCCTTTATCCACATTTTGTTACATTACAGCCTTATTCTAAAATGGATTTAAAATATGTTTTTCTCATCAATCTACACGGAATACCCCATAATGACAAAACGAAAACATTTTTATTTTAAAGTTTTTGCAAATGTATTAAAAATAACAAACAGAAATACCTGATTTACATAAGTATTCAGACCCTTTGCTATGAGACTCGAAATTGACCTCAGGTGCATCCTGTTTCCATTGATTATCCTTGAGATGTTTCAACAACTTAATTGGAGTACACCTGCGGTAAATTCAATGAATTTCACATGATTTGGAAAGGCACACACCTGTCTATATAAGGTCCCACATGTCAGAGCATAAACCAAGCCATGAGGTTGAAGGAATTGTCCGTAGAGCTCCGAGACAGGATTGTGTCGAGGCACAGATCTGGGGAAGGGTACCAAACAATGTCTGCAGCATTGAAGGTCCCAAAGAACACAGTGGCCTCCATCATTCTTAAATGGAAGAAGTTTGGAACCACCAAGATTCTTCCTAGAGCTGGCTGCCTGGCCAAACTGAGCAATCGTGGGAGAAGGACCTTGGTCAGAGAGCTCCAGAGTTCCTCTGTGGAGATGGGAGAACCTTCCAGAAGGACAACCATCTCTGCATCACTCCACCAATCAGGCCTTTTGGTAGAGTGGCCAGACGGAAGCCACTCCTCAGTAAAAGGCGCATGACAGCCCGCTTGGAGTTTGCCAAAAGGCACCCAAAGGACTCTCAAACCATGAGAAACAAGATTCTTTGGCCTGAATGCCAAGCGGCACGTCTGGAGGGAACCTGGCACCATCCCTACGGTGAAGCAAGGTGGTGGCAGCATCATGCTGTGGGGATGTTTTTCAGCAGTTTTGATAACCATGTACATTTTTGTAGTCTTGCATGATGTACCACTTCCCTTTTTCCACATTTTGTTACGTTACAACCTTATTCTAAAATGGATTCCATTTTTTCCCCCCTCATCAATCTACACGCAATACCCCATAATGACAAAGCGAAAAACAGTTTACATTTTTTTTTTTAGCAAATGTATTAAAAATACCTGATTTACATAAATTTTCAGACCCTTCGCTATGGAGCTCAATTAGCATTTTTGAATCTGAGAGTAAATAGAGCTTAAAATATTGGTAAACATCACCTTGTCTGAGAGAGATTTACATGGTTATCAAAAATTCACGCCAGGGTAAGCCTACACAACACACAACACTTATTTTAAGTGTTTCTAAAATTCCCCATGGGAAAAATTAACGCTGAAAAAACGATTGGAACTATTTCCCTGTTTTAACGCAAGATTCTATGGGTATTATGACACCGCCACTGTGGGGCTCTATTTGGTTTGTCATTCTATCATTTTTCATGGAATTTTTGTGGTAATTGAATGTAGTTGATTCGGAATTCATAAGAATTAATTTCCCGTGTATTCTCAAAATTAAAAAGCTTCCTCAGTTCTACACACCTGTATGTCGGTGTAGGGTTAGTGGTGCCATTTTTTTCCTTTTCCCCGTTCCTTTTTTATTTTTGTATCACAAAATTCATATAACCTGACTGACAACACACTACCGCACAGTAGGTGGCGGCATGCTCAAGCAAAATGAGCGAACGCCATGATACCAAAGAAGAAGACATTGGCGGGCGTAGCAATGTAATTACTCAAATTTGCAGATGGCTGTAACACTATATGCCATGTAGTTTACATCAGTATTTCAAACAAATTGTAGGCTATTTAAATGTAACATCCGGGTGACAAATGCGCAGGTTTTTGAAGTGGCTTTCTTTCATCTGTCAACAAACCAAAAAGTCCCCACCTGGTTTTGGTAAGTTTTATCAAAGAAGCCAATATGGCCATATGTCTGTTGAGGTGAGTTTGTTTATCCGCAAATATATAGGTTACCACTTCTTTTCAGGTGAAATGGTTTGCTGTTTTCAATCAGCATTTTTCCGTCAAGTTTCTTTCTATAATATGTTTCCTAAAATGTAATTCCTGCACTTCACGTCAGTCAGCGTTCTCATTAACAGTTGGCCGGTGGGTGGCGCCTATGCCTTTGTTTCTGCCTGTGTTTACTGAAGGAGGAATAATTGTCTGGACTGAATGGATAACAGAAGGCAGGAGGGGGCGCGGCCACGTGTCTCTTAAACGTCAAGTACTACCTACCAACATGTTCATTCCAAACGAATGGAATGATGAGAGATGAATTACATTAAATTCCCGACCCATATTTGGACCTGCTCATCATCATCAGTCTCAGTAGTCACTCGCTAGATATTCAGTCAGCCTCATAAACAAGTTGTTAGGATTAGGAGGTGGCACATTGGAGCTCTTTTCCCTTTTGAGCCCTATACCCTCTTTGTCTGTTCCTTTGGGACACTTCACAATCACATGTTCCTAATTATGCAAATGGACCTTGATCCTTTGTCCCTTGAGGTCCTGTATCTTTTGGACCCACCCAAAGGGAGGATGCTGCACAAAACAAAGTTAGCACATTGTCTGCCAATGTAGTCCTACTGTACTCTGCTCTGCTGATACATTTTGTAAATCAGGAGCAGAAGAGTAGAGCATCTGAAGTGAAGCCTGCCATTCTTCCCCTGAGGGTAAAGGATATACAGTTAATACTAGTCGGACAATGCATCAAAAGCTATTCATACACCATGCAGTATAAACCACCGTAGCATACATTGAACTTTAATACAATGTAGGCTAATGTATATTTAAAAAGTTACATTATTTTTTAACTTTGTAGAGATTGATCTTGGTCACAAAACCACATTTGATTAAAAAGGTTTGCGAGATGGATATGTTTGCAGCTTTGGTTGCTCAATAGTACATTCACAATTCACACTCAATAAACTAAGGCAGATAGATGGGCTACACCGAAGCAAACAGCCTATAGCAACCTGTTTCAACTGCATGTCAAAAATGATACTCTGTAGCTGTTTGTTCATTTTTCAAGCTAACAAAATAAACCTAGGTGGAATTATGAAATAGACTAGGATATGCCTTGCAGTGAGAAATGTAACAAGTGATACTACTGTTAAGGGTAACATGAAATGATACTGTAATCACGATTCGGGTGAATATTCCATACTATGTGATTGCTATTTACAGTTTTACTGTGGCCTTAGAAGATACGAACAACATGTACAGTAGATTTCCCAGCGTTCTGTACAGGTGGCTTATTAACGATTTGATGACGTTACAGCATGAACAATAGGCTGTTTTCTCCATAGTGCAAAGGCTGTTCATTTTGTTGAAAGAGTTGACACGGTGGCCAGTGTCTGATAGAGCGTTTTAAGAATGATACCAGGACAAAGCAAGAGCAGATGTGAGTACAGTATACCTGCTGGTCATAGCAACTGTGATATGAAAGTAACTGTAAATGTACCATACCCAGTCAAAGATAGTCTCTGTATGATTATACTGTGATATGAGAATTATTGCAGCATTTATTCAAGCCCTAAATGAGAGGCCATGAAGGAAACGAGATGAGGAAAGGAAGTAATTTTATTTTTCTTTGGTTTTGAAACAGGAATGTTACTGTAGGGGATGTTCTGAATATTTGCCTGTAAACTCTTCAAGTCCCCTCTTCCATTAATTGTTCAGGGCCAAATTCTTACCCCTCATTCCTGTACGTAGTGCATCAGCATTCATTTGTAAAATAAAATAAAAATAAAAACATTTAGATTGCTCAACAGAGTGCCTTGGGATTTTTGCTGCCCTCTTGGAATGCTATAGGGGCATGGAAAAAAATAGTGAAAGAGAATGAAAAATAAAGGGCTGACTGCAGAGTTAACATGCCTTTTGTTTCCTCTTATGTCTCGTAAGTTGCATCCTGCCTGTTGACTGGAGGAGTGCCTCAGAGTTGGAGCATTCACTCCTGGCCCTGGATTTCAGCGGACCCACTTTGTGTGTTGGTTTTACATCAAGCAACTGCCTTCATCCAAACCCTGAAATGAAGTCCGATCTCTAATTGTTTGCGGCTGTGAGGATACCAGTATCATAATATTTTTTTCGACTGCAAAAATGAGAACACGAAGCAGACAAGTCTTTGGTCCTTTAAAACCCAACCACATAATATAGTGTGCTATAGTTTGGAAAATAAATAAATGTGATTCTGGATGACATAATGTTTGTTTCCAAATTTAGGGCTGTTTTCCTAAAGAAGTAAAATCCGCTTCGTGTTTGATTTCCTTGCCACAACACTAATGAGTATCGCGATACTGGTATCGTCCCGTTCATACCATTGTTAACCATAAAATCCTTTGGGTTATGTGCTTTGTGCGTGTACCAAAATGAATTGAAGCAAACCCAGTGGCTTCTTAGGACTAGTTTTTTTTTTTTGTCTTTATGGTTCAGGCACAGATGCAGTTCAGGCAAAGAGTTTGCTATTTGCTGCTTGTTAGTATAGTCCAATGCCCAGTATAAGAGTTTGAGGTAAATACTTAATTTGGAACAAGCTTGTTGTTTGTTAGGGGCAGTGGTGTAAAGTACTTGTATAAAAATACTTTAAAGTACTACTTAAGTTGTTTTTTGGGGGGGTATCTTTACTATTTAAATAGTACTCAAGTATGACAATTAGGTACTTTTCCCACCACTTGTTAGGGGAATGCCTAAGGAGGAAGAACAGTGAGCGGGAGGGAGGGAGAGAAATGGGAGAGAGGGAGGTGTAAAATAAGAGGGGCACCACTGAACACAGTGAGCTGTTTGTGCTGGGATATGTGACTCAGCGAGAGAAGGCCACAGAATTACAGGTCCTTTCCACTGCTAGGGCCTCGCCAGGGTACTCCCATAGCTACTGGGCCTGTCCAATGCCATGCCCACACTCTCCATCCACAACGCACGCACACACACCAGAATAACCATCCTCTCCTGACATTGGACTTGATTGGACCTGTTCTTTCATTAACTCCACCCCGAGGCAATAAATACAAGATCCATCTTCGAGCAGAGATGATAAAGAGACCTGGGAGCTTGAAGATGACCCATGGGAATTTCTGTATTGGTGTACTGTGCTGTACCCTTCATTGGAAATATAGGAGTAACACAGACTTTTCTTTGGGATTCTTGATCTTTTGATTTAAAAAAATGGTGCAAGCGCAATCTTTTTTTGTGAGCTGACAGTAAAGTGATGATTTGCAATTACAGACTAGACTAATTTGTACAGCTCCGTACAGTTAAAGAATGGATAAGGGCGGATTTTCCATCCAACCATTTTTCTCTGTCTGTTTGCACTTGAAAGTGGAGCTTTCACTGGCCACACGTGCAAGCAGTTGGGATCACTGTGTCTGTGAGCCCACTGTGAATGAAAGAGAAAGGAAAAGAGAGTAAGAGAGAGACACCAGGGAGCTGAGTAGTTGCTGTGCTGTGTGTGGGCTCTGTCTGTACTAGTCCAGCCTGGCTCCTCCCTGTCCCTCCCTCTCCCTCCTTCCCGCTCTCTTTCTCTCTTCAGAGATACATGTGCAGGGAGAGACTGTGACGCAGCCATTCCAGAGCGTGAGCCAAAGGCACACAGACAGCACTGATCCTCCTCCCTATACTCCACAGGGGCACCCCAGACCCAGAGAAGAACACCTATCTACAACACACAGCGGCAGCTGAACTTCCAGAGAGGTCCGGCTGTGCAGACACACACACTGCTCCATCAGGAGGCTTCCACTCACAACCTCACACTCAGGTAAGATAAAGACGTTTTGGCTCTGGTTGCACTTTGACTGACAGTGTGGGCTGACATTCACAACTAACATAGATGTCAGAATAGGTTCCTGCTTGTACTTTGATCTTGACGGCTACAGTATACAGTTCAAATTCCATTTCACTTTCGTTGTTGACCAGTTGGGGGCGTGGGTAACAACTCGGCTGTGACCTTTTAAAGTATATGTCATTCGGTGTAAGTTACTTTAATGTATGGTTATTGGGAAAGGTAGTGTAGTTACTCTTTCCAAAAGTACCTCATTATCTATGGAAAGGGCTTGACACATACATTATATGGAGTGTTAACATGTTCACATTTATCAGTTACTTATTTATCGTATGTACTGTATTATTGCACAAGTAATGAAATAGATGTCATCTATCTGTTATTGAGTGATTCCTCACAAAACCATACTAAAAAGACCATGATTTTGGGGATTTTCACAAAATGTAATCCATACAATAGTCCTTTGGAAGAAGGGTTGTTGACACACACTGAGTTTACAAAACATTAGGAACACTTGCTCTTTCCATGACAGACTGACCAGGTGAAGCTATGATCCCTTATTGATGCCACATGTTAAATCCACTGCAATCAGTGTAGTTGAAGGGGAGGAGACTAGTTAGAAGGATTTTTAAGCCTCAAGAGAATTGAATGGGTGAATGGGCAAGACAAAATATTTAAGTTCCTTTGAACAGGGTATGGTAGTAGGTGCCAGGCGCACCGTTTTGAGTGTGTCAAACTGCAACGCTGCTGGGCTTTTCACGCTCAAGTTTTCTAAGTGTATCAAGAACGGCCCACCACCCAAAGGACTCCCAGCTAACTTGACACAACTATGGGAAGCATTGGAGTCGACATGGGCCAGCATCCCTGTGGTACATTTAACACCTTGTGGAGTCCATGCCCTGACGAATTGAGGCTGTTCTGAGGGCAAAAGGGGGTGCAACTCAATATTAGGAGGGTGTTCCTAATGTTTGGTACATTCATTGTGTATTTGTATCTAAAAGCATAATTGAGAAATAATCAAAGTTGGCATATTTATGACATTTTGGGCTTACCAAGGCCTCCTTTAAGACCTCAGTGTTTCATCTGTAGATGCTACAAAGCAAAAATTGGTGGCATATAAAGCTTCACAGCTTGCTCTGTAATATGAGTAGTATTTAAATTTCAATATTATATTTTTTTCATGAATTTATGGATATTGAAAATATAATTTTTTAAATGGCTAATTGTCAATATATTGTGGAAACATAATATACTCAACTGGCATATCAAAGTTCCAGAGTGGAATCTCGGCTAGTTTTTTTGGACTTCGAAATCCTTTTATCCAGTACTTTCTGACAGTCATTTCACTGGTGCCTCTGCCCGTTTAAACATTGAGAAAGTGGTTCTTCATCTCCTAATCAGGGCATCCTGCTGTGTTTTATTTATGTAGTGAGTCATGGCCGTGGTATAATGACTGAGGTTTAGGCAAGCCGAATGTAAGTGGAGGGAGAAAACCATTGGACAGATTTCTCAGAATCAATGACTGGCATAATTAGCAGGCTGTTAGTACTTCTTCACTCTGTCTCAACAAGCAGTTGGCTGACAAGGGCGATGATGCAGCTATTCTTTACTTGTATAATGTTTGTTCATTGTTTTGTATGCTTCTGTAGTTCTTGAATACATATTTTGTATATTATCGTAATTGCCTGTTCACTGTGCAGACGCCAGACGGTGGTTGACTTGCTCAGGAGAGAGCCAAAGTTGCTTAACCACCCAAACAGCATTTTAATAAGGCTGATAGTGAGAGAGATGCATAGCTGTTACACGCCTAAGCCCCACCCCCCCACCTACTTTACTATTTTCTATTTGGGCACATGTAAAGTCACATGGTTCCATCAGTCTTCGCTATACTTGTTCTAACATTTGCTCTATCTGATGTTAATTAATGAATGAATCCTTCCTACCACAGCCTGTCTCCCAGCACACCACCTGAACCACTTGCTGGATGTCCACTATGGAAACGGGTCAGAAACGAACCAGCCGCGGCGGAGCCGCCACCCAGCTCACCCCAACTCGCATTTCCCGCCTGCAGGAGAAGGACGACCTGTGCAACCTCAACGACCGGCTGGCCGTCTACATCGACAAGGTGCGCTCACTGGAGATAGAGAATGCTGGGCTGCGGATGCGCATCACTGAGTCCGAGACCGAGATCAGCCGTGAGGTGACGGGCATGAAGGGGGCCTATGAAACGGAGCTTGCCGACGCCCGAAAGACCCTCGACTCGGTGGCCAAGGAGCGTGCCCGACTGCAGCTGGAGCTAGGCAAAGTCAAGGAGGAGTACAAGGAGCTCAAAGTCAGGTAGGACACATTGGGTTGACAGGGTTTCCCCTATAGGTCATTTTTTCATAGGCACCGTGCAAAGGCTGCAAATACCAAAATGTTCAATTGAATTGAAGCCAAATGTTCTAGGTGGGGGGCAAGAGAGCTTGAGATGATGGGGTGGCATGAGTATTATTAGGGGAAACGCTGGGATTGGGACAGAAAGGCAGGAGGTTTATGGGTAATCCTGTATCTGAATGTGGTGTCATAAAGGTAGTCTATTGCCATGCTCCCTGTTGTAAGTTTCTGGCCGAGGGACATGTTGGGTTTTGGCCAAGGGACTAATTAATTTAGCCTGAATATGAATATGATTGTGCTTCAGCGTGTAATCTCACTGACACACATTTACCTGCCTACAACCTCCTACATGACAGGGAGGGGCATATTCAAACCAGAGGACGAGACACCATCTCATTTCATTACACATCATTTGTGGTGGCATTATTTCCCTGTACTGGCTCTGACTCATCAACCAGTGCAGGTCTGCTCTTACTCCAGTCCTTCACTACGGTCATTCTCAGTGAAGTAGATTTCCACTACTACAGCAGGTTTTGCTCTCTCTTCCAAACCATAAGTACACCAGCCCTGAAACCATTTTCACCCTGGACTGGATACCTAGTACGCTGGCACATTTGTCAGAGCATTGATCAGATAAGCCTTTAGTAATAAATCATTTAATTTAACCCATTGCAACCTTTAATTCCAAGGCAGTTTGCCACGGAGGGTGTGAGTGCTAGTGCTTCTAATCGACACCACCTATTATTTAAACTCTGACTTGTAAAATCCTTTAGACAGAGGTGTGGAGAGCGACATGCCAGACATTAGTTGAGTACATTCCTGGTGGTTTGCAGCAGGTTGGGTAGGAATACTGTATTCCCCCACAATGTCATTACTAAGGGCCCAGCCACGGGGCCACGCCCCAGACAAACAGATCGCTCTTTTTAGCTTGACTTACGAGTGTAATGACACAGTCAACACTCCCACAATCCCATGCATGCAATGTGTTGTTACGCAACACTTTTCAATCAAACCCTGTAAGCGGGTTTCCACGTTAAGATAAAACATGCTTTAATCCAAACTCTGGTGTTGTAAGCATCATTCTCCAACCAACTGAGCAATCTGAACTGGCTGGGTAGGTTACACTTAGACCTTGGGGAGAACGTTAAAGGGATCTGTCTACCAGAGTTTAGTCGGTAAATGAGTCCACAGACAGAAAATGGCACAACTCTCTCCTACTAGCAGGCAACAGCCTGCAATGACTCCACAGGAATGTTTGAAAGTCTTGGCAAAGTGCAAATCGGGTTGGAGTGCGTCTGAGGAAATAAAAGACGGTTGAAAGAATTAGTTGTATTTACTTGTTATTTTACTCTTTTACTTTGTTTCTTTAACCTACCCTTGTTTATGCATGGGGCTTCCCTCCGAAGGGAGTAGCAAACAGAGAATAGGAATATTTTCAACTGCAAACACTGTCTTCAACAGCTTCTCATTGACATGCCTCAGTGAGTTTCAACACCGTGCAATTGCAATGTTGAAGCAACGGCGTCTGTACAGAGACGTGAGGGTGGAGTCTTGGTTGTTTTCGCTGGCTGAATGTTTCAATTCATGTTTGCAGTGTATTCGTCAAGACAAAATGTACAGTATTTGGTGTGCCCAACGTTGCAGGTGAGGGTGTGGCACTGGGGTGGGTTTGTGTTTGAGTGCCGGCCTTGGTCAGGGTGTGGACTTATGGATCTTGACTTGAGGATGTTGAGTGAGTTAGGCGGTCTGAAGAAGTAGATGCATTTCAGAGAGTAGTGACTTAAAAACCAAGGCTGGTTTTTGAATGGATGAGTGAATGGAATTTTACAGTTCACTTAAATTCTCTTTCCCATTGTGCCGTAAGGTCCCTAGCTGAGTGAAGAATAGCAACATCGCCTATAACTATTGTTTTCCAAAGGAAACCAATCATTTGTTACACGTGTAGTGGAAATGTATCACTCAGGCCTGCGTGGGCAGACTCGGTCTCTTACGCTGCAGCCGGTGTTTGCCAGTGTTTGGTTGCCATAGCAGCCAAGGAGTCTTGGCATTGGTGTGTGACAGGGTGGTGAATCAGAGGTTTTTCACTGCCCTGGGATTGTGGAAAGGGAAGGGGCTGTGGCTGTGGCCTATCCTTAGGTCTGGACCTTTGCGGCAGTGCAGCTTTATTAATAGTTAATACGTATCATCTAGTTCCCTATCAACACCATGTTATTACCACTGGCTGGTGCCCTGTGAGGGCTTGCAAGAATAATGCAAGTAAATGTAACTTTCTTATCAGAGACATGTGTGTATATATATATATATACACTGCTCAAAAAAATAAAGGGAACACTTAAACAACACAATGTAACTCCAAGTCAATCACACTTCTGTGAAATCAAACTGTCCACTTAGGAAGCAACACTGATTGACTATAAATTGCACATGCTGTTGTGCAAATGGAATAGACAAAAGGTGGAAATTATAGGCAATTAGCAAGACACCCCCAATAAAGGAGTGATTCTGCAGGTGGTGACCACAGACCACTTCTCAGTTCCTATGCTTCCTGGCTGATGTTTTGGTCACTTTTGAATGCTGGCGGTGCTCTCACTCTAGTGGTAGCATGAGACGGAGTCTACAACCCACACAAGTGGCTCAGGTAGTGCAGCTCATCCAGGATGGCACATCAATGCGAGCTGTGGCAAGAAGGTTTGCTGTGTCTGTCAGCGTAGTGTCCAGAGCATGGAGGCGCTACCAGGAGACAGGCCAGTACATCAGGAGACGTGGAGGAGGCCGTAGGAGGGCAACAACCCAGCAGCAGGACCGCTACCTCCGCCTTTGAGCAGGAGGAGCACTGCCAGAGCCCTGCAAAATGACCTCCAGCAGGCCACAAATGTGCATGTGTCTGCTCAAACGGTCAGAAACAGACTCCATGAGGGTGGTATGAGGGCCCGACGTCCACAGGTGGGGGTTGTGCTTACAGCCCAACACCGTGCAGGACGTTTGGCATTTGCCAGAGAACACCAAGATTGGCAAATTCACCACTGGCGCCCTGTGCTCTTCACAGATGAAAGCAGGTTCACACTGAGCACATGAGCACATGTGACAGACGTGACAGAGTCTGGAGACGCCGTGGAGAACGTTCTGCTGCCTGCAACATCCTCCAGCATGACCGGTTTGGCGGTGTGTCAGTCATGGTGTGGGGTGGCATTTCTTTGTGGGGCCGCACAGCCCTCCATGTGCTCGCCAGAGGTAGCCTGACTGCCATTAGGTACCGAGATGAGATCCTCAGAGCCCTTGTGAGACCATATGCTGACACATGCACATTTGTGGCCTGCTGGAGGTCATTTTGCAGGGCTTTGGCAGTGCTCCTCCTGCTCAAAGGCGGAGGTAGCGGTCCTGCTGCTGGGTTGTTGCCCTCCTACGGCCTCCTCCACGTCTCCTGATGTACTGGCCTGTCTCCTGGTAGCGCCTCCATGCTCTGGACACTACGCTGACAGACACAGCAAACCTTCTTGCCACAGCTCGCATTGATGTGCCATCCTGGATGAGCTGCACTACCTGAGCCACTTGTGTGGGTTGTAGACTCCGTCTCATGCTACCACTAGAGTGAGAGCACCGCCAGCATTCAAAAGTGACCAAAACATCAGCCAGGAAGCATAGGAACTGAGAAGTGGTCTGTGGTCACCACCTGCAGAATCACTCCTTTATTGGGGGTGTCTTGCTAATTGCCTATAATTTCCATCTTTTGTCTATTCCATTTGCACAACAGCATGTGCAATTTATAGTCAATCAGTGTTGCTTCCTAAGTGGACAGTTTGATTTCACAGAAGTGTGATTGACTTGGAGTTACATTGTGTTGTTTAAGTGTTCCCTTTATTTTTTTGAGCAGTGTATATATATACTGTCCCAACAAATAAATACAAAGTGTGCATGTTCAACAATATTCTTAGTCATTCAAATATTATAATACCCCATTGCTGTAGGCCCTACAATATACAGTGCCAAGCCCGGTAGCCCTGTTTTGATGTGTGCTGCAACAGATGTAACTGTCACTTACCATGGCCTGTGACTGTACACACCTGTTCATAGACATGCCATTGGGCCACGCCACACAGTCGTTCGTCTTTGTGTTGCAACAGACACATGCAACTCCCCTGAGGGCAGACCACCGCCATTGGACTACTAGGATGTAAACTACTCGTCTACAACCCAGTCTAGCTTGTAAATTATTTGCCAGGGGGGGATAAAAACGAACCTTATTTGGCTAAAGCATGTTCCACTGTTAGGATAGTGTAAGAATCCCTAGAACACAAGCGGGCTAGCCTAAAATATTGACTGCTCAACTAAGACGCTGCAATATGATTTGCTAAGCTACAACATGAGCCCCAAGGCTTGGCCCACACTCCCACATTCGTCAAGGTCTAGTCATCCACTGTGGATTCTCCTCCTCTAGAACATAAGAGGGGCGGCTGACGCTAGTCTCGTGCCACAGTGCCTTCCATCTGTGGCTGTGAAACAGGAGCATGTGTGGGGGAACCTGCTTCTGGTCGTCATTGGCAGAACAACCCCCTGTCTCCCCTCCAGAAGATGAATAGACGTCTGGATGAATAGACTGCTTTGTGTTGACAATATACAGGGAGACCCATGCCGACACTGCAGATACGGTGTTCTCTCTAGATCTTATTGTCGGTTCACCTATTTGAAAAATGCCACTAAATTCTGTCCAGTTTACAATGTGAATTATATTGATAAAACCTTTTGCTTTTTGACTTTTTCTTCACTCCCTGGAAGTAAAGATGGTTCACTAATCTATTGCAGACTGTAAAGCAATGAACTGATTTTGTCAAGATTTGTAGGCATTCGTGATCAAAGGTGGCGGAATAGGCTATACAATTGAGGGATTTCAAAAGTCAATAGCCGTGCCCATTTCCGTATTTCCAGACTCTTTTCCAAGGTTGCTGTGTGCCACACCTGTTGGCACAGAGTAACAGAACAGATAGCTAAGGGTGGGACAGGACAATAGATATTTTGATAAGATCTTCTGACACGCAGGCCTATGTTTTGTCTGTTTATTGAGGGTACGGTATGCAGGATAAATGTTCATTAGAATTAATATGGTTACAGTGTGAAGTATTCCAACATATTTCCTTTTTTACTTGTCATTTCATTCCAATGACATGAATGATGGAAAATCTAATGTTAAGTTGTTTTGTGTTGGAGTGGCTGCCATGCCAACTTGTAGCACTTTGGGGCTATCAGAGAACACAGCAGGAAGTACACTTCATATAGGACAAAGACATTTCCTTCATTAAGAAAGTTCCTTTCTTTTCTGCGCTCGCGCACACACAGCATATGCTTTACTATCTTTGTGGGGACCTAAAATAGATTTCCATTAACAATCCTATTTTCTCTAAACCTAACCTTAACCCGCAACCCTAAACCTAACCCATAAACTTCAAATAGCCTTGTTTTGAGGATTTCCAGTACCCACAAGGATAGTAATACAAGGAGGCTACCAAGGCAGCCCAAATATTTTCTAAACACAGTTTGGTTTCCACTAGTAACCAAGGACTATACTGCTACTTTTAGCTCAGGGAAACTCTACACAATTAGTTGACGTGTAATGCACTCTACTTCCATTTAATCATGTGAATGTTCTGCCTGGCCGACACACGGCCGGACAACAGGAGGAACCCATTGAAGTCCGAAGTGTTTGAATGAAGTCATTCTGTCCTCAATTGGACAAGAGCAAACATGGTCTCCCCGCCAATGAACGATGATGTACCGACGCTGTTCAAATACTCCCAGCGAGTGTTATAGCAAAATTGTTTGTCTTCGTGAACAGCCAGTACTCTTTGTTTTCATGTCGTTGATTATCATTGAGAGCATTTGAGTGTTTTACTGTGTCAGTAGTAGTTAGTTCAGCAGCTGTTCAACTCGTTTGACTAGTAACGAATAGGGAGCTTGAAGGCTGACATCCAATGGATGCAGTTATACAACATGAAATGTTGTTAATAGTAAGTCTGTTATGAAGGCTCTTAAATTGATGGCTATTCTCATACATTGTTTTGTCTTTCAACTTAGTGTCCCCTAGGCTCTAGGGCTTTCCATAGGCATGAGTGTGGCTAGTGGGAGTATACCTAGCCTAGTCCCGTGGCTACTCGCTCCACTGGCCCTAACAAAGTACATGGCAATGGAAAACAGATGTGCTAAGACTGTGAATGTGATGTCTGCTATATAGAGCACTCTTTGTTGGGCTAAATTGAGTTTTTATAATTAAACAGTAGTGTGTGGCCTTTAAGTAGACCAGTACTGTGTTCGGAGAAGGCATTGGCGGGCTGGAACGAGTGTATCAGAGTTTCCATAGCACTTTGATTATTTTCAAGACCCAGCCAAGCTGAATGAGTCATCCGCTCGCTTACAAGGTAAATCACTTTAAGATACTGGGCCTCTGCACACAAGCTCACGCCACACAAACACACATCATACTTAGACGCACACATTGCATGTACACAAATGCAAATTAAAACACACACAGAAACACACATCTCAAAGTAAGTTACACTCAACACACTGGGAAGTTCCCATTTGGTAGTGGATGAAGTGGGTGCGACCCCCAAATGTTCTAATCAATCAATATGTCTGAAGCGTTTTCATTTCCTTCAACAGAGTTTGATGTTTGCATGGAGCATTTTGAACATTCAGGAATATCTCCAGATGTTTAGCATTTTGTGTCACTAACCATCACTCTTCTTTACTGGAGCCTATACAAGCCAAGCTTTAAAAGGATTATTGTGATGTTTAACCAGATGCAGGCCAATGTTGACCGATGCACTGTTATAGACTACTCCTCAATGCAAGTGCTCACTAGGGATATGTTTACTGACGTTTACATACCGTAGAGCAGAAGGGAACTAATCTTTACCTATTAAAGTTGGATTATGTAACTTTTTTGGGCGACCTGACCAAATTCACATAGAAATGTGGGTTATAGATCTGTCATTCTCGTTGAAAGCAAGTCTAATAAGCGGTAGATCTGTTCTATGTGCATATTTCTATGCTCCCTGTTAAGTTTAGTTTTTGCATCTTTTACTTTTCGGGTTTGTACACCAGATTCACCAGTATACTATACTTACTTGTTTTGTTTTGTCACAAACTGAAATTTGGCAAACTATTAAAATTTTTGCAACCAGGAATGTTAAAGCTAACACTGCTCCTCCTCATAGGCACAACACAGTCTGCTGTATTAGTTCCATAATGCTAACATTAGCACCACTCCCCATCTATTCACATGGCACCACAGCAGAGCTTTCATTGTAACTCAATGTAGCTGCATGGGGTAATAGGCCTCAGATCAGTTAAGCTTTAATTCTGTTCAGTGGCGTATCCAGAACATTTTGAATGGAGTGGCCAAGGTGGGACACAGACCCAGTTTAGGGGGACCATACCATTTTGAAAAAAAACAAAAAACAAACTTGAATTATGATGGCGAACAGCACCCCTCTGTCTCATTATCTGTAACCCATGTATCTGATGCTGTCTGGACATGTCATACTCTTTTTGGCAGAGGGGTGCTGTTTCCCTTCCTCGTATGCTTTTTCCTGTGAAATGCTCGGTATGTGTCATATCAATATATTCAGAGAAGACCTATCAGATCTCAGAATTTCTTGGGGGGATATTGGGGTGGCCAACCAGATTTCGGGGGGGGGGGGGTGCACACCACTGGCTCTGTTTGCTCTGTCAAAGCCTTTCACACACTGTTTGTTGTTCATCTACATGGAGCGTAGAGTTCTACCTACTGAAACTTGACTGAAACTCGTGATACAGACTACTACACGTTTTTAAAAGACATTTAGAGGTGTAAGAATTGATATACGTAGCTACATAATTTTTTGTGTGTAGGTAACACTCCTGACAGTTGAAGAATTATTAGACGAGTGGTAAAAGACAAGGACAAACTGGCTAATCTGTGTTCTCTAGTAATCTACCTTATCAGGGCGAGATAATCAAATCAAACAACAATAGCTAACATGCTGAATGAAAGGGCAGCAGGCTTCTGACTCATGTCATGGTGAATCACTAATTAATAATTCAAAGCGGAACCAGGCCTGTGTCACTTACACACAGAGCCAGTGCTACAAAGAAGGCCTTATCTGTGGGAGAGATGCTTTCTTTTCCTCATTGCTGGCCATGTGTTTGAATTGGGATATTATGAGAGGCACAAGCAGAGACATGTTCAATAGACATGACTAGGGGGAAAAAACATTTTGAAATGGGGGGGAGGGGGATATTTTTCTGTTTCAAAACATTTTGTACCTACTGAACACGACCCATGTGTAGGATGTTTATGTGACATGAAATGGCCTCCTCTCCATATCCCCCCTCTCGCTGCTTGTCTATTTGAAACACAAAGGAAGATATCAGTCTTGAGCACCATGATGTTGGTGGTGAGATACTAGGAATTATTTTCCCATCTGCCCATATGGATGTGGTGAGTGGGTGGCTTCTGGCTATGGCTGGGTTGTTTTCCCCTTGTGATTTATCTCTCTTTCTCACACACACACACACGGAATGAAAACAATCCCTTCCCGTGTGTTTTTGATCCCAGAAGAGACCTGATCATGTGCCACAGCCTGTACGTTGTATTGTATTATTTTATTTGAATGTCAGATCTCCGTGTTCTCTTAACAGTGCTTCTAAATGATGTTCACATAAACAACCTTTTTCGTTGAAATAATACTATGACATACTTAACCATTTTGTTGAATCAATACAGAAGTAACAGTTGAACCAATCCGTGGTCTGAATACTGAACTTTAAATGTGAACCGCACATTTTTCATTTAATCAATGTTGTTTTCAGAGTTCTCCTGAAACTCTGACACATTGTATAGTCTGGCTGTTGGTCTTGGAAAAACTCTCTACTGCTATTTCTGGACCTTGTTTGCACTAAGACCCCATTATTCAACAGCCTTTTCCCCCTCTGTATTCTCTGTATCATAAACTTACCACTTTGGGATTGGGAAAATGGGATTGGAAAGGATCGCTATTAATAGAGATGGGAGCCCAAAGATGGTCTTTAGGGACGGAGGACCCCCCGGTAATTTCCAACTTCCAAGGAACCCCACCCACACGTGTTCACACATGTCAGCCAGACGGGCGGGGTGTCGTTCCTTAGTAGCTCACCGTACCGTAACAGATCAATCAACAATTACAACTCTGTGCACTGGAAGACTGTGTAGTAACACCGGAGAGGGAGATTACATTCTCATTCCTAACAGACCCTCTAATAGCACAGAGAGGCCAGAGGGCTTTTTGCACTGCCTGATTGACTGTGTGACTCCATTGAGATTTGTCCTTTCCCATTCGTGGGGTGATTTAGCATTGACCGCCTCACTACGGTGCACTGATAGGGAAATGGCTGTGTTTACAAGGTGGGGGAACTGGGGAAAGTAATTTACTGTGCGTAACAGAGTGAGAGTGGGGTGTTGGACTTGTAACCGAAATGTTGCAAGATCGAATCCCGAACTGACAAGGTAAAAATCTGTCCTTCTGCCCCTGAACAAGGCTGTTCCTAGGCCGTCATTGAAAATAAGAATTTGTTCTTAACTGACTTGCCTAGTTAAATAAAGGTAAAATAAAAATAGTCAAAGTGGGTGTGGTAATATAATAAGAGGACCAGAGGATGGGTGCACGCGCACACACAGTATAAGAGCATTCAAAGTCTATAATCATGCCGCTGTAGTAGTTATGTGTAAAAAGTCATTTGGATGTGAACTATATGTATCCCTGGTTAAAATATAGTGTCTAGTATTGTTAGTTTCCAATGAAGTGTCTACCTTTTTAAAATATGATATCGGGTGCATACAATGAATGATCTGTTTAACATCAACTTCATGGGAAACAGCCTTTAAGACTTTGGGCGTATTCTGCATGATACATCTGTCATATTGTAGTAATTATAGGCTAGATTTTCCACCAGGAGCCTAGCAGGAAAGCTTTTCCAAATAGGCCTATAAAGGAGGGAAGCTTTTCGACAGAGTTTAGCTCGGAAATATGCTCAAAGTAAGCAAAAAGTATGGGGAAATGCCATACTTTAGGCCTGATGAGTAGGCCTCTGTTGTCATAGCAACGGCACAGCAAAACAGCCAGGATTGTGGGTTTTCCGTCGATTCTGTTTTTTGGGGCGGGCTCGCTCAATTCTCGTCAATGACGTGGACAAAGATAGCAGTGAGTCACCCAAGAGTGGAGGCTGAACCAACACATTCCTCTGTTTTATTATTCCTCCCCGCTCGCTCACTCACTCACTCTAAACTGTCTTTCGGCAGTAGCTCTGCTGCTCTCTATGTATACTGGAAAACATTTAGACAGAGCTCTTTGCCCTTTTTGAAGTTGTGTGGGCTTTGATATAACACTGTTGTCACAACAACAATCTCTCGTAGACAGATTCTGGTGGACAGATGAAACGGCGTGAATCTGTCAAGGATCACATAATTATTTGATTACCAGCAGCAGTAGTTCCTGGTTTTGGTTATTCATCGTTGATTACTTGGACGAATCAGGATTGGGTGAAGGCGGTGCTTAAACGGGTGCGGTCGCTTTTCAAGCCCATGTGCGGATGATAAACGGTTTCCACTAGATTCCACAGCTACAAAGTAAAAATTGTCTGTAATTAAAAATAATCTAAACTAAAATGTGCATTTTGGCCATGATAAACACTGGGGAAATTAGCAGAAGGGAGGGGTTTGGCCGAGAGTTTCTGAGGGAAGAGCTTTCGCTTCCTTTGCACAAAGGTAATCACATTTGTTAACGCCATTCCCTCCAGAAGTTAAAAAGTAATTGACAGACTTTCGAAAGACAATTTTACTTCTGGGTAACCGAGATTATCACAACAGTAATGTGCACAGGAGAAAGTCAAGCTACAGTGTGTTCTAAATCAGACTGTTAACTGTAGGCTTCCTTAACTCCTTTTCTTTACATGGTTTCTAGATGCCTGGATCAATGGCCTATGAGTAATTGTGACAATTGAACACATCACACCCTATATGCTATAAATACAGTACACCGGTTTGGTTCTTTATCCCCTAAAATTCTGTTGTATAAACTGTCCACATCCAACACATGCTGTTTATCAAAACAGACTTCCATCCACACCGGTTTCTGAGGTGTGGCCCAGTTTGGATGGATGCAAATGTAAACTTAACTCGAAGTACATTTTGCTCTACAAATGTATTCAGTTTGCACACACATTCTCTCCCATTCACGCTCAGGCATGATGTTCTCCCATTGTTTACAGGGCATGCAATTCCATTAGGTTGACATCCTGGAGCAAACAAACGCAGTGCAGGCTTACTGGCAGTCTTAGATACACAGGCAGCCGTATCCTCAACACTAGAGCGGATCAACAATGCCATTCATTATCACCTATATCCTCAGCACTACAGCTGATGAACAAAGTTACTGACACACATCACACCCAATATTGCCATACTCAGGTCATTCACATTCTGTCATCACAGCCAGGCCTCCTGTATTACTATGGCCTATATCATCTTCTTAAAGCTATTCGATTACATTTTTTTATTTAACCTTTATTTCACTAGGCAAGTCAGTTAAGAACAAATTCGTATTTATAGTGATGGCCTAACCCGGACGATGCTGGGCCAATTGTTCGCTGCCCTATGGGACTCAATCACGGCCGGTTGTGATACAGCCTGGAATTGAACCAGAGTCTGTAGTGACGCCTCTAGCGCTGAGATGCAGTGCCTTAGACCGCTGCGCCACTTGGGAGCGACCAGCCACTCACATTCGAGGTCGATCGATTTATGATTTTTCAACGCCGATACCGATTTATTCGAGGACCAAAAAATGCCAAAACCGATTAATCGGCTGATTTAAAAAAAAAAAAATAAAAAAAAAAATATGACAATTACAACAATACTCAATGAACAATGAACACTTTTATTTTTACTTAATATAATACAGAAATATATTATATTTAGTCTCAAATAAATAATGAAACATGCTCAATTTGGTTTAAATAATGCAAAAACAGTGTTGGAGAAGAAAGTAAAAGTGCAATATGTGCCATGTAAAAAAAGCTAATATTTAAGTTCCTTGCTCAGAACATATGAAAGCTGGTGGTTCAATATTCCCAGTTCTTCAATATTCCCAGTAAAGAAATATTAGGTTGCAATTATTATACGAATTATGACGCGTCGACTATTTCTCTCTATACCATTTGTAATTCATATACTTTTGAGTATTGGATGTTCTAATAGGCACTTTAGTATTGCCAGCCTAATCTCAGGAGTTGATAGACTTGAAGTCATAAACAGTGCTGTGATCAAGCATTGCTAAGAGCTGCTGGCAAACGCAGTAAAGTTTGAAAAAAAGCTTACGAGCCTGCTGCTGCCTTCCACCGCTCAGTCAGACTGCTCTATCAAATATCAAATCATAGACTTAATTATAATATAATAAACACATAATTACGAGCCTTTGGTCATTAATATGGTCAAATCTGGAAACTATCATTTTGAAAACAAAAAGTTTATTCTTTCAGTGAAATACGTATCGTTCCGTATTTTATTGAACGGGTGGCAACCCTAAATCTAAATTTTGTTGTTACATTGCACAAACTTCAATGTTATGTCATAATTATGTAAAATTCCGACAAATGAGGTCGCAACGAGCCTAACTGTTGCATATACCCTGACTCTGCGTGCAATGAACGCAAGAGAAGTGACACAATTTCCCTAGTTAATATTGCCTGCTAACATGAATTTCTTTCAACTAAATATGCAGGTTTAAAAAATATACTTCTGTGTATTGATTTTAAGAAAGGCAAAAGATGTTTATGGTTAGGTACATTCGTGCAACGATTGTGCTTTTTTTGCAAGTGCGCCTTTGTTAAATCATCACCCGTTTGGCGAAGTAGGCTGTGATTCGATGATAAATTAACAGGCATCGCATAGATTATATGCAACGCAGGACAAGCTAGTTAACCTAGTAATATCATCAACCACGTGTAGTTAACTAGTGATTATGTTAAGATTGATTGTTTTTTATCAGATAAGTTTAATGCTAGCTAGCAACTTACCTTGGCTCCTTGCTGAACTCGCGTATCAGGTGGTCAGCCTGCCACGCAGTTTCCTCGTGGAATGCAATGTAATCGGCCATAATCGGCATCCAAAAATGGCGATTACCGATTGTTATGAAAACTTGAAATCGGCCCTAATTAATCGCCCATGCCGATTTAATCGGTCAACCTCTAATTCACATGAGATAATATATACATGCTTATTATTTACATTCTATATCACCATAGATTCAGTACCAGAGCTGATCCACATAGCCCATTTAGTCATAATAAGTGACAGCTCTTTGGTCTTGGCCATAGTGGAGTTTGGAGTGTGACTGTTTGAGGTTGTGGACAAGTGTCTTTCATACTGATAACAAGTTCAAACAGGTGCCATTAATACAGGTAACGAGTGGAGGACAGAGGAGCCTCTTAAAGAAGAAGTTACAGGTCTGTGAGAGCCAGAAATCTTGCTTGTTTGTAGGTGACCAAATACTTATTTTCCACCATAATTTGCAAATAAATTCATAAAAAATCCTACAATGTGATTTTCTGGATTTTTTTTCTTCTCATTTTGTCTGTCATAGTTGAAGTGTACCTATGATGAAAATTACAGGCCTCTCTCATATTTTGAAGTGGGAGAACTTGCACAATTGGTGGCTGACTAAATAATTTTTTCCCCCACTGTATGTGTGCACATCTGTGACATAAGAGCTAAGCCTATCTAAAACAGTGGCTCTTGTTGCAGTTCAGTGGAAATATTTCAGTACGGGAGCCGACCGGAAATAATTCCTTTCTTCTTAGCCCACTCTCCAGGAAAAGAAACCTTCCATCTCTCCCTGCCTGGCCTTGTCCGGCTACAGTACCAGCACATTCCTCACATGACTCCTTGTTCACATCCCACTGAGCTCTCCTGTGTGTCGCTGTCAGTCAGGCTTATCAGTACAAGCTGTTAGACTGATCCTCTCCATCCACACAGGTGGAAAATACGCTACATATGACCCCAGTGTCTGTCAAAGTCTAATGAGTAGAGCCCAATCAAATCTAGACATGGGTAGAGTTTCCTTAAGCCTCTACAAATCAAGAATACTGGTTGAATTAATTCAGATCAGACTAGGCAGTCTACTGCCACATATTGCTAAGTTATTATTGATTTAAAAATGCAGACAATGTTTTTAATGGGCCCTTTCTACAGACTTTAATTGCTGGATCTTGTCCATTATCACTGTAATATATGTATGGGTGTTTGTGTTCCTGTGCACGAAGGATGATGCGTTGGGTCTTTGTTTTCATGCAAATGTGGGTGGCCGTGATGGTGCCACCTATTAGTCCATCAATCACTCACCCTGCTGAACATGAGTGCTCTCTGGGCCTTTGTGAAATCTGAGATGGGACGAGGGCTACTCAGTGTGTGCCAGAGCATATTTCTACTCCATTGTAGACTATGTGTGTTCTTGTGCGGGGGTAGGCTATACGGGCGTGTACATATGGTTCCGATTTTGTGTGTCTTTTTATTGAATTCGTGCATACATTTGGAAGTAGAGAGGGTTGTTGTAGGCTGGCAGTGGCTGGGGGAGCATGAGGGCTGAGTGGTGGGTTAGTGGTCTGGAAGCCATCTCCCAAGCAGATGGGCGTCATTAGTGACCATGAACATTGAACTGCAGGGGCCAAATGTAATAACGGGGAATCTATTTCCTGCTCGGCTTTCACTGAGCGCTAGCCAAACTGGTATGAAGCTCAAGCTACCACTTCCCCATCCTCTTCTGTTTGGCTATATAGTTTTTCCACGGTCCGGGTCCAAGTTTCAGTTTTTTTTTACCACTACTGCAAATTGATGCCTGCTTTAGAGGTCAGACACAAAAAACGCGCACGTGCAAACAAATGTGAACGTTTTTGATTTAGGCCGTGGCTGCGGTCCGACTACTCCGGCGACTAGTGCTCGTTTTAATAAAGTTAGATCGAAGCTGAATCAATGTCTGCAAGATCACATAATGATAGTATTTGGCATAACTGAATATAATAGCAGAGTATAACGTTACTGTAAGGACAAAACACCACTGCATTTTTCTCTCGTGGCCAAAACGTGAGAAATACACAAGCAGGCTATGCTACAGTTTCTTAACACCATCTGCTCTCAAATCTGCTCACTGTTTATCATTCAAAAAAACACTGTAGACAACTTCGTAACTAAAGATCTAATTGCATATCCCCATGAAACGGGAGGGTAGCCTAGCGGTTAAGGGCATTGGGCCAGGTCACCAAAAGGTAGCTGGTTGGAATCCCTGAGCTGAATAGGTGAAAAATCTGTTGATGTGCCTTTGAGCAAGGCACCTAAATGCTCCTGTAAATCACTCTGGACAAGAGTGTCTGCTAAATGACTAAAATGTAACTGATTGAGCTCATGGTTGGAATGCAGATGCTGCATGGGCGTTTCACCATTAACACTTGAAGAATTATCATGTGAAGGGAAGGAGACCACAAAAATGTGTGAGTAAAGAAACGCATGCGCTGAAGCTTCAGGACCTTTTAGTCCAGGAAAAAAAGGCAGGAAAAAGTTGACTCTGCAGCCACTGTTTGATATAACTGGGATTCCCTCAGGAGTGCCTATGTTGGCCTTCATTTAGAACACGGTGAGCTTGATTCAATTTTGTTCCTGTCAATGAATTTATTCAATATGATGGGAGTTCAGTTAAGGACAGCTCAAGGCATTCATGAGTCTTTCACAGGTAGTGAGTATGTTATCCCAGAATCGCAACCTATGTGGATAATGTTTGTCAATGGGAAGTTTATGTACAGAGGTTACTAAACAGTTTGACTCTTTTGTAAGAGCCTAAATTCATAATAGCATTTATTGTAATCATACTGCATTAGACATAAGTTGCTCAAACACGGACCGTGTTAGTGAAACAGGAAACTGATGTATTTGTCTACCTGTGTATTTCTGTCTGAACAGAAATGGGAAGAAGGAGTCGGACCTGGAGGCAGCTCTGGCCCGGCTGAGGGATCTAGAGGCTCTGTTGAACTCTAAAGATGCCTCTCTGTCCACCGCCCTGGGGGAGAAACGCTCTCTAGATGCTGAGGTCAGGGACCTGAAGGCCCAGCTAGCCAAGGTAAGAGACCAGTGGTAAAGGCCTAATGGATAGCTTTGACAACTCTGAAACATACACATACTGCGTACTCTCTCCTCAGGTACAGGGTTCAAACTGCATATGATTGATTAAAATAAAAAATCTTCCAGTGTATATAAAGAAAAACTATTTACTTACTTTTAAAAACTGTCAATTGTGAATATGACTTTTGGGGCTAGTGCTGTAACAAGGGTCAGTGCATCACCGTGGATCGTTCTCAATGAACTCAGAAATTAATAATATTCCTACGCCACCTTCTGGTCACATCAGTGAACTATAGTTTCACCCAGTCATGTATTGACATCTTACATGCAGCTCCTCTATTCCTCCTCGCCGAAGCGATTTTGATAACTAGACAGTTGATTTCAGATCAACAAATTAGTCATGTTTGATCTAATCTAACAGAACCCTAAAGTTAAACATCAAACTTTAAACTCTGTCCCTTAGCTGGAGACCGGTCTGAGCGACGCTAAGAAGCAGCTTCAGGATGAGATGCTGAGGAGAGTGGACGCTGAGAACCGCCTGCAGACCATCAAGGAAGAACTGCAGTTCCAGAAGAACATCTACGGAGAGGTGAGAAACTCTCTTTTACCTCACTCTTACACCATCTCTCCTTTTCTCCCTTGACCCTTCACTCTGTCTCTTTTTACCTCAAACTTTATTTTTTCCTCTGATCTGCTCCTCATCTATCTCACTCTTTTTCTCTCCCTTATTTTGTTTCCTCTTCTGTCCTCTTCACTAGCCTTGTAAACCAGACTGATGGAACCCCGAGATCAGTCTGTTTTATGAGGTTACTCCTTCACCCCCTCTTCTATAACTCAAGTATGCCTGTACCGTCTATCTCCCTGCAGGAGCTGAGGGAGTCCAAGCGCAGGCACGAGTCTCGCATGGTGGAGATTGACAGTGCAGGAACAAGGCAGGATTACGAGAGTAAGCTGGCTGAGGCCTTGATAGAGCTGAGAGCCCAGCACGAGGAGCAGGTCCGCATCTACAAGGAGGAGATCGAGAAGACCTACACCTCCAAGGTAGGGAGCACAACCCACGGGTCCACACTGCCAGCTCAAATGTGGACTAAAAGTATATCAGTTCAAAACGGTAGTG
The DNA here is from genome assembly GCF_045679555.1 of Salvelinus alpinus. NCBI lineage: Eukaryota > Metazoa > Chordata > Actinopteri > Salmoniformes > Salmonidae > Salvelinus > Salvelinus alpinus. Next base: position 12,896,492 of record NC_092120.1, on the reverse strand, counting down.
TTATTTAATTTTAATTTCACTAAGCTGTCCATCCAGTTGAAATCAGTAGTACTGTCCATGCATCATTCAATATCTTTTCACTGGCACAGTGCCAACCTAGCACAGACACATACCGCATGGTTTCATTCTGACCCTGTGTGTGTCTCAGCTGGAGAACGCCCGTCACTCTGCAGACAGGAACAGTACCCTGGTGGGGACGGCCCACGAGGAGCTGCAGCAGACTCGCGTACGGATGGAGGGCATGTCCTCCCAGCTCAGCCAGCTGCAGAAACAGGTACGGCTCCACCCTGTCCACCTGTCAATCACAGAAGCCTCTTACCGTATATCTCCATACTGTGGAGCTCTGACAGCTGTAATCTTAGCGCTAGTGTTGGCGCTAATACAAAGTATTAGCACTGTTCATCTCATCAAATATGGCCCTTTGGTTGGTCTAACCGGCGTATCAACCCTCTGTGTCAGCTGGCGGAAAGGGAGGCCAGGGTGCGTGAGCTGGAGGAGTCTCTGGCCCGGGAGCGGGACATGATGCGCCGGCGCCTGGAGGACAAGGAGAGGGAGATGGGGGATATGCGCATGCGGATGCAGCAACAGCTGGATGAATACCAGGAGCTGCTGGACATCAAACTGGCCCTGGACATGGAGATCAGCGCCTACCGTAAACTGCTGGAGGGAGAGGAGGAGAGGTGAGGAGACATTACAGATATGCACAATGCACATCATGCGTACACACACACACACACACACACACACACACACACACACACACACACATACACACTGAAAGCCACACACAGACTGAACTAAATTAACTCATGTAACCTACACAACCACACTAGATTAGTATCAACAATCTTTTTCTCTGCCCCCCCCCAGACTGCGTCTGTCCCCCAGCCCTCCCCCAACCCGAGTCACCGTGTCCCGTACTACCGGCTCGGGGTCAGCACACACACTTACCACCCGTACCTCGGGCTCAGGACACAGCCACAGCGGCCGCATGGTCCAGTCCACCAGCGGCAGCCGCAACTCCTCAGGCACGGCCAGCGCCAAGAAGAGACGTCTCATTGACAACGACAGCGAGACCTCCAGCCTGGCGGGGGGTGCCGTGACGCGCACACGCATCGCCCAGCAGGCCTCCGCTAGCGGCCGCGTCACCGTGGACGAGGTGGACCTGGAGGGGAAGTACGTCCGCCTCAGCAACAAGGCCAACGAGGTATGGAGTTAATCGGTCAGCTTGACATACAATGGCTGCTTTCTGCTACGATGCGTCGCAGGCTTTCTGTTATGATCAAATGCACATGTTTTGTAAGGAAGCTACTGTAGTAAAAACACCATGTTGGGTGATGTTGTAAAAGGACAATATCTCTTTTCTACTTAGTGATTTTATTTGGCTGAAACAGACGATGCTTATCTGTTTTCCTTCAGGACCAGCTTCTGGGCCACTGGCAGGTGAAGAGACAGGTGGGGACCAGCACCCCCATCGTCTACAAGTTCCCCCCCAAGTTCAACCTCAAGGCAGGACAGACTGTCACAGTGAGTTAAACCTTCATCATGTCTGCACTGTCATCAACTATGTTTGTGTTCAGTTTTTAGTACACGATGTTGAGAAGTGTATATTCTAACAGTGATCAGCATGTTTGTCACAATGTGGGCCAGTGTGTAAAGTATCTATAGTATGTGATGAGGTCATAACAGAGAGTCCTGTACCTCTTCCCTCTGTAGATTTGGGCTTCAGGAGCAGGCGGCACCCACAACACCCCCTCAGACCTGGTGTGGAAGACCCAGAACTCATGGGGCAGCGGAGACCTGTTCCAAACCACCCTGATCAGCGCCAATGGAGAGGTGAGACACACACGTCACATGTTTATAGTTGTACCTTCCCATTGTCCCTTTGACTGTTCAGTCTTGCTCTTGGCAACATAATCCCACTTCCTACATATTTGAATGCATGTGAGATTCGATAAATTACCTTACTCACATCATAGCCGGTTGACAAATGGACTGTTCTGCGCCTCTTTCCCACAGGAAATGGCACAGAGGAAAGTTACACGCACCCTGTTCCAGGAAGATGATGACGATGACGTGAGTCTCACTGTTTATGAAAGTCGCAGGCTCAGGCCAAATAAAGTACTCATACTATACTTGCACTGTGTGGAAGGCTATTGAGCCAAAATGGTGTTCATGAAAATAGGTTAATTAATGTAGAGTACTTATTTAGTCACCGAACAAGGCCAGGGGTGTGCGATGATACACTTAAAACCTTCTCTAAAGGGTGACAAGAAAAATGGAAAGACTTATTTAACGTCACTGGGTGCCAGTGCTCAAATTGTAGGAGCCACAGTGGCTACAGTTGGTATTTACCAGTAATGTTGGAACCTTCTGTTCTCTGTCTCCCTCTGCAGGGCAACCACAGTGCGTGCGGTGTGGACAGTGAGTACAACCTGCGGAGCCGCACGGTGGTCTGTGGCTCGTGTGGCCAGCCATCTGATAAGAGCTGTGCCACCTCAGGGGTGTCCAGCGGCTCCTGCTCCATCAGCAGTGGAGGAGGTCTGCCTGAGGGCCTGATGTCTCCTCTCTTCATAATGGGCAGCAACTCACCCAGACAGGTACTGTAGGACTCCCATCTTTTTGATCATGTATATTGTTTTAACACACATTTTAAGACCCTTAACACACACTATTCCTGTTTCAAAGCACAAACACCCCTCATTCTCTGACTCATGCGCACAGCAACACTTATCCCAGTTTTCCTGTTCATCCTGCTGTTATGATAACATCCGCTTCACTTCCTATAACCCACCTATGTCACTTCCTGTCTTTCTCAGGGAGGTCCCAGACCGGAGAACTGTTCCATCATGTAAAGCCAGGCAGGCACCACCTTACCTGGACATGAACCTCCCACACATGGATGGGAAGACGCCTTCTTACTCTTTATTTCCTTTGTTTCATATATGATCTGTCTTATTTTGTATGCCATAATCGGTAGGTTAGATTGACTTTGGTGTTTGGCGAAGGGCTTAGGAGCTACGTATTCACTTCAGATATATGAGCTTGTATATTCTAGATATATTGCATGTGGACTGGGCAGACACTTGCACTGTTTTGGGCCATATCTAGCGAGAGAGGCATAGAAAGCACCTTTAACCATTTTTAACCATTACAGTGGACTTTGATCCATAGTGGGCTTTCGCGTCTCATGTCTAAGCTGTCAACAGTAAACACGCACAGCCGCAAATCCTGCTATGAATCCGTGGACATGAGGGCTGGAAGCAGGGATCTCTGCCCTGGTATTCCACATACACTACCATAGAATGTCCAGAATGTCACTAAATAGAGATGGAGTTAAGCCCCTCTGACTCCTATAGGATTATGGGGGTTTGTATTAGACTGAGCGATGGGATTGGTCATTCTAGAGCCATAGTTACAAAGAGGAGCTCAAACTTGACACTGCCATCAAGGTGTTTATATTTCTGAACACAAGACAGTAGTTTTTTTGTGGAACGACATCTAAATTATTACTCATGTAACAATCAGACTACTATGGTGATATGGATATAGGTTCCAAATTGTGACTCATTTTCACAGGCTTGAAAGAGGTTTGTAGTTGTTAAAGAAAGGAAACCAAACGAGATGAGCACACAGATATGGGGAAGACAAAGTAGTACTGTATTGTAAGGTCTTGACATGACTGATCTCTAGAAATAGTTTCCTCTTAGAGGATTACCTCTAACGTTGTCTGACCTCTAACGTTGTCTGACTTGACCTCACCTTTGTCTTGTATGAAAAACAACAATTACTGTAGGGCAACTCATCAGATCTAGACACACAAATATGATTTCTAGGGACTATTTTGCTGCATTTTGAATCTGAGATAATTGCCAGATGGATTATAGTAATGTTACTGTAACGTTCTATTATGATTTTGCATTTTTAGTGTTGAGGGAATGTGGCAGCTTGAGAAATAGATGTTCTGGTTTGTCAGACTCTAAAGGCAGAAATTGTCTGAGTTGGAAGTGTGTTGATTTAAATTAAAGTACAATGCTTACCTTCTCATGACAGCATTGCAACAATGTGTACATTCTGTACCTTTGTTTGTATCCGGTGTAGTGTCAGAAAGAGTGGGTACAGATAGTTAGTAAGTAAGCCTTGGACAAGTAAGCCTGAATGGCCTATAGGGGTAGTGGGACTATATGGTATTATCTGGCAAAAAGTTGACTTTATTAATGAACTACACAGTGTGTTGCATTGCCAAACATGTTGCTGCCATATTTTCAGTGTAATCAATTACTGTGTTTACATTTAAATGGTGCATAAGAACTCGCTTTGACAAGGTCAGAAAGAGTATTTACTTGAGCAGGAAACCTAAATGAAACTTAAAACATCAATTCCTCATGATATGATGCCAATCCTCTATTCATGTATTGTAGTCTTGAGACTATTGTCCAGAGGCCTCTCTCCCACTAAAGGATTATAATGGCTGTGTTTTTCTGAGCTTAGTGGCTTTGCTTTTGGGTATGTTTATACATTTTGTTGGGGTGGGGGCTTCTTATTTCTTTACAACTATGTCAGAAATGAGCTATAATCATCTACAAAGATTTATCCACTGCATATTAGAGGCATGTACTAGTCTGGCAGCCTTTTTTGTAGGATGTATAAGCAGTAAAGATTTTCTGAGAATACTTGATCGTTTTTGCAACGTTAGTTTTTTTGTACTTCAGACACATTTCTATCACTACCAAATAGGAGAAAAGGTGCTTATTCTCACTGTTAACCGAAACACCTTAGAGAAGCTCAAAATGATTTACTTTTGTCACTTTCAGTATTTCTTTTCTCATCATGTCTCAAGTGCCTTATTGATACCGGCTAGTGATCATTGAAAATTGTATTCTTTTTGCATTATGAAGTGTCAATTCCAAAGATATGCAGTATTGTCTTTAAAGACAATGGAAATTATAGATTTACAGAGTGTTGGCTATACTTGCATATTTGTACGGAAATTGTCCTAGTACATAATGCTCAATTGAATTTGTAAGAAATGATTATGCCTAATATGGAAAAACCATGCAATCCAGGTAGAATGTAGTAGTGATTTACAATGTTTTGCCTTTTATGTTCGAGACCAGTAAAATTATTTTCCCAACACATGCTGTCTTGTGGTTGACTTCTTAATAAAATTGTATCTGTGGATTGATGTGTGATATTAGATTAAGTAGCTACTGGAGTACAAAATACTTCTGAACAAGTGTATACAATGTTCTGCCATTTTATGTACATTATATACAACATATTACATTGAAAAACATTGAGGCGCTAGCTGTACAAATGTGCTCTGGATTTCCCCGAATTGGAAAAGGGGTTTGAGAGGACATTGTACTGAACTACTGACATCATGGAGATATAAAAATGTATTTTGATTGCTGTCCCGGTTTATGCAATTCTGGTCAAAAGCTTTGTATGCCAAATCATGTGCTCCAAGCCAAGTCCCTTCATCTGCAGTATGAAAATAACATTTGAAGGAATCCCAAGTTTGGACAAACTCAAATATATGCATGTATGCCCTCGGACTGTGATACTGGCATCCTCAAAGCCTATCCCTGCATGCCTTGGCCCTCGAGTCTGGATCACAAGTTAAGGTGGAGAAAATGCCACTTTAATCCACCAGGGGGCAGTGCTACTATGTAAACCCACTGACAGAAGCATCGGCATAATGTCTTTGTCAGGTTGCCCTGACTGTCACTGGTGCAACTGACTGTTTTGTAGCCTTGAATAACCCCAAGACAATTTCCTACCAATGTTTTTGAATGGCAGGAAAGTTTTTCTTCTGATTGTGATGTTCAGAGTAGGAATGGTGTCATTGGGGCAGTCTCCTGCATGTGGGAGAGGGTGGGCGGCGGACAGGTGGCAGGTCGTAGTGTCCTGGGATGTGGCTGTTCACAGGTAGGTCATAGTGATTCTGGGGCTCCTGCTCCGGGACCTGCCCAAGGGAACTGCGCTCTGAAAAATGTGAAATATACATATTGTAATTGTTATCCATCTACTGGAGTTTATATTTCTGATTGTCTTATGTTTACTAAAATAATGTGAATGCTAAATTCAGGATCATACTATAAAATATACAGTAGGATTCTCCTGGCATAGGAATGAGGTTATTGCTATGGTCAATCCATTCTCCAGCCCTCATACTGAGACTTTCCAATCCACTCCTGTGGTTTCCTCCCCTCTCCCTTTCCTCACATGACCTCTGTTTCATTTCCATGAAAACAGTACTGCCCATTCAACCATGTGTTACGGAAACCCATCCATCTCATTTGTCAATCCAACCCACAAACCCTTGTCTATTTGCACAGTCTAACATTTATTCATATTCTCTGAGTATGCTATGTGAAACCTAAACGTTTTACATAGTGATAGAGAATTTTCTGTTTTGCTGTTTTACATGCTAGCATAGCCAGATATTGCGTGTATACTACTGATTTAAATTGGAAGTATCTTGAAGGGTCCTGAACAACAGTATAGTAACCCACCTCTGCGTAATGTTGCTGTGCTGAATGGTGGAGGGCTAATCTCCGTGTAGGACCTGTCACGGGGCACGGTCGTCCTCATCTCCATGTAACTGCTCTCAGGAGGGCTGAAGGGCAAGCCGACCAGGTCTTTAATGGTGGCGTAGGGGTTCTCACTATTCAGAGAACTGCTGCTAGCTGCCACCACAGTGTCCTTCAGCTCTGTCACTAACAAGGGGCAGAACGTAAAAAGTTACTGACTGCTGACTGGCTCTGGGTCAGCCAGGTCACATGTAGCTTGTAATCTGGTGATGGGTTGACAGTTCAGGCATTATTTATGTTAAATATGCCACAAAAGGAAGGCAGGTGTGAAAATGGATTGATGGAAATGTTGCCTAGAGTAGTTCTAGAGAAAAGCAAGCATATTTCATGTTAACTTGGAGTTGCTGGAAATGAAGGAGAAAAGGGATATAGGAAGCATGGAAAACTACCTTTGTTGTAATATTTCCCAAGGCTGGCACTGTAGCTATAACTGCGGTCAATGCCGAAAGCTCCTGTAAACATTAAACACACATTTGGCATCATCTATTTTATTTATAGCAAACTCATAAAAGACAAAGCCTGTCTTGGTATTAAATCAATACCAGGTGATGAAATGGCTGAGGATGAAAGTTGGTGAAGAACGGGCAGTTTGAAACAGGCAGTAAAAAAGACGGACCTGGTTCTTTGCGAGCCTCATGGTGTTTCCAGTCTGCAGGCAAAGTGGCATTGCTCTCCACCCCAAACAGGCCTCGCCCTCTCTCCCTCTCCATGTTCTTCACGTTACAGAAGAGCTGGTTATTGGTGTTCTGTTTGAAAGACACCGATATTAACCAATCAGAAATCATTCAGCTCCTCTCAAACAAGTATATCCAGTATAAAGGACAGGGGTGTAACAGAGTTGACTCGAGGCCGAGGTGACGGTAATGACACTTGCTTTGATGGCGCGGTCCTGGTTGTTGGGGACGTGTGGTAGAGGGGGTCTGCCCCCAGTCAGTGTGTGGTAGCTGGGGTTGTAGTAGTGGTGGTAGCTGTGAGGAACATCTGAGGAGCAAGAAGGGACATGACATCAATAACCAGCACTGTATATAAAATACATTACTGTGTATGAATCCTAACCAAAAACTATAACCGCTATAGTATGGATACATTATGTGGTCAAACTGTTCGCAAACATTTGTTTTTTAACATCTTTTAAACCAACGCTGTATCAATACAGTACCTGGTATTGCGTATTCGGAGTTGACGGTGCGTGAGGTGGAGAAGGAGACTGTCGGTGTGTTGGCTTGCTTGTCTTTCTGCCGGCGGCGGTAGAGCAGTAGCAGGGCCAGCAGCAGCACCACCAGGATGACCAGCACCACGATACCCGCGATGGCCCCCCACGAGTCCCTCTCCCCCGGGGACACGGGCACCATCATACTCACAAAGCGTTCTGTGGAGCACAGAGAACAAGGGTCATCACCGTCACAGGCCCTCCAGTCATCACTGTAACAATGCTTAATGCTGAATAGCCTTAGGTAGACAATAACCAAAGTTTCATTACCGTCTTATTTAACTGAATTGTAGCAGATTCAATAGACAACAATTATAGTCTGGTAGCTATGGGAAACAGTATGTCATTACTAGCTTGTAAACAGATGTATGGTTAGTAACTGTTCATTGGGTAAAGGGGAGACCATACCATACCTTTTTTGCAGTCGGTCCCTGGTCCTGATTCACACACACACTCCCCTGTCTGTGGGTCACAGTAGAAGTTGGGTGGGCAGGAGCAGACTTGGGCACAGTTAAGGCCAAACATCCCAGGATGGCATTCTAGAGACACAGGGTGAGATTCAAAGTATGACTATTTGAACTCTTTATAAATAAATATTTGAACTCTTTATAAATAAATGTAATTGATTTCAATCAGCAAAGGTATGTGTGATACAGTATATTTTATAAAGAAATTGATTGAGCCAGACTTACGTAGAGTACAGTCAGGGCCTGTCCATCCTGGGGGGCAGAGGCAGGACCCATCCTGATGGTTGCACGTTGAGTTGTGGGCACATCTACACACTCCAGTACACTGCTTACCATAGAGACCCACTGGACAGGCTAGGAATTACACCAAAACACACGTCAAGGTTAAATATAATACACACATAAAATATTCAACATGTCAAGCACTAAAGTATGCCAAGATGCTGCGGGTCTTCTATATATATGCTAGTTTGACTATAGGTGAGATATGGGTTAGTGCTGACCTTGTTCACAAAGGGCTCCAGTGTACCCGGGGGTACACACACACTGGCCTGTGACATGGTGGCAGGAGGAGGAGTGGGCACAGGACGGGCATGTTATACTGCACTGGTCACCATACACACCCGCACTGCACACTGAAAGAGAGAGATTGATGATGATGCATAACAATTTAGCAACTTGACATACAACTTAGCATACGAATAAGACTGATGGTGATAGAGTGACATTTTCTACTTATTTATACAGGCATCAATATCAAGCATTTTCTGTACTCACTATGCTGACAGGTGGGTCCCCAGTAACCTTGGCGACAAACGCAGGCACCGCTGTGTGGCAGACAGGTGGCGCTGTTCTGACAGAAGCAGCTCTGATTACAGTGACGTCCCCATGTACCCTCTGGGCATGTCTGGGCACAGCGAGCACCTAGGAGAGAGAAGCACACACAAGACAGACAGAGAGAGAGCCACACAGAGAGAGAGAGACACAGACAGAGAGAGACACAGACAGAGAGAGACACAGAGAGAGAGAGACACAGAGAGAGAGAGACACAGAGAGACAGAGAGACACAGAGACAGACACAGAGAGACAGACACAGAGATAGAGAGACAGAGAGACACAGAGAGAGAGAGAGAGAGACACAGAGACACAGAGAGAGAGACACAGAGAGAGAGAGAGAGAGAGAGAGAGAGGTTAAAACCTGTAGATCCCATTGGACTGACTAATTTCCAGGACCACATCCAAGCTGACACAAACTCAACGGGGGCGTCGGTGCTTACCAGTCCACCCTGGCAGACACTGGCACTGCCCGCTGGCACCCTGGCAGCCGTCTGCGTTGAGGCAGTCACACCTCTTTAGGCAGCCTGGCCCGAACGTGCCCATCTGTAGAGTAAACACATGCCAACAGCGAAAGCATCGTCAAGGGAATCCCTGAACCATTTGGCCAGCACAGTCAGAGTCAAGCAAACTGTACTTTGGCAAGATACACTGTAAATACATCATAGTTGGCAGATTAACCTTACTGAGGAAAAGGAGGACTGAAGATAAGGGGTAGTCCAGAATATAGGCTTATGGATGCACAGAATGAGCTACAGTAAAGAGATAAAGATGGTGATTATAGCATGAGTAACATTATTAATCTATTGAAAAAAATCACAATTGGCCTATGTTACGTTAAGATTGTAACCTTTTAACAAACGTTATAGCTACAGTATTATATTGGCACTTACGGGGCATGGTTGGTCGCACAGGGGCCCCTGCCAGCCTGGAGAGCAAGTGCAGGATCCGTCTGCTGGGTTACACAAAGCCCCATTGGCGCACTGGCACGTGGCGTTGCAGCCCAGGCCCCAGGTGTCCTTAGAACAGGGTATGGAGCAGTACCGCCCTCGCCAGCCTGGAGAGAGACAGAGAGGGACATTTTGTAAAGGAATCATACATGTCTGTGTCTGTCAGCCTGTATGTTTGTCTAAACGTCTTTCTGTAAAGAGGAGCAGCCATTTTGGAACAAAATACAGGTATGCTTCTGAGACCTATGACTTGATTCAATCTGTATCGCTGAAGTTCAGCGTTACAGCATGATTGAAATTTAAAGGCAATGTTCCCACGTTAGCGGTGACTGCATTCACGGTAAACGCTGCACATGTCGTAACGTTTCAGCGACACAGATGGAATCGCGCCCTGACTGGTTCATACAATAAGGTAGCCACAGACATACTCACACCGTTGAGTATGTCTGTGTGTTTGTTTGTCCCATCGGAGTAGAGATGTTATGACTATTCTCTCTCAGTCAGACTGTCTCTTATCAGTGACTCACCCTCTTTGCAGAAGCAGGTCCCATCAATGGGAGAGCAGTCCACTGAGTTGGAGCAGGAGCACTCCAGAGAACAGTTCTTCCCATAGGTACCACTCTTACAGGGACTCTCACAGTGAGCACCCTACGCAACAGACATAAGCAGGTTATAACAGCTCACAACAACAGAAAAACAGAATATATGAAATATGAGTATACATTTTTGCATGCATGTTTATTATCTTAAGTAAATAACCCAAATAAATGATATTTTAGTTATTGTCAGTGCTGTCTGTCCTAATCACTCACCGTGTACCCAGGGGCACAGTGGCAGCGCCCGCTCACACTGTCACACACCCCTCCGTTGACACACAGGCAGGGCTCCAGGCAACCATGGCCGTAGTAACCACGGGCACAGGTCTCGTTGCAGTAAAGCCCCGCCCAGCCTGGCTGGCACGTGCACTCGCCTTTCAGTGGGTGACAGCTAGCCAATGGACAGAGGAGAACATGGTCACATGGGTGAGCACAATTAATACGCAATTAAACAAATCTAAGAGTTAAAAACAACAAAATAATTTAAAAACTATTATGGGCCTGTGTGTGTGTGAATTGTTATGTGGCAGTGTGTGTGTGTGTACCCCCTGTTGATTCATACCTGAGTGTGTGTGTGTCGTGGCAGAGGCAGGTGTGTTCACAGTGAAGGCCGTAGGTGCCGTGCCTACACATTCTCTCTCTGCACTGGGGTCCTCTGAAGCCAGGCTCACACAGACAGCCTCCGTCGATGTTATAGCAACGAGCCCCGTTGGCACAGTCGCACGCACCCTTACAGTCCCGCCCATAACTACCCACCTGACACTCCTCACTGCACCTGTGGAGATACAACACATACACACAAATCAGGACACGCTCCGCAACCAAAGTGGAATAACAAATCTCTGAATCAGAAACTATTCTATACAGTTGAAGTCAGACGTTTACATAAACTTAGGTTGGAGTCATTAAAACTCGTTTTTCAACCACTCCACAAATTTCTTGTTAACAAACTATAGTTTTGGCAAGTCGGTTAGGACATCTACTTTGTGCATGACACAAGTAATCTTTCCAACAATTGTTAACAGACTGGTTATTTCACTTATAATTCACTGAATCACAATTCCAGTGGGTCAGAAGTTTACATACACTAAGTTGACTGTGCCTTTAAACAGCGTGGAAAATTCCAGAAAATGATGTCCTGGCTTTAGACGCTTCTGATAGGCTAATTGACATAATTTGAGTCAATTGGAGGTGTACCTGTGGATGTATTTCAAGGCCTACCTTCAAACTCAGTGCTTCTTTGCTTGACATCATGGGAAAATCAAAAGAAATCAGCCAAGACCTCAGAAAAAACATTGTAGACCTCCACAAGTCTGGCTCATCCTTGGGAGCAATTTCCAAACACCTGAAGGTACCACATTCATCTGTACAAACAATAGTACGCAAGTATAAACACCATGGGATCACGCAGCTATCATACCACTCAGGAAGGAGACGCATTCTGTCTCCTAGAGATGAACGTACTTTGGTGCGAAAAGTGCAAATCAATCCCAGAACAACAGGAAAGGACAAAAGTACAAAAGTATCTATATCCACAGTAAAACGAGTCCTATATCAACATAACCTGAAAGGCCGCTCAGCAAGGAAGAAGCCACTGCTCCAAAACTGCCATAAAAAAGCCAGACTACGGTTTGCAACTGCACATGGGGACAAAGATCGTACTTTTTGGAGAAATGTTCTCTGGTCTGATGAAACAAAAATAGAACTGTTTGGCCATAATGACCATTATGTTTGAAGGAAAAGGGGGGAGGCTTGCAAGCCGAAGAACACCATCCCAACCGTGAAGCACGGGGCTGGCAGCATCATATTGTGGGGGTGCTTTGCTGCAGGAGGGACTGGTGCACTTCACAAAATAGATGGCATCATGAGGGAGGAAAATTATGCGGATATATTGAAGCAACATCTCAAGACATCAGTCAGGAAGTTAAAGCTTGGTCGCAAATGGGTCTTCCAAATGGACAATGACCTCAAGGATACTTCCAAAGTTGTGGCAAAATGGCTTAAGGACAACAAAGTCAAGGTATTGGAGTGGCCATCACAAAGCCCTGACCTCAATCCTATAGAAAATTTGTGGGCAGAACTGAAAAAGCGTGTGCGAGCAAGGAGGCCTACCAACCTGACTCAGTTACACCAGCTCTGTCAGGAGGAATGGGTCAAAATTCACCCAACTTATTGTGGGAAGCTTGTGGAAGTCTACCCGAAATGTTTGAACTAAGTTTAAATAGTTTAAGGCAATGCTACCAAATACTAAATGAGTGTATGTAAACTTCTGACCCACTGGGAATGTGATGAAAGAAATAAAAGCTGAAATAAATCATTCTCTCTACTATTATTCGGACATTTCACATTCTTAAAATAAAGTGGTGATCCTAACTGACCTAAGACAGGGAATTGTTACTTGGAATAAATGTCAGGAATTGTGAAACTGAGTTTAAATGTATTTGGCTAAGGTGTATGTAAACTTCTGACTTCAACTGTATGTATCCTATTTAATATCCTGTATGAAAGATACATGAACTGTATGATATAAACAACTTCTACCCAACCATGGGTGCAGGATGAGTATACGGCACATGTATCTGTCTCTACTGCAGAGAGTTAGATAAACACACACACCTGTTCCCAGTGAAGCCTTCAGCACACTGGCACTGGCCTGTCTCAGGGTTGCAGTGGCCCCGGTTGTGACACACACACTCTTGGGCACAGTTAGGACCAAACCTGCCCTCTGCACAGCGCTCTGTACACACCTCACCCTGAGGGAGAGAGAGAAAGACAGAGAGAAAGAGAGAGAGAAAAAAAGCGGAGAGAGAGAAAGCGTACATGATACGACAACATTAAAAAGGGATCTGATTGATAACCTCAAAATACAAAGATTTCCATGTTGACCCCCTGATGCTGTGTTTGAGTCCGTGTAGGATTCAGGAAACGTACCGTCCACCCAGGGGGGCACGCACAGATCCCCTTCCCCTGGCAAATGCCCCCGTTCTGGCACGGGCATCGCAGCGGGCATCGACTCTTTGGGCATGCCTTCTCACAGCTAAGGAACATGGAGGAAAGAACTCTGAGTGGCAGATGGACTCAGATTGTGTAGAGATGGAAATGTAGGGTACAAGTTAACGAGTTCCTATCTTTTTCAATTTAGTGACTGCACTTGCAACAAAAACTCAACTGTACACAGTAGAATTCATCAATAGTGGTACATTGCCTACTGGTGCTTATAGTCAAAGGGTCACCCACCAAAAACGGCTTCAGAAAAGGCCATGACCCAGGAAACAAAACTGCAAAGTTTCAACATCATTACGTAGATAATTGTATGAGTATGAGGACTGTGTGGTTCAAAACTTGTAAAAGTTGCGCATTGCTTAAATATTATGAATCAAAGATACAATTTCAAAATCATACCATTTTGGGTAATTTCCTCTAGCAACATGAGGTTGGCATGTTACACCTTGGGTTACATTTGTTCCACACTTTCCGTTGTCAATACTTGCAGAAAGCAATGTATGTACCGGACCGGGGAAATCATGGAATATTTTGAGATAAGAAGCTGTTGAAAGGTCCTAAATAGATTTTTTCTCAGATGCCCGAACAGCGTATTATGTAGTTGTCGGGACCTTGGAATGTTTTGAGATCTGTGTTAGCTAGCAAATGTTGTGCTGTCTTTAGTTTGGCTAGAAGGCAAAAGCAATTATGGCTAAATACAGCTGACAAAACATCTTATATGGGTTCATCTGGATCCGTGAAGGACCGGTAACGTGTTGCTTGAGCTTATGCATGGATGAACACCGAACGCACAAATAGTTCTGTGGACCAGCGTGCAACAAAAGTAACCAATGTGAAACATAGCAACAACGGAGCGTTGCTAGGGATATTATCCAAGATGCGCTATGATTTTGATGCTAAAGACGTAACTTGTACTAAAAATAACAAATTAATATGCAACTTTTACAAGTTTTGAACCACACAGTGTTCATATTCATAAGATTATCTACCTAGTTGTTGACATTTTGCAGTTTCATTTCCTGGGTCATGGATCAACACATTTTTTGTGGTTGGCCCTTGAGTGCTGTGCTGTTTTCTGACATTGGCAGTTGCCTCATATAAAGAGTTTCCAGTAATTCCTAGTGGTTCTCTACTCATCCTCAGGGGCATCTAAAACACAGGGTGTAACTAATGACTCATGCTCTAACCTAGTGTTTCAAGAGGGGCTCTTTTCCTGCATTGGTAGGATGGAATAAGGCCATAGGATATGGTATAACAATTAGTCTACTGCCTCTCCATTTTGTCTTTCCAACCTTAACATTCTATTTACTTTATATTGATACATATAGCTGTAGGCCTATTTGAGAGAGTGTTACTTCTACTACTCACAATGTCCCAGTGAAATTGTCTCGACACAGGCACTCTCCGGTCACTTTATCGCAGGAACCCCCAGTTCCACACTGGCACTTCTGAAGACAGCCCTTGCCAAATGTGCCTGGTGGGCAGGGGTCCTCGCAGCGGCGCCCAATGTAGCCTGGAGGACACTGGCAGGTACCGGTCACAGGATTGCACAGGCCACCGTTCTCACACTTACACAGCTGACCACAACCTGGACCCCAGTGTTTGTCATCGCAGGCTGGAAGACGCACACAGACACAGATGATAACAGACACATAAAAAAATAAACCCCATACAACAAAATATACGTAATCATATAAATGTATGCATAAACCAGTGGACTAGTGGGCCAGTGTACAACGTTTTCCATCTGATATCTCTGAAAAGGTTTTCTTTATATTAACTTAACCTGATGTAGTTGTATGGTGTTACACTGTATACTATATGTGATGTAACTGCAATGCACATGAACAAAAACAAATCCAATCCAATTCAATTCGGACCACTGGGACTGTCATGTTTCAAACCAACAACAACAGCACAGGAACCTGAGTAGAAGACAATGGTAAAGATCACTCCCCCAGGGACAATATATCTATCCATGTATAGTCATGAATTTCCAACAAAGAGACATAGTCTATGACCAACTCTAGCCCTAATAGCTCCAGAATCTCGTGTTACCGACTTGTGATTCACGATTGACAGGGCGATTTGCATGGAGCCAACAAAATGGATGAGGTTAAAATTGGGAATTTTACAGCGGCCTTTCGGGATGGCTCCGGTGGTTATCGCCAACCGGTGATTCGCACAGGGTTTGGATTTCAATCAGAGTTAAGGAGCGTCAGGGGGATCATTCCTGATTCCACGAGAACCAGGATCCCACATGGACACACACTGACTCCTCCAATGTCTCATCAATAACGCAGACTGACTGGGGCACAAACTCTATTCAAAGGAAAAAAAGATATCCAATACAGGTGATGTAACTGATGCTTTGCACACAAGTGATGATCTCACTAACCATCATGATGACAACCATTCAATGATGGATTTATACTTGTCTCATTGAGGTTTGTGGGGAATGCCATACAGTGTGAATGATCACAAACAAATCCTACTGTTCTATATGGATTCTAGTGCGCTTGCTTCATTCACAACTACTACTTCTTCCACTATGACAAAAATACTTTTAGACAGCTGAAGCAAGCACACACATTTTCTACAGCAACTGTACCTTTTCTATGTAGTTAATCATGGGATCTTCCACCCACCTCTCTTTCCTTCAGTCACAGACAGTATGTACTGTGTCACAGTTTCAAGCAGAACTTCTTTGACATATTAAATGGAGGGTACAGTATGGCCAAATTAGGGTTTGGAGCGAAAACTACCACATAGCAAAGAAATGTTTATTTATCTAACTCAGAACAGGACCCTTTTCTCTTTTCTTTGTTTAAATGAATCAAACGTTTACTCATTCCCTGTGTGGGCATGTGAGAGACGCCGAGAGACTGCAGTTGGAGTGTGTGTCACATTGAGTTATGGGAAGCTCAGCTGGAGCAGCAATAATGTTTACACAGGCGTTCTCCAGGACGCCAATGGAGATTTAGGACCTGCAGGGTACTAGGCCTTCTACTATCTGCTATCATCGTCCAGGCCTGACAAGGCTAGCCATGAGTGTGGGCGAGTGAAATGTAATGGATTGGACACCTAGGCTTTGAAGAACTGTGCTAGGACCAGCTGGCTGTGCCCAAGCCTCTGCACTTACCCAACTTATAACAGAACCCAGACCTGTTCTCACATAAATTGTCCATATGTTTGTTTACATCTGATCAGGGTTCAAAAGTGACATTTTTTCAACTGATGCGCTCTTTAAAACTGGCACGTCTCCATTGTACTGTAAATGGAATGCATTAAGATATGGTGGGAAAATTCCTCTCTTTCCCCAAGTGTATTGTCCGAGTGGTGGTGGAGATCTCGTCTGCATCCAACCACAGCATTATCTCCCACATATCTAACTGAACCACATCCTTCTGTCCCCCATACCCTTCTTTCTCACACACCCTTCTAGAGTATATCACTCTATTCTTAAGTATCAAAACTCAACCAGTCTTCTTTCTGTATCCAAACCCCCCCAACCTCACCCAATATGAATTATTCCATCGCAATCTCTCTTCCCCAACAATCTCTTATTAAAATACATTTATTTCTCTCTTTCTTCCTCTCTCAATCTCTCTGTCCACTTCTCTCTCTCGCTGCCTCTGCTCCCCCTTCTACCCCTCTCTCTTGGTCTTTCTCTCTCTCCCTCTTCCTCTGTCTTTCTCTCAGCTCTCAGTGCTAAACCTCAGCCTCTCTCTCATTTCCCACAGCTAGCTCAAAACACAGGAATCTATTCCAGGAAGTGTCAGCTCTCATTCTGCCAGTGGGCTTTATTATAAGACTCAGCAGTATGGGGCTGAGGCCAGCACTCGTTTGCCCAGAGAGAGAAGGAGAGAGAGACAAAGTGGAAGAGGGGTAACTTTTTCCATTTCCCCTTCCCATCATCCCCTCTGAAGGCATCATACTCCACAAGCTTATGTTAAGCTCTCCATTCAGCACTGTACTAGTGACCTGGTTGAGTTCAGAAGAACACTAGCATTGATTAACTAGGAGTTTCTGGGATAAATAAAATGTAAAACATTAATCCTGTGCTGAGATGAAGCTATTTTAATAATATGCAAACTAAACATTTTTTAGCATATGATTCCAAAAGTGTATACTTGCAAAATATGGAAAATATTGATTTACATCCCGGGCCCTGGGTCTAAGCATGCAGTATACGCTTTGGGGATGTTACATACTTGTAGCATAAAATGCATAAAAAGCATAAAATGGCAAGTGCGAGGAAGGGGAGGGAGTCAGACATAGTGTCCTCCTGGTCTAATAAACTGTTTTCTGGGCTGTGGCTTACTTCAATGACGCATCATTGTTTATTTGGTCCCTTGCTGTTTCCATTGGAAAGCCCTATGTGTGATTGAGTGTTGTGTGTGAGGATCAGTTTTTGAGTAATGGTCACTTGTCATTTCCTGCAGTGTGTGTGTGTGTGTGTGTGTGTGTGTGTGTGTGTGTGTGTGTGTGTGTGTGTGTGTGTGTGTGTGTGTGTGTGTGTGTGTGTGTGTGTGTGTGTGTGTGTGTGTGTGTGTGCGTGTGCGTGTGCGTGTGTGTGTGTTGATGTAACGCACCACTGGAACAGTCGTCGCCACGCCAGCCTCCTTCACACTGGCAGCGGTCTGGAGCAACACATCTCCCATGGACACACTCCTTAGTACAGCGGGCTAGTGATGAAAAACACAAACAAACACACTCTTAAGTAGACTAGAAGGTTGGTGGAGATATTATATATATTATGTAAGTCATGCATGTCAACTCTCCAGAATGTAACCAACTCAGCAACCAAGCACAAAATTGGATGAATTGTAGAAATCGATGGCAAAATATGTAGAAATGTAATTCATTGAAATGCTACTGATGAATCCAAGTGAATCTTCTAAGTTTGTTTTGATATGCTAATAAAGAAAAGCCATGACGTTAAACTTACGGACACATTTGTCTCTGCTCTCGTAGTAGCCAGGGCAACACTGGTACCTCCGGCGGTAGTCCATCTTCACCGCCTGTCTGTATGCTGTCTTATAGGTGATCCTGACCAACACAAAGTCAAATAGAGAATACTTCCTGTTACCCTCTGACCTTATGGACACAACCAGGAAGTAAACAAGAAGTGTGTCGGCAGACTGTGTTACCTGTGACGGGTGCATCTGTAGGAGGTGCGTGGCTCAGAGCAAGGTTCCTCTGTCACCTGGTCATAAGGGTGGGCATACGACTCCTTCACTGAGGTTGGGAAGCTGCATGAAAGGACAAAATGTACTCAGACATAATAATACATTGACAGAACGGACCCATCATGGTCTGGAGTTGAGACAACCTGAAGTTCATATTTTGAGCCAAGTGTTACATCTTCAATGATAAGTGCAACAACAAACAACAAGTTAGCTGCAATTAAACCTGCTGCTACTTCTATTTCTTTCTCACATGCTAAAATATGCTCTCTTCTATTCTGGTACAGTGAAATGAGATGAGCTACACTGACTTACCTCTCCCATACGCTACACACATTGGGATCCCTGGGGTTCAAAGACCAGGACAGGCCAATCAGAATGCTCAGAACCAGCAGGACGGTACAGGTCTGCAGTGACTGCATGGTCCTGAGGAGAGAAAGGGAGGAAAAAGGTTATGGAGGATATTTATAATGCCTATCCATGGGAGCAATAGCAGTGATAATATGCTACAAATTGAAAGCATGAGGACCAACATTTGAGGAGAGGGTTAGTTATTAAGAATCAGGTTATGAGCAGGAAAAGGGATAATCAATTACCTACCTTTTTTCTATTCTCATTAAACAGCACATCAAATCATACTGTCTATGTTAAACTGATACTTGTCCGTTTTTTGTTTGGCACTGCTTTTAGCCCGCCATCTGAGTTACAAAGATATCAAACACTTCACAATGTAAAGAATATGAACATTTATCTGAAACCTTCCTGTAGTTTAAAGCAGTATCACCCCTTGTAAAAGAGTTCATTAAACACTAAGCAGAGGTAAGGCAGCGGGCCAGCATTGAGCCGTTTACCCAGACCCTCCCCGTCTTGCTCCCTATTCTCCCCATTTGGCAACTTAGAACAGAGGAATCTGAACAGTGGTGTAAAGAACTTAAGTAAAAATACTTTAAGGTCCTACTTAAGTCGTTTTTTGAGGTATCTGTACTATACTATTTATATTTTTGGCAACTTTTACTTTTATTTCACTACCTTCCAAAAGAAAAGTATGTACTTTTCTCCATACATTTTCCCTGACACCCAAAACTACTTACATTTTGAATGCTTAGGAGGACAGGAAAATGGTCAAATTCACACACTAATCAAGATCCCTGGTCATCCCTACTGCCTCTGATCTGGTGGACTCACTAAACACAAATGCTTCGTTTGTAAATGATGTCTGAGTGTTGGAGTGTGCCCTGGCTATCCGTAAAAAAATGTAATAAAAAACATTGTGCTGTCTGGTTCGCTTAATATAAGAAATTTGAAATGATTAAGTATATTTAAGCAATTACATTTACTTTTGATACTTAAGCATATTTAAAACCAAAAATATTTAGACTTTTACTCAAGTAGTATTTTACTGGGTGACTTTGACTTTTTCTATAGTCATTTTCTATGAAGGTATCTTTACTTTTACTCAAGTATGACAATTGGGTACTTTTTCCACCACTGAATCTGAGAGAGAGCGAGAAAGAGCGAGCAAGAGAGACAGAAATGGATTGGGGGAGGAATGCGACTCCAGCTACCATCCTAGCTATTATCAATCAGAGCAGGAGAGAATACTCCACACTCTTCCGCCATGTCCCCTTCCACACTCACACCATCTGGATCCAATCAAAACGCAGACCCAGGGGAACGCCCAGTGATGGGGACCAGAGCAGGCTCTCAGGGAGCGGCAGAGAAAGTGGTCTTTTTCCCCCAAAACTCCCATGGACATTTTGGGAAGTTCAGGAACACTATAGCATGGGTCAACTGAAGTGCCATTCCCCTCATCGTGGGAAAGGGACAGTCTTTGGAGGATGGACTCATGTTGACATAAAATTGGTCAAGGCTATTTATTCCCTTCTGTTTTTCTAATACGTCCCCCTGACAAAGTTAGTGTACTATAGCTTCTCAGGTCACCAACGAGGATGAAATAAAGAGCTTGTGGTATTAAACTATTTCTATGACTATTCCAAAGGAGATATTTAGCATTTATTTCAGTCAAGCAAAGAGAGGAACAACAAGACACTTAAATAAGTCTAGGTCTAGCCCATAAGTCTAGGTTTCTTCCTCCCCTCACAACGTAAGGATGTGGTTTTTCAACAATGCCATGCTAGGATCCCTTTTAGGGGCTTTAGCCCAAGCATTTTCCTAATCAGAGTAACAAACAAACTGCAGCCACAGCCCAGCAGTCGCACTAAACCTAAACCTACAGCTGTAGTTATGAGTTGATTTGTCACAATGCTCCCTGTAACATAAATCAAGTACATTCACGATCTGCTGCTTTTGATATATCACCCCTCACAACCCTCCTGTTCTCTGTGTCAGGAGATAATACACATTCTGGCACACACTCTAACGCCTTAAAAAGCTGCACCACAAAAACAGAATTTTATAAGAACAGGCATATGGTTTTTATTAAGAGGAGCAATCGACTTTAGTAGCCACTTCATTGGACTGGAGTAAATATTTTTCATTAACTTTTTTCTTTTTAATTGAGCTTCATTAGACAAAGTCTTGAAACCGCATGGGAATGCTTAAGTGCTGAGAAAGAGAGTGTAGGTTTAATGAGTGCAGACGTGAAGAGAGACAGCTCTGACTGAAAGTAAAGTCAGCGCAGTTCACATGACATGTTTGGGTTACCTTTAAATTGAACGGTAGGTCGGTAGTCTTAACTGGTAAGTAGGTAGCATACCCCTGCTCAGAGAGGTAAAAGGGTTCAGGTCCTCTCCCCACCAAAAGCAGGCTTTTATTTGCTACTCCACCCATACATGTGGCTTGATTATAGAATCCTGCCCAAGCCTTTGCCGCTGAGAGTACACTCTTATTAATCTCAACCTACAGTTTATTAGCTTTTACCTTATCATATTTTTTCCATAATCTTTTATAAAAATCAAGATTCTTCTTCTGTGTTGCTTTATGCAACCAACGTATGATAAAAACATACACAGATGACAAAATATATTTATTATGTTACAAGTGATAAGTGCAGATGGGCACCAGATTTGGCTCTACATATATTTTAGCTCGTAGTCCGGGCATAGTCCGGTCCAGGGTGTATTCTGGACCAGAGCTACTGTACATCTCTACAGTATGTGCCTTGAATGGTACAGAGATGGTTCTGGACCTCTAACGCTGCAGCCTGCACTAGAAGGCTTTTGGGTTAGTTTCAATGAGCAAAGCAGACCATCTCAACTGGACTTTCATGCAGCCCAATAAAAAAAATGAGGATAGGAATACACAGTACAACGCACGCACGCACACACACACGCACGCACGCACGCACACACACACACACACACACACACACACACACACACACACACACACACACACACACACACACACACACACACACACACACACACACACACACACACTTTCTAATACTTTCATCGACAGCTCATTTGTTTTCATGTTCTTAAAACGTTCCATGCACAAAATGAGTCCCACACGTTGAAACGAGTACAGAGAAACTATTTATAGTATCTGAGTATACAGTATTCGCTAATTCATTGGACTTGTCTTGGCTCACAATGTCAAGCGCCCCAAAACTAAACAAGTGGCCCAGGCGTGTGCAGATCGTACCAACTGGAGAATGCCCTAATGTTTAAAAAGGGCCCCACAATGCTCTTTCTAGAACTGCACAGGGATTTCAATGAAAGCAAGGCCCAAATGAAAACAGATGTACTCGTGTCACATTAATCTTGCAAAACCGAGACACTCTTATGCATGTTGTTACCATTCAATTTCAGTCATTAGTCTTGCAAAAGCCTCAGAAATGAGACTAAAGAAAAACATTTGATTTGGTTTCACACCTCTGAAACCATTGCATTCAGTTTTCATTTAATGACAGCTCTGGAGGCTACTCACATATATTTACTGAAACTCCATGCTCGTCTTTTATTATTATTATTATTATTATTTCATCTTTACCATCATTTGAACCATGCAATATGCATGCAATAGTGATTCATTCACATTTACTCAGCATCCTAAAGCTTCTTGTCTTCCAAGACAATCCAGTCTTGAGTGGCATGGGGTCTTAATGGTCAATATTGGATAACAAGCTCCTTAAATAAGAGTAGAGACTTTTTAAAATTCTGTCAGTAAATGTTGAAATTCTAGACACTGCACATGGCACTATTTAAATGTTGCTTGCCTTTTCCCCTCCCCTCTACTCCTCTCTCTTTTTGTGGTTGAAATGTTAACTGAGGTAGAAAATATTAGTCACTCTTTGGAACGGAGCGTTGCAAAGGAAAATAAAATTGAGAGAAACGCATTGGCATTGGCTGTGGATTGGAAGATGGGGTCCAATTCTTTATTCAGTCCATCAATTATCCAATAAGATGAATTTGATAAGATTAGTTCATATTTAAATGTTGCTTGCCTTTTTCCCTCCCCTCTACTCCTCTCTCTCTTTGGGGTTGAAATGTTAATTGAGGTAGAAAATATTAGTCACTCTTTGGAACAGAGCGATGTAAAGGAAAATAAAATTGAGAGAAAAACACATTGGTGTGGATTGGTGACAGAATGAGAGAGAGAGAAAGAGAAAATAGAAAAGGAGAAAAGAGACAGACAGAGAGAGAGAGAAAAAGACAGAGGGGGGAAAGGAGGGAGAAAGAGAGAGGGATGCCAAGGACAACTCGATTTTCATGTAGAGGGGTGTAATATTTAAACCAGACTAAGAAACTAAGCTACACAATATGAAGTCTCAAGTTCACAGTCATTTCTCAAAGTTACTCCTGGGAATCTCCTGGCAGTGTAAAATGCTATAATAGTGTTACATGATCAATAATATGAATGCCATTTCTAAATGTCCAAATGTTCCAAATTATTGAAGCCAAAGAGAGAAAAATAACACAGGAAAACAGTTTATTCACTTCAGTATTGCATTCGCCACGTGTGCACTGCGCAAAAACGATGGGTTAAGCGTAAACAACTTGGCAATGAGGTCAATATCCATTCAACAGCCAACTCCTATATATGATTCTATGATACTTCTAAGGTAACAACAACCAATCAAAAGTCAATGTCACCAGCTGCACTGTTTTCATGATAGATTGTAGTTGAACATTATTCAGAAAATATGATTTAAAAAAGCTTCAGCTAAATCATATATGATTTTCAATACATATCACTTAGGTAACGTAACAACCAAAACGTATCAACACGATATAATTGGCTGAACGCTTCTGATTATCAATTCCCCTGATTAGTGATATCAAGAGTCTTTTTAGGAAAAATATAACCATTTCAAGCTCTAGACTTTGTGTCATCTATTTACATTTGAACTGTAAGAATAACAAATCCATAAAAGTGCTCTCAAGCTGACAAGCATTGCCAGCTGGAGTGAATAAGATGGAGAGCTTGATGTGTCACTCTAACCACAGCCTATAGTCCCGACTCTGCAGCATTAGCCCCCAGCCCCTCTCGCCCCTCTACCCTCCATTAAAACACAGTTACTGTAAACTAGATTTAAAACCCATAATCCTTTGCATCTGGGATTTCTTCATGGTGCGCATGAGAGATTTGGCTCCTTCGACCACAGCTAGGCTGGCACACACTCCCTAGACGCTATAATGCCACATGTTGGGTGGATGGGTGTAGGGGAAAAGGGAGTAGGCACCATGAACAACCCTTTGGGTGAATAGGAACTTGATGGAACAACTACACACCACCCCACACCCAATCTTTCAAATTCATACTTTCAGAAACATGAATGTTTTTTTGCAAATCAGAAATATATGTGGTGCGTAACTGTTGATTTGGTCAATTTCTCACATTTATCCATTACATATTTTATTGTTTCTTGAACATGACACATTTTGCGGGTGTTTACAGTGAGGCTTTGTACATTAAGGGTGGTACTGAACCACAAGTCTCATCCCCCACACACTGGAACATTCTGTGTGGAAGTCTTGGCAGCTCATATGCTGTTGATGGCTGTCGTAGGATTTGCGTGACAAAGGGATGATATGGAGGGAAAGAGGAGGGGTTCGTCTTTTGGGGAGTTACTTCTCGGAAGGCTGTATTTTGCTGAGTGAGCTTGGAGCTGCAGGGTGTGCTGTCTTCTGTAGGATTCATGCGAATGAACTATGAGTTCTTGAACTTTGACCTTTGACCTGAGAGAAAAAAAGACACCTTTAACTTTTGGGTGTCTGCTTCTTTTGTCTTCCTTTTGCAGACAATTTAAATTTGTTATTGTATCTCAGCAGATCTGTTTGATGCTTTCGTTTTACTGAATGTTCTCGGAAAAGCACAGACGCAAACATTTTGGATGGGATTCAACACAGCCTCTTCAATTCAGTGACATATGCTTAATGGTGTCTGCCAATCTATGCTAGGATTTGAGTCATAGAACATCTCTGTAATACTTCGTTAAATCAGGGTAGTTGCTATGGAAAAACAAATAAAATGGTCCCTATGTCAACTGTATGTCATCCATATGTCTAATTTCCTCAATCATAATGTTGTACTTCATGCTCTTTTCTTATTTTCTTCATGTTGGCTCTTTAACTCAACTTCTGTCTTGCTTTGGGATCAGAGTATTGTGGGAACCTCTAGTGAAGTATTCTAGATGATGTGTATCGTCCTCGGCTGATCTTCTCATGACACTACCAGACATAACACTCAGCTTTTCATCCATGTTTGTTTTCTTCTGGGTTCTTCCAACATACACAACAAGGCCAAGAGGTCAAAAGTCTTTGAAATCTTTAGTGGACCATCAGAAAACAAAAACAAGCCCAGCTAAACACTGTGATGACCAGTGATTAACAACTGACAAAGGCCCTCGTGTCTAAGTCAGGGATGGGCAACTAGTGGCCCGTTTTTGTAGGCCCACGGACCAACCTAAAAATATATATATTTTAAACTCAGTCGGGGTCTCAACTCACTGTTGAGAGTGAGTAGAATAGTAGAAATCACCACGTGCAATTTCGATTTCGGCGCGCATCATCTTATGTCAGTCACTGACAGTCACTTATTGAGCCCATGTCATCTAAAAAAAATTGGTAAATTTGTGATTGGTAAATTAGTCTAGCCAGTTATCTAAACTAGTAGTAATCATGGTCTAATTACAGACCCGGGGGGGGGGGGGGGGGGCATTGAATTTATTAGTCACTCTCACTCTGATATCATATTAAAAACTGCAAACATTTGTCTCCACCCTACGGCAAAAAATGTCACTTAGGGCCCCAACAAAATGTCACTTAGGGCCCCCAAAAGGCTAGGGCTGGCTCTGACTGCACGTGTTAGTATGGATGTGGGTACGCAGAACCGCGAGCCACTGCGACCCCTCACATTGAGTTCAGATTTTTGGTGGCCCCCACCCCAATCAAAGTTGCCCATCCCTGGTCAAAGTTTATCAACTGGCCACTAGTTCAACTTTTATGTCAAAAGATAAAAGACGAAAAGTAATTTATTGAACTTGACCTGTTTTTAACTTTTGATATATCACTTTTGGATGTCTGTTTCTTTAAAAATGTTATTGAACCTCAGGAAATCTGTTTGATGCGGTCAACATTTTGAACACGATTCAACACAACCCTTCTCAGCAACAGTCTCTTCAATACAGTGACATGCTGTACGCTTAATGGTGTCTGCCAATCTATGCTACGGTTTGAGTCATAAAACACTTCTCTAACGCTTCGTTAAATCAGGGTAGTTGCTATGGAAAAATAAAAATAACCTACAGTATGTCTGTATGTCAACTCTATTGCCTCACACCTCTTCTCTTCTTCTGCCTTACACACATAGCCGGACTACCGCATTTGGGGCCCTGGGCCACCGTCCTCCAGGGGAAATAAGCCATGGTTCAGAGAGAAAAATGTGCAGTTTTATAATGCTATTCTACACATTTTGTCATGAGGCTGAGAGAACATTTTGCAGTTTTAAAGCTAATTTCCAGCAATTCTACACATTTTGCTATCATATGCTATCTGGGGGAAACGAGGGACACGCACCTTATTCTTTTGTGGTCCAGGGCCTGTGTGTGAGCAGGGACAGATTACCGAACGGGCATGCAGGGTACATATTTTGCTAACATATGCTATGTGGGGGTCCCCAACCTCCAGGGGGGCCCAACCCCCCCAAAAGAAAAAGGTTGGCGGGCCCCAGACCTGGTGGTCGAGGGGCCCCTAAATACCAGATGATTGGGTCAGGAGGTCTACGTGATGGTCACACCTTTTCCTCTACTCCTAGAGAGCAGCTCTAGCAGTCTGATAAACCAGAGTTGGGGTGGATGTGTTAGACTCTATCCCTGTGATGTTGGTCATGTGGTTCTGGTATAGAAAGCTTATGTCATAGGCACTGTCAATAGGGTGACACTGAACAGACTGAAATAGATAACGGAGGTAGGGTTGATAAGGGTATCATGGTAATGCTGTTGTTTTGGGCCTTATGAGAACATCAACATGAGCTCTACACATGGCCGAACAGTCAGCCATGGAATATGTGCCTCATAGTGTTGTTAAGGTAATACTTGAAGCTAGTTCATGCATGGTCATTCAGACCTAATATATCCATATGATAAGGATGGTATGAATGCCTGGCCAATTGAAACGTGTTGTACTGACACTCTGGGAACACATTCTCTCTTGTTGTGTTGGGCGTTTGGCCAAGTTGAGGCCTCTCTCTCCAAGTTGAGTCCATCCCTGTGGCATCGCTCCACAGTGAGGGCTTGTGTGTTCTCGTCTGCAACCAGCTAGCCACACAGTGTAAACTACCTCTAGGGCCGGCACACTCCAGACCATAACCACAGGCAGAGTGACTGTGGTTTCGTCGGTCAGGGAAAGTGTAGGGGTCCTCACAAACACAAACACTCCGGAGTACTCTAGCCAGAACAAAAACACATGCATATGTACATGTACAGTACACCCCAAAACACTCACCTCAGATTAAAAAGCATAGTTTAGTGTCTTAATAGTATTTTTATGCAAGCTTAACTATATGAAATGGTGGAAAACCTAAAATGGAGGCCCTGGCTGAGGTTTTGGAGGGACATGACCATACAGAGCAGTAATTATATGTGCCGTAATGTCCTGGGGATCATAATGTGTGCGGAGACACATGCGCTTCTTGTTTTAAAAAAAAGGCTTTCCACAAACCATAACCAGAAAACACAGGCTTGATTGTAAACGCACACAGCAAGAACACGGTCGAAAGACCACACCATTAGCATTATTGTGAGACCATCGCAGAGATGGCTCCAGCAACAGTTCAGGATTCTGGATATGTAATTACCATAGAATCAAGTGGTATTATTCTAGAGACCACATGCGTGTACAGTGAGCTTTCATAGTGAATGTACCTCCATGCTGGAGACGAGCTGTTTAGTACAGTTTAGTTGGTATAAAAGAGCAATCCACTAATCCTATAACCCCATTCATAACCGAATCCTCAGCTGTAGATTCATATTTACCATAATTATCCTCAATAAATACTGTAACATCCTGACATACAGGTCTTGAATATCGAAACGATAAATGACTACATCATTTGAGAATTTCACAATTACACAATTTGTGTTATGACTTCTAGACATCCTGATAATCATGACCAGTGAAACATTCACAGGAATGTTGATTGTTCTGGTGTTGCAGTATGAATCATCATCAGTAGCTTGTTTGTTCAGAACTACCCCTTCCTTTGCTCTTCCTGCCATACCCTGTAGTGAAATCACCTCTCCTACTACAATAGGGTGGTGACATTACAACAGGAAGTTCCCTATAGTCTGAAGGTCTCTGTGAGTCACCCTGTGGTGCCCTGGAACGCACAATCCTATTGTTATACTACCCCTTGAATCACTTCACACATGATGCCATGATCCTGATGCTCGTCCAAGTCATTGGATGAAAGTTAGAAAAGGGCCTTGGCGCGTGACAGTGAAGAGATAGGAGTCTGTAAGGTGTGAAGGTTGTTTGTGTACGAGAAAGAGGTGTTATAAACTCAAGACACCAGTCATACCTCAACACATCACCCTCCTCATGATGTCACACTACACATATGAATGTACGTAATTCTATGAACAAAAGTGGACTTCATCATAAAGAATGTGTATGGTATTTTCTAAACACAAGTGATCGTCGCATACACAAGGCCGGACGTCAAGCACAGACAAAGAACAGCTTAACATACTTACACAAACACACTGGATGGATAGCAAGTGACGACAATAATATAGCTACCATGACCACCGCCAATTTGAGCTTGCCACTGCAGATTGCAATCTTTCAATATTCTTCGAAAATATCCTCTACCAGTCTGTCCCACATCTTATCTATTTTTCCATCATTTCCACCACAACAACGTCAATCTAATTTCCTCAATCATGATTTTGTTCTCCATGCTCTTTTCCTTCATGCTGTCACTTTCACTCAACTTCTCTGTCCTTTTCAGCAGTCCAGAGTATATTGTGGGAACCTCTAGTGAAGTATTCTAGATGATGTGTATCGTCCTCGGCTGATTTTCTCATGACACTACCAGACATAACACTCAGCTTTTCATCCATGTTTGTTTTCTTCTGGGTTCTTCCAACATACACAACAAGACCAAGAGGTCACAAGCCTTTTAAATCTTTAGTGGACCATCAGAATACAAAAAACCCAGCTAAACACTTTGACCAATGACTAACAACTGACAAAAGCACTTGTGTCTAAGTTCATCAACTGGCCACTAATTCAACCTTTATGTCAAAAGATAACAAGACCAAAAGAGAGTAATAATGTTATCTTGACCTGCTTCTAGGGTCTTCAAATGAAGTTTGGTTTTTCTATAGGCACTTCACTTTTGTTACGAAATCAATCCTCCTCCTTATGATCATCCAAGTCTAGAAAAGCCATGCCTGTTTTATGACCACACCGTAGTCTGTGCACTGTGCACATCTGGATTTACTACACTGGTGGTGGCAAATTCAAAAACACTCTCTGCCTCTCGTACTTCCTCAATTTTGCGGTCTGTCAATCAATACCCAATGAATCATCGGCCGCAGAGCAGCACTGGTACAGTATTCCAATAATGTTGTGTTCTGTATTTTCTCACTAAGGGAAACAGCCAAGCAGAATGTACTCTAACAAAAGGAAATGCTGAACTGATGTGGACAGCAAAAATTGCCTGGTCATCTAAAACACTTCCATCACACATCCACATAAACACAGATTGGCACATACAGAGACCTACAGTGACTTCATTGAGGCCTCACATGCCCTCCCCCACAACAAGTGTGTGCACTCACACTTTCCATCTCTAGCCACTATCCCCTTTCCCTTGGCTGAATCCCATGCATATTGCGTACTACTGTAGTCCCAGATGTTAGCTGCAGTCCCCTCTCCAGCGGCAGGGTGTGGTATCAAACCCCCTCTTCCTTGGCTAACACGAAGGCTAACGGAACCATGGCCTCAACAGGACCCACAGCGGCCCTGATAGGTTACAGTAACACAGATTTGGATGTTACAGTTTATCTTAGTTTAAATATTTCTTCAATATAGGCATGATAATTCCTAATATATAGGTTTCGGTGCAATGCAGAACTTTTAGAAAGACTAAAGACACCCCAAGGAATAAACAAAGATTTTCCACATTTAGTGTAACATGTACATTCATACACCGATCCTTCAGTATCCCATGGTTGAGTATCTGATTCAGTGTTCTCTTCAATAACACATGGTTCAAGTACCAGACATTTCATGCCATGGGCATTAGCTTTAAATGCCCAATGAAGCCGTTTTTATATCAATATCACATTTCTTGGTAACAATGAAGTACCTTAATGGAATGGATTTCCATTCAAATGGGCAAAAATTGCGTTTTAGCAAAAAAATATCTCTCAAGCAAAATATTTGCTAGGACTGTCTGGGAATGGTCTGAGTGGGAAGGGAAAAACTGAAAACTAGCTGTTATTGGCAGAGAGGTTTGGAACGCTCTTTGTTATTCGTCTATTAACCAATTTACCCCATGTCGCCATGGAAAGCCGAAACTCCCTCCCATGCAAATCTGCTGATTATAAGGTCTTGTGTATATTGTATTTTCAACCAGTAACTGTCAGGAAATAACACTGATCACATTTGTTCATACTTTTACAGTGTTAGTTTCATCAGCTGTTGTATAATATGATACAAAACACAGGAAAACAGAATTTTGAAGGCACTGGGCCTTTCTTTTTTTTTACTTCACAGTTCTTTGAAACTGAGAGCAAATTACAATAACAGACTACGACCATGCAGCATCTGCTTTCGATTAAGACAACCCTTCTAATGTAACTAGCTGGCCAGTTTATTTCCAGTCAGTGAGATAGGCTCGAGCTGGAACCCATTTGGGTAGCTGTTGGTATATATTTTCTCTGTTGTTGTTGTTGTTCATCTTCTTTAAATTTACAGGATGAGTTCTGGGCATCATTTCCTGTTTGGGGAGTAATAATGGTGTCCCATCTGGGCATTTATTTACCTCATGTACCCCCCTAAATGTAAAAAGCCTGCAGGGTATGTGGTTAGGTCATTATGCACAATGCATGAAGAGACACAGAGCTAAACACGTGCAGGCAGATGTGCATCTACAGACTCGTCCCTCTGTCTGCATTATGGCTGAATGACTGCACATCAGAAAGGTTCTGTGACATGCTAGCAAAAATAACTCAATGGGACAGTAACCAGGGGTAGAACTAAGAGGGGGTTGCGTATCATAAAGTATTTGTCTCTTTCTTTCTTTCTCTATCTCTACTACCTCTCTGTTTTTCCAGGAAGTTCAGTCTGGGCCAGTAAATTCCTCTCAGTTAAACCCAATTGATTCACTGGCCTGCCTCTGGCCTTCAGTGCGCTGCCTTTGGAGGGCGAGGAGGAAATCTGCTCCTTATTAATGTGATCCTTTTATCGCAGCTTTTTCTTCACAGAACCAAAAGATCTCCCTTTCCAGATGGGCCTGGTTCTGAGCATTTGGAAGTTAAAGCCCAAACGAAGAAAAAAGAACTTGAGCCACGTGTGCTACACTGAAGATGAACCCTTAAAAACGTTCCTATGCTTTGTCTTTGCGACTATGCTTTTCACAACAGTGGTGCTGTGACCTATTTTGAGACCTATAGGTGGCAGCCATGTGGGCGTTATGCATGTCAAATGTAAAGATATGGTAAAACAAATGTTTTGTGTCACACCTGCAGGTCTGCTCTACAGAACAGGAAGGCAGGGGGCAACTGGAGACAAGGGCTAGATGCACACCACCGCCACCACACAGGACATCCTGGGCAAATAACACGGGGGGCAGGCGAGGAAGGAGAGG
Source organism: Salvelinus alpinus (assembly GCF_045679555.1). NCBI lineage: Eukaryota > Metazoa > Chordata > Actinopteri > Salmoniformes > Salmonidae > Salvelinus > Salvelinus alpinus. Next base: position 12,864,360 of record NC_092120.1, on the reverse strand, counting down.
GGCCAGGAGCATCCCTTCCTCTTTGGGTATGATCTTCGCTAATCAAGGAAACGGCAAATGAATGTAACACTTTTTTTTCTGTGTGCAAAGTGGGAACTAATCAGTAGAGATCTGAACTGATGTAAAAAAAATAAGTTGAAGTGGAAATTCGGCGTGCTCTAATGGTAGCCTAACAACTAATAACTATAAATGGCTATAGCTGTGAGTAGGTACTCAGTCATTTCCTTGTAGTTAACACACTGTAAAAGTAAGTGTTAATGCTTCTTCCTTTCCTTCAGCACTACTCCAAAAGCATCCTTTAAATGGGGTCATCTTGATCATATAGGTCATTCTTCTTAAAAAAATGTATTACTGCACTGTCGGAACTAGAAGCACAAGCATTTCGCTACACTCGCATTGACATCTGCTAACCATGTGTATGTGACAAATAGAATTTGATTTGATTTGACCATTTAAACAAGATGGCTCAATATCGACTCTACTAACTCATGTGCTCGCTCACCTCTTATAAAACACAGGGGCCAAGCTGTCTCTTGACCCAAATAGTTTGTTTGTTCTGCTCTGTTGATCTGATAAAAAGACATGAGCTGGCGCACACCCAGAATAATAGTTTGTGTGGAGGTGCTGACTAACGGCGAATAAACTATAAACTATCAAAATAAAGAAAGTCGCACAGTCCATGTATAGGGAATGTATGAGGAAGGACCCTGAGGAAGGCACAGTGATGCCGAAACGATGGTAAATACCCATTAAATTGCTGGGAGATTATACATGGAGTGTGCGACTTTCTTTATTTTGATAGTTTAGTGCTCTGTTTATCTGCCATGGTGCAAAAAGAAAACTAAGTTAAAACATCCCAGTCTCCCAAACCCCCACAAGTCCACATTCTCCTAGCTCTTCCCCTCGCTCACCGCTGTGAAGCGCAGGGAGACAGAACTAGGACAAACAATAGGAAGCGGATAGGAAACATCTTGCCTGTAATCCCAGGTCTGCATCCCAACCTTCCCTTCCTCTGACAAGTAAACACAACTGAGGAGGGATTCTGGCGGGTAAAATAAAAACTATCCTCTACCAACACCATCATACTCATCCTGGCATTGCTGTACCCAGAGTTTCCAAGAGCAAATCCATTGGGATGCTAACATAGACTATTGTTTTGAATAACGATGATGTTGACGAGGGATACTCTCTCATTGTGCATTTCTCTGTGACTAACTCTCCCTTTTATTACCTAACCTGAATAATGGAAATGTTAGTGAGGGGAGGGGATCTCATAAAACGCATGATGGAGAGCCATGGAGTCACTGCTCCACACAGCTGGTGGACGACTGGGTTGGCTGTAGGTCGGGAACTGGGAAAAACATCAAGTGGGCCTCTACCAATACATGTCAATGGGGTGCCAAGCATGACATAACAGTTATTTATTTTAACATTCAGAATTCACATTATATTGTAAATATGACATCTTATCCAACAGTTGAGAATATAAATGGCTCTTGCTTCATTTACATAAATGACCTCACACCAGCTGCTGAAAGCAACGAAGAGTGGAAAAAACACAACCATTTTCTCAAGACGGCCTGAGAAAGCAATGAGACATTAAAGGGGATACATTTCCTCCCTCTACAGCTCAGGTTTCTGTTTGTTACAGCCTTCCTCTATAAACACCGCATGAAACGAGAGGCACCAGAACAGGCCCCCAAATCTTAATTACACATGTCTCCACCACGCCTCCACAATACCACCCTTCCTACCCAACATCACCCAACCACCCAAACAACCATCAACACAAGCAGCTCCAAAGACACTCACCACAGTACAAGTACTTTGTGGTCACTCCATTAATTAACCCCTTCAGTCCCCTCCCCCTCGATCCTCTATCCAAACCAACTGTTCTTTATGAACGTTTATTTGAGCCAGAGCCTATAGTAACTGTCCATGTTCCACAGCAAAACCGGTCAAAACCACGTCTTGCATGGCTGCAGTCGTATCTGCTCCAAATTATCTGCACGGCTGCAGAGCATATGGGGTTGAGAGACTTATACAAGCATGTGGTAGGAATATTACATCTCTGTCACCTTCTTTTGAACGTGCCATTGCTCTTTGCTGTTTTCCATTACGATGATTTATCTGCACAAAAGACTGAAAAGACGAGATTGACCAATCATCAAATCATTCAAGTATTAATTTTAATATTGACAATCACTTTGGCTGGGGAAAAAATCCCTAGGAGGTTTATCAATTGGGAGATTGCTTTGTAGATTTGACATTACATTTGCTAGACTACGATGTCAAAAAACCTCGTAAGAACCTCTCAGATCCTCTGTACAGTATAACCATTCATCCACCTTCTATATAGACAATGTTTTGAGTCCATAAAGTAAAATGTTTGGATAAAAAACAAGCAAGGATCCACAACTACGATCTAAACTCAATAACAACACACAAATTGTGTGTGACCTGGTATGAACCTTTCATGAAAAGCCATGGCTTTCAAAAGAAAACCCATAGTGGTGTACTATGTGGCGTTACAATAAACCTTAATAAACAGAGGGTTTCTGCTATTTGGAAGACAAAATTAACATGAAGCAAATATACTGTAACTACATTTACCTCATCTCTACTCATTCTATTTCTACCTCGGCTCTGGTGTGTCTGGCCAGTGTCATCCCAAACCAAAACATATCCGATGGCTCACCAGACCTCCATACTTCACCTCTTGGATGGAGAAACAGATGGTCATAGGCCAGTCAGAGGAGAGCAATGGATAAACTCCAGCTGTTTGATTTAAGAGAGGAATCTGTCGTTACACCACAGACAGAAAAGAGATCACCAAATCTACATACAGTACTCACTGATGGCAGTAAGAGTCTGTAGACAAACAGACGCATATCCAAGAGGTGTACTGTAGATGTGCAGAGCAGTACGGTATGTATGGACATTTGTCACGCCCTGACCATAGTTTTCTGTGTATGTTTCTATGTTTTGTTTGGTCAGGGTGTGATCTGAGTGGGCATTCTATGTTGTTTGTCTAGTTTGTCTATTTCTATGTGTTTGGCCTGATATGGTTCTCAATCAGAGGCAGGTGTTTGTCGTTGTCTCTGATTGGGAGCCATATTTAGGTAGCCTGTTTTGTATTGTGGGTTGTGGGTGATTGTTCCTGTTCGTGTGTTCCTGTGTTTAGTGTTCACTATTTCGGGACTTTTGCTTCTTTATTCGTTTATTTGTTATTTTTGTTTGTTTCACGTATTCCTATTAAAATGGATACTAACCACGCTGCATCTTGGTCCGACATTTCTTACTCCTCAGACGAGGAGGACGAAGACTACCGTTACAACATTAGACAGAAAAATCCACACGGAATCTCGATTTACCCACTGGGCACACGCTGGTTGAATTAATAATGTTTCCACATTATTTCAATTAAATTACATTGAACTAACTTGGAATAGATGTTGAATTGACGTCTGTGCCCAGTGGTGATCTACTTTTGTAAAGAGGTCAGCTGACTACAGACGGATATCAATGTGTTTTCCTGAGGATTTTGGTGAGCTGTCTTGGAAAGCACAGTAGATGGGAGTTTAGGTGCTGTCAGGTCCAGGTGGCAGTGGCTTACTGTGTAAATCACATATCCTATCTTTCATTTCCAGGTGTTGAGTGCTAAAGTGTTTCTATGTGCAACAGCGCCAGGTTCTCCCAAGAGCCTCCATTCACAAGTTCTCTTTGGGTACTACACTAGAGGATTTTAGACCAGTTTGCAGTCCTAAGGTAAAGCTGGGTGAAAACAGACATATACCTTACCTTTAAAACAATAAGAAATAGCTATAGAAAGAGTATATGTGTCATCCAAAGAGGAAATGTGCTCCACATAGATATGAAAAGCACTGGGTGTGTCAGATCCACCAGAGGACTCACTATGATTGTCCCATTTGGTATGTTTTCAACTTGAAGTGTTGAAAGTTGGCTCACTCACTCAGACCGTGTCACAATGTGTCGCACACTGCTAGAAGTGACAGCCACCTCATCCCCACGCTTCGTTGCCATTAGTCATGAATCTTGCCTTGCCACAACATAGGCCTCCAGGTCAATTAAGATCTTGGAATACCCAAGAGGTGCTTAATAAAATGAAAAGACAACAGAGGCGGAGGCTGGCCGTTTGGCGTAAGGAAACAACAACAGACCTACTCCCAACCGACCTACTCCCACTGACTTCCTCTGCTCTCCATTCTCTAATGGAGGACATACTGCCTGCACATCAAAGGTTTGTGTGTCACAGATAGCAGGACAGCAGCTTTAGACAAGAGCTGTCCTAGTTATGACTAGTCAATAAACCAATCTGGAGGCCCAGAAATGAGTGTGTTCTAGCCCACATCTCTATTATGAGTTGAGTTCTACTGTTTTGTCATTACAGTCATTATACTGTACCTAGATATTTAAGAGTAAGTCTTGAAAAAACAAACAACTAGGCGTAGTTAAGATACAGTAACATTAATGCACCTATATTCTTTATTGCTAATATAATTATAGTTACTATACTCGATGTGATGAAAATAAACATCAGTAATAAAGATGAAAAACATTATATATTTATAACAATATGCAGGTTGAGGTTCACATTTGTGATGTTTGCATGGATGACATCCTGCAGTCCTCCTGACTTCAGATGGGGGGGGGGGGGGGGGGGTACAGGCAAGTGGAATCATCTTTGAAACAACTTGAACCCTAAACCAAACAACTGCAAGCCTGAACAAACAATACACATTAAGATGGCACTTTACGATAGTCAGATCATGTTTTGCATATCAAGACTGTAGGCTAATCCTTCTAGCAAAATATGAATTGACCCAGCTTAGTTATGAAGATTTAGGATATGGCTATGCCCCAGCAAACACTCATGACAATAAATACTCACAAAAACAGCATTTCAAATACAAATGTTCAGTATTCACGTGTTATTTTCTATCTACTAATATATATGGTAATATGCAGGCATGTCAGGATGTACTACTGTATGTGCTGTACTTCAGAGAAAAGAGCAAGACAACAGTATGGGAGAGAATTTAAAAAATCATACAGATCTAAATATGGCCGTTACAGTTTGAATAATCTGCGAATAATCAGGCATAATCATTTTACAATAGAGGCTTTATCGTTTGTTTTCTAAACGCATACGTTTTCTGCACTCACCTGGGTGAAAAGCATTTGTTGTTAATCCACTGTATTTGCGGCGATAGTCTATTTATGCAACGAAAAATTTCCAAGTAAACTACCTCAAGATATTATAATAAATTTCCAGCGGTGGAAAATGAGTTCCAGATGAAGTCAGTGAAGAAAGAGCAGTAGTATAACTTCACAACTTCAGTGCACTGGTTTCTGCCGCATCCATCGGGGGAGGGTCTGTTAGTCGCAGATTGTGGATTGAGAGGAGGAGAGGCAAGTAGCGAACTGAAAAATGAACAGGAAAGAAGAACGAGAGAGAGAGAGAGAGGGGGGGGAGACGGAGAGAGAGAGAAATATAATTATAGAATAGTAAACATTTGATTACAATTAGACTTTTCACAATAAACAAAAACTAAATTGTCAAATTGATTTATTATCTTGTCGGAGGCCTAAAGTATATGGTTGATACAGTTTAAGTGGGATTGAACTAATAGGTGATGACGTCAAAGTGCACGTTTTAATCAACTCTTTGTCATACATGATCGCTATTCATCACAGTAGCCTAGTTTAAGATCTGAAGAAGTGGATGGGGAGATATGGTCAGGAATTTGTGGTTCAGATTGTAATAAGGACCAATCGGTAATGACTACTTGATGGAAAACAGAAAAACTCATTGCATGCTAGATTAGGCCTTTAGTGCAGGTAGACAGACCTAGTGCATCAGTGACATCATGTAGATGCAATGTTTGATGAAGGCATCTTTAAATCATTTTTCACCACTGTACAGAACCAATAATTCAACATAGTAGGCCTGGTGTTGTATAGGCTTAGTCATTTAAATGTAATCCTGTTGAACAATTGCAATATGCATACTGCACATCATCCATTTTTTGCTAATTTTTCCCCTCCCCAGTGAGTCACTGAGTTTCAGGACAGGGAGGTTGAACATGACCAGACACTGGACACACGTTTTATTGACATTGGGTATTTCTGGCTAACAATATATGTTGTGACTGCTGTGATAACTGTGTGCCTGGGTGGTTCATAGGGACTGTAAGGCAGCAAGAGAAGGGTTTCCTGGTAAACAGTAGGCTGGTGATGATAACTGGGGATTTCAGGATGTGTGTTTTTCCTACCGCCGAGTGTTCACACAGATAAACAGCACTGCATGGTGGGTTAATGGCGCACACATCCTTGTCATGAGGAAACCAAGAGCCCACAGAAAACATAAAATGGTTTCCTGTAGGCTAGAGTGCCCAACCAGGGTCCTCTGAGACAAAGCCTGACTGGACTCCTGTATGATGGAACTAATCATGTCCACCTGCCTGCTGTGCGCTAATTGAGCCTGGGGACACAGTTAGAATGGAACTGTAGCCTATGTCTCAACACAAACTCAAAAGCAAAGTTAAAATCAATTGAGCTGCAGAAAATCATGGAATAAGACTAATTACATATTATGTAAAGATGTGCTTGACCCTGGCCCATCTGTTGATTTGCAGATTGCTCTCTCTCTCTCTCTCTCTCTCTCTCTCTCTCTCTCTCTCTCTCTCTCTCTCTCTCTCTCTCTCTCTCTCTCTCTCTCTCTCTCTCTCTCTCTCTCTCTCTCTCTCTCTCTCTCTCTCTCTCTCTCTCTCTCTCTCTCTCTCTCTCTCTCTCTCTCTCTCTCTCTCTCTCTCTCTCTCTCTCTCTCTCTCTCTCTCTCTCTCTCTCTCTCTCTCTCTCTCTCTCTCTCTCTCTCTCTCTCTCTCTCTCTCTCTCTCTCTCTCTCTCTCTATCTCATATGACCCCTGGTGGATTATGCAAGCTTTACTCATGTGGCAAGCTGCTGCTTTAAAATATAAACATATTGGGATAAAATATTATATTAATTATGAATCATTGACATTTTCAAAGCATGATAAGTAAAACAATTACAATGTCTAGATAGCTTCCCATAGGCTCCATAATTATAAGAAATGTGTAAAAATGTTACAAACAGGATGGTATAAATTGGAAAGGTTGGGGAAACAGCTGTTGATGAAAACATTATCACAATGCAATTTTCTCTGGGGCCCCAACATGGGGTTTCTCCATTGGGACCCTAGGAGGCAGGTTTGCAAGAACAAGGGGGCAGGTAGGCCAACTGTCAGAACTGTGACAGGCTAATCAAGAGTCCACTATTGGAAGGATATAGGGCACATTAGTTTCAAATGACTGTTTCAACACAGGGGGTTTGTGGCACCTTGATTGGAGCAGAATAGGTGGAATGGTATCAAACACATGGTTTGATACCACATGGTTTCCATGTGTTTGATGCCATTACATTAGCTCCGTTCCAGCTGTTATTATGAGCCGTCCTCCCTTCAACAGCCTTCTGCGACTTTCACGTATGTATTGGGTAAGGGTTGGTATTGGAATGACAATGGCAATGTTCAGTTTGGCTCGCAAGTACAACATTTAGCAATTAAGTAAGGATTATTTGCAAATTCAAAACCACTTCTAATCAACTAAACCTGAAAACAAGTTCAGAACGTTGCCGATTGTGCTCGTCGGGGGTGTAGTCATTTGTCCAAACCAGTGGAGACTGCTGAGGGAAGGACGGCTCATAATAATGTCTGGAAGGAAGTAAATACAATGGCATCAAACACATGGAAACCATATGTTTGATGTATTTGATACCATTCCACTAATTCCACTCGAACCATTACCACGAGACCGTCCTCCCCAATTAAGGTGCCACCAACGTGCCACCAACCTCCTGTGGTCCAAACGAGAGTTACAATTGGACAAATTCCGCTAGGTCCCTCCCCGTTTTGTTCAGTTTGCTTCCGTTTAAGAAACGTAAAGAATACACCCCAGTGTTTAGTCTCTTAAAATGAAGGGGGAGATTCACAGTGTTTGTGTGAGAAGTGTGCATAAGGGCATGAGACAAAGTAATGTGAAGCATTGGGGAAAGTAGGGATATGTGCAGTGGTGGAAAAAGTACCCAATTGTCAAACTTGAGTAAAAGTAAAGATACCTTAATAGAAAATGACTCAAGTAAAAGTCATCCAGTAAAATACTACTTGAGTAAAAGTCTGAAAGTATTTGGTTTTATATATACTTAAGTATCAAAAGTAAATGTAATTGCTAAAATATACATAAGTATCAAAAGGTAAATTAAAATGTCAAATTCCTTATATTAAGCAAACCAGACGGCACTATTTTCTTGTTATTTTAATGTACGGATAGCCAGTGACACACTCCAACACTGACATAATTTACAGACGAAGCATGCGTGTTTAGTGAGTCTGCCAGATCAGAGGCAGTAGGGTGACCAGGGATGTTCTCTTGATACGTGTGGCAATTGGACAATGTTCCTGTCCTGCTAAGCATTCAAAATGTAATGAGTACTTTTGGGTGTCAAGGAAAATGTATGGAGTAAAAAGTACATTATTTTCTTCAGGAATGTAGTGAAGTAAAAGTTGTCAAAAATAGTAAAGTAAAGTACAGATACCCCGAAAAACTTCTGAAGTAGTACTTTCAAGTATTTTTACTGAAGTACTTTACACCACAGGATATGTGTTAATTGTAGGGGTGCCCATGGGACTGTGGATCAGAAATGTCCAGTGCAGAAGAGGCAGGTTGAGGTTTTCAGGGCTAGAGTAGTGCAGAAGTTATCATATTCTGAGGCAGTGAAGAAAGTAGAGGAAGATGGGTCAAGGGGGAGGGACTCTGAGAGGAGTGGTGTGAGTACTGTAGTAGATCTGTACCAGTACAGAGGGATAGGCCAACAAGTGATATACAGTACCAGTCAAAGTTTGGATACACCTACTCATTCCAGGGGTTTTAGTTTTTTTTTTTACTATTTCCTACATTGTAGAATAATAGTTTAGACATCAAAACTATGAAATAACACATATGGAATCATGTAGTAACCAAAGAAGTGTTAAACAAATCCAAATATATTTGAGATTCTTCAAAATAGCCACCCATTGCCTTGATGACAGCTTTTCACAATCTTGGCATTCTCTCAACCAGCTTCATGAGGTTGTCACCTGGAATGCATTTCAATTAACAGGTGTGCCTTGTTAAAAGCTAATTTGTGGAATTTATTTCCTCCTTTAATGCGTTTGAGTCAATCAGTTGTGTTGTGACAAGGTAGGGCTGGTATACAGAAGATAGCCCTATTTGGTAAAAGACCAAGTCCATATTATGGCAAGAACAGCTCAAATAAGCAAAGTGAAACCACAGTTCATTATGACTTTAAGTCACGTTCAGTCAATCCGGGAAAATTCCAGTTTCTTCAAGTGCAGTTGCAAAAACCATCTAGCACTATGATGAAACTGGCACTCATGAGTACCGCCACACGAAAGTAAGACCCAGAGTTACCTCTGCTGCAGAGGATAAGTTCATTAGAGTTACCAGCCTCAGAAATTGCAGCCCAAATAAATGCTTCACAAAGTTCAAGTAACAGACACATCTCAACATCAACTGTTCAGAGGAGACTGCATGAAACAGGCCTTCATGGTCGAATTGATGCAAAGAAACCACTTCTAAAGGATACCAATAATAAGAAGAGACTTGCTTGGGCCAAGAAACACGAGCAATGGACATTAGACTGGTGGAAATCTGTCCTTTGGTCTGATGAGTCTAAATTAGAGATTTTTGGTTCCAACAGCCGTGTTTTTGTTAGACACACACTAGGTGAACGGATGATCTCTGCATGTGTGGTTCCCACCGTGAATCATGGAGGAGGTGTGATGGTGTGGGGGTGCTTTGCTGGTGACATTGTCAGTGATTTATTTAGAATTCAAGGCACACTTAACCATTATGGCTACCAAAGCATTCTGCAGTGATACTCCATCCCATCTGGTTTGCGCTTAGTGGGACTATTATTTGTTTTTCAACAGTGACCCAACATACCTCCAGGCCGTGTAAGGGCTATTTGACCACAAAGAACAAGAGTGACCTGGCCTCCACAATCACCCAACTTCAACCCAATTGAGATGGTTTGGGATGAGTTGTACCGCAGATTGAAGGAAAAGCAGCCAACACGTGCTCAGCATATGTGGTAACTCCTTCAAGACTGTTGAAAAACATTCCAGGTGAAGCTGGTTGAGAGAATGCCAAGGGTGTGCAAAGTTGTCATCAAGGCAAAGGGTGGCTACTTTGAAGAATCTCAAATATAAAATAGATTTTGATTTGTTTAACACTCTTTAGGTTACTACATAATTCCATGTGTGTTATTTCATAGTTATGATTTCTTCACTATTATTCTATGATGTAGAGAATAGTAAAAATAAAAACCCTTGAATGAGTAGGTGTGTCCAAACTTTCGACTGGTACTGTATGCTTCAGTAAGATTGGATTTTTTGCATTTATAGCAATGGTTTTCAACTGTACTACAGAAAATTAAGGTTGTGGTGGACGCTACAGAGAGGTATTTGGGTGTATGAGACTTAACGTCAGAAGAGTTACAGGGTGTGTTGTGTGGTGGTGACTTGTCATTTCAGGCTGTTGGCCTGAGCTAGGCCTATATATATTTAAATAGTGGAATAGGGTGGTGAGTGTAGGGTTAGATGGTAGGGTATTTGGTGATTTTTTAAAATGTTGTATTTACAAGCCAAGTATACGGGAGTTATACTCCAGTCTAGTAGGTGGCGGTAATGCAACATTTATTGGATGCCAACCGCCGTTAAACCTCATCGAAGAAGAATAAGAAGCGTAGTCTTTTCCGGTGCCATGTCAGCCTGCTGAATTTACCTCATGGTTCAAGTGGAACTGTGAAAACGTTTTCATTTATCCCTTTTGAACAACAATGTGAGTCTAGATAACCAGACCAGGTAAAATAATTAGTACCATTACCCCGGTCGTTGTTTATGATTTCATAGCCAGCACTTATTAGCACAGCAATGACTTCCATTCAAGTGTAAATGTTTTCTTAAAACTGACTAGCTAGCTTGCTTGTTAGCTAAACCCAAACTGAACTTTGCCTGAGCAGTCTTTTTTGCGGACTTGCAAACAGAATTTGTATATTATATTTGAGAAAATAGTGTTCTTTGTGCATTACTGTTCAACTATCTAATACATAAATGTTGACATCTGATACTGAAGACCTGTCAAATGCAGTGTAATATAGCTAACGTTAGCTAGCTAACATGTTCATTTCTTTAGAAATAAATGGCAGAAACTGTTCAGGAAAAGAGCCGTGGACTGAAGTTTGCAGAGCAACAGCTACTGCGTCATGGCTGGGAACAAGGTAATGTTAATGTTAGATTTTCAGAAAGGTATTTAGTAACAGTACGGTATAGTCATTTAATGATGGGCAATATGCTAGCTAATGAACATTTTAAGATTACAGGCAGGAGTTTCTATATCAAGTGTAACGTTATACATGTCAGCTTGAACTTGCTTGTAAATTACATTGGTAGGCAGGGCAAACCAGTTTTGGTGATTTAAATCCATCAAAGCACGTTTTTGGACTCATTCAGCAGTTTTTACCTGATTTTAAGTACAATACCATTGGAAATGAATGTTGAAAGTTACATTTGTATTCCTGAAACTTGTGTTAAATGATGCTGGCACTGCTTCCTGTTGACAAGACATTTGGATAAATAGCCCAATGTCAACAGTTTTAACGTGTCCAAATCAATAACCAATAATCAGAAACAGTTTATCTTGAAAACATAAAATGTACTATCATACATGTGCAACAATTAGTAATCATATTACCTGTTTTGACAGGTGGCAATAAATCACTGATATCGATTAGGGGGGAAATCGGGTTGTATGCTCTGTTGAAAATTAAAACCACATGACAACTGGACATATTTTTACATCACTGGTTAGAGAACAACCTGCAGAAGACAGTGGGCTACATTGGGGTGATGCATTTTGATTTGGGGGTCGCCAAAACAGAAAAAGAAACGCACTGTTTATTTGTAAATCACTCATATCGAAAACCACATGGAATGTGTTCATTACTGGTTAGAGGAGAATTTGTAGAAGACTGCTAACTACATTTTGAAGTGTTGAACAGGGGGTAAACGTTTGGGGTGTAGCGCTGTTTAAACTAACACTATTAAAGGCCACACAGAATCATGGAATAACTTGTACATGGTTGGTTAGATGAGAACTTGTAGAAGGCTGCAATGTATATTTTGGAACGTCGGATGTTGATTTCGCCATCACGAAAAGGGAACAAACCACTGTTAACCCAAACGTTGTGATTAGTTTAAGTTATCACCACCCATAGGATATCAACAGTGACAACGGCTGGCTGTTATTTAAGTGATAGTTTGATTGTCAAATCCATTGGTGTGTGGCCAGCAACTTTTAAAGAGAGACTGAGAGAGAGAACTTTTAAAGATACTTTTTTTGTGCCATTTCATTAACGGCGTGTTCTGCGCATCCCAGCACGTGTGACAATCAATGGTACAAAACCAAAGATATTGATCTGTTTTGAGCAATAAATCTTGTCATCGTGATGACTATATTCTTTTATACTCACATCACCAATCTGAGGTAAAAGGATATGTAATTCCACAAAATGTTATGGTTTGAAAATGCAAGCTTGTTAGGTAGTAACAAACTGTCCACATTAGGGAAATTAGCGCAATATTCAATTCAATATGGCAAAATAATTAAACATGTCAATTTAAGATGATTGTCTATGTTGCCTACTCACAAACTATTGCAACAATGACATCTATTTCTCACTAATTTAATGATTTAGAGTGTTAAAAAAATGCTCTCAAACACAATTTAACCGGGGCTCTAGACTAGAGCCTCCGTAGTGTCTGTGCAGCAGCCTGAATGTTTGATGTCCCTACTAGTAGTAGTTGCCAGTCGTATCTAATTCTGTGTTATGAATGGTAACTAGATTTAATGTTCTTAGTCTACCACTAATAGAAGACCCCTCACTGTTCACAGGTAAAGGTCTTGGTCGGCAGGAGAATGGTATATCTGAGGCTATCAAAGTCAAAGTGAAATGTGACAAGGGAGGGGTGGGACATCGTCAAGGGGAGCAGTTCACCTTCCATTGGTGGGACCATGTCTTCAACAAAGCATCTTCTAGCCTGGAAGTGGAATCTGGCGAGGTAAGTCCTCAGAGGGGGTGTGTGAAATGAAAGATTATTTTACCACTAGGCCACGCACACGCATACACACATTCACACACTTACATTGGGCCTAGGCTATATCTCCACCTTTCTGTTCTAGAATGGTGTGCAGGTGAAGAAGTTGGTGGAGGAGGAAGAGGAAGGAATGATCTCCAACAAGAAGCCAACGAAAGCCATGTTGGGAAGAGACAAACTTTATGGATGCTTTGTGAAGGTACAGAAAAACAAATCCAACTGGAACACACCCATATCTGTGCCAATGAGCGCTCTTGATAGTACAGAAAGATACTGCACTTAGGCTAATGATATGGACTGGAACTGTTTTATGTCTCTTCCTCCTAGTCTGCCACCCTCCTGGCAGGACTGGAGCAGCCAGAGCAGAAGTCCTCCAGTACAGATGACAGCAGCTCTGACGATGAGGACCAGAGACTGGACCTCTCCAGCACCACCAAGTAAGAACCTCAATGCCCAATACCATCCACCACCATACAGGGATTGATATCAGTTTGTGAAGGTTATTTGTTTTCATGTCAATGTGAAGATTAAACCATTACATTGTTAATGACAGTGGTTTTATGTACTCACAGGTTTAAATATTAAATGATATTTCCCTCTCCCTTTCTATAGGCTATCAGACGCTGACCTGGTGAAGGCTTGTGGAGGACGCACCGCTCACAAGTAAGTTGCTTGTCACCAATACTTTTGTAATAAACCGTAAACAAATCACATGAATGTGTGTTCTATCTTGGTGCATGCTGTTGGTGAAGGGCTTGAACCTGGTCTTAATTAGGAAGCTAAACATTGTCCCTATTCCTGTTCGCAACAGAGGAGCCAGACACGGCCTTACCATGAGTGCCAAGCTAGCCAGACTGGAGCAGCAGGAGCAAGAGTTCATGGCAAAGTATGGCAAGAAAAACCAACTAGCGGCTGCAACACCAGATAGCGTCACTACCCAGCCAGCTGCCCAGATCCCTGAGGATGAACTGACGCATGAGACCCCGGGGAAGAAGGCCAAAAAGAAAAAGAGGAAGAATCACTCAGAGGATACCCGTGAGAATGTGGCTGAAGAGAACGCTGATTCTGCTGTTGTCTCCGGAAGTACCAACATGGAAATAAAGGTGAAAAAGAAGGAAAGTTTAAAGGAGAACACTGGGGAGGTGGCGGTGGTTCCTGTAGAGGAAGAACTAACATCTGTGGAAGATAATTCAGCAGACAACGCTCAGCCAACCAAGAGGAAACGTTCAAAACAGAGGAAGGTGTTGGAAGAGGGCGAGAGCTGTCATCTAAATGGAGAGGTGTGTGAAACTGATGTCATTTCTATAGAGAGTGATGCCGGAGGAGGCTGTGAAGACGCTTCGGAGGGAGAAGGTGCCACTCGGCAACAGACTGACTCAGACACTACTACCAAGAAGAAGAAGAAGTCCTCCAAGAACAAAGAGGTGGCTGAGGAGATGGAACACACTAAAGATAGAGAAACCAACCAATCAGAAACTGTGGCGGACTCCCCTCCAAAAAAGAAAAAGAAACGGGATGGAGCAATAGAGAGAAAGGAAGTGAGAACGGTGGAGGAGGAACCTAAAATAAAAGGTAAAAAAAAAAAATGCAAGGAGGTCAAGCAGACCGTAGAGGACAGGTTGCACGATGTATTGGACTCCATACCTCTGAAAAAGAAAAAGAAGAAAGCTAAACAACAGGAACCAGTTTGATGAGGACTAGTGGTTGCCTTGTTGGAGAGGAAACAGGTCAGGGATTTGGGTCAGCGCTCTAATACATCTTATAGACACATGAAATCATCGAATGAAATGCAGTATATTTTTAATTAACGCTTATTGCAACACCATGCAAAAAGGATGTTTTGTTTCTTGTCAACATTTATTTGTATGGAAAGATTCAACTACAGACTGTAATAAGAAAATATATTTAGTCGTCAACTAGTGTTTTTATACAGCTTCTTGTATGGTGGTCTTGTATTGTTAATATTCTCAACATGGATGTTTTAAACAATGTGATATCAACATCAGATATGAGGTTGCTACGTATGAGCACAGTAATGTATTTTCTTTGCTCAATAAACTTTCCTTACTATTTTGTGTGATGAGGTACAAGTGGCAATTAAAGCTGCTGATTTAGAAGTATTACATTGTTTATAAAACAGTGATTTTATTAAAAGCGGAACCATTGAAAGCCCTACACAAATGACTTTATTTTTTATATACTCTTTACAATAGATCTTTGACTGAACGTAGCTCAATTTACATTGGAATGCTGAATCATATGGTCAATTAGCCAAAGGTGCATTGTTTGGGTTAGTTAAAACACAATCATGACCCCACAGGTTGATGCTTCCAAAACCTATGAAAATAATACAATGAATGAAAAAAAACGTAATGAAAAAATTATTTAGGGCTGGATTCAATCTGTGTCGCGGAAGATCCACGTTAAGAATTGAAGGTAATGGTTTCCGATTGGGCCGGCATGCAGCATTTACTGTGAATGCAGTCTGCGAACGTGGGAACATTGATTTTAAATTTCAATCGAGCTATAATGCGGACCTTCGACGGTACCGATTGAATCTAGCCCTTAGTGAAGAATTGTTGTAGGCAACATGCTTTGTTGTATTTATACTGATAGGAATGTCCTTACACATCAGTCAGATTCTGATTACGTCCATCAACCCAAAGCCATTGACTGTCTTCTGCTATGTCAGTCAGGCCAATCCAGTACCCATGATCATCATAATAGGATTGAGTGTTGAGAATGAATTCCTGAATGAGAAATTAAGGATACAAATGAGTAAATAGGCTACATTTAACAGCCGCAGTTCTGTGAGGCAGCGTGACAGTGTCTAAACGTTATGGATATATGCATCTTATCTGGTCCAAATGAAAGAGAATACGGTATGAAAGTACTTCCTACTTCCTGTAGTCAGTCCCCTACTTTTTTTGAATGGGCTTCAAGCTTACATAATCAAATTCGTGAAAAGGCAGTTATACACTGAGTGTACACAACATTAGGAACACCTGCTCTTTCCATGACAGACTGACCAGGTGAAAGCTATGATCCCTTATTGATGTCACTTGGTAAATCCACTTTAGATGAAGGGGAGGAGACAGGTTAAAGAAGGATGTTAAGCCTTGAGTCATGGACAGTGAGTGCCATTCAGAGGGTGAATGGGCAAGACATTATTTTTGAAGTGCCTTTGAATGGGGTATGGTAGTAGGTGCCAGGTGCACCAGCTTGAGTGTGTCAAGAACTGCAAAGCTGCTTCTTTTTTGAATACTCAACAGCTTCCTGTGTGTATCAAGAATGGTCCACCAACCAAAGGACATCCAGCCAACTTGACACAACTGTGGGAAGCATTGTCAACATGGGGCCAGCTTCCCTGTGGAACGCTTTCGAACACCTTGTAGAGTCCACGCCCTGACAAACTGAGGCTGTTCTGAGGGCAAAGGGGGTGCAACTTAATATTAGGAAGGTGTTCCTAATGTTTTGTACACTCAGTGTATAATATATATATACAATTCTATTCGTATTTATGTATTGATTTGCTCATACCCGATTCTTTTTATCAAAATATTTGACGCTCAAGAAGTAAGACACATAGCCGAAAGTTAGAAAAGTCTTATTTGAAGCCCATTCTTAGCCTACAAAATGAGCCAACAGGAAGTACCACTTTCATACTGTATAACAAAGAGCACAGATGTAGCAGTGTTAATGAACTTCATGTTGTGAGGGAGTTTCCTTGAACATACAGTAGCTATAAACAGTTGAAGTCGGAAGTTTACATAAACTTAGGTTGGAGTCATTAAAACTCGTTTTTCAACCACTCCACAAATCTCTTATTATCGAATTATAGTTTTGGCAAGTCGGTTAGGACACCTACTTTGTGCATGACACAAGTCATTTTTCCAACAATTGTTTACAGACAGATTATTTCACTTATAATTAACTTAACTGTATCACAATTCCAGTGGGTCAGAAGTTTACATACACTCCGTTGACTGTGCCTTTAAACAGCTTGGAATATTCCAGAAAATGATGTCATGGCTTTAGAAGCTTCTGATTGGCTCATTGACATCATTTGAGTCAATTGGAGGTGTACCTGTGGATGTATTTCAAGGCCTACCTTCAAACTCAGTCCCTCTTTGCTTGACATCATGGGAAAATCAAAAGAAATCAGCCAAGACCTCAGAATTTTTTTTTGTAGACCTCCATAAGTCTGGTTCATCCTTGGGAGCAATTTCCAAACACCTGAAGGTACCACATTCATCTGTACAAACAATAGTACGCAAGTATAAACACCATGGGACCACGCAGCCGTCATACCGCTCAGGAAGGAGACGCGTTCTGTCTCCTAGACGTACTAGAGAACGTACTTTGGTGCGAAAAGTGCAAATCAATCTCAGAACAACCGCAAAGGACCTTGTGAAGATGCTGGAGGAAACAGCGTTCAAAAGTATCTATATCCAAGGTAAAACGAGTCCTAAATCGACATAACCTGAAAGGCCGCTCAGCAAGGAAGAAGCCACTGTTCCAAAACCTCCATTAAAAAGACAGACTACGGTTTGCAACTGCACATGGGGACAAAGATCGTACTTTTTGGAGAAATGTCCTCTGGTCCGATGAAACAAAAATATAACTGTTAGGCCATAATGACCATCATTATTTTTGGAGGAAAAAGCTGTAGGCTTGCAAGCCGAAGAACAAAATCCCAACCGTGAAGCACGGGGGTGGCAGCATCATGTTGTGGAGGTGCTTTGCTGCAGGAGGGACTGGTGCACTTTACAAAATAGATGGCATCATGAGGGAGGAAAATTATGTGGATATATTGAAGCAACATCTCAAGACATCAGTCAGGAAGTTAAAGCTTGGTTGCAAATGGGTCTTCCAAATGGACATTGACCCCAAGCATACTTCCAAAGTTGTGGCAAAATGGCTTAAGGACAACAAAGTCAAGGTATTGGAGTGGCCATCAGAAAGTCCTGACCTCAAGCCCATAGAAAATGTGTGGGCAGAACTGAAAAAGCGTGTGCGAGCAAGGAGGCCAACCAACCTGACTGTTACACCAACTCTGTCAGGAGGAATGGGCCAAAATTCACCCAACTTATTGTGGGAAGCTTGTGGAAGGCTACTCGAAACGATTGCCTTTCAAAAGTTAAACAATTGAAAGGCAATGCTACCAAATACTATTGAGTGTATGTAAACTTCTGACCCACTGGGAATGTTATGAAATAAATAAAAGCTGAAATAAATAATTCTCCCTATTATTCTGACATTTCACATTCTTAAAATAATGTGGTGATCCTAACTGACCTAAGATGGAATTTTTACTTGGATTAAATGTCAGGAATTGTGAAACTGAGTTTAAATGTTTTTGGCTAAGGTGTATGTAAACTTCTGACTTCAACTGTATCACATATTTTAATATGGTTCCTATTTCACTTTTTGTACATTTTTATTGCTTGAGTAACCCTTTAAAGGTTGTGTGAATCTCCCTTAAAGCACTTACCTGTAGCAGTGTCCTACCTGTTCCTCTTGACTGCCTATGTCAACCAAATCGGCATAGTTGTTTTTGCAGTGCTGTCTGCTTCCTTGCCAGATCCTCAAAAGGTGACAGAGGGGGACTTTAATGTGCAGAAACAGGTAACAACTGGATTGGAACAGCATCCAGCCAACTTGACAAGGTTTGCACTCTCTATATGTGCAACATGAAACATGCAAAGTAATATAATAATATATACCATTTAGTAGATGCTTTTGTCCAAAGTGACTTACAGTCATGCATGTATACATTTGTTGTATGAGTGGTCCTGGGAATCAAACCCACTATCCTGGCATTGCAAGTGCCATGCTCTATCAACTGGGCAACAGAGGACCACTACGATCAGCTACATAGTGTTTTTGACATTTTAAAGTAACATAAAGCATCACTGTGACATACATTCTGGACCATCAGCATATGAGAAAATTCAAATGAATGAGGAAATATTAACTAGGATGGAAACTTTAACTTTGGTGTTGGCATCTTTATATGGGCAGTAGTTATCAACTGGGAAAGTCTTCAACTGAAATATGACCCCAAGAGTCCAATTGAGCCCATCCCTGTCTCCTGACAAGTTCATCCTCTCTGCCTTCAATTGCTGGTTTTCAGCAATTGAAAAGCAATTGATTGGCTACACTAAGCTTGCAGTAGAGATTCATTAGGTCCTGATTGGCTGCCAGTAGGGATATATGCTCATCTGTTAGCTGCTCCAGTTCCCTCAACAAATTTGTGTTGTGCTCTGAGAGGGCAGTGTTGGCTGTGGAGAGAGAGAAGGACATACTTACTCAACCTGCACCTCTCCAAATGTCATATTATTTTGTCTTTATGATCCACATACTCACAGTAAACACAGAGAGGTATAATGGCTGATGCAAACAGGACACAAAGAACCCCCAAACACACTGCCACTACTCGAAAGGGTTGAGAGTGGGGAGCAGGGCCCTCCTCCACTAGGATTAGCAAAGATAGGAGTGCATTATAGTTACATTTTAATATGCTTCATTAGTGAATCTGACAGTATGCTATCATTCGAAGGAGTCTAATAATTGAACAATAAATGGTGGATATTGATCTCTTATTTAACACACATGCTGTGGCAGGACCAGGTTGACTTGGTGCACTCCCCCTCGCCTTTACTTCAACATATAGAGTATGTTCTTCCTTTGTCTCTTTTCTTTCATTCGTTTTTACTGTGGTAAGAATGTAACTTGTCACAGAGAGGTACTTGATTAAACCTTCATTTACAATACATTTGGCATCAATGTTCTCCAACACAGAATTGATAAAACATTAAAATAATCTGGACTAAATAGCTGCCATAACTGGCTC
Source organism: Salvelinus alpinus (assembly GCF_045679555.1). Classification (NCBI taxonomy): domain Eukaryota; kingdom Metazoa; phylum Chordata; class Actinopteri; order Salmoniformes; family Salmonidae; genus Salvelinus; species Salvelinus alpinus. Next base: position 12,844,248 of record NC_092120.1, on the reverse strand, counting down.
GCTTGCTTTAAGCATCCATCAATTTGAAGATTAAAAAACATGGTGATTTAAATAAAACCGTTTTAGTGCTAGGTCTGGCAGTAAGAATTAGCTTAATTGGTAGAAATGCACTAAAAAAGAGTAAGATAGATGAAGAGAGAAAGAAATGCTGAGACTCAGCTTTTGGTGAAGAACATTTTAGATTTTTTAAAACCATTGTGGATTAATGCAGCTCTTCTGGCATCCTTCAGATAAAAAGAAAGTCATAACCAATGGTGTCTGAAATACATGTGTGACTACTGTTAAAAAGCATACTCCAGGACTTTTCAACAGGTGACTATCAGGAAAATAGTTCTCTGTCTGTATTGATCTGTTTTATTTAAAGCAAAATTCGAACAGGCTTATGTTTCGTCATTGGACGCCTTCATAAGCGCTTTTTCTTTATTTTTCAGTTTATTTAAAGGTATTTACTTACCTGTTGAAGTGTCCTGGGGTGAGGAAGGCTTTTTTTGATTTTCAAGTCCCTCAGTCGAGCACCTGATTCCCTTTTTTTTGTTCAAGCTGGGCTGAAGCTTGTTTGGGTACGCTCTATTTATACAAGTGTGACTACTGTTGTTATTATCTTCAATAGGATCTGTATAAGTACTTCTGGGTTGACTCTGGTCTGCATGAATTACTCACAGATAATCTCCACCCAGCCGGCTCTCTCTCTCTGTAGCAATTGAGCCTGGGGATGAGGTTACTTCACAGACAGACATTTCACTGTACAGATTCACACATCTGACTCAAAGGGGTATGTTTACATGTCATGATGGTAACATTGCTGTGTGGTACTCAATATGGAAAGCTGTAAAGCTGTGGGAAACATAAATAACTATGTTCAGAAACAGAAATAGGATTGTCTTTCATTCCTCTCTTGTTTTAAGGTGAGCATATCTCTGAAGACTTGCCTTTCCCTCCTTATACCCTCCAGTCACTGGTTGATTCTTAAAAAATAAGTTGACCGAGCCACATTGACTGGTTACAAGTTCAAGGAAATGCCCTGACTTGCTAAGATGTCTGAAAATGTAGTAATCCTTTTCCCATTTGTCTGTTATATTAAGATAGATATATTAAGTCATTTCCCATATGAATGCAATAGATCTTCAGTACACTATTGAGCCAACACTAAGAGTTTGAATGGATGCAGGGTTTCTGCAATGTGGATGTGGGCTGCTGCAATGTTGAAATACTGTCACCAGAGGGTAGTAATGAGGTCATAATGGATCAGAGAAAATAGCTCCACAACAATTTGTTTACTTTGTACACAAAATAGTCTCATGATATGTGTGTATCAGATAAACTAAAACCATTGTGTACACATTTAATAAAATAATTGCAAATGTATTTGCATAGACAGTCTTCTACAAAACATTAATGTCAGTCAAATTGTGAGTTTCTCCAAGTGACTGACTCAGACACCAATATCAAAAAGAAGAAGTCGTCCAAGAACAAAGAGGAGGATCCAGTGGAGATGGAACACACTAATGTAAAGAAACCAACCAATCAAAAACTGTGGAGGACTCTCCTCCAAAAAAGAAAAAGCAACAGGATGCAGCAATAGAGGAGAGAAAGGAAGGGAGAACAGTGGAGGAGGAACCTAAAATAAAAGATACAAAAAAAAATGCTAATAATTTGGAACAAGATTGATGAGGACTTGCCCAAGATTGTTGGAGAGGCAAAGAGATCAGCCATTGATCAGCTTGTGGCAGAGCTCCAATGTTCAGTTAATCTTATAGACAAATTAAACCATCAAATTAAACACGATATATTTAATCTGGACTCAACTGAAATTTTTGCAAAACCATGAAAAAAGGGTGTTTTGTTTCCGGTCAACAATAGACTTTCAGCAATTGAACAATAGAGGTTTATAGTGGAATTGATATTAGAAATCATTTTTTAAACTGGTGTTTATATGCCGATTCTTGTACGGGGTTCTGTATTGTTAATATTCTCAACATGGATGTTTTAAACAATGTGATATCAACATCAGATATGGAAAGGCACACACCTGTGCCTTTCCATTTGGAAAGGCACACACCTGTGTATATAAGGTCCCACAGTTGACAGTGCATGTCAGAGCAAAACCAAGCCATGAGGTCGAAGGAATTGTCCGTAGAGCTCCGAGACAGGATTGTGTCGAGGCACAGATCTGGGGAAGGGTACCAAAAAATGTCTGCAGCATTGAAGGTCCCGAAGAATGCAGTGGCCTCCATCATTCTTAAATGGAAGAAGTTTGGAACCACCAAGACACTTCCTAGAGCTGGCTGCCCGGCCAAACGAAGCAATCGGGGGAGAAGGGCCTTGGTCAGGGAGGTGACCAATAATGCGATGGTCAATCTGACAAAGCTTAAAATTTCCTCTGTGGAGATGGAAGAACTTCCAGAAGGACAACCATCTCTGCAGCACTCCACCAATCAGGCCTTTATGGTAGAGTGGCCAGACAGAAGCCACTCCTCAATAAAAGGCACATGACAGCCCACTTGGAGTTTGCCAAAAGGACTCACAGACCATGCAAAACAAGATTCTCTGGTCTGATGAAACCAAGATTGAACTGTTTGACCTGAATGCCAAGAGTCACGCCTGGAGGAAACCTGGCACCATCCCTACAGGGGAGTATGGTGGTGACAGCATCATGCTGTGGGGATGTTTTTCAGCAGCAGGGACTGGGAGACTAATCAAAATCGAGGTAAAGATGAACAGATCAAAGTACAGAGAGATCCTGAAATTCTAAGACCTGTTTTTGCTTTGTCATTATGGGGTGTTGTGTGTTGATTTTTGAGAGGGAAAAAACAATGTAGAATAAGGCTGTAATGTAACAAAATGTGGAGAAAATTCAACGGGTCTGAATACTTCCGAATGCATTGTAAATGCCTTATGAGCTTCGTTCCACTGTCATTCTCCATCACAACCCAAAATATAAGCTTGATTTCTTCCAATGTTTGTAATCAAAGTAATTGTCAACAAACACTATATAGCCTCATAACATGGTTAAAACTATTAAGTTTATATAACGGATGGTCAGTCCTTGCACCCATAGCTCTTTCTATGAACTTGACAGTGGTTACATTTCTCCAGCCCCATCCCTCAGCTTTTTTACCAAAACAGGGGCGAGAAATTCTTTGTTATTGTTTCAATTGCTGATTGGCGCTTTAAATAAATATCTCATCTAGTGCATAAAACTTTCGATTTAGCAGAAGTATTGCATAGGTTATAAAACTGAGTGATTTCAGAAAAAAATGTAAACTTCCATTCTACATATTAAACTTGTACTTCATATGCTAAGATGTTTCAAAATTGAAGGAAGAAAATCTTGGAAGACAAGTCTAGCTTTGCTTTGTAAACTGAATATTATATGATTTCTGATCTATGAAAGGCCAAAACAAATGTTATTCTAAAACACTACTATACATATAGTTGATCTTTGATTGTGAACATAGAAACAACTGTATGAACATAATACAATAAGACAATATAAGAGCACTAATTCATTGTCATAATGAAATAATTGATATGAAAGAAAATGTGTCTGATTTATATGAAAGCTCAAAACTAAACATTATTTTTTAAATTCACCAAAGCTACATTAAAACAGATCGTTGATTGTTAACATTTCAAAAAACGTACAAAACAAACCTGTGTTTGCGTCAGCCAAATATGGTTTTGCTTTGTGAATTCTATATTAAAATCACTTCCTGAATTGAGTGAATCTGAATTGACCCCAACAAGCAGATGCAGGGGTCCTTCAATTAGAAGAATAAAACCTAATTTAATTCTCAAAGGAAGATGCAATAATATATGAGTTCAGTATGTGAGAATACTTCTTAAGAGAGTGTTCCTGCAATTTAATCTGACCATATTAATGCTCTACTCTCACAGATCCAACAGTTCTGCATGTCACACGATTCAGCTTTCCAATTAGCCAATGGTGCATTCTTTGGGATAGTTAACACGCAATCACCCCCAGTTTGACTGTTCCAAAACCTGTGAAAAGAGAACACCACCATTAATGAAAATAAATTACTGAGTCAAAAAATGATTTAACAATGCTTCTTTGTTGTGTTTACACTGAATAAAATGTCCTTACCCAGCAGTCAGATTCTGATGACTTCCATTAACCCAGAGCCATTTGCCGTCTTCAGCTTTGTCAGTCAAACCGATCCAATACCCATGATAGTCATCATAGTATTCTTTAGTGTGGTTATGAATGAATTCCTTAATGAGAAGTGAGTGAAACCACAACTTAAGTGTTAGGGAAAAGGTACATTTTATAGTAATCCACATTTTCAGGAGGCAGTGTGTAAATGTTGGATCTAATGGATGTAATCAGGTCCAAATGAGAAATAACAAAGAGCACAACAGGAAGTAGCATTTTAATGGGCTTTGTCCTTTTGTCTTTTAGTTATGACTGCTTTACCATGAGTTCATAGCTATTACACATTTTAATCTAGTTCCTATTTCACTTTTCATTCATTTTCATTGTTTGATTGACTTAAAGGTTGAGTGAATCTGTCCCTCTAAACCAGTGGTGGAAAAAGTACCCAATTGTCACGTTATACTTGAGTACAAGTGAAGATACCTTTGATGGGTTTGGATTTCTGAACTTTAAATGTTATTAATCATTAGTTATACTAGATACCTGAGGGGTGCCATAGCCGAGGGGCTACACCAGAGGTTAATGGTTATCTGTAGGGGGAAGGTATATGGTGGGTGCATTTAATCTTGGAATGTACTGTAAGTCTATTTATTCTTGTAAGTCGCTCTGGATAAGAGCGTCTGCTAAATGACTTAAATGTAAATGTAAATGTACTGAGAGTAGGGAAAGTGATCACATGTGCCAGGCATTGATAAGGGGAGAGAGCCATGGATTAGTGATGAAGGGGGTCGAGGTCAGGTCAGGTCACTTTAAGGGAGAAAGAAACGTTTATTGCACGTATCACTTAGTTTCCTGCCTAGCAATAAAGATACAATGTTTAGCGAGAAGGAGGAGACTCCACCCAAAGTGGGGTACAAATACCACTACTATTGTTGACATGTTTTTGTATATTCAGCTGTTCGATCCTTTGGGAAGAATACACTTGGGTTAAGCTTTCATAGTGTCCGTCGAGTTCTTACTCTGGTAATTTCAACCTAACACCTTAATAGAAAATGACTCAAGTAAAAGTCACCCAGTAAAATTCTACTTGACTAAAAGTCTAAAAGTATTTGGTTTAAAATAAACTTAAGTATCAAAAGTAAATGTAATTACTAAAATACACTTAAGTATCAAAAGTTAAAGTAAAAGTGTAAGTCATTTCAAATTCCTTATATTAAGCAAACCAGACGGTACCATTTTCTTGTTTTTTTTAATTTACGGCTAGCCAAAGACACACTCCAACATTCAGACATCATTTGAAAACGAAGCATGTGTGCTTAGTGAGTTCGCCGGATCAGAGGCAATAGGGATGACCAGGGATGTTCTGTTGATAAGTGTGTGAATTGGACCATTTTCCTGTACTACTAAATGTAAATGTCATGAGTACGTTTGGGTGTCAAGGACAATGTATGGAGTAAAAAGTATAATATTTTCTAAAGGAATGTAGTGAAGTAAATGTCAAAGTAAAGTATAGATACCCCAAAAAACGACTTAAGTAGTACTTTAAAGTATTTTTACCTAAGTACTTTACACCACTGCTCTAAACTCTTGTTTGCACCAGTGTCCCACCTGTTCTGCTTGGCTGCCAATGACAGGCAAATCAGCTTTTTCTTGTTTGCAATATTGTTGGCTTTCTGTCCAGGTCTTCCATTGAGTGTCAGGTTGCACAATCAGGTAACAACTAGATTGGAACAACATCCAGCCATCTTGACAAGAGTTACACACTCTCTCTACAACAATAAAACATTTACAGTATTAACGCTACAATATAAACACAATTAGTTTTGTTAATACTGTATATTCATTTTAAGTGTAATATCTAATAAGTAATGTATTTTAATGTACAAGAAAGGGGATTACCTCCTGTGCCAACGTTTTGTGAACAATATTTCTTGACAGGAAAGTCATCAAACTGAAAAATTAACTGAAGATTCCAGTTCAGTCTATCCCTCTCTCTTGACACATTTTCTTTCTCAGCCGCTAAACGTCGGTTTGTAGTGCTGACATTGGTGTAATCACTCTGCAAAATGTGATTGGCTGTACTCAGATTGCTATTGAGATTCATTAGGTCCTGATTGGCCGCCAGTTCCCCCACCAACTTTGTGTTGTGCTCTGAGAGAGCAGTGCTGACTATGGAGAGAGAAGGACATGTTTACTCTATGATGTCATCCTACACCCCTCCAAAATCCATAATACTTTATGATCCACATACTCACAGTAGACACAGAGGCCTATAATGGCTGAAACTAAGAGTGCACAAAGAAGCCCCAAACACACTGCCACTCCTCGAAAGGGTTGAGAGTGGAGAGCAGACTTCTCATCCACTAGGAATAGCAAAGATAAGAGTCATGTTATTATAACCATACTGTTAGAATAAGAATATACATTTAATGGTAAGTGTTATTCCATCAGCTGATGAAATCTAATAATTGAACAATAAAAGGTGGATCATTTGATTATGGCGTAGATTCAATCCGGACCACGGAAGCATGTCAGAACTTTGCGCTTTGAAACAAATGACTAGCCACTTGCAAAATGCTATCATTAAAAATAACCTCTGTGATCTCCATCTTGCTAGCTACTATTTTGTATTTTATTCAAGCGGATAAGGTAGTGACATAGGCAGTGACATCCTCTATGCAAACTGACGTTCTATTACGTACAGACAGACAGTGTTAATCCGGAACATTTGAAAATTGTAGGATGCAACCCAGATCTCTAGAGAGACTAATCATGCTATAACTCAGATCTTCCACAGTCCGGATTGAATCTAGCCCTATCTCTCAAACACACCTGCTGTGGCAGGATTTTGTTGAGTGACTGCACTTCCCTTAGCCTTTACTTCAGCATATGCTGTTTCATCTTCTTTTTTCTCTGTGGGGAATAGAAAGGAATACACATACATATCCATTAATTGCAACCCATTTGTGAACCAATTTTTGCCTTACATGCCACTATGAAAATCTTATGCCATTAGTAACTCTAACATGTAACCCATATAGCTTTTTTATTTGTTGTTGATTGGAAGTATGTAAAAAAATAACTGACAATTACCCCTGTTCCTCAGCCCCAATATCTATATACTTCAGTCCACTTACCAACACACCTAAACCCAATTACCCACACACCCCAGCCCAGTTACCCCCATGCCCTAACCCTAACATACACATGTCAGTACCCTAATATTTATACAATCAACTACCGATACACCTTTATCCTAGCCTTAATTGCCCTATTTGTTCGTCATAGACCCCAGTTTCTTTGCCAAAACTCCTCATCCCTGTTGCCTTACTATCTCAGCCCTGTTACTCACTTTGCCTAGGTCTGTATTAACCCAAGTCACCAACAGTAACCTATATCCAGCCACTCGCTGCACATCTCAACCCTGTTATTTGCATATCTTAGTCCTGTGACCTCTGACCTGTAATCACTTAATAATTTCTAATAATTTCATAGATAAACTCACAGTACAGTGGTATAACACTGGTAGGGGTAAAGTGACTATGAATAGACAATAAACAGCGAGTAGCAGTAGTGTAAAAACAAAGGGGGGGGTCAATGCAAATAGTCCGGGTGGCCATTTTATTAATTGTTCAGCAGTGTTATGGCTTGGGGGTAGAAGCTGATAAGAAGCCTTTTGGACCTAGACTTGGCGCTCCGGTACCGCTTGCTGTGCGGTAGCAGAGAGAACAGTCTATGACTTGGGTGGCTGGAATCTTTGACAATGTTTTGGGCCTTCCTCTGACACCGGCTAGTATATAGGTCCTGGATGGCAGGAAGCTTGGCCCCAGTGATGTACTGGATCATACGCACTACCCTCTGTAGCGCCTTACGGTGGGATGCCGAGCAGTTGCCATACCAGGCAGTGATGCAACTGGTCAGGATGCTCTCGATGGTGCAGCTGTATAACTTTTTGAGGATCTGGGGACCCATGGCAAATCTCTTCAGTCTCCTGAGGGGGAAAAGGCATTGTCATGCCCTCTTCATTACTTTCTTGGTGTGTTTGGACCATGATAGTTTGTTCGTGATGTGAACACCAAGGAACTTGAAGCTCTCGACTCGCTCCACTACAGCCCTCCTTTTCCTGTAGTCCACGATCATCTCCTTTGTCTTTCTCACGTTGAGGGAGAGGTTGTTGTCCTGGCACCACACTTCCAGGACTCTGACCTCCGTCCTCTAGGCTGTCTCATTGTTGTCGGTGATCAGGCCTACCACCGTTGTGTCGTCAGCAAACTTAATGATGGTGTTGGAGTTGTGCTTGGCCACGCAGTCGTGGATGAACAGTGAGTCTACGGAAAGCTTGATCACACAGTTGTCCGGAACAGCTGGTGCTCTCGTGCATGCTTCAGTATTGCTAGCCTCGAAGCGAGCATAAAAGGCATTTATCCCGTCTGGTAGGCTCGTGTCAGCTTGTGGCTGGGTTTCCCTTTGTAGTCCGCAATAGTTTGCAAGCCCTGTCACATCAGACGAACATCAGAGTCTGATGACTCTAGCCTTTAGCTCGATGCAGATTTTGCGTGGCTTCTGGTTGGGATATGTACGTATGGTCCCTGTGGGGATGACGTCATCGATACACTTATTGATGAAGCCGGTGACTGAGGTGGTATACTCCTCAATGCCATTGGATAAATCCCAGAACATATTCCAGTCTGTGGTAGCAAAACAGTCCCTGTAGCATTCGTGTCATCTGACCACTTCCGTATTGAGCGAGTCACTGGTACTTCCTGCTTTAGTTTTTGCTTGTAAGCTGGAATTTGGAGGATGGAATTATGGTCAGATTTGCCAAATGGAGGACGAGGGAGAGCTTTGTACACGTCTCTGTTTGTGGAGTAAAGGTGGTCTTTTTTTCTCTCTGGTTGAACATATGACATGCTGGTAGAAATAAGGTAAAACGGATATAGGTTTGCCTGCATTAAAGTCCATGGCTACTAGGAGCGACAATTTTGGATGAGCATTTTCTTGTTTGCTTACAGCCTTTTACAGCTCGTTGAGTGCGCTCTTAGTGCCAGCGTCGGTTTGTGGTGGTAAATAAACAGCTACGAAAAATGTAGATGAAAACTCTCTTGGTAGATAGTTTATCATGAGGTACTCATAAGCTACTCTCTATTCGACACCACGCACTAGCTGTTATTGACAAATAGACACACACCCTCACCCCCACCCCTCGTCTTCCCGGACATAGCTGTTCTGTCCTGCCAATGCACAGAAAACCCAGCCAACTGTATATTATCTGTGTCGTCGTTCAGCCACGACCCGCTGAAACATGAGATATTACAGTTTTTAATGTCCTGTTGGTAGGATAGTCTTGAACTGAGCTCATCCAGTTTATTCTCCAGTGATTGAACGTTGGCCAATAGAACGGATGGTAGAGGCCGGTTACCCACTCGCAAACGAATTGTCACAAGGCACCCTGATCCGCACCCCCTGTATTTCCTTATTTCCTTCATGCGAATGACAGGGATTTGGGCCTTGTCCAGGAGCAGCATTATATCCTTCGCGTCAGACTCATTAAAGAAAAAATCTTCATCCAGTTCGAGGTGAGTAATCTCTGTTCTGATATCCAGAAGCTCTTTCAGTCATAAGAGACGGTAGCATCAACATTAGGTACAAAATAAGTTACAAACAATGCGAAAAAACACACAAAATAGCACAATTGGTTAGGTACCCGGAAAACATCAGCCATCCCCTCTGGCGTCATTCTTCCATTCCATTCCAGATCTACATGCATCTCAGCCCAAATACCAACACGAAGAAATATCATTGTGCAAGAGACAGTAAACAAACCTGTTGACATTAAATATTTGTTCAGTTATTACACTAATTGAGTTTATACAGAAAGTTTCAGACCCCTTGACTTTAACCACGTTTTGTTACTTTACAGCCTTAATCTAAAATGGAGTCAATCGTTTTTTCCCTCCTCAATCTACACACAAACCTATTTTTTCCGGCTATTGTGACCCATGGGATTAAATGGGTTAAGAATGTAATTTTTACTTGATTTAACTGAAGATATTTGATTAACACATAATGGCAGAGTAGATTTGCCATCAAAGACAAAAAAACATGAACATGATTCAGCATAAATAGCTGCCATATCTGGCTCACTTTCTTTAAGCACCCTCCAATTTGAATTTTCACAAATAATTGTGGTTGTTAGTCTTCAGTCTATAACATTTTTTGTTAACTAAAAGACAGTGACATTAATGAAGAGATGAGAAAGAAAGGCCAAGACCCACCTTTCGGCAAAGAAACGATGGGATTCTTGAAAACCACGGTAGAATAATGCAGCTCTTCTGCCATCCTTTAGACTTGTTGTCAACAGTGTGTACAGATAAACCTTACCCAGTGTTGAACTATATGTTATGGTGGTCCCTGTTTCTTATATCCCTATTAGGACCTGTATTAGTACTTCTGCTTTGACTCTGGTTTGCGTTACTCATGTCAGACAACAATTTCACTGTTTCCATCTGACTAAGAAGAGGAAGTCGTGTTGACGTGCCATGGTGGTACTGTCATGACGGTACTGAATGGCACTGCACTACTCAATGTGAAAATCTATATGGAAAACCATTGGCCTACAACTTTGAATGGAAAACAGAAATAGTTTTGTACAGAAATAGAAATCGGAGTGTCTCTCATTCTCTGCTCACTTGTTTTAGTGTGAGGATACCTCTGAAGACTTGCCATACCCTCTTGTCAGTGGTTGATTGAGAAGTTTTTTGAGAAGTTGGCCAATCCACATTGTGGTTGACTGGTTTACAAGTTAAATTTAATACCCTGATTTGCTGAGACTTCAGAAAATGTTGTAATGCGTTTCTCATTTGTCTGTAATAGATCTTCACTTCAACCATAGGATCGAGGTTGAAGTCTTGTTACCATGTAGACGTGGGGCAATGTCGAAATACTGTCACCAGATGGTAGTAGTGAGGCCAAAATTGATCTGAAAAGTAGCTACATCACTTTTTTAATCAAGATGGTAGTCTATCCTTTATTAAGTCAATCAATGATCTAATTAGATTGATTTAGCCTATAATTTCTAAACCTACATCACGTGTGACAATCGGAGTTGTCTTAGTACAAATATAAAGGTTTCCTCTAGGCTTCCTGTCAAGTGTATTCATCATAGAGTATTGTATTCATGCTATTGCATTTAGCCTTACATATTACATTCAGTAGTCTCACAATTACGCACAATATGTGTGTATCAGGAAAAAAAACTGGTGTAAAGAAATACATGATTTCATAAAAATAACTGAATATGTACTTGTAGAGAGATAACAGAAATCATTCAATCAAAATGTGAATTTCAACCTGTGAATAAGAAGCAGAAGACATTCCAGCAGTGCTAGAGTTAACCCCTAAATGACATCACTGCTCACTCCCTCCTCCCTCTCCTCTCCATCCCTCCTCCCTTTTCTTCCCCTCTGCCCTCCCCCTGCATTAATTCCAGTATGAAAGGAGAGTATCTCACCAGCGGTCACACTACAGGAGGCAAGCAGCCTCACAGCACATTCTGACCCCCACACACAGGCTTGGAGAGATAGACCCAATCAGCACCTCACACACATTGACAGAAACTGCTCACTCCAGAGTGAGGCCCTCTTTACTCAACCAGCATCACTATCTGTCCTCTCTCTCTGACATGGAGCTTCACAGCCTCCGACACCACCACAGCCACCGGACCGACAACAAGCTCCAGATGCTGAACCTCAACCAGCGCCTGGAGACCTACCTGGGCCGAGTGAGGCTGCTGGAGGAGGAGAACACGCTACTATGCCAGGAGCTCCAGGCACTGAGGGGCTGCGGCCAGGGGGGGCGGATGGGCCTGGAAGACAAGCTGAGCCTGGCCAGGCAGGAGGTGGAGGAAGCCTGGAGGGAGAAGGACCGGGTGGAGCTGGAGCTAGGGAGCCTGGGTGAGGAGCTCCAAGTCCTGGGGCTGCAGAGACAGTGGGAGGCGGACGCCCATGGGGAGGTGAAGAAGAAGCTGGCAGACAGCAGGAAGGAGATGGAGGAGGAGAGGAGGGCTCAGATCTGGTTAAGAGAGAAGGTGAGCCAGCTAGAGAAACAAATCCAGTTCCAGATACAAACCCACCAGGAAGATGTTGCCGGCTTCCAGGGTACACTAATCCAAGTCAGACCTGCACTGCCACCCCCTCCATCCCAAACGGGCACCCAGCTGCTCAGCCTCCAGGACCTGGGTGAGGAGTACTCCCAGATGGCTGTCAGGGCGTGGCATGAGGCGGCCATGGTGTTTCAGGGCCAGGTAGACAGCCTGGACGAGTCTCTAAACCAGGCCAGAACCCGGTTGGCCCAGGTGGGCCAGGAGAAAATTGAGAGCCAGCTGAAACTTAAGGCCCTGGAGAATGAGCTGCAATCAGTCCAGGATAGAAGGCAGTATCTGGAGAGGAGTGTGGCCAAACAGAGAGACAGGGAGAGGCAAGAGATACAAAACCTGCAGGTAAGAACAGTTAAAGTAGCCGACCTTGATCTTTGGTGTGGGCATATTTATGGGTGTGGGTTTATTCATGTCAGTATCTCATAGGTAACTTTGTTATAACAGTGTAATTTGCCAATGCAATCATATAACAGTATCAATTAGACTATTTAGAACTCCTGTTCACCTGAACCTGAACTGAGACAAAAAAGTGAGATTCCTAACCATACTAACCATACTATTAAATTCCATATTGAGTGACGCTTGAATAATCATACATTCTTTAAAATGTCTTGAGTGTGTTGTCTGAATGTGACTGCTGTGTGGGATTTAGGACCTTCAAATGACTTCAGTCCAAAGACAATTGACAATGTGCTTGTTGTGTATTTTGCCAGTTAATTGAGACAGCTAAAGCTGCTTCCAGTTGAGAAAACCAGAGCAAAACAAAACGTTTGAAATGTCAGTCATAGCAGAACGTTTTTCAAATGGACATGGCCCAAAATATAAACGGGGAAAAGATGGTCATTTTATGAAAACACACAGAGGTGTTTTTGTCCAAATGAGTCTGATGATATCTATGACAAAGAAACACACCAACGCAGTATCGCTGAGAAGGCTTATATTGTGCTCCCTTTCATTTGAAATGCTAATGAAATGTTTGGACAGAAACAGCATATTGGACTCTGCATAGGCTGGGGCTCAGGGAATTAGTTCCAGGTCATCATTTGTCTAGAAAGGTCAAAAATCCACACTGGGGCCCAACCATAAGATGCAGGGAACACAACATTAAACATTCTATGTTCTATGCTGGGCATAGGCTCTGGACATGGGACCAGGAACCATAATTCAGTGCCTTCAATACATGTGCTATAGTTCATGTGCTATTGTTGGATGACATCAATGCTATTTCTAATCAACTCTCTTCCCTTTTCCTGTTCCTCAGGCCCATCTGGAGGTGTTGGAGATGGAGAAGGGGGCACTGGGAAATCAGATTGACGCTCTCCTGACAGAAAGTAGGGGTCTGGTGCAGCTGAAGATGTCTCTAGGCATGGAGGTGGCCACATACAGGTACTGTACATGTCACAGTACATATATCAGATGCTACAGTACCTCCCTCATCATACCTTTAGCACTAATCTATAGACATTTTGGGCCAAATGCTAAAGGGTAACTAGTAAATCATGCATTAATGTCAATTGGAGCTTTGCTTGAAAATATTAGTTACATACAAGGATCTCAAGTTGGACTTCAGTCTTAACTTGTTTTCCTTGTCTGTTTTTCTTCACAACCACTGATCTGATAGACCATGGCAGTTGAAAGTATTATGATGGCCATCCATCCAATTATTTTACTCATCAGCTGTAGAGGGAAAGGAGACGAGGGGAGGAAGCCATGAAAGACCATTGGCCCACAGCCAAAGGGGATCAGAGGTAGTGTCATTTTTTATGTAAGAGAGGCGTGGGAAGGTTCAAATAAAAGCGTCACCTCAAGCCTGTCGATCAGAATATGAAAATTGAGGCAAATGTCCCACTCATTCCATCTTCACTAATATCTTCCCCTTCTTTTCCAAGAGTTATTTTCCAAACATGTTCTTTTTCTTTTATTTACCTTTCTACCGATTTGTGAGAAAGCCGTCATTATTAGCCCCATGTCCATGCTGATTTAGACGTCTAGTTTATCACATTCAAAGATGGCTTTTCAACTGGAAGTTCAGACTGAGCCCCATCACCCCTCCCCCTGTGAGAATGTGGAACAATATGTAGATGCCCAAGGCCTGTTGTCCAATAGGGCTCAGCCGTCTGGCCTAAAGGTCATCCCCTTGAAAAGGCCCGTCTCGGCTGTCTTGAGCAGGGTAACTTTATATGGGCCTCTATAGTGGCGCTTTTCTCTTCCCCCTCCATAGTGACCCCAAGGTATCAGCAGGGAATGACCAACGTATGAGCCATGGGAGTCTAGAGGAACAGGAATAAGAGGCAGGGGGAGAAGCAGAGAGCAAGTCTCAAAGAGATTTACTAAATGCATCAAATTCATATTTTTTGCACCTACACGGTGCATCCCAACACGCAATACAACACATTGAGCAACACTTGGAATGTCATTCTGGGATCATATTGGGATATTCATGTGCACCAGTTTATAAGTATTTAAGAGTATTGTTTCATTAGAGATGCTGGTTTGAATGTGTGTTGGAATGGGCATGGTCCACATCTGTGAATACAAATGGTATTAGTTCTGCTTGTGCTAATCAGAATGTCAGGGCGTGCATGCCTGTATTTTAGGCTGTGAGTATGTGAGAGGGGGAATTGATGGTAGTGGTGTGCACTGCAGATGACAATGTCATCCCCACATTTCCATAACAACAGATCTCATGTTGGCAACAAAAGCCCTCCCACTTCACTCCTCTGACCCCACCCTACGACACTTATTTTAGAAAAACCCCTAGTACGGCCAAACTAAAATGATCTTGGTTATTCGTCACATTAGTATTCAAGCTGCTTCTAACCAAAACACAAGATTTTCTAGATAGTGATGCAAAACATATTACATCACTTTCCCTTCATGAATCCTTCTCTCATTTGTCTATGTCTGTTATTTTCCTTCAGAGCTTTACTGGACAATGAAAGTCTGACGGGGGATTTCTCTTCAACAAATCAGCTAAGGAGTACCTACACATCTGGTAAATGATCACTTCATGCAGAACCAGCTATATCAGTGACTGTGTTGTAATACAACTTGATATTGATAGGCGTCAAAGCCATCACCTCCATGACATGTATTCCTGTTACTGTATACTTCTACTCAAAACCAAGAGGCATCTATCTTATCCTTAAGGTAGGCGAGTCCTGACTCTGTATTGTACTGTATATAATCACATTAGACCAAAAAGACTGGGGGATGGTGTGGGTTGGTTAGGGGGCTGAGCTAGACGCGTCATGCTCTGTAACACAAGCTACCTAAGAGGGTCCCCAAAGGTCGTTGAGCCATATGGCTTTGCTTTCCGGTAATTCAGACTCGAGGGGAAGGAAGTCATGATCAATATCTTTCCATTACTGTCTAACCTCAGGAGAACATGTCTCCTAATATTGCCTTTGGGATGGGATTTCGAGATCTGTCAACCCTAGGATAAAACTGAAGACATTTTGGAATAGGCAGAGATTTGCAATCAAAAAGCAATCAAAGCATTGATGAATGTTTCCTGGTATTGTCAAGATTATTGTCAGTGTCATTTCAACTTTATCGATGTCTATCTATGATAGTCCCTGGCCTGTGGCCTACCCATTACCATTATGCCTGGTCTACCTATTCAATAATCTTCCTATGTCATTCACAGATGGAGTGCCCAGCTCTCGAGGGGTTAAGCAAAGCTTCCAGACACAGCTGGCTACCAGTCACATGATCAGTCCCATCTCTACCTTCCATAGAGCAAGCCCACGATCCAATGTAACAATGATGTCCGCATCACCAATCTGGACTCAAAACCGGGTAACCCTGAACGAAACACCTGAGAGTTGTCGAAAGACAGAGGAAGAGCATGTTAACTTTGACTTAGGGTCCAACCGGCAGGTAAGTTGGTCAACGCCTTACCCCAAAGTACCACAGGATGGAATTTCAGTCGACCACTTCAGACCCCAAGATGTCCATGAAGAAGTCAACTATGCTGAGCCTCTCTCACCTCCCACTGAAGAGGCAGGAGCTGATGTTGTATCTTGGCTTGGTTCTGACCATAAGGAACAATCCATGTGGGATTTAGAAAAGGAGGAAGAGGATCAGAACATAGTCAGAACCTGGGTTGCTGAAGAGAAACCCGTTCTGGAATCTGCCATGAGTCACCAGGTTGAGACCAGCTTCAGTATGCCAACTGTGTTCAGCACTGATGCTCAAGAGCTCTACAGCCCTTCAGTGAGCTATGAGAGAGCAGGTTCGGTGACAGGGGCACATTCTGCTTTCTCAGCGAATGATGATAATGATGTACCTTTTGAAATGTCTTCTGAAAAAGAGGAACCTCTACTAGATCTGCCTTATGGTCCCATGAATGCATTGGGGGAAAGAGATCTTGAAACAGCAAGGAAAGACACTGAATGGGTGGGAAAAGAAGGCTTGGAGTCTGAAACTAAATCAGTGCTAGAACATGCATTTGAGACCTTCACAAGCAGTCAAGCTTTTGAGTATGGGGCGGGGAAAAGTTACAACAAGCCAAAAGAGTTCAACCAAGAGGACAATATGTCTTATGCATCTATTCAAGCCTCCCACGGTTCAGAAGAGGCATTTCACCATGTTAAAAGAGTGGAGGAAGATGTTATTAATCTCACAAAAGAGGATGATGAAAATGATATGTCTAACAAAGATGAGGAGCAATTGGAAGATGAATTGCGCCCCTATGGGTATGGTAAGGATGATTGTGAAAGATTGGCAGGGTTCAATAAGGAAAATTGTGTGACAGAAAGAATCGATAAGTTCAACCGAGAGGCGATTATCTCATATGAATCTGCTCAAGCTTCTCACTGGTCAGAAGAGGTATTTCACCATGTTGAAAGAGTGGAGGAAGGTGACATAAATTTCACAAAAGGGGATGATGAAAATGATATGTGTAATAAACGTGAGGAACAATATGCATTGCACCCCAATGGGGATGTAAATGATGAATGGGATAGAGTGGGAGGATACAATGAAGAGAGTGGAATTGGAGAAAGAATGGATGATTGGAAAGAAGGAAAGGATAATATGAAAGAGGAAGAGATGTGGAATAACAGAGAAACCCAACCCAATGGGTCTGATCAAGAGTATATACCTTCAAATGTAGAGAAACTGAATCAATTCGAGCAAGAGCATATACCTTTAGGCAGAGAGAAACTGAATATATCCGACAATGACAAAGAGGATCATGATGAGGCAAACGACTGTCAAAATACTTCTATTTCATGGAGGGCTGAGCTAGAAGGTGACAGCTACGCTCAGGACAACACACTGGCCGACACACACCCCCTGATTCGTTACAAGAGTGACGAGACGGATGCCAACACTCAGGCTTCACACATGGGAGAAAGTGACTCCAGTGATGGTGAAGAGGACAGGGAGGTTTGCCAGACAGGAACAGGCACCTGGGGCGAAGGCAAGTCCAAACAGTTTGACACCATGGAGGATCTGTATGAAGAGTCAGAAGGGGATGTCATAGATCAGGAAAGTAACATGGGCTCCACTCACCAAGAGGACATGGATGCTAGCCAAACAAAGGAGCATGCTACACAGGAGAATGATGAGGAGAATGCAGTAGATCAGTTGATTCAGAAGACAGAAGAGGAACAATCCTATGAGGAACTTACAGAACCTGGAGAGTACTCCATGGTGTGCTCTGATGAGGACTATAATGAAGAAATAATTGATAGATTGGTGGAGCAAGAGTTAGAGAATTTATCTATATCCAGTTACAGTGAACACTTTAATGGGCAGATGATTGAGAGCGAGTCAGTACTGAGTCTTCAAATTGAGTCTCACACTGAACTTTCCCAGACACAAGACATATTATACAGTGAGGAGGTAGACCAGATACACTCAGTGAGACTGAATCAATCTGAGCAAGAGCATACGACCTCAGGCGGCGAGAAACTGAATCAATCCGAGCAAGAGTACATAACTTCAGGCAGAGAGAAACCGAATCTATATGCGCAAAAACATATACCCTCAGACGGAGAGAAACTTAATCTCACCGAGCAAGATAATATACCTTTAGGCGGAGAGAAACTAAATCAATCTGAACAAGAGTATATACCCTCAGACGGAGAGAAACTGAATCAATCCGAGCCAGAGTGTATAACTTCAGGAGGAGAGAATTTGAATAAATCTGAGCAAGAGCATATACCTTCAAACGGAGAGAAACTGAATCAATCCCAGCAAGAGCATATACCTTTAGGCGGAGAGAAAATGAATCAATCCGTGACAGAGTATATACCCCAAGGCAAAGAGAACATGAATCAATCTGAGCAAGAACATATACCCTCAGACAGAGAGAAAATTCATCAATCCGAGCCCAAGTATATACCTTCAAACGGAGAAAAACTGAATCAATCACAGCAAGAGCGTATAACTTTAGGCAGTGAGAAACTCAATCAATCCGAGCAAGAGAATATACCTTCAGACAGAGAGAAACTGAATCAATCCGAGCAAGAGAATATACCTTCAGACAGAGAGAAACTGAATCAATCTGAAGATCAGTACATTCCTTCAGGCGAAGAGAAACTGAATCAGTCTGAGCAAGAGCATATACCTTCAGGCGAAGAGAAACTGAATCAATCCGAGCAAGAGACTATACCTTTAGGTGGAGAGAAACTGAATCAATCTGAAGATCAGTACATTCCTTCAGGTGGAGAGAAACTGAATCAGTCTGAGCAAGAGAATATACCTTCAGGTGGGGAGAAACTGAATCAATCCGAGCAAGAGACTATACCTTTAGGCGGAGAGAAACTGAATCAATCTGAAGATCAGTACATTCCTTCAGGTGGAGAGAAACTGAATCAGTCTGAGCAAGAGAATATACCTTCAGGCGAAGAGAAACTGAATCAATATGAGCAAGAGTATATAGCTTCAGGTGGAGAGAAAATGTATCAATCCATGCAAGACCATATACCCTCAGACGACGAGAAAATGAATCAATCTGAGCCAGAGTATATACCCTCAGGTGGAGAGGATCTGAATCAATCTAAGTCAGAGTATATACCCTCAGGTAGGGAGAAACTGAATCAATCTGAGCCAGAGTATATACCCTCAGGTGGAGAGGATCTGAATCAATCTAAGTCAGAGTATATACCCTCAGGTAGGGAGAAACTGAATCAATCTGAGCCAGAGTATATACCCTCAGGTGGAGAGAAACTGAATCAATCTGAGCCAGAGTGGATTTCCTCAGAGGTTATGTATTCAATGCACTCTAGGATTCGAATGACACCTGAACACACATCTCTTAGAGAAAGTTCAGTAGAAATATCCAAAGCAGGATATTTGGCTCAAGGTAAGGTCTTCAATGGGGAACTGGAAACTGAAGCTGTACCAGACAAAATAGAAGGAGAGGATGACCAGAACCTTTCTATGCTGACTCATGCAGACTTCACTGAAAGCCATTCTATCTACAGCAGTTTAAACAGCAGGCCTGAGAGTCAAACCAATATGAACAACTCGGATATAGAAGAGTCCAACAGCACAGATGATGAGTCTCCAAATGCAAGCCAGTATTTGCAACCTGCCAACGAAGCAAATCTAACTGCAGATCAGGAAGACTTGTTAGATGTGGCGGTCTCTCACTATGAGGATTGCAATGCTCTTATAGAACATTCTGCAGAGGAGGTCACTAGCTATCAGGCAAGTCATGAATGTCTTCAGACAGACAAATGGGAAGTCTTAGAAAGTCCAAACAAACACCTGGAATCTGGAGATCCTTTTGCAGGTCACAAGAGAGACTCAGAGAGATCATCCAAAACTGACAGCAAAGGCCGGGACCGCCACAGCTTCCTCAGCTCTGGTGTACACAGCAACTTCTGGGGTTCCAATCTGGAGTCAGGAGCCCCCTATCAACCGGATGAGCCATATGACCATGTGACCGAGCTACCCAATCAGAACCTGGCCTTGGCTGATAACCTATCCTGGGTGGATTTGGAATCCACAATCCACAATCCACAATCCAATTGGAACACAAAGATGGACAGTGACACACCTAAAGCTTCCACCCTTGAAGAAGAGGACGAACAGATGCCCTCACAGGTGAAGCAGCTGGTGTGTAGAGATGTGGTAGAGGGTGTGAATGTTACTTCTGAAGGTTCTGAAGATGAGGGAGACTCCAGGTCATCTGGGGAAGAATAGGAACAATTTCAGCATAGTTTCTATAAGGAGTAAAGTAGAAGTAACAAGTGTTATTGAGAGTGTAATACTATTTACACTTTACAGGCTTTGAATATGAGCATTGATTCACATTGATCCTTACAGTGAAAAGTAAATGAAAGGATCATTTCATCCAAACATGAATGTACTATGTCACAGAATGTCATGACAATTCAGTGCTCTCTGGAATCCTTGGGATGTTCCTACCCTAAACCCTAACCTTAACCCCTACCCTTACCTTAACCCTAACTATAACCATGACCCTTACCTACACCATTTAAAATGTCAACTTCAATGGGGTAGGGACGTCCCAAGGATGCGAGATAGCATGGACCGTCAAATATTTATGCTGTTTTCAAAAACCAAAGTTGTGCCTTGGTGCACACCCTGCTGACACTAACCACCAGTGTACCTACTCCATTTCAAGATATTGAGGGCCATTTTTGTAAGTTTTACAAATTTATGTTTGAATAGCCATTTTTCTATTGTTTTTATTTTATTAATTTTTTATTAGCCCATCCACAACCCCCCCCCCCCCCACACACTTTGGAGAACAAAAGTAACTTAGTTAAAAACCAAATAAAGGACATTTGAAAGTCAAAGCATTCTTGATTTGATTGCACTGATTGAAGGAAATCAATTAGAGCAAAAGTGAGAACCAAGGTATTTCAGTGCACAAGACCTGGGAGCTTGTTTTTCTAGTGGCAACTTTTATCTTAACATCGTAAGCAAGTTTATTTGATAAGGACTCCAGTTGATATATACAGTACCTTCAGAAAGTATTCATAGCCCTTGACTTACTCCAATGAAAAGTGTTATTTATGATTATAATTTGATATTTCAACTCAAACACTCACTACAAGCAGCAGTGCATGGTTTGAAATCCTAGAAGAACAGCTTGCCTTCATTTTAAAGGGATAAATATAACTAACAGACAATGAAACAACATGGTGCCATATTAGCTATGCTTTGTTGACGATTACGGCAAAAAACACTTGTGTTGTTTTTTGGCTAGTGTTCTCTGTAGAAATGCACAAAAAAACCTACATGGAAAAATAAAACTAATTGACAAATATGTTTATAATTGTATATTTGCTTAAGAACTTTTTATGACTTATTTCATGATGCAGTTTTGATATACTCTACATTGAAATATTTACAGTTTATAAATAAAGCTTTTGTAAAATTAAGGGAGAAAAACATAGAAATATAAACAAATAAACACACTCTGGTCCATAAAAAATAAAAAATAAAAAATGTATTTAACAAGGCAAGTCAGTTAAGAAACGGTCAGCTATTTTACAATGACGGTCTATTATCCAGTAGTCTCTTCTGATAGAGGAAAGACCAGCGCACAACGGGTTCCGAGAATAAATATCCAGTGTCTGTTGAAATCTGGACAAAGCTCTTTAAAGACAGAGGAAAGCATACCCTTAGACTAGGCCAAGAAAACAGCTGGCTTCTCCCTCAGCATCTATCTGTTTCCTCTGTGTATTACATTAAAGTGAGTGAGACCCAGGGGCGGTGTGGGAGGTGAGATTTGGCACCATCCCAGCTTTGCTGACCTCAAAGCAGGCTAGCTAACAAAGCCGCACTGGGCCCTCCATAACAAACAACCATCCCATGGGAAGACCGAGGGATAAAATAGGCAACAAGGAACAATGGATGACCTCACCTCCTCCTCTTCCTGCCTCCTTTCCCCCTTTTTTGTCATTCATTAGTCAGTTTTCAGAACAATGGTGTCTATTTTAGCTGCCGGTTGCCTGCTCACTGCCCAAATCTGTGCAATGACTGATTGAATAAAGGGGGAAACCACAGCCATTCACAGAGAGAAGGGCTGGGTGCTGGAATGGCATTACGGCAGCTGTCTGGCATGCTCTTATTCTCTAACGTCTATGGCTCCTACTCAGCCTTGTAACTAGCTATGACAATACAACTTTATATATTCAGTTCGGGGAATAAGAATAAACTAACTAGGTTATATAGGCACAAGATGATATACAGTATATGAAATAACAATACTTATATAAATAGATGTTGTGGATGGACAAGCTATGTCTATCCCAGGAACACATGCCCAGTGCTGTTAATAGACAAATAGTTTCCTGACAAACAGCCAGGATGACCACATCTGATGCAAGAGGCTGAAAGTGCTTGGTCACTATGTCCGGCTCCGACCAGAGGCTCCATTTCAGCTGGGCCATTCTGGCTAACCTGGGGGAAGGGGCTCAGCTGGAGGGCTGGGGTGTGTGTGTGTGTGACTATGACACAGGAGGGATGTAAAACTATACCAGCTCTCTATAGGGAGTGTGTTTGCTCTCCTTCGACAACAATCTGTCATCCATTATCCCCTTTCTATTGATTTACTCCATGTGATGGAAGACCTGTAAAATCAGACAGAGGAACGGGTGGCTCCTTGACTGGCCTTCATTTTCTCTTTTGTTCTAAATTTACGACTGGCCCACCCTCTGTAAACAATGGGCTATAAGGAAGAGAAATATGTTATACGTGCCATGTTGTAAACAAATCTAAAAATATATTCAAGTCAGTGCAACCTGATGCATATACAGTATGTACTCGTTCTATTAGACTCAAATAATTGTATGAATACATCACTAAGGACAAGTGTCACTTACAGTACCAAGGACAGACAAATGACAAAGCACTTTAGACAGAGCTGCTTCGGACGGTTTCAGCTGCTATCTCACAACCACATCAGCTGCTCCAAAGAATGTGTGAATCATTCTCACATAAAAGGTCCCCTTATGATGAGATAAGGTCATGTCTGCCAATCAGCAACAGGGTAACAGAAATAATGACACGCGCCCAGCCAATGACCTTGATTGTAACAGAGTATAAGTTGTTCTAAAATGTGCAGTCGTCTAATGGTAACGCTGATATGTAGGAAAGAGACAGTCAGGCTCTTGACCCCTAGCTCCAAAAGAAGGGTGTATTTATTATGGTTATGAATATGAGTTTGGCCTCACTGACAAGAATCTGAATAATGACAAATATGTTTTTATACCGAACAGAAATATAAACGCAACATGCAACAATTTCAAAGATTTTACTGAGTCACAGTTCATATAAGGAAATCAGTCAATTTAAATACAAATCTATGGATTTCACATGACTAGGAATACAGATATGCATCTGTTGGATCAGAAAACCAGTCAGTGTCTGGTGTTTCCACCATTTGCCTCATGCAGCGCGACACATCTCCTTCGCATAGAGTTGATCAGGCTGTTGATTGTGGCCTGTGGAATGTTGTCCCACTCCTCTTCAATGGCTGTGCGAAGTTGCTGGATATTGGCGGAAACTGGAACACGCTGTCGTACACGTTGATACAGAGAATCCCAAAGATGCAGTGGTGGAAACAGTACCAAATTGTTATACTTGAGTAAAAGTAAAGATACCTTAATAGAAAATGACTCAAGTAAAAGTGAAAGTCACCCAGTAAAATCCTACTTGAGTATAAGTCTAAAAGTCTTTGGTTTTAAATATACTTAAGTATCAAAAGTAAAAGTATAGATCATTTCACATTTCACAAACCAGACGGCACTGTTGATTTTTTTTTATTTTTACGGCTAGCCAGGAGAGCACACCAACACTCAGACATTTACAAATTACGCATATGTGTTTAGTGAGTCTTCCAGGTAAGAGGCAGTAGGGATGACCAGGGATGTTCTCTTGATAAGTGTGTGAATGGACCATTTCCCTGTCCTGCTAAGCATTCAAAATGTAACAAGTACTTTTTGGGTTTCAGCGAAAATGTATGGAGTAAAAAGTACATAATATTTTTAGGAATGTAGTGAAGTAAAAGTAAAAGCTGTTAAGAATATAAATAGCAAAGTAAAGTACAGATACCCCAAAAAACTACTTAAGTAAAAATACTTTAAAGTACTACTTAAGTACTATACACCAATGCAAACATGCTCAATGGGTGACATGTCTGGTGAGTATGCAGGCCATGGAAGAACTGGGACATTTTCAGCTTCAGCGATATGGGGCTGTGCTTTATCATGCTGAAACATGGGGTGATGGTGGTGGATGAATGACACGACAATGGGCCTCAGGATCTCGTCACGGTATCTCTGTGCATTCAAATTGCCATCGATAAAATGCAATTGTGTTTGTTGTCCGTAGCTTATGCCTGCCCATACCATAACTCCACCACCACCATGTGGCACTCTGTTCACAACTTTGACATCATCAAACCGCTCACCTACACGATGCCAGACAGAGGAAACAGAGGAGCCGGTGGTTGTGAGGCTGGTTGGACGTACTGCCAAATTCTCTAACACGACGCTGGAAGTGGCTTATGGTAGAGAAATGGACATTCAATTATCTGGCAACAGCTCTGGTGGACATTCCTGCAGTCAGCATGCCAATTGCCTGCTCCCTCAAAACTTGAGACATCTGTGGCATTGTGTTGTCTGACAAAACTGCACATTTTAGAGTGGCCTTTCATTGTCCACAGCACAAGGTGCAACTGTGCAATGATAATGCTGTTTAAATCAGCTTCTTGATACCTGTCTGGTAGCTTCTTGATACCTGCCACACCTGTCTGGTAGATGGATTATCTTAGCAAAGGAGAAATGTTCACTAACAGGGATGTAAATACATTTGTGCACAAAATGAGAGAAATAAGCTTTTTGTGCGTATGCAACATTTCTGGGATCTTTTATTTCAGCCCATGAAACATGAAACCAACATTTCACGTTGCGTTTATATTTTTGTTCAATGTACATATTCGGATGCATATTTTGTCCACACTGTGATGCAGGAGCCAGTGTATTATTTTATTTTGCCTCGAGACAGCCGGATGGTACCAGATGCCCACTCTAATCCAATCAAAGATGGCCCCCTGTGAATTCACTCCATCAGTTATATACAAGCAAATGTGGCCATGCATAATAGTAGAGCCACACCCGGCTCATCCCTGGCCACGTGATAGGCATTAGGGTTAGCAGTGTGGTTAAGGTTAGGTTTCAAATCAGATTGTATGACTTTGTGGCTTGTCCCAGCTAGTGACCACTCTGAAGAGCTGCCTCCAGAATAAGATTCATGACAAAAAAACGCTAACCTGCGAGGTATACAGTACTGCCACAGACTGAGTGGTCTCGATTATAAATTATTACTAGTTGGCCATTGTCACTGGAGACAGAAGTGTGTGTCTGTCTGAGACATGAGCTCATGGGCCACACAGGACAGAACAGCTGCCACTATGGTCAACTGTCTGGAGGAGGGGACAATACACCCCCACCACATCGCTCCAATCCTCTCTCTCATTACTTCATCTCTCTCATTCACAACATTGGGACTAAACATGGTCTTATTTATTAAGCATTTGTTTACTGTCCAATGATGATTAAGAAACTGAAATCTTGCACTTCTTTAAATAAATAGAGATTATGTCAGTGGAAAAGTTATCATGCAATGAATAGACGCCTCAATACAACATTTCTCCATGAGAACTCCCCCAAGTCTCTCCTTCCAAGATCATTCGACTTTCTCTTTTCCTCCCATGACAGTTATGATTTACAAAAAGTAATTTTCTATTAAAGTTTTTGTTTTATTAGTATTAATCTTTATCGTTATGTCATTCAAATACCGTGGCGTAGTCTCACATAACATGCAGTTTAAGTAAATTAAGTTGATCACTAGGATTGCGAAAAATGTAATGCTTTAAATGTGATTTGATATAGTAAATTATTTCTAGAAACTTTTCAATTTTTGAAAACTAAAGAAAAACCAAAACATATTTGGCTTAGGTTTATGGGCTGTAAAATAATTCAGTAGATCTGAACACGTGATATTGATGCCCAAAGCATTACCAGCACATGTGGTGACATCATATAGTAAAAATAGATCACTCCACTTCACATATCTCTGGCAATTAATGAGCAACTCTCTCAACAGTCCCATATTTTATGTCACTTACCAAACATAGCTGATACATCACATTTCAGAAAACTCTTTTCAGAAAACAAGTTTGTATTGATAAATGATCAAATGTTTTGATAGTTAACACAAATCCACATTCTAATGTAAATCATAATAATAACAAACCAAAACCTCTTTGTAGGTCAACTTGTCTATTTAATATATAAAATACGATAAAACATACGCAAAAAGGGGAGGGTAAGAAGGGACAAATGGATACTTTGGTACAATAACAAACACCTTTTTTGTAAAAGCAGTATAGAATTTGTAATAACATATCAGTGCATACTTTATTTATGAAAATATACACAAATTGTATATCATTCTCCAAAAACAACAAAAAAAATCAGACTAGCCGAACACAATATATTAACTATAATTTATTAACTTTTTTCTTCAATTTCTATTTTATTTCTGTGTGATGTATATTCTTATTGATATTACATTTCATATTTATTTCCTATAACATGATTCATTCTTTTTTTTGTGTTATGCCCATGCATTGACATCTTTGTGTCTGGTCAGAAATAAATTAAATGTGTCTTGTCCCCACTTTACTATGTGTAGACTAAGTTTTATACATTTGACTAAAAATTGCAGCATTGAACTGGTCATTATATTAAACTTGTTTACCACCTTCCATGATCTCACATGTACTAATATTACTACAGCCGTTTTGTTTTGTCATAAATCGTGCAATATTTGTACACCCTTTGAAGAAAAAACAAAACAAAAAATGAAAACAAAACAAAAATATATTTATATAATATTTATATATAATAAAATAAAATTCAAATAAAACAAGATTCCTAACCTACACAAAACCGCAAAAAATAAAATTGTCTTTTCTATATCATCATTACAATTACCATCGATGGTTACAATAATGATAATATTAACAGTAATAATAGCAATTATCATAGAACAATTATAATAAAAACAGACAATAGAACTGTCACCAGCACAAATTAACACTGGAAAGTGAGATTCTCTAAACATCATTCATTATACATGGGGAATATGGGGGCGCAGGTTAACTATTGTCATGACGATTGTCTTTTCATTTGTGATTACACTGACCCTTAGTGTTGTTCTGAGATAATGTCAGGGCTTTATGCAACACCTCAATTGGCCAACGTCCAGAGTACTAACCAACCATCTCCCCATAGTCTGCTTCCACTAGTCACCATTTAGTCTAGTTATGAAACATTGCTTCATGGCGTGTGGCACTATTCAAGACATAGCTACCATTTTTATGAAAAAAAACGAACATCAGGGTCAATGTTTTGTTCAAAGCTTAGGACACAACAGTCTTACAGTCCAAGGGTGTGCGAACATGCCGGCAGTCGTGATAGCTCTCTCTCTGCCATCCGTCTCTAGACGATCGTCTAGACTCCTGAAGAGTCAGGCTGCACAATCCCTACGGCAACAACTACAACGATATAAAACAATAAAGAGCCAATGGGAGGTCATTTGAACCTGTTCTGGAGTGCAGAGTATATGTGAGTATGGTGTTTGAGTGTGTGAAGCAATGAGCCGTTTTGGCAGAAAATTGATAGTGGTGGAGGTCAAATGAGAGTGAAATGGACTTGTCTTTTAAGTCACTGGTAGGGAGCGAGTGAAATGCTGTAATTAATTAATGTGGCCAGGGAGGAACTCTCGTCTAATATAAAGCACAAGGGATACTTGTCTGGCTAATGTGTGTGAATGTGTTTGTATGTGTGTGTTGGATGAGTTTGATGTGCCTGAGGACATGCAGACATGACTGTCCCATTCTGGAGGACACCTGGCTTTTAAAGAGAGGAGGCATTTTGGGGGCTTGGAAGGGGTTAAAGTGCGCTCCGTCAGAGTACTAACCACTGCTCACTCAAACAGTCCAATCCACTGCTACTTCCCATTCTGTCCCTCTAGCACCCTCACTTGGCTTTGCAATGTAGTACACTTATGTACACACAAATAGAAAGACAGATCCACTGAGAATCAACACATTGGCTTTTAGGGATATCCTGCTGAACATATGTGAACATATATTTCTATATACAATCCCTGTCGTCTATTGTTTTCTCTGCATCGTATGCAGTTCATCACTTACTCTCAAAATCTACTATCGCTGCTGTTATATATATATATATGTATATATGGTCTATATGTTTACCCACAAAAAACA
Organism: Salvelinus alpinus; assembly: GCF_045679555.1. Lineage (NCBI taxonomy): Eukaryota > Metazoa > Chordata > Actinopteri > Salmoniformes > Salmonidae > Salvelinus > Salvelinus alpinus. The sequence continues at coordinate 12,815,685 of NC_092120.1, read as the reverse complement.
ATATCCCTGCTATACAAAAGCCATACAGAAGGAAACAGAACAAATTGCTTATATACACAGTTCTTTGCTTTTTCTCCCAGTTTACATCTCTTATTCAGAGCCTTCTGAAACACTGGCATTGTTTAACAAAAATACTTTTCGTGTGTGAGTGAGGATGAATTTGAGCGTGGGGAAAATCAAAAAGTCAAGACGGTAGTAACAAAAAAACTTTACACAAAAAGAGCATTTGAAATAAATATCAAAAACAGGAACACACACGTAGCGTAGCATCTGAAGTTGATATGTAGGTATCTGTAGCATGTGTCATAGAGCTAGTGCAGCCCATCCCTGATAAAACAGTATTTGACCTAGATAAGGTATCGATGTTTCAGATTAAACAGCTATTTGCATGGTTCTGATTAAATACCTGGCTAAAACTAAACAAAACAAGGATCGTCCACTTTAGAACAGTGAATCCTGTCTTATCAAATGGATAGCTAGTAAGTTTGACTTGGTGAATTTTGGGTTCTCAAATCTAAATTAGAAATGTTTATAGAAATGTAAAGATGGCTGATGGACAAGTCAGACAGAGAGAGGACGTAATATTCCAAGAAAACAGTTTAAATCTCATTCACCAATCTCATACTCTTTACAAAAACACCAAAAGCTGGATATAACAGTGCCACTGGGCAGATACAAAGAAGTGGATTCATTTTGGTTCTCGTACTGTTTCTCAACAGAGCACTGCAGCTGGACTAGAGACCTACTGTGGATAAAAGACAGGAGGATACCAGATGTGTATTATGTGATGTAGAGGGTAAACAGAAAACCCAGCAAAGCCAATAGTCAGTCAATAGTCAGTCAGTTTTCTAGCCGCTCTCTCTCCCTTCAAAACGAAAAGGAGACAGAGCCAGCTTGAACAAAAGAGAACTCATTCATTCCAATCCTAATCTTGTCCAACACACTATGTTGACATGTAATCCCTGGTTCGGTTACTCTGCCCCTATAGAGGGTGCTTGTGTGAGAATGTGTGTGTGTGTGTGTGTGTGTGTGTGTGTGTGTGTGTGTGTGTGTGTGTGTGTAGTACAATATAGGGTAAAACAGTATGCAGCTTGTGTTGTCAACGCATACATTTGTGAGAGAAAGTGTGTAAGAGCATGCGCAAATGGGCGTGTCCGGTGCATGTGTGTGTGTTTGTGTGTGGTGGAGGCATGTGTGGAGGTCAGCATTTACTGTACATACGGTAAATAGGTGTGGGGTGGGGGGGTGAGAGAGAGAGGGGGGCATCTCTCCCCTCAGTCCCTTGTTCTACACATCTATGTGACCCAAGTGTCCAGTCTCATTCTCTTCACATTGGCCCCCTCCTGCTCCTGCTGCTCCTGCGTGGACGAGGGCCTCAGGATCCCCATGGCCGAGGAGGCCCCTCCCTGGTGGTGGAAGTCCTGGGCCCGCCCCTGGGCCCCATCGTCCCGGTCCCCCTCGTAGGAGCTGCCGTTGCTGCTCAGGCTGCCAACGGGCGAGCGGCCCAGCAGGGTGGACGGCTCCAGGCGCAGGGCCCCTGGGTACTGGCCTGACATAGGGGCCCCTGTGATGGTCACTAGGCCCCCTCCTCCGCCACCCCCGGCTGTGGAGCACGGGGTGCTGCGGTCGCGGTTGGGCGACACGGGCTCCGACTTGATGCTGATGTTGGGGTTGGTGTTAATTGTCAGCATGGTGCCCTGAGGTAAGTGGCCAACTGGCCTGGAGGGACCGAGAAAAGAAAGAGAAATGGTGAGACATGTGCTGACATCTGCTGGTCAGCCAGGGTAACTGCAACACTCCTTACGAACACACATATCAACATCACCATGAACATCACTTTTAACACAGGAGCCCAGACAGGGACCTGCTCAACAGCACACAGTGCAGTAAGCGCTGATGGAACATAGAGTCAACACCTCCACACACTAGGTGGAGGGGGGGGGAATCCTAGAAAACAAATGTGTCAGCAAATTGAGTAGCGGAAAAACAAACAGAACCTTGCAGAGAGAAAGAATATAATTGTTTATGGGAGTGGTAGATAAGTGTCCCTTCTATGAACTGCGTAGGTCTTCCTTTCTATGTGCAGTGCTCTGTGTTCCACCCTACTGTTCATACACACCCTGGCCTGACAGCTCATGTTTGGCTAATTGCTAACGACAGGTAATGTTTCACTGCTAATGTTTTAGGGAACAAAGTGTCATGACGTAGCTTTTACAAGAGACTATAGGTTGATGGACTGAGGTTAGACACATGAACAGATACGCAAACAGACTGGATGAAAAGGCCACACGGAAGCGCACGGTCCACAAGCCATGCAGACTGACTCTGGATTCCGAAAGACCATGCCTTGTGCCATGTGTCCACAGTCACTTTTATCTTTTGCATTTAGTAACTCATGCAATTGTACCCAGACACCCCCAACTACACACCCCTCCAACAACTCCCATCTGCAAATTCTCTCTCCCACACCACCCCCCTCGATTGGAAAAGCAAAACAATCACTTCAATCAGGTCACCCTTAAAAAGGACCAACGCAGCCGTTTTTTTTATCTCAATATCAAATCATTTCTGGCTAACAATTAAGTACCTTCCTGTGATTGTTTTCAATTAAAATAGTCAAAAAGAAACAAAAATAGCTTCTTAGCAAAGAGAAATTTCTCATGAGTGTGGAGGGGGAAACTGAAAACTAGCTGTTATTGGCAGAGAGGTTTGGAACTCTTTTATTGGTCTATTCACTCATTTGACGACACCAGGCAGGCCAAAACTCCATCCCACAAAAACAGGCTGCCATTTTTCCCCAAAAGTATTTTCACAGCTCTTACACTAAAAGGGCATATCATAATTTTCACAGTATTATTCCAAGCTCAGTGTGGAAATATTCAGTGAGCTCCAAAAGTATTGGGACAGTGACTCATTTTGTGTTGTTTTGGCTCTGTACTCCAGCACTTAGGATTTGAAATGATACCATGAGGCTAAACTGTCAAGCTTTAATTTGAGGGTATTTTCATCCATTTCGGGTGAACTGTTTAGAAATTACAGCACTTCTTGTCCCCCCATTTTAGGGGACCAAAAGTACTGGGACAAATAAGAATAGAATATATTTCTAAACACTCCGACATTCATGTGAAGGCTAACATGATTACGGATAGTCCTGAATGAATCGTGAATAATGATGAGTGAGAAAGTTACTAATATCATATCCTCAAGACATGCTAACCTCTCACCATTACAATAACAGAGGAGGTTAGCATTCTTGGGGGGTATGATATTTGTGTGTCTTTAACTTTCTCAGTGATCATTATTCACGATTCATTCAGGATTAACCATAATCATGGTAGCATCCCCATTAATGTAGAAGTGTTTAGAAACATATTCTATTCTTATTTACAATAAAAGTGACTCAAATGATTGGTCACAAAATAATGTGAAACACAACCGAAACAATGATGTAATCATTGCATGCTAGGAATATGGGACCAAATACTTTGACTTCTTTAATACACATAAGTGAATTTGTACCAATACCTTTGGTCCCCTTAAAATGTGGGGACTATGTACAAAAAGTGCTGTAATTTCTAAACAGTTTACCAGATATGCCCTCAAATTAAGACTGACAGTCTGCATTTTGTCACTGTATCATTTCAAATCCAAAGTGGTGGAGTAAAGAGCCAAAACAACAAACAAAAAAATCACTGTCCCAATACTTTTTTTGCTCACTGTACATAAAACACAGGGAAATCAAGTTTTTGACTGCACTGGGCCTTTAAGATAGTGTACTTATAGGGCACAATGACCCATTCATATTATTTTATATTATCACAATTGTACAATAAAAGATGCAAGAACGTGATTCTTTACCCTACAACACACACACATACTCTCGCTCATGTGCACACTCACTCCCTAAACCCTTGAATGTGTTACTCTGCCTCTATGTGCCACTTTATCAAGTGTAAGCCCGGCATTATGGACTTGTACAGGTAGATGGATTATAGTGCCACAAGGGTCTTGTTGCTATGGAGAACAAAACGGGCAGAGTCAGCAGGCCGGTGACAGTGATGGCTCGCTCTTCAGGCTAGCTCAGGGCGCTAACACAGCTAGCGTAGTCAGAAGCACACGGTTACAATACAGTATAGTATAGCGCCGTTTCCCAAAACCTAGTCCAGAAGGACCATTGTGTGCACAGTTTTCACATTAAACCAATCTCTCAATAAATTTGCTTAAAATGAGTTGATAGTGAGTTTCATGGATGACTATTACCAGCAGCTCCATATGGAGCCTCTGTCGAATAATTATTGGATCTGGTTTTAAATGAAAACCAGCATGCATGGGGGTCCTCAAAGACCAGGTTTGGGAAACAGTGCCATGCTGTGTGGCTAGTTATACACTGAAGATAGAAGAGGCTGATGGGAGGAGCTATGGGAAGATGTGCTCATTGTAATGTCTGGAATGGAATTAATGGAACAGTATCAAATACAAACATTTGGAAACCACATGTTAGACGCAGTTCCATTTATTCCATTCCAGCCATTACAATGAGCCCATCCTCCTATAGCTCCTCCCACCAGCCTCCTCTGACTGAGGAGATATACAGTACCAGCAGAGACCCTCTTCCCTGCCAAATAGCAAGTTTGATTGAGAGGCCATGCTGTAAAAGGAGGGTAAAAAAGAAAGTTTGAGAAACTAACACAGGGAGGGTAATTCAGAAACCTGCTCTCCATTGATGTACATAACAGACAGCCCAACAACTTGGCTAAATCATTTTACATTCAAAATTAGTCAAACATTGGGTATTCATTTACTAAATAAAATGTAATTATAGACCTATCATTTTGAATGTATTGACCAAGACATCAATCGAGTCCCTAAATAAATGTGATTTTATCGATTCTATTATTTTTCCCTTTCCTGTAATGTAGTGGATGTGTTGACACAATGATTCCCTATCCGGTTGTCTGTGCAAACAAACTATTCCTTGAGGATAAAGGAGCTTTCTCTGAACTAAATAGGATATTATGTGCACAGCACACAAATCAGCAGTGTGTACATAAACAACTATTCGTTACTGTGTACATTGTAAAACATGCGTAAGGTAGAGACATAAAGGTAAGCCTTTCCCTGAACAAAACAGCTGGAGACAGGGAGAGGGAGAGAGAGACAGAGAGAGAGACAGACAGACAGAGAGAGAGACAGACAGAGACACAGAGAGAGAGAGAGAGAGAGGGAGGGAGAGAGAGAGAGAGAGAGAGGGAGGGAGGGAGAGACAGAGGGAGAGCGACTCAGAGAGAGATAGAGAGAGACACACACACAGAGATAGACACAGAGAGAGAGAGAGTGAGACAGAGAGAGGGAGAGAGAGGGAGATATTGAAAGGAAGAGAGACAGAGAGTGAGTTAATAGTGAGACAGATAGCAAGGTAATGGCAATAACTGCCACCTGTAAACTTACTGAGGTAGCGAGTTGTGTGTGTGCACCATTTCTCCAATGCAAAAGGACATGTCCTTAATGCAAGGACAGAATGACTGACTGACAGACAGACAGACAGACATGTTCCCTAAACAGGAACCATTTCTCCAAAACCCCTTAAAACTTCTCAACTCAGACCCTTTCTCTCCTGAATGCATCAGCTGGGTTCTTCAAACATAGAGACCAACACATCCTGCAAGATTGAAGGCAGCAATTGACGTGTGGAAAACTATTCAATAAACAAGTAAACAAGTCAACGTGGGAAGGCTAGCGGGACACCCTTGACACAGCATTAACATTTAGATTGGTGTGCTAGTCAACAGGTGCACGCTAGTTGCAGTGAGTCTTTACTGGAGGCTCTGGAATGACTGGCCACTCAGTGCAAGAGAAGGAAGGGGAGAAAAAACCCAGCAGAAATAATTTCCTCCTCGCTTCCCACGGCGAGTAACCAGGGCTGACAGGGAACACGAGGCTCGCAGTGCAAAACCGTCAATCACCTTTGATTGGAAGTGTCTGCTCACTGCGGCTACCGTGCAAGGGAATAAATAACAAAAACAGTGGGACTGTACGTATAGCCTATGTAATCAAACGCTTGTGTGAAAGAACAAATCGTGGGAGGAACGTGCTCTTCAGGGCAAAATGAGAACGGTTTGTTCAAGTGCCTTACTTTGAAGCAGCAGTTTCACTGATCTATATGAAGTATGGATGGGTGAAATCTTGACTATTGATCTTACTGTCAGGCCATCCAGGTGATATAGAGATAAATAGACCTGTGCTTCAAGACAAAAAAGGAGGACTACATTACTCATTCTTGGTGTGTGTTTGTGTGTGTGTGTGAGTCAATGCTGTCCTGTGAGACTGACACACACAGCGCGGGGCGGCTGCCATATTCCTGCATATTTCTCTCTTTGGTTCCAACACTCAAAGCCTCAGAAACAAGATTTAAAAGGGTTTGGCCGGCCGGGATGTCCTTGTCCTATCGCACTCTAGCGACTCCTGTGATGGGCTGACGCATGCACGCTGACACGGTCACCAGGTGTATGGTGTTTCCTGCGACACATTGGTGCGGCTGGCTTCCGGTTTAAGCGAGCAGTGTGTCAAGAAGCAGTGCGCCTTGGCGGGTCGTGTTTCGGAGGACGCATGGTTCTCAACCTTCGCCTCTCCCGAGTCCGTACGGGAGTTGCAGCGACGGGACAAGACTGTAACTACCAATTGGATACCACGAAATTGGGGAGAAAAAGGGCTAACATTTTTAAATGTACAGTGTAGGTTACATGGAATCTAAACTGTTATACCTTCATTATGTTCTTAAGAATTGAACCCAACCTGAGAGCCGCACAAACTTAATTTGATACGACAGACAGGAAAAGCATGACGATAACCACACATGTAGCGCTAGATGCTAATTCGTTCACCTCAGGTTAGCAGCGAAATTGGAGATGCAGTTAGCCATCTCCCCGTTCTGTTTCTCTGCGCCCCACATGCTGTGGACAAGAGGGGGAGAACAAACAGGCGGTTACATACAGCTACCCCGCGGCTAACCTAGCCGCCACGGTCATAGAAACCTGCATTTAGCTCTAACAAGTAACGAGACAAAGCTGATGGCTAATGAGGATCACTAGCTAGCATTAGCCTTCAGCAGGTGGTCAATGCACACCTAAACCTAGATATCTTGGATCCACGTGGGGAGATGTTAAGGGAGAGGGAGTTATTTAGGTCAGCCTCTCAGACATACTCAAACTCAAAGTGGAGGTACATGCATACCAGAGGAGGCTGGTGGGAGGAGCTATAGGAGTACGGGCTCATTGTAATGTATAGAATGGAATCAATGGAATGGAGTTTCCATATGTTTGATATGTTGGATATCGTTCCATATATTCCATTCTAGCCATTACAATGAGTCTGTCCTCCTATAGCTCCTCCCACCAGCCTCCTCTGATGCATACTATACCATAGCTAGTGGATACCAGTGACGGTCGGAGGTGTTCACAATTTGGGTCTTTATTGTAGCTAGAAACCACGCTAATCTGCTCTCGAGGAAAAATCCTTCATTTCATGTCAAATGCCATTGATGCACGGCTTTGGTGAGTCAGAATTGCTGATGAAATTGTGTGCATACAGTAAGTGCATGTGTGTTTATGGGCTATAGAACAGGTAGGTACAGAGGGATGGCATAGGAGAGGAGTTACTACTAGATTGGTCACATAGTTTTGGGAAAGGGTTTGGGTTAATTCTCTGAATCTCACTGCCCTAAACGCAGATATCGGTTTAGGGCAGTGGGGACCCAATTATTTCAGCTAGAATTTCTGGGGACCTCATTTGTAACCCAAGAATTTCCCCCATCCCACCTTAAATCTAGCGACACAATGTTAAAATCTAATGACACAACCTTCAATGAATTGCATTTTCATCTCATCAAAATGAGAAGAAACCAATAAATATATTTACTCAATAATAGTTTTTTTGTATATTGTTCCACACAATAATATGTACTTTTAATTGTATTATTATTATTTACATTATTTTGGGGGGGGGGCAAACCCACTACAGTTCCCCCATGAGCCCACAAGGGGTCGCGACCCCAACTTTGAATACCACTGGTTTAGGGTGCAGCTAGCCACACTTATGTAACTAGCTACACTCATACAATAGAGTGACCGGTGAAGTGTACTTACACCAAGTTACTGAGTGACGCCAAGCTAATCTGTTGTTGTTGTTGTTGTTGCTGCTGTTGTTGTTGTTGCTGCTGTTGCTGCTGCTGAGACACTGCTGGTTGCTGTTGCCAGGTGGACATGTTGCTAGGCAGCAGCCCTGATGGCGTGAATGTCTGGAGCGCAGTGAGATCTGCACTTGTCAGCTGGTACTCTGAGATAGAGGGAAGGGGGGGGAGGGGGAGAGAGAGATAGAGAGAAAGGGAGAGAAATACTCACACATTGATCAAAGTGAATATGCATAGGATTCACTTATAGTGGTAAATTGTGCTCCTTTCTGCCTCTGCCAATTAGGGCAATTATAGAGCAGACTGACAAAAAAAGAATAACTGAATAAACTAATCAAAAGTATTCACCCTTGTGTTTCTATCATCCACGGGTCCTAATACACTTGCTTTAATAAGACACACTACAGACATACAGTGTGTGCCCAATTGCCCGTGAGCAGAGAGTACCCTTGTCCTCTTTTACTCACCAGTGTTGTAGGTCGTCTGCATGGCGGAGAAGGGGGCTAGGAGACTGGGCGTCGCCACGGAAACCACTGGCGTGGACAGGTTCCCTTGAGAACCACCTAACCGCTGAGCATTCTGGGAAGACAGAGGACACAGGAAAGACTCTTGAACATCAGGAAGTAAAGACTTATTTTAAACCAAAAATGTTGTGCCCACGCAGTACCATGACATTCACTAACAGTATCAAATACAAACAAAGGTGGGAACATCCTGGCCTGTACGGTTCTTGACTTCTTTATGACACGGAAACACCAACATTCACGGCCACGTGAAAGAAGAGTTGGTAGAGGTGTTAGGAAGAGTTCCACTCAATGGAGAGTCATGCGGATTGAATGAGAGGCATGCATCGGGCAGAACAACCAGAGTGAGCAATAAAGTGATTGTGTTTATGTGTGAGTCGGGGCTCAGACGCTCCAGGGGTGGAGGTCATTGTGCCATTGGTGTCACCTTGTAACAGTTTGTCCTAGTCAATGGATACACACACTCCAGAGAATACTGTAGACTACACACAATGACCTCCTCCTGCCCAACCCGACATGGATTACACACACATGGAGTTGACCCATGCACGTGCTAAGATACATACAATGCATTCACAGAGAGAGCTTTTGCTCCATTTTGGATTTACCACACATAGTATGTATACATGGCTACACACTATTCTATAACATACAGTACCAGTCAAAAGTTTGGACACACCTACTCCAGGGTTTCTTTATTTTTTTCTATTTTCTACATTGTAGAATAATAGTGAAGACATCAAAACTATGAAATAACACACATATCAAAATATATTTTATATTTGAGATTCTTCAAAGTAGCCACCCTTTGCCTTGATGACAGCGTTGCAAAATCTTGGCATTTTATCAACCAACTTCATTCTCTCAACCAGCTTCATGAGGTAGTCTGGAATGCATTTCAATTAACAAGTGTGCCTTGTTAAAAGTTAATTTGTGGAATTTCTTTCCTTCTTAATGCGTTTGAGCCAATCAGTTGTGTTGCGACAAGGTAGGGGTGGTATACAGAAGATAGCCCTAATTGGTAAAAAACCAAGTCCATATTATGGCAAGAACAGATCAAATAAGCAAAGAGAAAAGACAGTCCATCATTACTTTAAGACATGAAGGTCAGTTAATCTGGAAAATGCAGTCGCATAAACCATCAAGCGCTATGATGAAACTGGCTGCCACAGGAATGGAAGACCCAGAGTTCTCTGCTGCAGAGGATACGTTCAGTACAGTTAACTGCACCTCAGATTGTAGCCCAAATAAATGCTTCATAGTTCAAGTAACAGACATCTCAACATCAACTGTTCAGAGGAGACTGTGTGAATCAGGCCTTCATGGTCGAATTGCTGCAAAGAAATCACTACTAAAGGACACCAATAAGAAGAAGATACTTATTTGGGCCAATAAACACGAGCAATGGACATTAGACTGGTGGAAATCTGTCCTTTGGTCTGATGAGTCCAAATTTGAGATTTTTGGTTCCAACCGCCGTGTCTTTGTGATACACAAGAGTAAGTGAACGGATGATCTCCGCATGTGTGGTTCCCACCGTTAAGCATGGAGGTGGAGGTGTGCTGGTGTGGGGGTGCTTTGCTGGTGACACGGTGACACGATTTATTTAGAATTCAAGGCACACTTAACCATCATGGCTACCACAGCATTCTGCAGCCGGACGCCATCCCATCTGGTTTGCGCTTAGTGGGACCATAATTTGTTTTTACAACAGGACAATGACCCAACACACCTCTAGGCTGTGTGAGGGCTATTTGACACTTTTTGGTTACCACATGATTCCATGTGTGTTATTTCATAGTTTTGATGTCTTCACTATTATTCTACAATATAGAAAATAGTAAAAATAAAGAAAAACCCTGGAATGAGTAGGTGTGTCCAAACTTTTGACTGGTACTGTACATTGTACTGTGCTCCTATTCAATACTACACTGTAAGTACTGTATACTAATGATTTACTAATATACCAGTATGACAGTATATCAGTATGACACTCATGCCTGTGAGACCACAGTGTTGACACAGCAACCACAGTCAAGTCTAGGAGGAGTTTCTATTCACCTCACTCACCAACTCCAGCTCCTCATCGGTCTGCAGGGGGCAGTAGGACAGAGAACACGGGTTACAGCTCTGTACTAACCTGCTGATCTAGGATCAGCCCCCAATCCTAACCTTAACCATTGGGCTCATTAAGGGGAAATGCAAAACTGAACTCAGATCAGCATCCAGGGGGCTATTTCCTCACGCACTCACGAAAATATCAAATTCAGAACAGTAATTATGACGAGATGCACGGATGCATTTTGACGTCAATTCTTCTTTAGCACAGTCTAAAGCCACACTCAGTTTGAGTGCCAAAATCAACCTTTGAATTTAATCTTACTATAATTGCTGTCCTATTAATTGTTCAATTACTAATATATAAACTAATAATGACTCAGCATCTGTTTTGTAGAAAAATGTGAACTTCCGAGTGACACCACTCTGAGAAACAAAACGCTGTTATTACTATAGACATCCCAACCTCCTAAAATGTGTTGAGTTGAGTCACAATACACAATAATAAATAAATACCTCTCATATTTCAACCGTTTACAAATCAAACAGCGTACGCTTCGTTTTGGTATTAATGTTTATCTCAGAAGGAACAGAGATTTGACCTAGATAGTTTGTGTGTATGCATTGATATGTAGGCTGTGTGCCTTTTCATTTTTTTAAAATGTAGTTCTGTCCTTGAGCTGTTCTTGTCTATTGATGTATTATGTCATTCTGTATTATGTTTCATGTTTTGTGTGGACCCCAGGAAGAGTAGCTGCTGCTTTTGCAACAGCTAATGGGGATCCTAATAAAATACCAAATACCAAAAATTCAGAAAGATTCAGCACCCCATTGTTTTGTGACTGGCGGGACACCAATGAAGCATTTATCAATGTGAGGAAACAACAGACTCAGTTTGGGCCAGTAGGGCTCCCGTAGTGGATCTCTCTGCGGCTCACCAGCTGCATCAGGCTCTTGCCGCTCTGGGAGGTGATGACCCGGAGATCAGGCTTGCGGCTGTTCACCATCTGAGGGCTGGGCGGAGGTGGAGACTTGGCCGGGACTACTTTCCCCAGGCTGTTGCCGTTGGAGACGGAGAGGAGGCCGGGGGAGGCCCTGGCACTGATGTAGCCGTTCGCTGGTTGAGAGAGAGACGGAGAGGAGATATTAATATGGTGTTAAGGAATGTATGGAGTGTTTATGTGGTGTGTGTATACTTCTCACTTACTGTAGGACAAATGTAACACTGTGAATAATAGCATGAATCTGTAAACATTACTCGTTTGACCCTTTCACGCATTACACTGTAACACTACAAAACGTCATAGCTTTTCTCTACAGGAGCAATGTCACACCTATGTCAACCCTACGGCATCCCTACAGCATGTCAACATTCAGACAGTCCCCTTTAGTTCATGTCATGTGACACACCCCTAAGAGAAACAACCTTTTGTTATTACTCAAGACATTCCAACCTCCTAATGTGTTGTTGTCTCATAAGACACAATAAAAAACTAAGAAATACCTCTAATATTTGTATCGTTTACAAATCAAACAGCGTACGCTTCGTTTTGGTTTCACTTATTATGAAGGTCTATCCATCGAACGGCTCAATGGTGAGCAGTGTTAATCTGGGACAGCATCAAGCTACTCAGACAACAGCATTCCTTCTTGCCATGGGACAGACCGTCAGACTGATTTCCCCTTACTTGGTTAAAAGGAGAAGTTGACTCAAAGAAAGACAGGCTCACTGTGTGGATGGGGGAGCGGGGGACTTTCCCAGCACTGTCAGGAACACAACCAGGCAAACACAGACAGTAGACACACAGACAGAGAGAGAGAGCGAGCGAGACAGAGAGAGAGATACAAGAGACATACGCACATACTGTGGGCAGACACACAGTCAGACGCACAACTACGCACGCACGCTCACACACTCCCTAGAGCTGGGCAGGGTTCTGCGACAGCAGATAAAAGTTGCTCCATGACGTGTCCCAGATGCTACCAGCATGTGACACCGTTTCATCTCAGTCACACATACTTCAGTTCAGACACACACACACACACACACACACACACACACACACACACACACACACACACACACACACACACACACACACACACACACACACACACACACACACACACACACACACACACACACACACACACACACACACACACACACACACACACACACACACACACACACACACACGGGTGGCAAGGAGAGAAAGATGTTTGTTCCAGACTCATTTGTGGCAGCAGTATCAATAACACACTACCTCCATCAAACATACAAATGCGTAACAGTTATCATAAGTTTGCTCACGCCATTCACAACTGAATAGAGAACTCTGGGCAGCCAGTGAAGGTAACTTTGTACTGAGGTGTTTAGGGATTGGAATATGGGAATTTAGGTGAGTGTGAGCCACAGCCGAGGGAAAAGTGGAACAGGGCGATGGTGGCTTTTTGTGTTGTACCCGACCTAGCAGACACAGACACTCGCTCAGTCCTTCCTCTAAGAAACCGGACACTCACTCATCTACCCCAGCAATAGAGGGAGAAGAAGGAGGAGAAAGAACGTGTGTTAGTCAGATGTTGGCCCCAGGCCCTGGGCTCTTTGAACAACAGGGCTCTAGAGTGTAAGAATTCACATTCATTATGTGTCTATGTGAATGTTCATCCATGCATGTATTTGTGTAAGTATACAGTTGAAGTCGGAAGTTTACATACACCTTAGCCAAATACAATTCAACTCAGTTTTTCACAATTCCTGACATTTAATCCAAGTAAAAATTCCCTGTCTTAGGTCAGTTAAGATCACAACTTTATTTTAAGAATGTGAAATGTCAGAATAATAGTAGAGAAAATTATTTATTTCAGCTTTTATTTCTTTCATCACATTCCCAGTGGGTCAGAAGTTTACATACGCTCAATTAGTATTTGGTAGCATTGCCTTTAAATTGTTTAACTTGGGTCAAACATTTCGGGTAGCCTTCCACAAGCTTCCCACAATAAGTTGGGTGAATTTTGGCCCATTCCTCCTGACAGAGCTGGTGTAACTGAGTCAGATTTGTAGGCCTCTATGCTTACACACGCTTTTTCAGTTCTGCCCACAAATCTTCTATGGGATTGAGGTCAGGGCTTTGTGATGGCCACTCCAATACCTTGACTTTGTTGTCCTTAAGCCATTTTGCCACAACTTTGGAAATATGCTTGGGGTCATTGTCCATTTGGAAGACCCATTTGCGACCAAGCTTTAACTTCCTGACTGATGTCTTGAGATGTTGCTTCAATATATCCACATCATTTTCCTCCCTCATGATGCCATCTATTTTGTGAAGTGCACCAGTCCCTCCTGCAGCAAATCACCCCCACAACATGATGCTGTTCTTCGGCTTGCAAGCCTCCACCTTTTTCCTCCAAACATAACGATGGTCATTATGGCCAAACAGTTATATTTTTGTTTCATCAGACCAGAGGACATTTCTCCAAAAAGTACGATCTTTGTCCCCATGTGCAGTTGCAAACCATAGTCTGGCTTTTTAATGGCGGTTTTGGAGCAGTGGCTTCTTCCTTGCTGAGCGGCCTTTCAGGTTATGTCGATATAGGACTCATTTTACTGTGGATATAGATACTTTTGTACCGGTTTCCTCCAGCATCTTCACAAGGTCCTTTGCTGTTGTTCTGGGATTGATTTGCACTTTTCGCACCAAAGTACGTTCATCTCTAGAAGACCGAACGCGTCTCCTTCCTGAGCGGTATGACGGCTGCGTGGTCCCATGGTGTTTATACTTTCGTACTATTGTTTGTACAGATGAACGTGGTACCTTCAGGCGTTTGGAAACTGCTCCCAAGGATGAACCAGACTTGTGGAGGTCTACAATTTTTTTTCTGAGGTCTTGGCTGATTTCTTTTGATTTTCCCATGATGTCAACCAAAGAGGCAGTGAGTGTGAAGGTAGGCCTTGAAATACATCCACAGGTACACCTCCAATTGACTCAAATGATGTCAATTAGCCTATCAGAAGCTTCTAAAGCCATGACATAATTTTCTGGAATTTTCCCAGCTGTTTAAAGGCACAGTCAACTTAGTGTATGTAAACTTCTGACCTACTGGAATTGTGATACAGTGAATTATAAGTGAAATAATCTCTCTGTAAACAATTGTTGGAAAAATGACTTGTGTCATGCACAAAGTAGATGTCCTAACCAACTTGCCAAAACTATAGTTTGTTAACAAGAAATTTGTGGAGTGGTTGAAAAAACAGTTTTAATGACTCCAACCTAAGTGTATGTAAACTTCTGACTCCAACTGTACTTTCATGTATGTTTCTAAGTGTTTATGTGTTGTATGTATGCATCACCATATCTGTTTTAGTGTATACCTGTGTGAGTGTATGTGCTGTGTGAGTGTGAGTGTGTGGGTGTGTGTTCTCTCTCCCAGGTTCTACTCCTATTACACCCAGTGCCGGGTGTGGGAATCTCAGGAATGCCGGGTGACGTCAATGGTGACATTCCCTGAGCCCAGAGCCTGGTTCTGTGTTCAACAGCTGAGAACGACAGAGCGAGGGGGAGGAGGACGGGATGTGGAGAGAGGAGGGGGAAGAGAGAGAGAGAGAGAGACAGCGGGCTAGCAGGGTGAGTCATTTGAGCTGCGTCTTGGGACCACTGCACTGTTTACTGCACTGGAGGGTTACTGAGACAACCCCAGTTTAGCGAGAGAAAGGCATTGTAACTACTGTGGTCCCTGTTCCATGACTTTGTGACTTGGGTCTGATTCTGAAACTTCAGATATGAGTGTGTAACTCATTGTCGTACGAGTCCTTCATTGATATCAATGTGAAAGCCGAACCTATGCTCACAAAATGTAAATTAAGATTTGTCACAAATAGAAAGTCATAAATAGAAAAACATATTCTTCTCAATACAATAATACAGTCATTCAGTTTTGGGGAAGATATTGTAGCACAATATCTGATAATATTGTCATCTACCACTGACTGTATGCCGAGAGGAATTAGATTAGAAGTGAGGCTCTGGCCGGTGTCAAAGTCACCTCTGAGGAGATGGTTCTGCCAAGACAAGGTACAGTTTGAACCAGGAGGGATTGGAGTGTGTGTGTGTGTGTGTGTGTGTGTGTGTGTGTGTGTGTGTGTGTGTGTGTGTAAGGGGGGGGGACATGGGGGAACAGCTGCGATAGAGGGAGAGAAGTACTGACAGAGGGAGGGAGAAAGCAGTGTCAGGGGAGACAGAAGGGGGGTGAGGAGACGGTGGAGATGCTAGGCCAGAGTGTTCATGTCATTCATGTCTCTACCCCTCTTTCTCCCCTCAGTCTTTCATTCTCTCTCGTTCTCTTTCCCATCAACCCCCTGGGCTTTTTACAAGTGGCTTTCCTGTGACCCTCAGCTGTCGCTGGCCAACAGGTGTGTGTGTGTATGTGTGTGTTTGAGTACATAAGTGTCAGTGTTTGTGGCGGTTGCCATCGACCAGCTATCCTGACGTCTTTTTCTCTTCCATCAAACAGTGGAGTCTGTCCCAAAGTGTAATCCATACACCTTTTATGCTTTACTATAACCCACAACTCCCATCACGTCAAGGAAAGCCATGAAGGGTCAAAACGAACAAGCTAATAATCTATTGTCACAGCTACAACAGAGAGACGCAGTTCACTGTGTATACGGTATCATCTTATTTGCTAAGTAAAAACGACTCAAACACAACTAGGTATTTTAGCAGAAGTAGACGTCACTTACGAACTGGGCTCGGGCATCCTCCGTTGGAGTTGTTCAGTTCACCTCCTAATAGAGCACCTGTGGAGGGAAGAACAGAAGACGACGGCCATGTTGAAAAGGACAAGTTGCACATACGAGTGGATGTGAATGGTAACAATTGCTAAGAAAACATGAAGAACATGAACAATGCTGAATCCATAACATTGATGTTGTTCATCGACTACAGCTCAGACTTCAACACCATAGCGCCCGTCAAGCTCGTCACCAAGTTCAGGAACCTGGGACTGAACACCTCCCTAGATCCTGGACTTCCTGATGGATAAACTTCAGGTGGTAAGAGTAGGCAACAATACCTAAGCCACGCTGATCCTTAACAGGGGGCCCCCCAAGGGTGTGTGCTTAGCCCCATCTTGTACTCCCTGTTCACCCACGACTGTGTGGCCACGCACAACTAACTCCATCATCAAGTTTGCTGATGACACGACGATGGTAGGCCTGATCACTAACGGCGATGAGACAGCCTACAGGGAGGAGGTCAGAGACCTGGCAGTGTGGTGCCAAGACAACAACCTCTCCCTCAACGTCAGCAAGACCAAGGAGCTGATTGTGGACTACAGGAAACTGGAGCGGGTGCACACCCCAATCCATATCGACGGGGCCGCAGTGGAGAGGGTCAAGGGCTTCAAGTTCCTCAGTGTTCACATTACTGAGGACTTAACGTGGTCCTCTGACACCAGCACAGATGTGGGTGAAACGATTTGGCAGAGCCCCTCAGATCCTTAGGAACATTTACAGCTGCACCATCGAGAGCATCCTGTCTGGTATGGCAACTGCACCACCCTCGACAGGAAGGCCCTACAGAGGGCGGTGCAGACAGCCAAGTGCATCATTAGGGTTGAGCTCCCAGCCATCCAGGACGTACATGCTAGGCAGTGTCTGAGAAAGGCCTGAAAGATTACCAAAGCTTATATCCCTTGGCCATAAGACTGTTCAATGGCTAACAACTACTGCTCCCCCTCACACCTCCCCTGCTGCTAAAATGATTATTGATTAGATCTATTACTACCACTACGCTGCTGCTCATTGATTATTGATTGTCATTACCATTTATCCAGTTTACATGTATATATTACCATTAGTATATTACCATAAGTATTTATATATTCCTGCTACCAGTCACTTTTCAGCCCTGTTTACATGTACACTGAGTATACCAAACATTATGAACACCTTCCTAATATTGAGTTGCACCACCCTGTTGCCCTCAGAACAGCTTCAACTCATCGGGGCATGGACTCTACAAGGTGTCGAAAGCGTTCCACAGGGATGCTGGCCCATGTTGACTCCAACGCTTACCACAGTTGTGTCAAGTTGGCTGGATGTCCTTTGGGTGGTGGACCGTTCTTGATACACACGGGAAACCGTTGAGCGTGGAAAACCCAGCAGCGTTGCAGTTCTTGACACAAACCAGTGCGCCTGCCACCTACCGGACCCCGTTCATAGGCATTTAAATATTTTGTCTTGCCCTTTCACCCTCTGAATTGCACACATACACACTCCGTGTCTCAAGGCTTAAAAATCCTTCTTTAACCTGTCTCCTCCCCTTCATCTACACTGATTGAAGTGGATTTAACAAGTGACATCAATAAGGGATCACAGCCTTCACCTGGTCAGTCTGTCATAAAAAGGGCAGGTGTTCTTAATGTTTTGTATAATCCGCCAATCACGCCTTCATTTACACTCTTGAGCGTGCGCACACACACACACAACTTATGCTGCTGCCATACTGTTTACTATTATTATTATCATCATCTATCCTGCTACCAGACACTCCTAATCTCTGCCTACATGTACAGTACATCTCAAATACTCCAGTATCCCTGCACATGTTGTATTGGCACTGCCCCCGTATATTGCTTCCTCTCTTATTTCTCCTGTTTTTTATTTTGTATTATTAGTTATACTATTTTGATAATGCATTTTTTCAAAATTACTGCACTGTTGTGTATGGGTTGCAAGTTAAGCATGTCACTGTACTTGTGCATGTGACAAATAAAACGTGAACTTGTGATGAAGTCAACCATTAACCACCGTCCACTCTGTTCCTTACCTGCGCTGGCCGGTCGCTGTGGTAACCCTGGAGACCCAGTGTTCCTCTGGAGAGATGGTTGCTGTGGTGACAGCAGGCGGGGATCTGTGAGGGTGGAGGTGACGAAGGAGGTGGTGACCAGGCCGCCAGAGTTACTGAACTGGAGAGCGTTCTGATTGGACACTGGCACCGTGACGGGCATGGAGAAGGTGGGCTGTGGGACGGCTGACTGGAGGAGAGACAGGAAGAGGAGGGGCTTAGAAATGTAACGGCACGATGGGCACATGTATAATGTTAAAGACACTAACACACACTCTCAGAAGCATGTGCACGCACAAGCACACACACATACAAGTGTGGAAACAAGAAGCTGAAAAAGTGTTTGCTTTCAGATCACATGCAAGGTTATGTGTACATCATAAAAGCTACATGGGATTGTTATTGCATTGGTTATTGGTGACATGTCATATTATACATCTCATGACCTCACATAGTTTCTCTTCAATTTTCCCTGCAATTAAAGATACTATGGGGGGGGAAAGTCTTTGTTTGTCTGTTTTTTTTATTACATTTTTGCACAGAGCTTGGAAATTTGAGTATCTGATATGTAGCCTCTACCTGAGAAGTTGACTGCTAATTTTCAAACTTTTACCTTGAAGTAAACGTTTATCCTTAAAAATGTATATAACTAGTCACTAAAACGTTCTCTAAAGTATCAAGGACTGCTTTCTCAAAGTATAAGAAGTGTAGTTAGCAAATAGCTTTGAACAGGTCCTGAGTCAGCTAAATAATACTAGCCGTGTGACCCAGCCCAACACCAGGTCCTAGTCAGAGACAGGACCCAGGCGAGGGTTGTCCACTCTTCTGCCTGTAACCCATTTCACCCTGTTTTCCTCATCATGGCAGAAAGCAGGCAGGGCCTCTATATATAGAATATGGGCCAAGCGTGGCCTGGTACTGTATGTGCTGAGTGGGACCCAGTTTAAAGAGAGAGAAAGAAGATGCTCTACTCTGTCCATCATATCGACCTTCCTTCCCGTTAGCCTACAGCGTATTCCACAAGTTTACATCTGGGATCTATGTGTGATGCTATACAGGGGAAGAAAGGAGAGCAGAGGAGACTAAGTTCTTTTGATATTGTGTGTTTTGTATTGTATCTGTCATAATCTGATAAGAGTCCTGTCATTCTTGTGACAAACTATTTGTCAATGTGGCGAGACTGAGTGTAACCTTTTCCTTTCTTTATAGCATTTTAGTAGACTGAGTATTAGTCTGTGTCTGCATTATCCTGTTCTAGTTACGAACAACAACAGTGCTAGGTAACGTAAAGACAGAAAGGCATCCGGGCTGTCACTAGTGCTGTAGCTCTTCTGACCCATAAGACCTGCGAGGGTGTCATGTCACGTACACAACTTCACTCAATATGCTGTATATGGCACAAATGTTCAGGGTACTATGGTGACAAAACCAATCTGCCTTGGACTCCACAGTAATAGAGATGTCTCAAATCCCAGAGCACCAGAAACTGAGAGAGAAAGAGGCAGAGAAAGAAAGAAAGCGCAAGTGAGGGTAGGGGAGAGAAGAAAAAAAAGAGAAAAGAGAAATAAAGAGAAAGACAAAGAAAGAGAGAGAGACAGAGAAAGCCCAAATGGGTAAGCCTACTGGGCATGCTGGTGGGCAGGTCTGGCGTCTGGAGAGGTAGTCTACAATATAAGGCAGAAGGTTACAGCACTGCAGCACTGCACACTGGCCAGGCAGAGAGGAGGGAGGGATGGATGGATGGGTGGAGGGATGGAAGTGGGGTTAGTGTGAGGGGGCAGAGGTGTGGAAACGTGGAGCATACAACACTGGGACAGCACTTCCTACATACACTTATCGTACACTCATTAAAATACTGTTTAATACTACACTGATGTACACTAAACTGTGCTGTGCCATTTGGACAGATATCTCTTGGATAACAAGTTATTCAGTGGTATTGCTAAGTTAGGTCAGATAACTGTCAGTGTGCATAATCTTAATACTAGAGTAGAGTGACTCATTCATTGTGTCAAGTGCATGGCATTATAACGGCCCTAAAATTAATCATATTGGATAAATAATAGTCTTTCAGCTTTTCCTCGGGCTAAGTGGGTTCATTGAAGGCAGCTCAAGGCCTTCAACAGCATAACAAAAAACAAACCTATTTTTCTCAGCGGCGCGCTACATTGGTGTATTTCCTAGATGCGAGGGTATCAGAATGAATTAAACTCATGCCCTACTTTCCTTCCCTCCCTCTTGTCCTAGAAGCCTTTGAAAGTTTCCCTTTCAACTTTAGGAAACGTCTCATCCTATTTGTTAGCAGTGATGGATTAAAACCACAAAAACAACTTTCGAACAACGTTCGGTTGACCTTTAAAGGTCCTTGATATTTGACTACAATGTTGATCTCACCAGTGAATACTCTGTATAATGCAATTAGATCGAATCGTTTCACAAAAATAATGCTCAGCTTTTATCTTAGTATTGTTGGAATACAGGAGGGAAAACAAGTGCTTTAAAGATTTCTAAAATAACTTCAAATGACAGAGAAATAAGGAAAAGTTGTCTCTCTTTTTAGTACAAATTTTCTGACAGTCACAGTCAATTTCAAACAAACACAACACATAACATTGCAAACAATATTAAGGAACATCTCTTAAATCTGAAAAGCTAAATCAGCTGTGTCACCAATTGGCAAGTTCCAGTCTTGCCTTATAATCCTGTACATCCCTATAGCCTGCCTAGCCTCCCTATGCTCCCTAGCACTTTCTACTCGACTCCGGGGATTGCAGTACGAGTGGGATTAAGCGTGTATATCCCAGCCCCCTAGCTGTCATGTTGGTAGATTATGATGCTGTTGAGGGAGATTGGTGCTGTATGCTTCCGTTTGCTACAGTAGGCCCTGTGAAAGGTGTGCCGGGCAAGGTGGGGGATGGGAGGCCAAAGCCAGTGCAAGCTTGCTTCCAATCGTCTGGGGTGGGAGCTACACTCTCCAGGGGGTGGCAGATTGAATTCTATTCTTCTTCTTTCTACTCGGAAATGCTTTTAGGAGTTATTTCAGCTCACCACAAACACCAAAGTGTTGGAGATACGGCTTAGGTTAAATTCAGGATAAGTAGTATTCACTGAATTCATTCAATAGAGAGACAAACTTTTTTGCTGAACCGCTGCTTTAATGTAACGGAGTGGTTGGGTGTGTGATAATATTATCAGTTTTGGAGAACAAAACTTTTCCATCACCATTGGGTTTTTTGTCTTAGTGACAATATCCTGCATAATACAGATTACGCAATACATTGTAGTACATGTTGTATAATACATTCTAAAAAACCAGGGCTTAAGTCAGGGATAGGTGTGTATATCTCCAGTTCAGCTCATCCTGTGAGCAGTAAAGTCCTTCACATTGGCCCGACGGGAACTCGATAGACAAAGTCCCATCCCTCGTGACCAATAGGGAGGCCAGATCAGACAGGAAGCCTGGTTGAAATTGAGTGCTCCTCATTAAACTGACGTTAATGGCATTATTGAGCCCTGGTGGAAAATAATGAATCATAAAAAAATTGGCACCGGAGAGAGGAATAAAAGAGGCAATGAACCGTGGCAGCGTGCCAATTACGAGGCAGCCCTGGAGAGTGTCTGACAAACACCCTGGAAAATGAGGAACAGCCTATCCGAACCTAGATGGTCACACTTTATCTGTAAAACTAACGCCCTTGAAAAGCATTCATTTGTACCATTCTTCTCACACTAACAATGGGGTGACAATGAATAATGAGAAGTATTTCTTTGAATGTGTTATGCCCCGTTTACCATGGCTTCCTCATATGCCACTTTTATGTAGTCTTTATGAAATCTGTCAATAGCTTATGAATGATTCTTGAGACCTGTGACCACTCTCCAATCAGACTGTTGAGCTCCGCGCCCCGACATCCTTACCCGGGCACACACGATCAGAGGGGGATTGTGGGTACAGAGGTGGGTGAGAGATGGAGAGGAGTGGGGGGTGGTGGGGTGCTCTGTGAGTATTTGGGTTGCTGTCTGCAACCGGATCTGGGTAAAATCCAGTCCGGTCCGGTAACACAGCAGTTCTGGTACAGCTCACGGTACTCACTGACAGCCTATAGCTCTGCATCATTTTATCAAACTCCTCGTCAATTTTTTTGTATTTCTCCTCAGTGTGGGGGGTGAGGGAGAAGGGCTCCTCAGGGTCTGGGCTCTCTGAGTCCCGGTGCTCTTTCTTGTTCAGAGCCTTGGTCCGTTCGTTCCCACAACGGAGAGAGAAGAGGAGAGAGAGGGAGGTTAGAGAACGTGACGAGAGGACAATGGTACTCACGCCATAGCGCTTGAACAGGATATCCAGGTCCTCGTTCTTGCGGTACTTGTCATCGTTTAACGGGCTTTGGTCGATGGAGTCGTCGCCGTCCGGCTCGGGGCTGTTGCAACTGTTAAAGCCTTTCTTTCGCAACGTCTGAAGCGGTTAGAGGAGGAAGAAGAAGAGGAAGGAGGAAAACATTTCATTTTCATGCACAATTATGTCAACAACACCCATTAACCAGACTGTACCACCATTTTAATTCTAATAATGATAAGGAAAAAAACAGCGATGGCATTCGAACAAAACCAGTAACATGATTCTGAGCCTCAGATAATATTTAAAATCGATCCATTCCAGGAAGGTCAATGTCAATGTTCACAACATCTATGACCGTTTCGAAGCCAACCACCTTTAAAGGTCTACTCTACACAAATCAACAAAGATGTCTGAAATAAGGAGTTATCACTGGACAATGACTAACATTTTCAACAACAATTTTCATCCACACACACACACACACACACACACACACACACACACACACACACACACACACACACACACACACACACACACACACACACACACACACACACACACACACACACACACACACACACACTTCAAAAGTTTGGGGTCAATTAAAAATGTCTTTGTTTGATGAAAGAAAAGCACATTTTTTGTCCATTAAAATAACACCGAAATGATCACACGGTTTATTTTAAGAATGTGAAATGCCAAAATAATAGTAGAGAATGATTTATTTCAGCTTTTATTACTTTCACCACATTCCCAGTGGGTCAAAAGTTTACATACACTCAATTAGTATTTGGTAGCATTGCCTTTAAATTGTTTAACTTGGGTCAAGGGGGGAAGAGGAAGGCACCTTGGGAGTGTTTAGGCAAGAGGCCTGCGGGCATACATATACCTGTAGTATGTACTCTGTCTATGCACACTAGGTAAGACCTGGGCAGACCACCCCCTGTATTTTGGTTAGCACACCAGGTGGCATTAAGAATAAGTAAGTAGGGGGTAGGTAAGGTAGGAGAGGGGGCTCTTTAACTTTAACTTTCTTTGCTTTGGTTCCATCCAGCCCTTTTTCCCCAAATTACCGTGTGAAGGAAGAATAAATTCCCTGTAAACGGTAATATTCTCTGCCTCGGTCATCCTTACCCGCACCTACAGTCACATACCTCTTTCACTCCACGGGGAGTTGAGTGTAGCAGGGTGTTGCGTTCCCTCTTCCAAGAGGCGTACGTAACATAATGGGGGCTCATCCGGGATCATTAAACCCACCGGACCCTGCTGCTCTGAGCTCTCTGTGATTGAGGTGTGCTGGTAGGTTGTGAGTTTGGATGACTTGTTTAGTTAAGCGTGTCCAGTAGGCTGCTGTGTACCATGGCTGCCTCAACAGTCTCCCAGTTTATTGAAGCGCCCTCTGTTGATCGTTTGGTGGGGTTGCGTAAAGTGGACTTTTGCGCCATAGCTGATCATTATGGAATCTTCGTCCCTGAGAAAGCCCGAAAGGCTGAGCTTTTGGTGCTAGTCAGGGAGGGTTCATTTCTCGTTGAAAGATGAGGAGAGGGAGGCTTCAGGAGAGGAGACAGATAGACCTTCCGATGCCAAGTCGGAGGACGGTGCGGAGGAAGGAGTTGCTCGTACCCCCTTTACATTGCCCCGATATGACCCTTTATCTTCTGCTTCGGGTCGTTCAGACAGGACTGCAAGGCTAAAGGTGAGGCTGGCCTGTTTGGAAATGGAGCAAAAAGATAGACAGATGAAGTTTGATGTAGAAATTAGGAAAATGAAAATCGACAAGGAGGTGAGGATCCGACAACTGGAGCTAGACGCTGGCTCCAATGCGATTTCACAACCTGCCCGTCATCAAGCCCACTTCGATGTGAGTAAAAATATTGCTTTAGTCCCTCCATTTCGGGAGTCGGAAGTTGATTACTATTTCTCTGCGTTTGAGCGTGTGGCCATTGCGCTACATTGGCCACTCGAGGTTTGGCCGCTCCTGTTGCAATGTAAATTGTCTGGGAAAGCCCAGGAATTAGTAGCTGCTCTCTCCCTGGAAGACAGTTTACAGTGCGATATAGTTAAAACAACCGTGTTGCATGCTTATGAGTTGGTGCCTGAAGCTTATAGGCAGCGCTTCAGGAACCACAAAAAACCCTCACCGTACGTTTGTTGAGATTGCTAGGGACAGAGAGTCTCTATTTTAATCACTGATGTTCTCCAATACCTTGACTTTGTCCTTAAGCCATTTTGCCACAACTTTGGAAGTATGCTTGGGGTCATTGTCCATTTGGAAAACCCATTTTCGACCAAGCTTTAACTTCCTGAATGATGTCTTGAGATGTTGCTTCAAAATATCCAAATAACTTTCCTCCCTCATACAGCTATCCTTTTTGTGAAGTGCACCAGTCCCTACTGCAGCAAATCACCCCCACAACATGATGCTGCCACACCCGTGCTTCACGGTTGGGATGATGTTCTTCGGCTTGCAAGCCTCCCTCCTTTTCCTCCAAACATAACGATTGTCATTATGGCTAAACAGTTATATTTTTGTTTAATCATACCAAAGGACATTTCTCCAAAAAGTATGATCTTTGTCCCCATGTGCAGTTGCAAACCGGAGCCTGGATTTTTTTATGGCGGTTTTGGAGCTGTGGCTTCTTCCTTGCTGAGCGGCCTTTCAGGTTATGTCGATATAGGACTCTTTTTACTGTGGATATAGATACTTTTGTACAGGTTTCCTCCAGCATCTTCACAAGGTCCTTTGCTGTTGTTCTGGGATTGATTTGCACTTTTCGTACGTTCATCGCTAGGAGAAAGAACACGTCTCTTTCCTGAGCGGTATGATGGCTGCGTGGTCCCATGGTGTTTATACTTGCGTACTATTGTTTGTACAGATGAACGTGGTACCTTCAGGCATTTGGAAATTGCTCCCAAGGAGGAACCAGACTTGTGGAGGTTTACAAATTTTTTTCTGAGGTCTTGGCTGATTTATTTCGATTTTCCCATGATGTCAAGCAAAGAGGCACTGATTTCGAAGGTAGGCCTTGAAATACATCCACAGGTACACCTACAATTGACTCAAATTATGTCAATTAGCCTATCAGAAGCTTCTAAAGCCATGACGACATTTTCTGGAATTTTCTAAGCTGTTTAAAGTCAGTCAACTTAGTGTATGTAAACTTCTGACCCACTGGAATTGTGATACAGTGAATTATAAGTGAAATAATCTGTCTGTAAACAATTGTTGGAAAAATTACTTGTCATGCACAAAGTAGATGTCCTAACTGACTTGCCAAAACTATAGTTTGTTAACAAGAAATTTGTGGAGTGGTTGAAAAACGAGTTTTAATGACTCCAACCTGAGTGTATGTAAACTTCCGACTTCAACTGTACGTAGGCGTACCAAGGCCCATTTTCAGCAACCATCACTCGTGTTCCAATGGCATGTTGTGTTAGCTAATCCAAGTTTATCATTTTAAAAGGCAAATTGATCATGAGAGAACCCTTTTGCAATTATGTTAGCACAGCTGAAAACTGTTGTTCTGATTTAAGAAGCAATACAACTGGCCTTCTTTAGACTAGTTGAGTATCTGGAGCATCAGCATTTGTGCATTTGATTACAGGCTCAAAATGGCCAGAAACAAAGAACTTTCTTCTGAAACTCGTCACTCTATTATTTTTCTGAGAAATTGCCAAGAAACTGAAGATCTTGTACAACGCTGTGTACTACTCACTTCACAGAACAGCACAAACTGGCTCTAACCAGGATAGAAAGATGAGTGGGAGGCCCCAGGGCACAACTGAGCAAGAGGACCAGTACATTAGTGTCTAGTTTGAGAAACCGACACCTCACAAGTCCCCAACTGGCAGCTTCATTAAATAGTACCTGCAAAACACGAGTCTCAACGTCAACAGTGAAGAGGCTACTCCGGGATGCTGGCCTTCTAGACAGAGTTCCTCTGTCCAGTAACTGTTCTTTTGTCCATCTTAATCTTTTATTTTTATTGGCCAGTCTGAGTTATGGCTTTCTCTTTGCAACTATGCCTAGAAGGCCAGCATCCCGGAGTCGCCTCTTCACTGTTGACTGGTGTTTTGCGGATACTATTTAATGAAGCTGCATCAGATGACCTGGCCTCCAATCCCCCGACCTCAACCCAATTGAGGTGGTTTGGGATGAGTTGGACCGCAGAGTGAAGGAAAAGCAGCCAACAAATGCTCAGCATGTGTGGGAACTCCTTCAAGACTGTTGGGAAAGCATTCCAGGTGACTACCTCTTGAAGCTGGTTGAGAATGCCAAGAGTATGCAAAGCTGTCATCAAGGCAAAGGGTGGCTACTTTGAAGAATCTAAAATCTATTTTTGATTTGTTTAACACTTATTTGGTATGTTATTTCATAGTTTTGATGTCTTCACTATTATTCTACAATGTACAAAATAGTAAAAATAGAGAGAAACCCTGGAATGAGTAGGAATCCAAACTTTTGACTGGTACTGTATATAGTAGTATGGCGCAAATTAAGGTTAAGTGCCTTGTTTAAGGGCACATCAACATTTTTTTTTCTCTGTCGGCTCGGATATTCGAGCACCTCTAAATTGGTGTGAAGCGCCACGCCAACAAAAGCTATTGAGCAAAGGTAAAGAATAGGGGGTGAAACAGAAGCACACCGCGGTGTTAGCCAGCCACAGAGTTGGGCAGTCAGGCCATTTCAGCTCTAATGCACAGTGGAAAGGGTCTTATTTTGACATGATTCTGGAAACAAGCTTAACTGTAAGTAGCTTTGCCAGTGGGATCTGGACCAAACAGCAAACCAGATCCCGACAAAATGGATTCCCACCTAGAGTGTGGCAAATTCTTCCACATGACAGATGTACTATTCAGTTCTATTGTATATGGAAAAGGGGGAATGTGTATTTAAGTAAAGCAACATAAATAAATGGGTATCTACAGTATTGTGTGGCAGAGAGATGACTGTATTATCCGCCATACAGTGAGTGCTGCCTGATGGAGATTTGATTAGTAGATAAGTGGATGTTCTCTAGGACACCCACTAGGGACGATCACTGTTCTGTGTAGTGAGGATGACTCAATAACATGGAATTCAATGCCAAGCTGAGAGGCAGAGAGAATAAAAGACGTAAAAAGACTAATGCAGTCATTAGCTACCCAACTGTGAAGTTAAATCCAGGTTTACTGAGCTAAACCACCCAATACAGATCAAATTCACTCTAAATATTATTATCCATAATGTATAGTGTGATATCCATAATATATATTATATTCATATTATTACACACAGTGTGAAATACATTCCACCCACATAGAGATGACTCTTTCATCTGTACCCGGTTTATCTGTTCAGGTGTATCAATTAAAATCAGTGCACTGATCAAATTAGAGACTAGAACTTCCTGACACTGTTTAGCCACCATGCTGTTTATTCTGCACTGTTAATGGAAAACATGATCCGTGTGTCTGTGCTGACCTAAAAAACAAAAAACTGACAATGACAACATCTGACAAAAGTCTGTGCAGGGACGTGGTAGAGTCATGGACATATGCAGCCGACTGTCAACAAAAACAAAATCGCTACATACAAAACTGCCCTGACAATAGGACATGGCAGTCCTATATAATGTTACACACACGCAGAAGTCGGTCAGCTGATCAGCTTGTTTCAGTCAGCTCCATCTGTTCACCGGTCCCTCCGCACCTCTCCCCCGCTGGCACACTCTTTCAAGTGCTGCCCTCTATTGTGTTGCCAGGGTAAGATTCCCCTGCAGAGCAGCACACAGTCTGACTGGCTGGGCTGTGAGCATCCCTGCCCCTCCCCCTCTGGCACTCTCGTCCTATCTTCTGCTCTCCCTTGCTCTCTCTTTCATTCTCTCGCGGTCGCTCAGTCCTCGTCTTTCTCTCTCCAGCTGTATCTCTCGCTTTCCTTCACCTTTCACCCTCTTCTCTTTCACTCTATCCATTTATATTCATTTCTCTTTCTCCATCTTTTTCTCTCAGGATCTCATAATCGATCCATACAGTCCTCTCACGTCATCCTCCTACATGTTCTCCTGTGCTGCTCTCCTTTATCCTCTTATCCGGCCTTCACTTTCCTCCATCTCCTGTCTATCCATCTCTCACTTCTGTCTTTTGACCTGCTCTCCCTCTTTTGACCTATTCCCACAGCTTATCATCCTACTTTTTGCTCCCAAAATGCCATCTCTCCTTTTCTCCAATTCTACCTTCTCTCTTTAGAATGGAAGTATGTGGTGAGTAGTACGGGCCGGGGCCCAGGAACACAAAGGCATAATGTAATGTCACGTCCCATTTGCAGTTGCTCGCATTCAGGTACATTGTGCCCCCCCAGGGCATCTTGTAAGCCTCTGCTTACTACACTACAGGGCTGCCAAATAACACATCACTGAGTGGCCATAGAGGCTCTGTCCGGCTCTATCCTCATTCATTCGACTAGTAGTACATCCCTGAAGAATGTCTCCACTATTACTACAATGGCCAGCGGTGGGTGTTATTACTTATACATGTGGTTAATGGACCCCCTCTATCACACCATCTCAGGAGGGGCCAATGGCTTGCTTCCTCACAGAGGTAGCGGACCATGCCCTCATTGGATATGGATGGTCTGGAATCTGCCGGATGACAGTGAGGAGGCCCATATGATCTGTATCACAGACCGAGCAATCGTATCCTGTTGTATTTTTCTTTTACCGTTATTTAACTAGGCAAGTCAGTTAATAACAAATTCTTATTTTCAATGACGGCCTAGGAACAGTGGGTTAACTGCCTTGTTCAGGGGCAGAACGACAGATTTTTACCTTGTCAGCTCGGGGATTCGATCTGGTAACCTTTCGGTTACTAGTCCAACGCTCTAACCACTAGGCTACCTGCTGCCCCATTTAACAGTCTGTCTAAAATGGGAATAATGCTGCATAAGCTCTTTCAAAAAATTGAGATTCATTTTAACTTAGGCATCAAATCACACTATTTATTTAGCTTGCCGTGATGAATAAATAAATGCGGCTTTCATTTGCTCTTAAATAATCAATCATGCCCCATTAATGTTCCTGGCAGTAACAACAACAAACATGATGCAGACTAAGTGCCTGTTTAACAAAAACAAAAAACTGAATCTGATTAGATACCATTTACCATCACACCCTGATGCATCATAATAAAACATATTACCGTCTCCATGGCGATCAAGTCACCTCCATGACCTTTGGAGGTGACTTGATAAGGAGCCCCCATTGACCCTGTCCTGTCCCGATTAGGATATTGGAATATGACAGGTCTTAGGGCACGTCCCAGGAATTTGGCTGACATGGCAAAACAGGATTATTCTGATGGAGGGAGAATCGTCAGGGCAACAGAGGGAGGCCCGCCTCATGAGGAACCATCAGCGTCATGATAGGACAGTTCCGAATATCTCCATATTGGAAAGTGATGGGCAATTATGTTCTAATTAGAATAAATTACTCATGGGGAATCTTGTCAAGTGCTGTTTTGTGGTGCGTGTCATGAGGAGCTCCTCTCACCGTGACCTTGAATCAGGGCAGTGACAAAGTCTTTAAGCCATGCTATGGTAAGATCTTCCTCTTTGAGCTACTTAAGAAAAAGGGCATCCCCTCTTCTTCCTCTCTCCTCTCCCTGGCTATTCATCTCCCTCCTCATTCAGAGCTCATTCTCCATCACTTTTCCTTCCCTCGCCCCTGATTGGGATCTGCAGTGAAGCGGATTAACACGTTCTGGCAGTAGAGGCAGGCTGCCCACACACACACACTACACGTGCAGCACAGAGAAGCTGTGTGTGTACATATGCATCACCTCCCAGCTGTGTACTAGAGTGAAGGAATGCCCAACTGTGTGAAGAAAATTGTGTGTACCAGTCAAATGTTTGGACAACTCATTCCACTGTTTTTCTTTATTTTTTTACTATTTTCTACATTGTAGAAAAATAGTGAAGACATCAACTGAAATAACACATATGGAGTAAGGTAGTAACCAAAATGTTAAACAAATTAAAATATATTTTAGATTCTTCAAAGTAGCCAGCCTTTGCCTTGATGACAGCTTTGCACACTCTTGGCATTCTCAACCAGCTTCACCTGGAATGCTTTTCCAACAATCTTGAAGGAGTTCCCACATTGTCGGCTGCTTTTCCTTCACTCTGCGGTCCAACTCATCCCAAACCATCTCAATTGGGTTTAGGTCGGGTGATTGGAGGCCAGGTCATCTGATGCAGCACTCAATCACTCTCCTTCTTGGTCAAATAGCCCTTACACAGCCTGGAGGTGTGTTGGGTCATTGTCCTGTTGAAAAACAAATGATAGTCCCACTAAGCGCAAACCAGATGGAATGGGGTATCGCTGCAGAATGCTGTAGTAGCCATGCTGGTTAAGTGTGCCATGAATTCTAAATAAATCACAGACAGTGTCACCAGCAAAGCACCATCACACTTCCATGCTTCACGGTGGGAACCACACATGCAGAGATCATCCGTTTACCGACTCTGCATCTCACGAAGACACGGCGGTTAGAACCAGAAATCTCAAATTTGGACTCATCAGACCAAAGGACAGATTTCCACTGGTCTAATGTCCATTGCTCGTGTTTCTTGGCCCAAGCAAGTCTCTTCTTCTTATTGCTGTCCTTTAGTAGTGGTTTCTTTGCAGCAATTTGACCATGAAGGCCTGATTCACACAGTCTCCTCTGAACAGTTACTTGACCTCTGAAGCATTTATTTGGGCTGCCAATTTCTGAGGCTGATAACTCTAATGAACGTATCTTCTGCAGCAGAGGTAACTCTGGGTCTTCCTTTCCTGTGGCGGTCCTCATGGGAGCCAGTTTCATCATAGCGCTTGATGGCTTGTGTGACTGCACTTTAAGAAACTTTGAATTTCTTTAAATGTTCCACATTGACTGACCTTCATGTCTTAAAGTAATGGACTGTCGTTTCTCTTTGCTTATTTGAGCTTGGTCTTTTACCAATTAGGGCTATCTTCTGTATACCACCCCTACCTTGTCGCAACACAACTGATTGGCTCAAATGCATTAAGAAATTCCACAAATTAACTTTTAACAAGGCACACCTGTTAATTGAAATGCATTCCAGGTGACTACCTCATGAAGCTGGTTGAGAGAATGCCAAGAGTGTGCAAAGCTGTCATCAAGGCAAAGGGTGGCTACTTTAAAGAATCTAAAATATAACATATATTTTAATTTGTTGAACACTTTTGGTTACTACATGATTCCATATGTGTCATTTTTGTGTTGATGTCTTCACTATTATTCTACAACGTAGAAAATTGTAGAAATAAAGAAAAACCCTTGAATGAGTTGATGTCCAAACTTTTGACTGGTACTGTATGTATGCACATTTCAGTTTTAGTATCAGTGCTTTTGAGCATTGGGTCTGTATATTTGTGTGTTTGTATATTTATGTGTGTGTATATTAATGTACTGTGTGTGTGTGTGTGTGCGCGTGCGAGTAGGGTACATAATAAGCATAACATATGACTAAGTGTGTGTGCGTGACTGCATCCAACTCCATAATTCATACACCAAAGCACTTGCTTGGAGAGACGCGGGGAGGCAGAGCGGCAAATGGACACATTTTGTGCCTATCCGCTCAACCCCTCTCCTCTCTCTCCCTGTCTTTCCCCGCTCACCAGTGCCAAGCGATTCATCTAAACTCTGCCCCTCTCCCTCGCTAAACAATACAGATCAAACTAAACAAGCTAGAAGGAGCCTCTCGGTCTGAGGAATGGCAGTAGAACAGTGGTTCTCCTCTGGGCCTGAGGCTTGCTGAAGGAGATGGAGATGCATGGGGGAACCCTCATATGGATTCAGGCAGTGACACACTCCCGCGCCGAGGCATCTGGCCTGAATATTGCATGAGGCATTCTCACGGGCCACTGCAGAGCGGGCGCATGCACACAAACATGAAGGCTTACACACAAATACAGGCAGACACACACACAGTCATTGGAGCTTAAGCTAATGTGGCCCGGAGCGGCCCAAATCCCTGCCACAGCCCTCACCTCTGCCATCCACAGACAGAAAGACAGAGGAGAGAGAAACAGCGAGAGAGACACTCTGAATGCCATCTCAGTTATTCCACGTGGTAATGGACAGCTGCAATGGCTGTACCAAGAATTTCATGATCCAGTGACATGGTCTTTATAGAACGAAAAGGCTTCACTGTATATGAATTATAAGTGGTAAGTTAATATTTAAATAGCCAGTTAAAATGTTTCTGCCCATTTGTTATGAATCCATGAGAAAACCTGTGTATAAAAGGGTCAAGGCAGATAAATGATACCGCACATCCATGTTGGTGAAAAAAAGATACCACTTGAGCGCTCATTCGCTCAATGTAACCTCATTCACATTCCCCATCTAGAAACTCTCTCTATGCTCCTCCTCCTTCGTGCAACCCTCCATTTTGTGATAGCGTGGTTCCAGGGGGACCGGAGGCTTTTTGTTGGAGTGGCCTTGTAGCCCCGGCCAAGGCTAGGGGGTGGTGACAGCAGGTCCAGCTGTCCCTACCTCTGCCCTCCCACCATGATCCCAGGCACCAGGCAGCCAGCCAGGCCTGGATGGATGGATACTGGAACAGGCCCCACACGAGCCTGTAATCTGGCCACAGCACACTGGTGTACATTTAGGGCCTTCTAGAGCCAGCCTATGTTAGCTAGGGGCGGCCATGCTAGGCTAACTGCCCTCAGTCTCTCTCTCGAGATCTGTTTCCTTCTCGGTCTCTCTGAGGTAATGTCATGGAAGTTACTGTACCTGCCCTCTCACTAGACATTTGCTTTAAGAGGAATTAAGGCTTGTAGCTTGTGTTTATATTTGTCTACTCTGGCTATGACAAAACACAACATCCAAACAACTCTGGATTCAACCAAGGATTCAGAGAAAAGCACACACCAAAAAATAAAAGTGATCTTGAATACTCTAAAAAAGAAAAGAGAAAGAAAAAAACATCCCTTTCTCTTGCTACATAAATAAAGACCTGATGGCTTTGGATTGAAAGCGCTCATCCAGACCAGAGTGGTAGTAGTCAAAAATAAAACAGCTCTTGATATCAAGAAAACATAACACCAGGTCACGTGGGCCTGTTATCAAATATAAATCATGAACAGAAATATTCGCTACTTAATTTATCAACAAAATGTTAAAAAAAATATAATACAAAATAAAACAATCAACAGGTTATAGGCAAACCCTAAAATAAAGTGTTATCAAATGTAAAATACCTTCTAAACAAACATATTATGACCATATTACAACCACGGATGTAAAAACAAAATGAAACACAGCGAGCCATTTCATTACCGCCTCTCCTCCATGGCACTGTACTAAAATACCATATTGTAACACCTCTCCCCTCCCCCATATCCCCCTCAACCTCAGAACACACAACCACCCTGTTCACTCTCTCCTGCAGGGAACTACACAGTAACACCTCTCCTCCTCCTCCTCTCTCCCTCCTCCATTACCTCCATGATGTCGACGTTGGTCCGGCTCTCGTGGGGCTCGTTGTACTCGGTGTATTTGAGCAGGACCTTGTCCATGTCGGTGCTGGCGTACTGGAACAGCTTGTTGGAGTGGTTGAAGATGATGAGGGCGATCTCACAGTCGCACAGCACGCTCAGCTCATACGCCTTCTTCATCAGGCCAAACTTCCTCTTGGTGAACGTCACCTGTGAGGGGAGGGATGGTGTGGGTGTATTAGAGGGTGGTAGGGAAGGGATGTTGTGGGGCAGGGTATTGGGA
The DNA here is from genome assembly GCF_045679555.1 of Salvelinus alpinus. Lineage (NCBI taxonomy): Eukaryota > Metazoa > Chordata > Actinopteri > Salmoniformes > Salmonidae > Salvelinus > Salvelinus alpinus. The sequence continues at coordinate 12,780,966 of NC_092120.1, read as the reverse complement.
AGGAGAAGGGGGGATTGGCAGGTGATATTGGGAAGGGGAGAGGGATATTTGGCATAGAAGGAAAGAGGAAGAACAATAACATTAGCGATACTGTAAAAGTGAAGGAATTTGTAGTACTGTATAATAATTGGTTAAACGTAATACAGAGGGACTGGGAGGGACTATATCAATAACAGTAAATAATAGTCTCTTAGAGAACAGCCAATGTGTGAACAAACAACACATTACAGACAGCTAATTAAAGGTGACAACAGGGATGAGGTCCTGCAGTGTGTTGTGGTTGTGTTTAATACTACTCCCTTGGTTTTGAGGCATTTATGCAAATAGGGGAATTTGAGTTTGTTTGTTTTGCTGTAGACAGGATCAGAGAGGAGCGCGAAGAAGGAGATGCACGGAAAGGAACCACACTGCCATGTGAGACCTTCAATTGCTCGCTCTCTCTTTCTCACTCTCTCCATCTCCCCTCTCTCTCTATAATTGCTTGAGCACCCCCATGTTACACTGATGCCTCTCTGTGGGGCAGGAGCCAGCTTGTGCTCTCTCCCTTGTCCTCCCCACGGTCTCAGTCTCCCTCTCTCACTGTCTCCGTCTCTCTCGTTTCCTCGCTCTCATTTTCTTTTCTCTCCCTTTTCCTCTCTGCGTCGTTCTTGCTCACTCATTGCTTCCCGCTGCCACAAATCAAATTATATTGGGGTCGTATCCATGGGCAACCGCCTACCACCTCCCTCCCTCAAACCCCATCACACACACTCCCACAATCATCTCCACACACACACACACACTCCCACAATCATCTCCACACACACACACTCCCACAATCATCTCCACACACACACACACACACACACACACACACACACACACACACACACACACACACACACACACACACACACAGAGAGCAGAACATAGAAACAAGGGGAAGAAAGTTCAGCGAGGACAATGGCAAGCCAGGCTCACAGAGCTGATAAACAATACTATTACAATGATTCTCATAACCAATTATAAGATGGTTTATCATGAAGAGAAATGCTCTGATTTGTCGGAGGCGTGAGGTACACCGAGTCTTCAACAATAATTAGTCTTGATCCTTCCTTCGACATGAATGCCAAGATAAACAAGCTGAACATAACTGACATTAAGAACAGAATTGCAAGTAACCAATGGCAACGAACGACAGAACAAGACATCCGCCATGAGAGGGATGAGTTGTTTCATGACCGTGTCCTGACGAGTGTGGTTGTGTGGCGAGGAGAGGAGGAAGCCACAGTGACAACCACAGCCTCCCCAGCTGCTCTACTTTCTGCACCTGCAATGTTTCAGGAGTGTTCATGGTCTCTGTAGCATTCGGCGTTCAGTCAATAATCCATTACTATGTAAACTATTTGTGGTTCTCACGCTCTCTTTTCACAACATGTATTTCACATGCTGTTGAATTTCCGTCAGAGTCTATAGCCTTGGGGTCGGGGCCAATCCATTAGTGCTAATGACAGTATCTTGTGATCAACATCTAGTAGGATGATGGTTCACCAATATTTCTATCAACTTTTGATGAATCAACATAATGCTTGAATGCCTGAAGCATTTTGAGTCTCTGTGTGTGCTGCTCTATGAAAATGGGCACCTATAAAGAAATACAAAAAGCTTAAGATGATTTCAGGACCTCGGGCTACCTAGTGTCTAAAATACTCAGGTTCTACTCAGCCAGGGACATTTTGGGGATGGCAGACGCATCACATCCATTACTCAATAAGCTCAATGAACCAAAGCCCATTAACCAGTTGACTCATTTTAGAAGGATCATTTAGCCTTTCATCGTCTTGGAAAAATACTGGTGTAGTCATAGGCATGATAGAGTTTCTACATACAAAGAAACATTATCCACACACACACACCTGTCTGTTCCGTTCATCTGTGATCCTCTGTATTTGGATCTTTTTCCTTCCCATGGTTCCGGTCTGGCGGTGGGAGGGGCAGGGGGGCGTGGCGGGGTCGGAGGGCACGGCTGTCCTGTGGAGGTGGTTGGTGGGCACTGTTGCCGACTAGGCGTTTGGCTGTCGCACTCTTTCTCGTACACACTCTCTCTATCTCCCTCCGCTCCACCTGTCTGAGGCAGCTGGTCTAGGAGCTCTTACCCCTGCAGGAAATAAGGAAGAAGAATGGGGCCACGTGGCGGGGCCTTCAGATCATGGTCTGTACAGCAGGCAGGTCATCCACTGGTCCTCTGAATCTGCAGGTGTGTTACTCCTGGAAAACAGAGAGCATCGGATCAGTATGACATTCAGGAGAGGTAGAGGTATCGTTCATGTACCATTCCTGCCAACATCCTTCAGAATCCACAATTGTCTTAGCCTTTTAACCTCAACAGTACTCGACAGAGAAACTAAAGCGATGCATTTAAGTCAGGGTTCCTTTCGGACAAATTAGAAGCACGCTTCGAAAGAGCAGCCGCAGCAGCAGCGGGGGGAACTGAAGGATGGGGAAGCCTTCTCTTGGGGTTAGTGTTCCATGGGGGCAAGTGTGCCTGGCGCACTGTGGAGCGGGAGCCCCTCAGGGGGGCCACGGGGAGGGAGGCTGTGCTGTGTCAGCTTTATTAGAGGCATCACCGCCACATAACTGATCTGTTGGTTGCCCACAGCAACTCGCTGCCTGCCCGACCTGACGTGCTGCATGTGATTCCCAATTGAATGCCGAGCCCGGCCCCATGGCCCAGTGAGGCTGCTCGCCATGTGTGGGCGGGACGCTAGTGCTCAGAGATTCCGTTTTGAAGTAGGCTCTAGGATTCTGTCACTGAACCCGTAATGTTATCATTACCACTAGGTTTTGTTATCTAAACTGTGGTAATTTGGCACAGTTCCATGTTAGATAACCAACTGTGTTCCTTTAATATAAGGAAAATAAGTGTATTTAAAGATAAATATTTAATTGAAGACAGAAAAGTCCAGGTCAAATCCGCAGTTGAATTAATAACAAAGCTGGCCACCCCATCTCTGTTTTGGTAAAAAGCTGAGGGATGGGACTGGATAAATGTAACCACTCTCAAATTCATAGAAAGAGCTATGGACCGACCATCTATAAGAATCTAAATGATCATTTTAACTATGTTTTGAGGCTATATAGTGTTTGTTTATATTTATAATGTTTACAAACATTGGAGTAAAAACAAGCTGTTATTTTGGATTCTGATAGGGTGTGACAGTTGAACTAAGCTCATGAGGCATTTCTAAAGTTATATTCTTTTAAGAATCATTAGGTAAATATCATTATTTGAATTAGTTCAAAAGTGGGTGCAGCAACTGCAGATTGCCCCTTTAACTAAACAGGGTTTTATTATTTATTTTTTTGCAATGTATAGCAATTTCTAACAACAAAAAGAGAGAGGGCAAATGAGAGAGTGCAGAGTACGTGTGCATATGAATGAATGAACGAACGAGCAGACAGCAACCTGGGAATGGCAACAGAGGCATGGACCATTTTAATTAAGCCCCACTACTACTACTATTTGTGGTTCAGCCTTAAAAATAGCTCTCTATATATACATCCAGACTGTGTACTGTTCCAACACACCCGCATGACAGTGGGAGCCGAGTCATTGCATTAGAGAGAGTGCATCTGGAAAGCCTTGAGTGCAGTTTCAACACTACATCACCCATTGTTTACCTGAGAGAATAGTAAAACCACCCCCTGATTAATGCCTGCTCTGCCTCTATTACCATAAAAAACAAAACAATGACGTGATAGAAAGGGTTCTGTGTGTCGATGTGTGCACATACCACACATTTGCTTATAGTTGATGCAATTGCATTCAATATGGCAATGCGTTCTCCATGAATTATGCACTACGTATTTGGCTTGGAGGCAGGACAATGGGAGAAGTCTGAGAAAAGGGTGTTATGCATGTCATAGTTGTTCTCTTAAAAATAAAGCCCAAACAAAAGAACTAGAGGCAGCTTCAGCTCTCGTTTTACATGGAAAATATGGAGGGGGTTGTATTAGGTCATTTCCGCGGCAATGGAATTACGCTTTGACGCTTTCTCACTTTGGCATACATTTTCAACAAAAACAATTGATTTCAAAGTTCAACAAAGCAATGCACAAGGACTACTTTGAACAATTTACACAGAACATTTCACAAAAACACATTTACTGGAAGAACTGTGCAGATGCAAAGTTTGGTAACATAATTACTGTAAAATCTCCCTCAGTTTTTTACGCAACCACATTTTAGAAAAACGTAAATATCTGTTCCAATTAAGATTAAAATATGTCTGCAGAAAGAAATTCGACACCATTAGTTTGAAAAATTATATTTTGGTTATTGAACTACAGTAGGTGTAGTGGATTTACATCTGGTAACAGAGTTACGGTAACGGAATTACATCATGAGTCCCTGATCTGTACTATATAGAAATGCATAATTATGGCTATGAATATAATTCTCTTCATGGTGATGTATCCTGAATAGGTACAGAAAAAAGGTAGAAATATGCAACATCCTTCTTTTGGGTATTATTCTACACACTGGGTATTATTGTAATGAGCTCCGCCCCCAAACAAGACCACATTTGGTCTGTCCGGACTAGACCAAATCTAAAACAATCATAGGCGTCTGTTTCACAAGATTGGACATCACAGTAGAGTCGAGTACAGTACAGCAGAGCACAGTAAAGTAGATATGTTCAGTATAGTACATTCAATTATACTGTACTTTACTAGTGTACTGTACTACTTTACTCTACTGTCCAAACTTGTGAAACATAGACTTCTATGATTGGAACAAATTTGGTCCGGCCAGGGCGGACTGACCAAATTTCAACATCCATGGACGTGCGATGTTGGTCAGTGCCCAGTGGGTGAGGATGCTTGTTACAGTAAATGGAAAGAGGGTTGGTGTCAGTAAGAACCGAGAGAGGTGACATTAATGAGAGAGAGAGAGGAGAGAGAGAGGCAAGAAGAGCCTTCTATGCCATCAAAAGGAACATAAAATTTGACATACCAATTAGGATCTGTCAAAAAAACATTTGAATCAGTTCTAGAACTCATTGCCCTTTATGTTTGTGAGGTCTGGGATCCACTCACCAAACAAGAATTCACAAAATGGGACAAACATCAAATTGAGACTGCATGCAGAATTCTGCAAAAATATTCTCTGTGTACAACCATAAAACAACAAATATCATGCAGAGCAGAATTAGGTCGATACCCCTCTAATTATCGAAAACCAGAAAAGAGACGTTAAATTCTACAACCACCTAAAAGGAAGCGATTCCCAGACATTACATAACAAAGCCATCACCTACAGAGAGATGAACCTGGAGAAGAGTCCCCTAAGCACTGCTGGTCCAGCAACACAATTAGGCCCAACCAAATCATAAGAAAACAAAAAGATAATTACTTGACACATTGGATTGTTATTATTTTTTTTTTAAACAGAGCAAACTAGAATGCTATTTGGCCCTAAACAGAGAGTACACAGTGACAGAATACCTGACCACAGTGACTGACACAAAATTAAGGAAATCTTTGACTATGTACAGACTCAGTGAACATAGCCTTGCTATTGAGAAAGGCCGCTGAAGGCAGACCTGGCTCTCAAGAGAAGACAGGCTATGTGCACACTGCCCACAAAATTAGGTGGAAACTGAGCTGCACTTCCTAATCTCCTGCCAAATGTATGACCATATTAGAGACACATATTTCCCTCAGATTACAGAGACCCACAAAGAATCTGAAAACACATACAATTTTGATAAACTCCCATATCTATTAAGTGAAATACCAGTGTGCAATCACAGTAGTAAGATTTGTGACTTGTTGCCACATGAAAAGGGAAACCAGTGAAGAACAAACACCATTGTAAATACAACCTATATTTATGTTTATTTATTTTCCCATTTGTACTTTAACTATTTGTACATCATTACAACACTGTATATAGACATAATATGATATTTGAAATGTCTTTATTCTTTTGGCAGTGTGGTGCCAGGACAACAACCGCTCCCTCAATGTGAGCAAAACAAAGGAGCTGATCGTGGACTATAGGACTACAGGCCCCCATTCACATCGACAGGGCTGAAGTGGAGTGGGTCGAGATGTTTCAAGTTTCTTGTTGTCCACATCACCAACAAACTATTATAGTCCAAACACACCAAGACAGTTGTGAAGAGGGCACGACAACACCTTTTCCTTCAGGAGACTGAAAAGGTTTGGCATTGGTCCCCAGATCCTCAAAAAGTTCTACAGCTGCACCATCGAGAACACCCTGACCGGTTGCATCACCGCCTGGTATGGCAACTGCTCGGCATCTTACCTTAAGGCGCTACAGAGGGTAGTGCGTATGGCCCAGTACATCACTGGGGCCAAGCTTCCTGACATCCAGGACCTATATAATAGGAGGTGTCAGAGGAAGGCCCAAAGTAATTGTCAAAGACTCCAGTCACCCAAGTCCATAAACTGTTCTCTCTGCTACTGCACCGCAAGCCGTACCGGAGCGCCAAGTCTAGGACCAAAAGGCTCCTTAACCGCTTCTACCCCCAAGCCATAAGACTGAACCAGGTTTTCCTCTAGGATTTTGCCTGTGCTTAGCTCTATACGTTTATTTTTATCATAAAAGACTCCATAGCCTTGCCCATGACAAGTATACCCATAACATGATGCAGCCACCACTATGCTTGAAAGTATGAAGAGTGGTACTCAGTGATTTTTGTGTTGGATTTGCCCCAAACATAACGCTTTGTAGGCAGGACATAAAGTTCATTTCTTTGCAATATGGCACTGTCTTCCTTTTTTTCACTCTGTAATTTAGGTTAGTATTGTGGAGTAACTACAACGTTGTTGATCCATCCTCAGTTTTCTCCTACCACAGCCATTAAAACGCTAACTGTTTTAAAGTCACCATTTGCCTCATGGTGAAATCCCTGAGTGGTTTCCTTCCTCTCCGGCAACCGAGTTAGGAAGGATTCCTGTATCTTTGTATTGATTGGGTGTATTGATACACTATCCAAAGTGTAATTAATAACTTCGCCATGCTCAAAGGGATATTCAATGGTCGGCTTTACTTTTTTCCATCTACCATTACGTGCCCTTCTTTACGGGGCATTGGAGAACCTCCCTGGTCTTTGTGGTTGAATCTGTGTCTGAAATTCACTGCTCGACTGAGGGACCTTACAGATAATTGTATGTGTGGGGTAATCATGTTAAAAAACATTATTTTTAATAATCTTAAAACACTATTTAATAACTATTAAAACACTATTAAAACACAACTTAAGCAAATGTTTACTTCTGAACTTATTTAGGCTTGCCATAACAAAGGGGTTAAACATTTCTAAAGACATAATTCCACTTTGCCATTATGGGGTATTGTGTGAACGCCATTGACACACAATCTCAATTTAATAAATTTAAAATTCAGGCTGTAACAAAATGTGTAAAAAGTCAATGGGTGTGAATACTTTCTGAAGTGTTGATATTAGTTGGCAGGGGTATTTACTTCAACATTATTGTGTTTTGATGTAAATCTAATACCTTTCAATAATTTTTCTGGTCAATGTTGTCCAAGACCCTTTTTTCCATATGTTTGAGCAGAAATGAAAGCCTTTCCTTATTCCACATTTTTTGGATGGAAAATGGTTGCAAAATGTTTATATGCCTTCATTTCTAAAACATTTAATTTGACATGCTCCTATGAACTTCATATGTGTGTGCTCATAGGTCCTTTTAGATGTAAATGCCCAATATAATAGCAAACCATAGAAACTCTGGAGTACCATAGAAACTCTGGAGTGGGTTGTTATATTTGCCAAAGACTGTAGAAGTAACAGGTTTATACTGAAAATACTCAAACTAAAACAGAAAACACTTTTGAGTTTTATGTTATACACTCAAATAGTAGAAGACTAGTGAGTGAGCAGAGCACTACTCCTTCCATAAGAACATTGGTCTACAGTTCAAAGGCAGCGGTCAGTGGGATTTGTTTTGGGATGCGGGCCGGTCACACATGAAAAGGCTGCTTTATCTGCCCGGGTGTTCAAACCTTGACATTTTACCCTTCATGCTGCGGGAGTCAGCCTCCCATGTCTGATGTCAGGTAGAATCTCTCCTCTCACATTGAAGGCAGAGGGCCTGGAGAGTGTCTACTGACTGGCTGAATTAAGGAGTGTGAGACACTTTAGACAAGGAACAGATTAACACTGATAAAAGCTATTCTGCAGTGGTCCTTACATTGAGCCCTGAGGAACCCCTAAAATATATGCAATTTGTATCTGTATTGTTGAAGATATTTTAGTGTGCAGTATACTATCAACAGCTACACTACATGGGGAAGATCTTTGATCTTTGCATGTAAGGTCAGAACCTTAAGGCACTCACGACAGAATAATCCATAAAAAGAACAGATACACAACGGTGCATCATTTGTGTGTAAGTTCAGAACATCTGTTGCTGTTCTTTCAACCATTTCAGAGGACCACCTCCTGTTCAGCCTATGAGGAAGCAGAGTCATTGGCTACAAGGTGGTGCAACACAGTAGGAGCCACAGTGTCACAGAGTTGCCACCACCTTATCCATCCTGCATCATGTGTCATAGCCTACAGTGCAGAGGCACAGGTGTCACGACTTAGTCATGACATATAGCACAAACGACAATTGCATGCCACAGCAGCAGAGCATACAGTGGGGAGAACAAGTATTTGATACACTGCCGATTTTCCTACTTACAAAGCATGTAGAGGTCTGTAATTTGTATCATAGGTACACTTCAACTGTGAGAGACGGAATCTAAAACAAAAATCCAGAAAATCACATTGTATGATTTTTAAATAATTAATTTGCATTTTATTGCATGACATAAGTATTTGATCACCTACCAACCAGTAAGAATTCCGGCTCTCACAGACCTGTTAGTTTTTCTTTAAGAAGCCCTCCTGTTCTCCACTCATTACCTGTATTAACTGCACCTGTTTGAACTCGTTACCTGTATAAAAGACACCTGTCCACACACTCAATCAAACAGATTCCAACCTCTCCACAATGGCCAAGACCAGAGAGCTGTGTAAGGACATCAGGGATAAAATTGTAGACCTGCACAAGGCTGGGATGGGCTACAGGACAATAGGCAAGCAGCTTGGTGAGAAGGAAACAACTGTTGGCGCAATTATTAGAAAATGGAAGAAGTTCAAGATGACGGTCAATCACCCTCGGTCTGGGGCTCCATGCAAGATTTCACCTCGTGGGGCATCAATGATCATGAGGAAGGTGAGGGATCAGCCCAGAACTACACGGCAGGACCTGGTCAATGACCTGAAGAGAGCTGGGACCACAGTCTCAAAGAAAACCATTAGTAACACACTACGCCGTCATGGATTAAAATCCTGCAGCGCACGCAAGGTCCCCCTGCTTAAGCCAGTGCATGTCCAGGCCTGTCTGAAGTTTGCCAATGACCATCTGGATGATCCAGAGGAGGAATGGGAGAAGGTCATGTGGTCTGATGAGACAAAAATAGAGCTTTTTGGTCTAACTCCACTCACCGTGTTTGGAGGAAGAAGAAGTATGAGTACAACCCCAAGAACACCATCCCAACCGTGAAGCATGAAGGTGGAAACATCATTCTTTGGGGATGCTTTTCTGCAAGGGGACAGGACGACTGCACCGTATTGAGGGGAGGATGGATGGGGCCATGTATCGCGAGATCTTGGCCAACAACCTCCTTCCCTCAGTAAGAGCATTGAAGATGGGTCGTGGCTGGGTCTTCCAGCATGACAACGACACGAAGCACACAGCCATGGCAACTAAGGAGTGGCTCCGTAAGAAGCATCTCAAGGTCCTGGAGTGGCCTAGCCAGTCTCCAGACCTGAACCCAATAGAAAATCTTTGGAGGGAGCTGAACGTCCGTATTGCCCAGCGACAGCCCCGAAACCTGAAGGATCTGGAGAAGATCTGTAGGGAGGAGTGGGCCAAAATCCCTGCTGCAGTGTGTGCAAACCTAGTCAAGAACTACAGGAAACGTATGATCTCTGTAATTGCAAACAAAGGTTTCTGTACCAAATATTAAGTTCTGCTTTTCTGATGTATCAAATACTTATGTCATGCAATAAAATGCAAATTAATTACTTAAAAATCATACAATGTGATTTTCTGGATTTTTGTTTTAGATTCCGTCTCTCATAGTTGAAGTGTACCTATGATAAAAATTACAGACCTCTACATGCTTTGTAAGTAGGAAAACCTGCAAAATCGGCAGTGTATCAAATACTTGTTCTCCCCACTGTATGTGCAGAGAGATGTGTGTTGGAGAGGTTTTGTGCACGTGTATGTCCTTCTGTCAATGCATACTGTATATACGTGTATGTATTAGAGTTCGACCGATTATGATTTTTCAACACCGATACCGATTATTGGAGGACCTAAAAAGCCGATACGAATTAAAATCGGCAGATTTTTTAAATTTATTTGTAATAATGACAATTACAACAATACTGAATGAACACTTATTTTACCTTAATATAATACATCAATAAAATATATTTAGCCTCAAATAAATAATGAAACATGTTCAATTTGGTTTAAATAATGCAAAAACAAAGTGTTGTAGAATAAAGTAAAAGTGCAATATGTGCCATGTAAGAAAGCTAACGTTTAAGTTCCTTGCTCAGAACATGAGAACATATTTATTTTTATTTATTTTTATTTTACCGTTATTTTACCAGGTAAGTTGACTGAGAACACGTTCTCATTTGCAGCAACGACCTGGGGAATAGTTACAGGGGAGAGGAGGGGGATGAATGAGCCAATTGTAAATATGAAAGCTGGTGGTTCCTTTTAACATAAGTCTTCAATATTCCCAGGTAAGAAGTAGTTTTAGGTTGTAGTTATAGGAATTATAGGACTATTTCTCTCTATACCATTTGTATTTCATATACCTTTGACTATTGGATGTTCTTATAGGCACTTTAGTATTGCCAGTGTAACAGTACAGCTTCCGTCCCTCTCCTCGCTCCTACCTGGGCTCGAACCAGGAACACATCGACAACAGCCACCCTCGAAGCAGCGTTACCCATGCAAAGCAAGGGGAACAACTACTCCAAGTCTCAGAGCGAGTGATGTTTGAAACGCTATTAGCGCGCACCCCGCTAACTAGCTAGCCATTTCATATCGGTTACACCAGCCTAATCTCGGGAGTTGATAGGCTTGAAGTCATAAACAGCGCAATGCTTGAAGCATTGCGAAGAGCTGCTGGCAAAACGCACGAAAGTGCTGTTTGAATGAATGCTTACGAGCCTGCTGGTGCCTACCATCGCTCAGTCAGACTGCTCTATCAAATCATAGCCTTAATTATAACATAATAACACACAGAAATACAAGCCGTAGGTCATTAATATGGTCGAATCCGGAAACTATCATCTCGAAAACAAAAACTTTTATTATTTCAGTGAAATACGGAACCGTTCCGTATTTTATCTAACGGGTGGCATCCATAAGTCTAAATATTCCTGTTACATTGCACAACCTTCAATGTTATGTCATAATTACATAACATTCTGGCAAATTAGTTCGCAACGAGCCAGGTGGGCCAAACTGTTGCATATACTCTGACTCTGCGTGCAATGAACGCAAGAGAAGTGACACAATTTCACCTGGTTAATATTGCCTGCTAACCTGGATTTCTTTTAGCTAAATATGCAGGATTAAAAATATCTACTTCTGTGTATTGATTTTAAGAAAGGCATTGATGTTTATGGTTAGGTACAGTCATGCAACGATTGTGCTTTTTTCGCAAATGCGCTTTTGTTAAATCATCCCCCGTTTGGCGAACTTGGCTGTCTTTGTTAGGAAGAAATAGTCTTCACACAGTTCCCAACGAGCCAGGGGCCCAAACTGCTGCATATACCCTGACTCTGTTGCAAGAGAAGTGACACAATTTGCCTAGTTAAAATAAATTCATGTTAGCAGGCAATATTAACTAAATATGCAGGTTTAAAAATATATACTTGTGTATTGATTTTAAGAAAGGCATTGATGTTTATGGTTAGGTAGCAACGACAGTCCTGTTTCGCGAATGCGCACCGCATCGATTATATTCAACGCAGGACACGCTAGATAAACTAGTAATATCATCAACCATGTGTAGTTAACTAGTGATTATGATTGGTTGATTGTTTTTAATAAGATACGTTTAATGCTAGCTAGCAACTTACCTTGGCTTCTTACTGCATTCGCGTAACAGGCAGGCTCCTCATGGAGTGCAATGTAAGGCAGGTGGTTAGAGCGTTGGACTAGTTAACCGTAAGGTTGCAAGATTGAATCCCCGAGCTGACAAAGTAAAAATCTGTCATTCTGCCCTTGAACAAGGCAGTTAACCCACCGTTCCTAGGCCGTCATTGAAAATAAGAATGTGTTCTTATTAACTGACTTGCCTAGTTAAATACAGGTGTAAAAAAAAAAAAAAACGGCCAAATCGGTGTCCAAAAATACTGATTTCCGATTGTTATGAAAACTTGAAATCGGCCCTAATTAATCGGCCATTCCGATTAATCGTTCGACCTCTAGTATGTATGACTGTGTGTCAGCCTGTCAGTGTAGTCTGCTATACGTGTCAAGCTGTCAATTGTGTATATGTGTGTGTGTGTATATATATATATATATATATATATATATATATATATATATATATATATATATATATATATATATATATATATATATATACATGTACACATGTCCATCTCTTTGTAAGTTGGATCAGAGCACCCTGGGGCGCAGAGACAACAGTCAGTGGTGTGGGCTGCTGGAGTCAGGCCAGAGCACTGCTGATAAATCCATCACCTTTCCCACTCAGCACCAGAGCCTACCAGGACTGACCACAGACTGCTCATAACAAACACAGCTATACAATAGTTAGGAAACTGTTACTTACACCAATATCAGGAGAAAACTAACATTTACAATTAAATTACCTCTCATTGGCAGCTAATTAATGGTTTTGTTTTATGTATCCAGATCTGTTTGAGAGCAGTTACAAGCTTCGCTGTGTATATGCTTACGCTGCCTTGTTGGCAGACATCACCAATATCAGGGGAGTCACCTACAGCTCTGCTGAGGACTCAGGTTTCATTGGGAGCAGCCAGAATCTCCCTCTCTGGTTGCATGGGGCTACGGGCTCTGGGGAGGCTATCAACAAGACAGATCTCTCTCTCAGTTTGTGGTCCAGGCAAATCAATACTTATATTCAGTATCACCATGGTCACCCTAGCTAGGGTAAAGGTAAAATCCCTTCTCCCTGTATGAACGATGACAGTCTGGCTGCTCCATACAAATGAAATTGCTACTCAGAATCGAATTTAATTCAATCAAACCAGAGTGCCACCACGGTTTTGCGTATAATCATTGCAATCCACACCTGAGGCATGGAGGCCACCTGAACAGAGGGGCAGGAGTCTGATTAGTTAGCCTTTCATTGGGGAAGACGTATCCGCAAACACAGGCAGTAACTAGCTACTGATCTCTCTCTCATCCTACCCAGTGGGACTCTGTGCTTTCACCCCAACCTTGGGCTGTAGTCCCAGCACCAGCTGTGGGATATTTACAGCCTGTTGCCTCATGTTCCAGCACAGCCATTCCGCTCGGCTGGCCCGCTCCACTCCGCCTGTTGATTAACCGCTTGTTTGGTTAGACGGGTGTGCATTGTGCCTTATTAACCGAAGTACTCAGTGTGAAGGTGAATCTGTGTGAGTGATATGGTGGAGAAATGTATGGTGGTGGGCTTGGATTCTTTTGAGGCGAGGAAGGAAGGATGGGGGCTGGACCTGGGTCTGCTGTTTGGCTTGTGACTGGGCTTGTGCCTGTGTGCATGCTGCCAACACTGGCAGGGGAATATGATCCCACCCCCCTCCTTCTGTTCACCAATCCTAGGGTGGGTTTTTGGTGAGGGGGTAGCTGCAGTGCAAGAGCAGCACTCCTAGAAAGGGGTGGGAAATTGGAGGAGGTTGGACAGGTTTGGGATGGGCGGTAAATAGATCTGCGCTACTCGGCTCGTGAATCACGCCCCCGCTGCCAGTCTTGTCAATACTGCAGTCTACCCCAACAACAAACACACACACACACAAACAAACACACACACAAAGACACAACCTCAAAGCACCCAACTGCCACGGAACTACCGCCAACACAAATACACTGCCGGTCAAAAGTTTTCGAACACCTACTCAATCAAGGGTTTTGATTTATTTTTTACTATTTTCTACATTGTAGAATAATAGTAAAGACATCAAAACTATGAAATAACACATATGGAATCATGTAGTAACCAAAACAAAAGTGTTAAACAAATCAAAATATATTTTTGATTCTTCAAAGTAGTCACCCTTTGACTTGATAACAGCTTTGCAGACTCTTGGTATTCTCTCAACCAGCTTCACCTGGAATGCTTTTCCAACAGTCTTTAAAGTAGTTCCCACATATTCTGAGCACTTGTTGGCTGCTTTTCCATCACTCTGTGGTCTGACTCATCTCAAACCATCTTGTGGAGGCCAGGTCATCTGATGCAGCACTCCATCACTCTCCTTCTTGGTCAAATAGGCCTTACACAGCCTGGAGGTGTGTTGGGTCATTGTCCTGTTGAAAAGCAAATGATAGTCCCACTAAGCCCAAACCAGATGGGATGGCGTATCACTTCAGAATGCTGTGGTAGCCATGCTGGTTAAGTGTGCCTTGAATTCTAAATAAATCACAGACAATGTCACCAGCAAAGCACCCCCACACCATAACACCACCTCCTCCAAACTTTACGGTGGAAAATACACATGCGGAGATCCTCCGTTCACCTAAACCGTGTCTCAAAGACACAGCGGTCTTTGGTCTAGTCCAAATCTTGAATTTGGACTAGACCAAAGGACACATTTCCACTGGTCTAATGTCCATTGCTCGTGTTTCTTGGCCCAAGCAAGTCCCTTCTTATTGGTGTCCTTTAGTAGTGGTTTCTTTGCAGCAATTCGACCATGAAGGCCTGATTCACACAGTCTCCTCTGAACAGTTGATGTTGAGATGTGTCTGTTACTTGAACTCTGTGAAGCATTTATTTGGGCTGCAATTTCTGAGACTGGTAACTAATGAACTTATCCTCTGCAGCAGAGGTAACTCTGGGTCTTCTTTTCCTGTGGCGGTCCTCATGAGAGCCAGTTTTATCATAGCGCTTAATGGTTTTTGCGACTGCACTTGAAGAAACGTTCAAAGTTCTTGAAATGTTCCGCATTGACTGACCTTCATGTCTTAAAATATTGATGGACTGTCGTTTCTCTTTGCTTATTTGAGCTGTTCTTGCCATAATATGGAATATTACTATCTTCTGTATACCACCCCTACCTTAACACAACTGATTGTCTCAAACGCATTAAGGAAAGAAATTCCACAAATTCATTTTTAAGAAGGCACACCTGTTAATTGAAATGCATTCCATGTGACTACCTCATGAAGCTGGCTGAGGTGAGGGCACTCAGAGTGTGGTGTCAGGAAAACAACCTCTCATTTAACAACAAAACAAAAGGAGATTATCGTGGACTTCAGGAAACAGCAGAGGGAGCACCCCCTATCCACATCGACGGGACAGCAGCGGAGAAGGTGGAAAGTTTTAAGTTCCTGGGCGTACACATCACAGACAAACTGAAATGGTCCACCCACACAGAGTGTTGTGAAGAAGGTGCAACAGCGCCTCTTCAACCTCAGAAGGCTGAAGAAATGTGGCTCGTCACCAAAAACCCTGACAAACTTTTACAGACGCACAATCGAGAGCATCCTGTCGGGCTGTATCAACTGCACTGCACTCAACCACAAGGCTCTCCAGAGGGTGGTGCGGTCTGCACAACGCATCACCGGGGGCAATCTACCTGCCCTCCATGACACCTACAGCACCCGATGTCACAGGAAGGCCAAAAAGATCATCAAGGACAACAACCACCCGAGCCACTGCCTGTTCACATGGCTATCATCCAGAAGGCGAGGTCAGTACAGGTGCATCAAAGCTGTTTTTCAATCTCAAGGCCATCAGACTGCTAAACAGCAACTCAGAGAGGCTGCTGCTTACTCATATCACATGTATATACTGTATTTTATACCATCTATTGCACCTTGCCTATGCCGCTCGGCCATCGCTCATCCATATATGTACATATTCTCGTTTACCCCTTTAGATTTGTGTATATTAGGTAGTTGTTGGGGAATTGTTAGATTACACTGC
Organism: Salvelinus alpinus; assembly: GCF_045679555.1. NCBI lineage: Eukaryota > Metazoa > Chordata > Actinopteri > Salmoniformes > Salmonidae > Salvelinus > Salvelinus alpinus. Next base: position 12,764,735 of record NC_092120.1, on the reverse strand, counting down.
ACTGTCTGTCGGAACTAAACTCAGCAAAAAAAGAAACGTCCCTTTTTCAGGACCGTCCTTCAAAGATAATTCGTAAAAATCCAAATAACTTCACAGATCTTCATTGTAAAGGGTTTAAACACTGTTTCCCATGCTTGTTCAATGAACCATAAACAATTAATGAACATGCACCTGTGGAACGGTCGGTAAGACACTAACAGCTTACAGATGGTAGGCAATTAAGGTCACAGTTATGAAAACTTGAGACAGTAAAAAAAGAGGCCTTTCTACTGACTCTGAAAAACATCAAAAGAAAGATGCCCAGGGTCCCTGCTCATCTGCGTGAACGTGCCTTAGGCATGCTGCAAGGAGGCATGAGGACTGCAGATGTGGCCAGGGCAATAAATTGCAATGTCCTTACTGTAAGACGCCTAAGACAGCGCTACAGGGAGACAGGACGGACAGCTGATCGTCCTCGCAGTGGCAGACCACGTGTAACAACACCTGCACAGGATCGGTATATCCGAACATCACACCTGCAGGACAGATACAGGATGGCAACAACAACTGCCCGAGTTACACCAGGAATGCACAATCCCTCCATCAGTGCTCAGACTGTCCGCAATAGGCTGAGAGGCTGGATTGAGGGCTTGTAGGCCTGTTGTAAGGCAGGTCCTCACCAGACATCACCGGCAACAACATCGCCTATGGGCACAAACTCACCATCGCTGGACCAGACTGAACTGGCAAAAAGTGCTCTTCACTGACGAGTCACGGTTTTGTCTCACCAGGGGTGATAGTCGGATTCGTGTTTTTCGTCGAAGGAATGAGCGTTACACCGAGGCCTGTACTCTGGAGCGGGATCGATTTGGAGGTGGAGGGTCCGTCATGGTCTGGGGCGGTGTGTCACAGCATCATCGGCCTGAGCTTGTTGTCATTGCAGGCAATCTCAACACTGTGCGTTACAGGGAAGACATCCTTCTCCCTCATGTGGTACCCTTCCTGCAGGCTCATCCTGACAAGACCCTCTTGACAGTTTATGTCTCGGTTGTTGAATCTTATGTTCATACAAATATTTACACGTGTTAAGTTTTCAGAAAATAAACGCAGTTGACAGTATGAGGACGTTTCTTTTTTTGCTGAGTTTAGAAGCAAAAGCATTTCATTACACTCGCATTAACATCTGCTAACCATGTGTATGTGACCAATAACATTTGAGAGAATGCCAAGAGCGTGCAAAGCTGTTATCAAGTCAAAAGGTGGCTATTTGAAGAATCTCAAACACTTTTTTGGTTACTACATGATTCCATATGTATTATTTCATAGTTTTGATGTCTTCAATATTATTCTACAATGTATAAAATAGTAAAAAATAAAATAAAAACTTGAATGAGTAGGTGTTCTAAAACTTTTGACCGGTAGTGCACAACGAATTACAAAACACAAGTCTGTCGCAGAAGGCACTCTCACTTAACTGTGCACAAACACACACATTCATATGCACAAAGAGGGCCACAAGACTGGTGTAGTCAGGCTTGTTGTTGACAGAGGCTCGTCTCCGTCACCACGTCATTCCTGTGGCGATGTGGTTTGACCTGTCAGGTGACATCACATACAAACAGGACCACACCCACTCACCCAGCCCTGGGAGTTGGCAACTGCTCCCATTCACCTGGAACGCTCCTGGGGCCATGCCAAAACAAAATAATAGCAGGTGCCTAGGTTAAAGTATCCCTTGCTGCTTTCCACAGGTTCTTCCCCCAGTATGTCTCCAATGGGAATACTCAACCCATCATCTTTCTCTTTATTCTCAGCCTTTCAGTTGGAGAAACCTAATGGATACCCCTTCCCCAAAACTTCCCTTTTTCACCTCGCATCAGATGAGGGCCAACCAGCGCTGAAGGTCTGAGAGAAAAACACCCTCTAGACAAAACACTGATGACATCAATGTGACATTAGGGGAGAGGGTGTGTGCGGCGCACAGGTCTGTGTGTGCAAACGTTGGTTGTCACCAGTCGAACATGTTCTGTCAATGAGGCCTCACCAAAGAGGTAGATCAAGATAGTTGACTGGCACTTAAGTACAGCCATATATCATTATATAATATCACATTTGTTTATTTTTAAGACTACAGTCATTAGTGAATTAAAGCTAATGTACATAGAACCGTCCCATGTTTCTATGACATAAACATGATGAGTCTGAAAATACTCAACGGCGCACCAAACCTTGTGATGTTGTTTTCAGGAGATTACCCGTGTTTTGCACAACTCTACGTATAGAAGGAGCTTGCAATGTGTTTGCCAAACATGTAATAATTGTACATTTTTGGTTAGACAACCAAGGTTCTTTCACTAACCTCATTTGAAGAGTTCAACCTAGTTCGATTGTATCCTGCACATCTTCTATGCACCTGCAGTCACTCTCACAAGATTTCTCATCATTCTGTTGTTCTTTGTAGGAGCATTTATTGAGGCTGCATGATCATTAGCAAGGCCTTTTGCTCAAAAGTATATGATCAGTGACTTTATTAAGCATGCTACATGAATATAATTAAAGGAAGTAGAATTGACATTTCTTGAAAAACTCAACTCCTTTTCAGTTAGTGTCTCAAACACCTATTGAAAACACAGACTTGCAGTGAGCAGCAAATTGCAATGGAAACGTGGAAAATTGGAGATAACTAGCCACACTTCACAGATCAGTAGCTTGAAAGAGTTATTCGTCTCACAGTTATGAGAGTCACGAAAGAACAGACAAAAATAAACGATAATGTAAGGCCATATTTAATAGCATATTAGCACAATGCTAACATTTAAAAACTCTCAAAGTGAAAAAGCATACCCTTAGGCTAGATGGCACTTGGATGAAAACTGGCTACCAAAAATCTATCAAATAAACCATATGTCACTTAGGCCTACTGAGCCACATGAGCTGCTGTAGAAGAAGTGGGGAACTCACAAAGTAGGCTTTACCAAACCACCAGTATGGAAACTGTTAGTGAAGCACAAGCCACACAGTAAGTCACCTCACAGTCTTTGACATCTGCCATCACTAGCTTCCTATACTGATTACTAAACCACAAAAGCAAAACATAAAACACAGTAACTACCCTGAACGTGTGGCTGTTCTGTGAAAGAATATGCTGAAAGCAGTCTTATAGTAATATTATTCCACCAAGACAACTTTTTTTCATTAGAACTTAAGCCAGAGGAGAGGCCTCAGACTGTGCTCAGGAGAGACATTTTTCTGTTTTAAATTCATTAGGCATTTAGCTGGAGCAACATTTGAGTTAATGCACAAGTCACGTTGTAAGGAAGTAACAAATCTTATATGAAAATGCAATGCCGGTATTGGTTGCCCTTACCCTTGGCTGATCAGTGGGCCGCAGTCAAAAAACAGAGGCACAAGTTTAAAAAGACTCTTTAAAAAGCAGAAAGCACCAGCAAGCACTCTGAATTGAATCCAAAAGACTCTTGGTTACAGTGGCACCCAGAGCATTCTAAGTCAAAGTTCAGGCATATTCCCAGTGAGAGGGGTCCAAACAAAGTGTGGTGTGTCCATCCTGCACACAACTGGTAGAAATGACAACTGCAGCAGAGCCCCTCACACTGGAGACCCACTCCCCAGGCTCGCTTTCCCTCTGGACAACCAATCCCCCTTCCATCCCCTGGTCAACCCCCCCCCCCCCCCTCCCGGTCAACCCCTTATCATACTCTTCCCAGGTCACCCTTTGCCCTAATATGCAGTTAGGCTGTGTAGTTTATCAGATCCCCTATACCACCCCCCCCCCTATTCCCTGGCCGGTACATGTGTGTACATTCTCCCTTCGGATTCACAAGCTGCTGTAAGTGCAGTGGCAGCTGCCCCTACACACCTTTTGTTCCAACAGCCCCTCTCCCCCTACCCCCTGTCATCTCCTCACACATGCTCAGCTGTTGAAAGGTTGGGCACACCGGACTTGTGCTGATCTATGCAGCCCCAAATCTGTAGATGTTCTGAAATGGTCTTTTGACCTGTCTTTTCTTTTACACATGTTGCGTGTAGTCACATATTTTGCCTCTAAAATTGCTATTATGTCATGCAAGAAGGCAAAACTTTCAAGGGTACAACTGAAGGCTCTGACTTGATTAGCTACAATCTCACAATCAAGCCCAATTAAAAGCTGGAAAACTGGAGAAATCTACACATGCGAGTTGAGAAGTAATGCTATATGAACAAGTTGTCATTTGTGTCTGTTTTCAAGAATGATTCCGCTTCCCAAGGAGTAAATCTCAGGCTGTGCCCTATCATGACCTTCAAATCTCTGAGGGGGTCGAGAGGGTGTGGGAAATGGGAGGCCAGGAGTCTGTTGAAGTTGTGTCATTGAGTTTCCACAAAATACAGCAAATATCTTTATTGGTAAAGGCAAGTCTATGTCCAGAACCCAACTGGTTAATAAAGGGTTGAAATGCCGAGGAGCAATCTCATCTTGAAGCAACAACTCATATAGATACATCTGAGGGAAGGAAAAGAAATGGCTCCCTTTGAGTATCAGAGAGGAAATATGCACATGGATGGGGGAAATGCACAACAGCCCTAAACACAACAAGACACTTTGAGGACACAATTACTTCCACAACAAACACCAGTGATTGGTAATGGCCTTATCTCGCTGCCCCTCTCCAGGTTTTTCCCTTCCTCTCCTCTTATCGTCTATGTGCTAGCAAGGCAGACTGGGGCTCTCCATGTTGAACACATTGTGTTGGCCCAAAGCCTAATAAGGGGATCCATGTGACTGCCTCCTCTCTTCCGGTGACTAATGTGAATGCTGCCCAGGACTATGTGGTGCTGCTGGCCCACGTGTGGTGGTGGAGTATGGGCGTCAAGAAGGGAGAGGGGTGGTGGTAACGCTGCAGTATGGAGAGTATGGAGAGAATTAAAGAACGAAGGCATTTACTTTTTCCCTGAATAAAGTCACATACCAAATTGGCAAAGTCACAATACCAAATGTATCATTGAATTATTATGCTGAAAGATAGTGATGGGGGAAAATAGAGTTACATATCGTGATATTATTTTTGGCAAGATATTGTATTGTTTTGACAGTATCACAATATTATTTTGCGCTAGTTGGCTGTACCTGCACCAAAACTCCAGTATTTTTACTTCTTCCAAAACTCTCTTGTCCCTCTGTCGAAGACATCTGGTGAGCAATATGTTTAGAACATTGAATCTCAATAAAGTCACAGTATCGAATAGCAATACCTATAGAATCGTGAGAATCAAAATACATATTCTATCGGAACCTAAGTATCGTGATAATATCATATCGTAAGGTCACTTGCGATACCCAACCATACTGGAAGGGACATTTTGTTTTAGAAAAGGACATGCAAATAAACATCCATAGAGCTCTTCCACCTCTCTGTGCTGGACAGCTGCTTACCCTAGGAGTCCAGATTCACTTCGCTCAGGGTCTACCTGAACGATGATTGAAAGGATCAAGTCTGTCTATCAGCACACTGAGCGCAGCCCCTTTAATAAAGCAGGTTCTTTGCTCTTTGCGCTATGGCTTTAGAGCATGCAGAGTAAAGCACCTGCTCCACTTACTCATTCATTGCTAGAGCTGTCTGGGCTGCATTAGCTTCCCACTCATGCTGCACAGAAGTTAACACACTTGAAAAATGCAACACAGCATGTAGAAATATTGAAACTGTTCATTACTGTTCACAAAACAATGTCCATACAGGCTAGAAAACTTTTACAATGCCAGACGACACCGGTAGAATCCAGCTTTAAATTGTAGGTTAACCTTCCTTGCTAGCTTAGGCTACAGCTTAATTTAGTACCCTAGTACTTTGTTTGTGATAACCATAATGCAAAATATGCTGATTTCAAAGCTGATTGTCACCACAAAAACTTTATTAATTCACTTCGTCTACCTCGCCACCAAAAACTCATTCACTTCTTCGTCTCCCTTGCCTCCCGGCTGGTTTACACTAGACTCCATAGCCACATTCTGCCTCAGCAAATGACCTCATTACATTTCTTAAAGAGGCAGCGCACACATTTATAAAAGGTTAGATTGCTTCTTCTATGCAAATGTTTGTTTTACCCCTTTTTCGTGGTATACTACCAATTAGTTACAGTCCTGTCATGTCGCTGCAACTCCGGTACGGACTCGGGAGAGGCGAAGGTCGAGAGCCATGCGTCCTCCAAAACACAACCCGGCCAAGCCGCACTGCTTCTTGACACAAAGCATGCTTAATCTGGAAGCCAGCCGCACCAATGTGTCGGAGGAAACACCATACACCTGGTGACCGTGTCAGCGTGCATTGCGCCTGGACCGCCACAGGAGTCGCTAGTGCACGATGGGACAGGAACATCCCTGCCGGCCAAACCCTCCACTAACCCGGAAGACGCTGGGCCAATTGTGCGCCGCCCCATGGGTTCCCCAGTCACGGCCGTCTGCGGCAGAGCCTGGACTCGAACTAGGTTCTCTAGTGGCACAGCTAGTGGCACAGCCACTCGGGATGCCATGTGCAAATGTTGATGATCAGTACAATAAAGTAATGTTCTCCTAGCAGTTGCCAAGAAAATAAGTCTGTAGCCCCATGAAATCAGCTAAAACAAGCTCAATAACTCAATGCATGCACACAGTGTTGAATAATATCCATTCACCTGTATTGTTAAGACCTATGCTACATCTTGATTTACCCTGTTTCATCAATAGAGATTTACCATGTTTTTTTGTAGTTAGATTGTTTTTACCAAAGTCAAATTGAGTGTATCATTGTATAATTGATTCAATTAATGCATGCATAGCAAAACAAATGTTTACAAACATTTGCAAATATAATGATACTGAACTCAAAAGATGCCCAACAATTGAACAGAACAGTAGCTGAGTTTATCTGTCTGAATCAAGTGCCATTCTGTGACTTGCTAATATACTTTTTTTTTTGTTGCTATGGTACCGTTTTGGTATTTAGTATCATGATGGTATCGAGTATTGTGATACTAAACCTGGTATCGGTATCAAAGTCAAAATTCTGGTATCTTGACAACACTAACTTACAAAGTACACTTTTAAAATAAAATAAAGGAATAGAAAATGAACCATGAAAGGTGTGTCTTTAGAAGGAACTCTCTGCTCTAACAGTATAACAGGAAATTCACAGATGCTTTGTTCAATACAAGCCCATTTGGTACTCTCTTTGTAAGTGACTAATAGATTTGTGAACAAACATCATATGCTTTCAAGTGTTTGACAATGAATACCCTAATTATGCAAATCTGCTTCCTTCTCAGGGACCGCACAAAAATAACTAATTAAAAAAAACTGCAGTACAGCATTTACATTTCGTGACAATTGATATTACAATTGTGTCAACCATAACAACAATAACTTTTCAGTAACATGTGAAAACAATGTTCTCTAATGCATTATTATAGGGGAATAATCTGCAGGGTAAAAGGAGTAAACCCTGAAACTCTCACCTGAGGTGAGACTTGACAGACATTCCTTCAGGGTTTGACCATTCAGAACAATTTTCAGTCCTAGGCGTCAACAGCTGCCACCAAGATATTTATGGATTCTCAAAAGAAAGACGCGAACACATCTAACCCACTTTACCCTAAACAGCCTTCCAACATCATTAACATTTAGTAACTAATATGATCTCATTCATGAATATCAACAGTGCTTGGAGAGAAAACCAAAGGACTTGACCCAAATTCTCTGAACAAGACTACTGTCCAACAACAACAACATGGATTTCTGTTAGTGTCCCTCCCTGAGAGCCTTGCCTCATTCTCCTAATCAGGGGAAATTTGGTATCTCCCAGCCCTGGGAGCAGTCACAGCTAAAGGGTAGAGGTCAAGAGGCGCGGGACGAGTCCTAACAGACGTGTCAACCTGTTCCCTTCAGCCACGCCTCGCTCAGCTGCCACCACAAAGGTCCCCTGCCTTCACACACTGAGGCAGTCGCCAGCCACGACACTCAGAGACTACCACACACCAGAATGACCAACCTGGGAGGTGGCGGACATTTAGTCTAGGCTGAGACAGAATGAGACAACATTTATACGCAAAGGTTTATCAACAGTATCCTCAGGAAGTTGTTTTGATTGTGAAGAGTAGGATATTTCAATAAAACCAATGCCTGTGGTCTCATTCTTTTGTAAAGACAAATAATGGAATCAATGTAAGAATAGAATTATGATATCGGCTTAAATTGAGCATATGTTGAAAATCCAATTTCAGTATACTTGATGTTGAATATCTGTATGAATCTACTACAGCCTTCAGATTATACATGATCACTGGATAAAAAAAATAAGTGTCGAAAACAAGAAAGGATACAGAGTCCACATTCTAATCTGTGGTGATGGGTATTAGGCTTGGGCGGTATACCTTATACCGGGGTATTTGCAAATAGCCACAAGATGGTTTTTCAATACCATTGAAAAATGATTTATTTTAAGTTTTTCAATACATTTTAATATTTGTAGCAATTTTTATTTTGTAAATACCTGCAGTCAACTTGTGCAATGCGTTAGGAGATAAAGCAGATTGCATTCTTCATTTCACCTTATTTTATATTATGAAGCTTACCTTAGTTCCCCAGAACAGTTGAGACAGTCATGTGTGTGTTTGTAAATAGCACGGGAGAAAGCGGGAGCAGGTGAGTCCAGCTGTGCATTGACAGGGGTCACGTTTTATATTGAAAATCAGTGTTTTTTACTTCACATTTTTACTAAATACATTAGTGCAACACATTCAGCAGAAAATAGCATACTTTTCATCAGATGACAAAAGAAGTGCAAAGCTATTTGCCTGGCAGCCACACAAGTAAATGAGCTTACAATGAAAAAGCAAGGTATTTTTTTCCAAAACAATGCATGGCCATCATATTTCTAATGTTTAGGCCTATCATAGAAAGAATGTAGACAGCTACATTTCCTAATGTTTTGCTTAAAGATAATCTTGCATTTTACCAGAGTAAAATTGGTTGGCTACACTGGGAAAATTATGGAGAAAAGTAGCTACACATCAGTCAGGGTGCTGTCTGCTGATAAAATGCACGTCCATGAATTGTCATCCGAGTTTAGAAATGCAACTGAGGCACAAAATTTGTCTGATGCCGAGCAGAAATTACAACAAGAAACATTTTAGATCAGCGTTTACAAAACGCAGCAAAATATTTACGCATTTTATATTTTTTACCTGCGTGAAAAATGTATAATTATGTTTTAGCAAGTTAAAATTAGGGGTCGTGTTATCTAAGTAAGTGGCTGAATTAATAAGGTGACGGGGCATCATATTGTGTTAGCTTTCTGCCATGTTCGAGAAGTTAAAGCACTTTGGATGAGGTATTTGTACATCTGCCACTGCCATCTTGATTTCCTTTGCCCTAGCAACTCCAGACAGACACAGTGTGTAGACATGCTGCTGGTGAGCCAGTACTGTTATTCCTTCAGACAAGCATGCATCAAAACTTTGTTCATTTTGCACAATGTCTCTCGTTCACATTCGCTTGTAAAATGTCCAAACTCACCAAAAATGACATGTGGTAGCTCCTACATATATATGTATAACTTTATGAGCCGGTTTGCCTGTCTTTGCAATTCGTTTATTTTCATTTTTCGCTCATTATCAAATTTAGCTAGCAGCCTTCATGGAAATTCGCTATTACTTGTGCTAATTTTGTTAGCATTCTGGGAATAGACGCCCAATGTGCTTTTTGGTGTCCTCTTGTGTACTAAGCCTGTAATACCGTAAATCTCGGGGTGAGAGAAGGACGGTAATGAAGATATGACAATTTGGATACCGCCCAACCCTAATGGATATTTCTAGCCATTAGATTCAAAGGGAAAGTATTGTCCTAGAAGATTCAAAATAGGATTTAACAGAAGAGGAAACCTGTGCTTTTTCAGTAAACCTTTTTCATATTGGGTCCAGAAGTCTGTCCTTCAGAGCACCATGGACTGGTATGGACCACAAGACCTGTGCTAGATGACTACTTCGGTATTTAAGATGGAGGCAGCTGACCCCAAGGGAAAATAAGACTGGGGGGGTATATGAGCTGCTCGGCATGGCACGGCGCGACATGTCCCAACTGTCATTGCACACAATGCAGATGAGGCGCTGTGTTGTGCACAAACAAATCACCCAGGCAACGAGAAGTTTGATGTACACAGTGGGACGGAGAGGCCTCCACACAAACACCTCCCTTCCTTATCCCCCATCTAGCATGACACACACACACACACACACACACACACACACACACACACACACTTCTCCTCAGAAACAGCTGACGTTTTAACAGACTTCTAACAGCTGACAGGCTATAGGTGGGTCAGAGGGGACCCTTTATAACCCCCCTTCCTCTCCTCTTAGTCCCCAGCTCCATAATTCCTCTGAGCCGCACACACACACACAGACATGCACACAGAGTCCCATTTCCGCACCTGTTGTGACTCCATAGGAATTGTACTGCATGAAAAACCCAGCTTTACCAGTAACCACCCGTCCAACTCAGTTGACCTCTCCATCTCTAACCCACCTATTCTCTGGACCTTTAAAAAGAGCTTTATGACCTGACAGCATGTGTTGGAGAGGCTTGGTTTGACCATGCGGCTCAGTGTGTGGGCACTGTGTACAGTATGTGAGAGCAGCAACACATGCTACTCTGGTGTCGACTATAACTATGGTACAAGCAAACCCGCTAAGCTCCTTTTCTGCTTCCCTTACGGATGTCCTGAGTGGTATTACCAAACAACAAGACCACAATGGAAATAAACCATTGACTAAGGTTTTAATCCACAATCATTTCTCAATGTTTTTATGTAATCTGTAGACAATGTTACATGATGCCCTATTTTGTATTACATTTTTGCTTTCAATTATTAAATAATACATTAATTACAGGTATACAAGCAAGATGTTCTTAACCTTCTCAGAAGCATATTAGACTGACACACACAATGAAGTTCACATTCAAAATAGAATGGACAACAGTGGCCTTATGAGAAAAGAATGTCCAAAATGAATTGCAGCAAGATGCCAGTTTTACAGGTAGTGGTAGGTCAAAGTAGCTGAAGGGGCCTTGGGCTGCAGTTAAACTACCAGTGGATGCAGCGCTCTTCTTACAGGGAGCTGTGATCACAGAGTATCTAGGGTGACAGACTGACTGAAAGGCTCGTGAAAGTTGAATTGTGAGGGAATGCTGTCTTCATATTTAGGACAAGTAGACAGTTTGTAAAGGGGTAAAGCTCTAGAAGAGAGGGGATTTGAAAGCACAGCACTTCTTTGGATTGGATGGGAAAACCAACCATGGGTTGAAGAAAATAATTTAGGATTTAGGTATTCTTGCTGTGAGTGCAAAAAGGAGCAGATAACTCTCTCACTCCTGTCACTTACCTTCTCACCCTCCAATTTCTCCATCTATCCTTGCTGAATCTCTTCCATTTTCTCCCACTATTTTTCTTCCTCTCCATACTACTCTATTTCTCTTTCTTTCTGAAGGAAATGAGACTGTTGGCTTTTAGCTGTAATGTGATAACCATTTCAATTATATAAACAATAGCCAGACTCCTCCAGAGGAAGGAGTGGTTAAGATTCACTTGGAGTGTCGAGGCCAAAGCGCACATGGAAGCTGACTTGTAAACACATAGCGTGTGTGTTAGAAAGTGAGTGTGTGTGTCTCAGTGGATAGATGTCTCTGTGTGTGCACATATGACTGTGTGTGGGATGAAGAGCATAAAGAGGCCTGGGAGAGAGGTGAGGACGAGTCAGTCAGCAAACACGCTGAAATGAAATGTTATCTAATACATGGAGAGGAACGGTGAGGCTGCCGGTTAAAAATAGTGTATTTTTCTCACCATCTATAACGTCACTGCATTTGCCCCATGGCAAACTAACTGACCACCTGCATTGCTATAGTCTGGACGCCTGTTGAATTAGAATTCAATGGATTTCCTGTGGGATTGTATTGTGGTGAATAGGGGAAAGGTTTTGAGAGTCATAAGCTAGGTTTCCATCGAACTGGAAAAAGATTTTCATAAGAACATTAAAAAAATCTGCATAAAAACAATATGCACCAGAGATGTGTTTCCATCAAAATGGACTATTTGCGGATAAAAGGCTGTGTGTGATGACATAGCGCACATAAAAATTACTTTGCGGTTATACTCCCATGTACCGGATAAAAAAACATTAAAAAAGTTAATTGGGTTTCCATCGCATTTTCTACTCTACTGACGGTTTTGTCACAACAAATGTAGCGTTATATAGCGAATGTGCCAACTCTGGTATTGGCATGTGCGCCTAAGCCAACAGCTCGCAGATTCAGTGTGGGTATAGCCGACAAAAGAGCAAGATTATTGTACCTGTCAAACGGCAGCCAAACATCAAACTTTGTCACATGCGCCGAATACAACAAGTGTAGACCTTACTGTGAAATGCTTACTTACAAGCCATTAACCAACAGTGCAGTTCATGATGAGTTAAGAAAATATTTACCAAATTAACCAAAGCTAAAAATAATAAAAAGTAACAATAAAATAACAATAGCGAGGATGTATACAGGGGGTACCGGTACTGAGTCAGTGTGCGGGGGTACAGGTTATTTGAGGTAATTAGTAAATATAGGTAGCGGTGAAGTAACTATGCATAGATATTAAACAGCGAGTAGCAGCAGTGTAGAAAACAAAATGGAGGGGGGACGGGGGGGTTAATGTAAATAGTCCAGTGGCCATTTGATTAATTGTTCAGCAGTCTTATGGCTTGGGGGTAGAAGCTGTTAATGAGCCTTTTGGTCCTAGACTTGGCGCTCCGGTACCGCTTGCCACATGGTAGCAGAGAAAACAGTCTATGACTTGGGTGACTGGAGTCTCTGACAATTTTATGGGCTTTCCTCTGACACCGCCTATTATATAGGTCCTGGATGGCAGGAAGCTTGGCCCCAGTGATGTACTGGGCCGTACACACTACCCTCTGTAGCGTCTTAAGGCCAGATGCCGAGCAGTTGCCATACCAGGCGGTGATGCAACCGGTCAAGAACTTTTTGAGGATCTGGGGACCCATGCCAAATATTTTCAGTCTCCTGAGGGGTAAAATGTTTTGTTGTGTGCTCTCCACGACTGTCTTTGTGTGTTTGGACCATGATAGTTCGTTGGTGATGTGGACACCAAGGAACTTGAAACTCTCAACCCGCTCCACTACAGCCCATCGATGTTAATGGGGGCCTGTTCGGCCCACCTTTTCCTATAGTCCACGATCAGCTCCTTTGTCTTGCTCACATTGGAGGGAGAGGTTGTTGTCCTGGCACCACACTGCCAGTTATCTGACCTCCTCCCTATAAGCGGTCTCATCATTGTCGGTGATCAGGCCTACCACCGGTGTGTCGTCAGCAAACTTAATGATGGTGTTGGAGTCATGATTGGCCATGCAGAGGGGACTAAGTACACACCCCTGAGGGGCCTCAGTGTTGAGGATCAGCGTGGCAGACGGGGTGTTGCCTACCCTTACCACCTGGGGGCGGCCCGTCAGGAAGTCCAGGATCCAGTTGCAGAGGGAGGTGTTTAGTCCCAGGGTCCTTAGCATAGTGATGAACTTCGCGGGCACTATGGTGTTGAACGCTGAGCTGTAGTCAATGAACAGCATTCTCACATAGGTGTTCCTTTTGTCCAGGTGGGAAAGGGCAGTGTGGAGTGTGATTGAGATTGCGTCATCTGTGGATCTGTTGGTGAGGTATGCGAATTGTAGTGGGTCTAGGGTTTCCGGGAGGATGCTGTTGATGTGAGCCATGACCAGCCTTTCAAAGGACTTCATGGCTACCGACGTGGGTGCTACGGGGCAGAAATCATTTAGGCAGGTTACCTTTGCTTCCTTGGGCACAGGGACTATCGTGGTCTGCTTGAAACATGTAGGTATTACAGACTCGGACAGGGAGAGGATGAAAATGTCAGTGAAGACACTTGACAGTTGGTCAGCGCATGCTTTGAGTAGACGTCCTGGTAATCCGTATGGCCCCGCAGCTTTGTGAATGTTGACCTGTTTAAAAGTCTTGCTCACATAGGCTACCAAGAGCATTATTACATAGTCATCCAGAACAGCTGGTGCTCTCGTGCCTGCTTCAGTGTTGTTGCCTCAAAGCGAGCATAAAAGGCATTTAGCTCGTCTGGTAGGCTCGCGTCACTGGGCAGCTCGCGTCTGGGTTTCCGTTTGTAGTCCGTAATAGTTTAAGCCCTGCCACATCCGACAAGCGTCAGAACCGGTGTAGTAGGATTTAATCTTAATCCTTTATTGACGTTTTGCTTGTTTGATGGTTCGTCTGAGGGCATAGCAGGATTTCTTATAAGCGACCGGATTAGTGTCCCGCTCCTTGAAAGCGGCAGCTCTAGCCTTTAGCTTGATGTGGATGTTGCCTGTAATCCATGGCTTCTGGTTGGGATATGTACATACGGTCACTGTGGGGATGACGTCGTCGATGCACTTATTGATGAAGCCGATGACTGAGGTGGTATACTCCTCAATGCCATTGGATGAATCCTTGAACATATTCCAGTCTGTATTAGCAAAACAGTCCTGTAGCGTAGCATCCGCGTCATCTGACCACTTTCGTATTGAGCGAGTCACTGGTACCTCCTGCTTTAGTTTTTGCTTGTAAGCAGGAATCAAGAGGATAGAATTATGGTAGATTTGCCAAATGGGGGGTGGGGGAGAGCTTTCTATGCATCTCTGTGTGTGGAGTAAAGGTGGTCTAGAGTTTTTTGGTTGCACATGTGACATGCTGGTAAAAATGTTGTCAAACTGATTTAAGTCTGCCTGCATTAAAGTCCCCGGCCACTAGGAGCGCCGCTTCTGGATGAGAATTTTCTTGTTCGCTTATGGTCTTATAGAGTTGGTTGAGTGTGGTCTTAGTGCCAGCATCGGTCTGTGGTGGTAAATAGATGGCTAAGAATAATATATATGAGAACTCTCTTGGTAGATAGTGTGGTCTACAGCTTATCATAAGGTACTCTACCTCAGGCGAGCAATACCTTGAGACTTCTTTAATATTAGACAGCTGTTATTGACAAATAGACACACACCCCCACCCCTCGTCTTACCAGACATAGCTTCTTCTCTGTTCTGCCGGTGCATGGAAAATCCCACCAGCTTTATATTATCCGTATCCACGACTCTGTGAAACATAGGATATTACAGTTTTTAATGTCCTGTTGGTAGGATAATCGTAAGTCATCCATTTTATTTTCCAATGATTGCATGTTAGCCAGAAGAAGGGATGGCAGTGGGAGTTTACGCAAATGACGGGGATTTGCGCCTGTTCCCGGGAAACCAGTATATCCTTCTCATCGGACTCGTTAAATGAAAAAGCTTCTTCCAGTTCGTGGTGAGTAATCGCTGTTCTGATGTCCAGAAGTTATTTTCGGTCATAAGAGACGGTAGCAGCAAAATTATGTACTAAATAAATTTAAAAATAAGTTATAAACGCAAAAAAATAATAATAATAGCACAGTTGGTTAGGAGCATGTAAACCGTCAGCCATCCTCTTCGGCGCCATCTTTCAACAGAATAAGACCCTCGATATTTATTGGAAAGGAGCATCAAGCTCATCACCGTGCACTTTCACCATCCTGTCAAATTCATCATCATATATTTCATCTGTAGCCTAATAAACTGCATGCTTTCCCAAGTCGTAGTTGGAGGACCACACAGTCTTGCCACCGCAATTTCACACATATTTAATTTTATAGACACAAACAGATCCCACCTTATTTTGTTTGGTCTACATTTGGAAAGTTGACCAACAAATTAGCTGTTTCCATCAGGCATGTCATGACATTTTATATCCGACATATACTTTACTCGCATAAAAAGGTTGGATGCAAACCTGGTTATAGACTGTATTTCAGTGGTCCAAAGGCTGTATTATGACAAGTCGTCTGCCATTTCAACACTTGTTCCATTGTAACATCAGATTGCCTTTCCCAATTGTTGTCCACACTACTCAGATTGCTGCTGGGGATCAGTACCAGACCAGCATGCTCACACACACACACACAAAATGGGAAGTGTGTCACTTTGGAAGGGTGGAGAGGGGATTTTTTACTCTCCTCCTCTATCTCTGACTCACTGGAACCATTCCCAGCTCTGGGTAATGGCTGCTTCACAAGAGAAAAGGAATAAGCCAGTCATCTTCCCTCCCAACGTAAACTAACACACCCTGCATGGAGCGCACGGCTAACTCAAAGAGCCCTGTGCAGATGGCCCCATTACTGTACAACCATAAAACTATACCACGCCCCAGTGAGGAAAGGGTGATATACATTCAATTGAGGGCACAACTTACAGCATATGCCGTAAATCAGTGATATGAGAAATGTAAGACACAGGTTTGGGAGGAATAAGAAAAAAAATAAAAAATAAGGGAGTTTGGAAAAGATGAAGACCAAGTAATGGCAGGACTTGAGATCAAAGGGAAAGAGGGAGAGAAGAAGGAGAGAGGTGTGTGAGAGGCGGAGGTGTAGTGTTTCAGCTCCTGGGCCGGGCGCTTGCCGTTTCAGCTGTGCAGAAGTGATGGCCATCCCCTGCTCTCGCAACACTGTAACCCTGTCAGCACAGCGGCATAGCTGGCGATTGGTCTCACTTGCTCTTTTTCTCTTTGTCTCTAAGTTGGGATTATTATAGTTCTCTACAGTTGTGGAAGCCTCTTTTCTCCCTCTTTCTTTCTACTTTTGTCTCTCTCCTGGATGCTTTTGAACTCTCGTAGCAATGACAGATCTTCCCACTGTAATTTAAGTTTTCACATTTTCCAATGGATTCAGCTGCATTTTCCAAAGAACACAGGTTGCATTTCCCAAAGGCTTCATCCTATACTCTGATTAAATACAGTTCACTGGTGGTCGCTGATCCTGATCCAACGTCCTGTCCCCTTACATTAAATCTAACATTACCTGAACACACTGGTTCAGGTTAGTTATGAACCATGTTTGTTTGGGAGCCGCTGTGAGGAAAGGAGACAAGACCATCACCATAATTACTCTGCATTGAGGGAAGGTGGCCTCTTTCTGGTTCCTCTAAAAAGCACCTCCATTTGTGCACAACTCAATAGATTTTCTAAATACTGATCTCATTACCTTGTTTCTTTGACATCTTTTCTGTAGAAAATGACAGAAAAAAGGCTTGCCTGATTTGAACTGAATGAACACAAAATGTAATTACATTGACACCAGTCAAGGTCACGCTGGCCCCAGTGTGGTGTAGTGTAACACTTTGTGTTCCAAATCCTTGCTCATCTCAGACTCATTTGTTAATGATAATCTTGCATATGTGTACAGCTAAGTTGCATTTAGCCTACATAGGTTGTGATGTCTTGATCCCACCGCCCCTTGATCCCACCAAAGACCCCCAAAAAAGCCCATTCGGTTGGCTTTATGCAAGATTACCCTTTCTATTCGCAAAGAGTATATTAAGAGGAGGGAAATTCGACTTAATCTGGATAAAGCCTCTGGCAAAACAACTGAGTGATAGAGAAGAACAATGAAAACAAAAGGATATGGACACCGTCATGAAACGGAATGAGGGAGTTTTAATATACTCCTACAGATTCCATAATCCCAGATAAAAATACATGTTACGTGCATTCACCATTTTGATTTATTCATCTGTTTCTACCTACTAGCCAAAAGGAGGTCAACCCAGATTTCAATGTTTTGCTCCAAAGCTGTATATTTCAAGCAATGTCTTTAGAGGCGGACTGGATAAATGTAGTGCCCTGAGCAGAGTATTTTTTAGAGAAAAGCAACAACTGGGTGTAAGGATTTACCATTCATTTTTTTCTCTTCAGCTATATTTTTATGAAACAGATCCTCATGGATTGATCACTGTAAGCTATAACCTGATGCATGATTGACATACATATAGAAACACGGTGCGCAAACCAATCACAAGACAATGGTATCTGGTGATAAACCAACTTTTGAAGAACTGTTGAGATGGGTCATTTCAGTGAATTTAGCTGCCCTTGCAAGAACCACGGAAGATCTCTTCATCTTTAGGAGTCCATCTTATCAATGTGAGATGTTAACATGCTAACTAATGCTGTTACCGCAATAAGGATCAAGTGTGACCATTTGGAGCTGAGACATACATAAAAAAACATGTTATTTTAGCTATGGTAGACTAATGGCTCCAGTGAGAATTGATGAATGCTACCGTATATCAAATGAATAGGGAATCATTGGTATGCTTTTATGACCGGCAGTTCAATGGAACGCTAATCGCTATACCATTTATGGCTTTAAGTCTATGGTTGAATTCTAAGCAGAGATTTGGAACCTAACTTCCCCTTCAAGACGCGAGCAGCTGCTATTTTTGTTGTAAGCTGACACCGGTGGTCGCACAAAAGCAACCACCTCGTTTCAGGGAACTAGTTTTTCAGAGTGACACCAGTCAGTTCTCATAGTTTTTCAGTTCAGAGAACGGATGTAACAGATTCAAATGCTCATGAGATTACTCTTTGGTGTGTTGGAACCGTTGGATACATTGCGTCCTTGTACCCAATTAACTGGTGCGAAGTTCTACATGCTCAGGTTGAAGGTGTTTGAACCTCCGCTAGAGAGCAAGCAGCCGTTTCAAGTCAAATAAAGTATTTCTAAATAATATGAGAGGATTTCAGCTGTTTCACTGCTATTCAGGTTATTTCATAACATTCAATCACCTCTGCTTATTCAAAATGATCAAGAAAGGTGGGTGGGAATCAAATCTGAAGGGTAGTAAAAGATGCAAAATGGGAGCCTACAATAGGCTACCTACAATCGTGTTCAGAATATGGCAACCCTCTCTACTTCACCTTTAAAATTGGGGGTATGCCAAGAACCACCCTTTGGTATTTAGAATAAGACTCTACTCCATCAGACCGTTACCAGAATTTTGACTTCGATAGCGATACCAGGTTTAGAATCACAATACTCGATACCAAAATGATATGTCAAAAAAATAAGGCGTTATTAGCCAAAGTCACAGAAAGGCACTTGATCCATACCTTTTGAGTTCAATATCATTACATTAGATTTTTATTTTACTTTGTTTACCACATAATAGTAATAATGTATTTGAATGGTAAATCTCTAGTCTATTGATAAACTGGGTAAATCAAGATGTAGCCTAGGCCTATTCACAATACAGGCAAATCATATTCAATAGGAGTGTGTGTGTATGCGTTGAATTATTGAGCTGGTTTGGCTGATTTCATGGGGTTACAGAATAAAAACAATATGTTCACCTTCCATTTGGAACGTATAAATCCCTGATCTGGCTTTCAAGTCTGTCTATGAAAATGCAATTTTTGTTAGATTTAACTAGAACCACACATAATGCACATTCACTAATAATGACTAACTTCTTGTAGCAGGCATTATAGAAAATTAACACAGGTCTCATAAACAATCTGTCAAGCACAAGCCCAGGTGCTAGTAAGTTAGTGATGGGGTGGAAACAAATCGATAGTTATATATTGGGATATTATTTGACAATATATTGTATCGTTTTGACAATATAGCAATATTATTTTGCACTAGTTGGCTGTACCTGCACCAAAACACAAGTATTTTCCCTTCATAGCTCGTTCTCCATCTTATTTTTTAAATAGGAAGCCAATTTGCTTCCAGCACTTGTATTTATATAACTGATCAAAACAATATGTTTGGAACATCGAATCGCAATAAAATCACAGCATTAAATCGCAATAAATATTAAATTGTGAGTCGCAATACATATCGTATCGCCGCCTAAGTATTGTGATAAAATCGTAAGGTCCCTGGCAATTCCCAGCCCAATATATAGTGAGTAGCCATCTAATCTTTATACTTTAAGTTTAGCCAACTTGGATCTATTTGCTAGCTAACAAGGTAGAACAGTTGAATTGTTATGAACACACCCTTCTGTCTGTCTCCAACTGTTTGGACAGCATGCTAGCCCGTCCACTTTGTTCAGAAGTTGAAATCAAGTGACCTACCTTATTTCTCAGAATGAGAACGAGTTGCCAATTCCTTACATAAATTGTGCTTTTTTATGGTTATTGCACATTTATAAACACAGACTAGACAGCTAGCATAACAGTCATTGGTTAAAATGCTGCTAGCAGTATGTGTTACCACCAAGCGACAAACTGAGCATACATTTTCCTGAATCAACGTTCATTGATACTCCCATTTGAGTAGTGTCTGCTCTGCATGCATGGAGTTTAGACATACAAATGGTATCGTTAGAAAGGTTCACTTCTCCTCTATTACAGTACAATAATCTCTGAATGTGTTTCGGTGTCCATATGACCAATTGTTGGACCAAACCTCAAATGCAAATAGCGGGTTGAAACCGCTTGTCAGAGAGGAAAAAGTGATCTCTCATCTTAGTTGTTGTGAGTGGCAGGGGCTTGGTATGTGAGTAAAAGGTGCACAGAAGGAGCAGAGGAGGCAAGGCCAAAAAGACAACATGAGAACAAGTGGACAAACACTCATCAAAATAAAAACCTTGATTTTTGCGATATTGGCATTTGAAATATTGCGCTAAAACCTAAATTAGAATGAATCTAAGCCCCGAATCCCAGCCCTAACTGATCAACAACATTTGAATAGAAGAAGCAATCTCTTCTTCTATAAAAAAAAAGTGTGCGCTGTCTCTGTAGTTAAGACCCATGACGTCACACACACACACAGTTCAAGGCTCCAGCAAAGACAATATTGGCTGGGAGAGACACGAAGTGAATTAATCAAGTTTTTGGCGAAAATCTGCTTTCTGCGTTATGGTTTGCATATTACCATAAACAAGGTACTAGGTAAGTGAATTGATGTTAGCGTCAACTGTAAGCCGGCAAGGAAAGATAGTCTACAAAACTGGAAGCTACTGATATCATCTTCTTGCATTGTAAAGTGTTCTCACCTGTAATGGACATTGTTTTGCGAACAGTAATTAACAGTTTCAACATTTCTAAGTGTGTAAACTTCTGTGCAGCATAAGTGCTGATGCAGCCCAGACTACCAGTGAAAACAGTGGTTCCGCAGGACAGGCTAAAGCTAGCAAAGAGTAAGTGGAGCATGCACAGTGCTCTCGTGCTATAAGGGGACATCGGCTGCGCTGATAGACTTAATCCTCTCTCAATCAGTAGACAACGGGAGACACATTTGACAGAAGTACCGAAAGCAACAAATTCTAGTACTGAACTGTTTTTCATGACCTATTATCGAAAAAGTACTTTAGTTTCAGCATACTGTGCAACACTAGTTACCACTGATCGGTAGAGAATCTCAGGCTCCAGCATTATCACCATCAACCTGCTCCACTCCATTGTCCAAACCACTCATCCCTAAGCGGGCACTTCAGATCTCCACCTCTCCCAGAGCATCCTAACCCCTCCACTGGCCCACTCCATCCCCCTCTTTCCTTTAGGGACCGTAGGGCCTAGTTGACCTCCCTTGCCCTCTGGACTGGAGCCCTTACTCTCCGCTGCGCCTCTCTGCACATTACCTTAATTGATGTTTAACCCCTGAATCAGCTGCTGATGATGGCTCAATTAAGAGCTTGCTGGAGGAGAGATTAGTCCTGGGTAAGTAAAGAGTTTTCTGCCCTATAGCCGAGGAGAAGCAGAGCTCACTGGGCTTTAATCCTTGTAGGGACGGTTGGGAAACAAAGGTTGCCAGGACTGCTTCCCACATTACACCTCTGTAGGTCTTTGCCCTGTGTGGAGATCCTCTGGCTGCAATTTCAGGATGAAGCATTGAGTGAAGGCCATTTTGAAATGACATGGGAAGAGAGGGGATGGATAGGTGAAGCTTGCCAGTATACTTCTCACTTTAAGCGACTGTTGGTCTTAGCCATGATGAAAAGCACTGTTGGCTTGTGGCTCCATTAAGCGACGAGAGAGGGTGACATTTCTTTCCCTTACAGTGTGCTGGAGTAAAGTGAGGCCCTGTGATGATTGAATCACAGCCATAATGGCAGAAGGTAGGACCCTGCTGTGCAGCGGAGTTCTTCCTGCTCTCCACACACAGTGTGGGAAAAGCAGTGGGCAAAGCTGCCGTGGAATAAAAAAACACAAAAGAGGCCATGAAACGATCACGGCGAAAGCACACACTCCTTATGTGACACTTGATATAACTAAAATGCTCTCATTCTTTCCAAAGCTGTTGGTTTGTTACAGGTGGAACAATTGTTTTTTTTGGCATGACAATAAGCAGAGGCTATACTTATCTGACTGAAGTGAAGATAAGATGTCTTCCATCGCAATAGAGCGAGATAACATGAGGTCATCGGTAAGCCAGTGTATGGGGGGGGTCAGACAGACATTTAACTTGAACTATCCAGGCATTATTTCAGCCTAGGGTTAGGCAGTGATTAAATCACATCAATATTTGTGTCAGGCAAGGGGTGGCCAGTACACCATTGATTGTCCCAGATATTAGTGCTTAATTGAAATTACACTGTAATTGGAGGAGAGAAGGCTTTGACCAATAGAATGTTCTGGGCAGCAGATTTAGGGCTATGCTGATCACTTGCTCTTTAGATTGCTAGACCACCACTTCTATCCCTTCTCAAGTATCCTTACTCTCTCTGTGTCTCTGTCATTCCCTCCCTCCCTATACAGACGCTCACGCCAAAACAAATATTTTACAAACACACACATACCACACATAAAAATACAGTAATTGTATGGGCACATACTCAAACACTTACATGAAAACATATTCAGTCATTATTCCATATAGACTGCCACATGTGAGATGTCTGAAGAGCACAATAGCTGACCATCTGTGTTTGCAATTCAGCAGGACGCTGCAGCATGAGAGGATGATTGTTATTCCTTGGAGACTGAGTTAACAAGAGGAATCTTCTTTTTTTGACTGGAGCCACCATGTGGCATGGCTATTCTGAGGGTGCCATATAAACATTATGTTTTTACTTGTGTAATTACAGTGTTATTACATAGGTATAAGACCAACTTAATCTAAAGTGTTACCCATTTGCTTTAATATAATTTAAGTTAGATTTTTGAGTTGCCCGTTATTAAATAGTAAGAGACTTCTCTGGCACTTCTAGGATGCCCCCTTGCTTGCGGTCACGCTTCTCAAGCACACAAAAGGCTTTTACTTTGCTGAGCCTAAAAGTTATTTGTCGCTAAAGCCTTTCCTTTCACTGTATGAGGAGAAAGTACACTAGTCTACATACACTCAATCTGCCAATTTAGGTCGTGTGTAGCCTAGTGGTTAGAGCATTGGACTAGTAACCGAAAGGTTGCTAGATCGAATCCCCGAGCTGACAACGTGAAAATCTGTCGTTCTGCCCCAAAACAAGGCAGTTAACCCACTGTTCCTAGGCCGTCATTGAAAATAAGAATTTGTTCTTAACTGACTTGCCTAGTTAAATAAAGGTCAAATAAACAAGTGTGTGTGCATGTTGAGAAAGAAAGAGAAAGAGGATGAGAAAGAATGAAAGAGGGTGCAAATCATCCAATTGCAATACCCAAACACTTTAAACTATTTCATGACATCCTTGCAAACTAGGGATTACTTTATGTCGCCTCAATGGTATGATACTAGCACAATTAATAAACGCCAATAATTGGTGATTGTATGGATGCTGGGATTCTCTTCCTTCATGAGCGCAACAGCCGTGGTGACCGTTCACCAGGAGCTGTCAGAACGATTTATGAAAAGTGTCACAGAGGTTTTGACACGATTACTCTTAATGTCTATGAATTGATTTTACTTAAGTGAGTAGAATGAATAGTTTACTGCATACTTTATTCCTATTGAGAGGCTATTGTTGGTTGTTCCTTCATGGCAGACACGCAGTTCGATGGAATATTTCTCCATCGGCAAGAGAGTTACAGCATAGCAAAGCGCAGAGAGAGCATCAATTTGTCAGAAAAAAAGTAATTTAAGGAACCTTTGGTATCAACGGAATGCGCATGTAAGCCAACGTTAATGTTTTGCGTCCATCAAATGGTAAACATTGGCAAAACACTTTTGACCTGACTGTATATGAATTTAACGGCGCAAAAATGGTTGCCTGTGGTATATTTGCTGTTTTCTCAAGGAAAAAGTGTCAACAAACTATTGATTTATTCTAAAATCCGGAATCCATTTTGCGCGTGAAAGTGTTGGAGATAGGATGTGTAGACTAAACCTTCAGTGTAACTAGTGTGTTGTATTAGGAATTCTTTCCCAATATTCTATGAGAGAGAAATTATATTCTGTCAGTTTTTCCTTTACCCTGGCATGTTGTTTTTACAGTAACATAGGAAGTCTAGTGATTTGAATTAATGCTCTGCCTAACCCTCAATATGTGACAGTTTAGTGTCTCACTTGTGGGATTAAACATATTAATGTATTTCCCCTCCCCCCATAAATGAGGGGCATAAACTGATGAGTGTTTCAGCTATGCAGGCAGGTATAGTGCACGTTGTGATTCCCGTCAGGGTGTCACATGGCAGAGACGGGGTCCTCAGGGACACAGTCCAGATAGTGGTTCTCACCAGCCCTGGCAAGCCTCAGAGCAGTCAGAGACCGAGTAGGAGATTACAGGACAATGAGCTGTCCCGGTAAGGACATGCCCCTGTGTTTCCCGCTGAGGAGTACTTACAGGTAAGACAGGGAACACGATCAGAAACAAATAAGAAAAGGTAAATGATACTTTTCACCCTGATAAAGGCTAATCTGTTTTCATCTTTGAGACGATATGGGTCAGGACCAGTGCCATGGACTGGGTATTCCAACCAATACAAAATAACTCTGCTGTCTCTGACATTGTCAAGATGTCAGAGCTAATGGGAGCTTTACACCCCCCCCCCCCCCCCTCACAGCTCCCCCTACCTTATCTATTCTTGTCTTTCTGGAAGACACTGGCCCTCACGAGTCTCCTGTGCTGGCCTCAATTTTGACATCATTAGAGGCTCCCACCATCATTCCCGCATGTGCCACAGGTTTAGTCTACACATCCTATCTCCAACACTTTCACGCGCAAAATGGATTCCGGATTTTAGAATAAATCAATAGTTTGTTGACACTTTTTCCTTGAGAAAACAGCAAATATACCACAGGCAACCATTTTTGCGCCGTTAAATTCATATACAGTCAGGTCAAAAGTGTTTTGCCAATGTTTACCATTTGATGGACGCAAAACATTAACGTTGGCTTACATGCGCATTCCGTTGATACCAAAGGTTCCTTAAATTACTTTTTTTCTGACAAATTGATGCTCTCTCTGCGCTTTGCTATGCTGTAACTCTCTTGCCGATGGAGAAATATTCCATCGAACTGCGTGTCTGCCATGAAGGAACAACCAACAATAGCCTCTCAATAGGAATAAAGTATGCAGTAAACTATTCATTCTACTCACTTAAGTAAAATCAATTCATAGACATTAAAAGAGTAATCGTGTCAAAACCTCTGTGACACTTTTCATAAATCGTTCTGACAGCTCCTGGTGAACGGTCACCACGGCTGTTGCGCTCATGAAGGAAGAGAATCCCAGCATCCATACAATCACCAATTATTGGCGTTTATTAACTGTGCTAGTATCATACCATTGAGGCGACATAAAGTAATCCCTAGTTTGCAAGTAATACAACCCAGCAAGCAAACTCTCCATCATGTAGTCTACCCTTGACACTCAAAATAAAGCACGAGACAGCGCGCGAACACAACACCGAAATATGGTTGCTTGGAGTTGCCCTCAGTTCAATGACATCAGAAAGTGTCTATTCGAAAGCAACATGTTGTTAAATATAAGTTATTCAAAGTAAACAGTTGCCTAATGTTACTGACCAAACACATTCACTAGCAGGTAGCTAACCTGGGTAACGTTAGCGAGCTTGTGAAGAGTGACTTACCCTGTAGAACTGTATCCACATCTGTCTGGTGAAACCGGAGATTCAAAAATATATGACTATGTATTTAAAATGTTGATTGAGGAATACAAATTATGTAAACAGGCTGTCTACCGACGTCAGTAAAAAAAATTAAAATCATTCCTCTTGAAGTACAAGGTAACTATTTAGTTCTGTCAAACGATACAATGTAGCTGCTGCTGCCCAATCTATCGTGATTGGCACTGCTTCATGATTGACACTAGCCGGACCAATAGGCAAGAGATTTTCGTGTTGTTTAACCAATCACTGGAGACGTCAGAGGATTTGAGTCGTCAACGTGAAGTTAGTAGAAGGTGAACCGTGAAGTAGGAAGGACTAATGGTGAGATCATGTGTGAGTGTATCCCTCCGCCTCTTATGTTTTACTGTAAGAAATAACGTCTCTATTTGAATCATGATATCCATTGTCAATATTGTCTTACTTTTCGAATTTACGCACAGCGTTTGAAACAATGCAGTGTGTCATTTCAATTGTGATGCCAGTGATGTCTTATGTGTTGGCCTTGTAGCCTAATAGCAAAATAAATATTCTCTTTCCTCTTGTAAGGCTATTGAATATGGCCAATAATTTGACTTTATAAGTGTCTGTTTTCCCCCAATACATTTATCTTGCATTTAGTCTTATTATTTGGCTATATGCTGTTGGACAAAAGTGCATCCATAAGCTCTATAAAGTAGTATTTGGTCCAGCATAACCTACGGAAAGTAACATACAAATCCTGTACAATGGGTATCACCCAATGAGGTAGAATTGGAAACTTCGATTTCTGCGGACTTGAAGAGTAGGTTACGCACTGAGCGAAAAGCAGAGCAGCGTTTCAATGATGAACTACTTTATCTCATGGCTGCGGAAGAAAATGGTGTTTACAGTGAGGAAAGGTGTGATGCTGGTCTGCATAGAAATGAAAATGTACGGATGTAGTGTGAAGCGCATGACACGCTTGAATGTTCATTTGCTCATAATCATCTGTAAAGTTTTAAGGCTACTTCACCAGTATAAACACGTAATGTTATTCATTCCAGACTAATGAAAATATTAATACAGTATTTCTATCTTATTTAGTTTCATATTACAGTCTGTCGCACATAGCCTACGTCACCATCTAGTCAGTAGCCTATGAAGCAAATGGTAAGGGCTGTCAAATGTAGTCACAGGACATGGTTTCACAGAAATATTAAATTATATTGTATCTGGAAGTAGCCTACAGTATCAGTATCTCCATAATTGAAACAAATGTGTCTGTTTATTATTAGACAGACTGATGACAGACTAGGATTTCGCTACACCCGCAATAACATAAGATTTGATTTGATGCTTACGTAGTGGGGTTTTGCAGAAGAGAATTAATGCAAACAGATGGGCACCCTGTTGGCCTCTCACACTGGCCTGTTCCTAGACGTTCAACCAGTTGGACTTGGAGCCAGTTAGGCCCTAATTTCACATGACTGGGAATACAGATATGCATCTGTTGGTCACAGATACCTTTCTTTTAAGTAGGGGCATGGATCAGAAAATCAGTCAGTATCTGGTATGACCACCACTTGCCTCATGCAATATGACACATCTCCTTCAGAGATGATCGGGCTGTAGATTGTGCCTGTGGAATGTTGTCCCACTCCTCTTCAATGGCTCTGTGAAGTTGATGGATATTGGCGGGAACTGGAACACGCTGTCGTACACTTCGATCCAGAGCATCCCAAACATACTCAATGTGTGACATGTCTGGTGAGTATACAGGCCATGGAAGAACTGGGACATTTTCAGCTTCCAGGAATTGTGTACAGATCCTTGTGACATGGGGCCGTGCATTATCAATCTGAAACATGAGGTGATGGAGGTGGATGAATGGCACGACAATGGGCCTCAGGACCTCGTCACAGTATCTCTGTGCATTCAAAATGCCATCGATAAATATTCAATTGTGTTCGTTGTCCGTAGCTTATTCCTGCCCATACCTTAACCCCACTGACACCATTGGGCACTCTGTTCACAACGTTGACATCAGCAAACTGCTTGCCCACATGACGCCATACACGCTGTCTGCTATCTGCCCAGTACAGTTGAAACCGGGATTCATCCGTGAAGAGTAAACTTCTCCAGCGTGCCAGTGGCCATCGAATTTTTGCCCGCTGAAGTCGGTTACGAAGCCGAACTGCAGTCAGGTCAATACCCCGGTGAGGGCAACGAGCACGCAGATGAGCTTCCCTGAGATGTTTTCTGACAGTTTGTGCAGAACTTATTCGGTTGTGCAAACCCACAAATTCAGCAGCTGTCCGGGTGGCTTGTCTCAGACAATCCCACAGGGGAAGAAGCTGGGTGTGGAGGTCCTGGGCTGGCGTGGTTACACGTGGTCTGCATTTGTGAGGGCAGTTGGATGTATTACCAAATTCTTTAAAACGATGTTGGAGGCAGCTTATTTTAGATGAATTAACATTAAATTATTTGGCAACAGCTGTGGTGGACATTCCTGCATTCAGCATGCCAATTGCACGCTTCCTCAAAACTTGAGACATCTGTGGCATTGTGTTGTGTGACAGAACTTCACATTTTAGAGTGGCCTTTTATTGTCCCCAGCATAAGGTGCACCTGTGTAATGATCATGCTGTTTAATCAGGTTCTCGATATGCCACACCTGTCAGGTGGATGGATTATCTTGGCAAAGGAGAAATGCTCATTGCTAACAGGGATGTAAACTTATTTGTGCACAACATTTGAGAGAAATAAGCTTTTTATGCATATGAAACATGAAACATGGCACCAACACTTTACATGTTACGTTTATATTTTTGTTCCGTATATGTTATTATTTTGGTAAGAGGTTCACTTGCAGTTAGAAAACTTTGTTTATTCTGAAACATATGTAATGTTATGGAAGAGCAGGTAAGTGTCCAAGCACATTCCACACAATAGTTACTTCTCACGAATAAGCAATGTTTTCAAAAGTCACTCATAGTGTCATTGTGGAACCCTTTTTCTTTCAACTAAAAACATTAACCTCATGCAACAATATGATCAAATACGTGTCCCCACAATCAGGGTCCTCCACATAGTGCTACCTGCATATTGTCTACAGAACTAATATTATGGTGTCTCTGTCTCAGTTGATTTGGCGTTCTAGCTAAATGCAGTGTCCCTGGTGACCTAGCTGCCTCTCTCACCCAAGACTTTTGCAGGCTAGAGACCCCTCATCCCGTCCAAACACACACATTAGCAACAATAGGCTTTGTGGGAGGGAAGCAGGCTGTTATAGTGATGTAACCGGATTGCTCTTTATCAGAGCTCTTGTGTCCAGCAGACCAGAATAAGTACCAATCAGAGAGTGTGTGTGTGTGTGTGTGTGTGTGTGTGTGTGTGTGTGTGTGTGTGTGTGTGTGTGTGTGTGTGTGTGTGTGTGTGTGTGTGTGTGTGTGTGTGTGTGTGTGTGTGTGTGTGTGTGTGTGTGTGTGTGTGTGTGTGTGTGTGTGTGGTGCCCATAATAATTTTTTTAGGCATTGGCTACAGCTAAAACTTCTCAATAGATGTTGAGACATGGATTTATCTTGATATTGGACCACTTTTGAGGTCAGACAATATCTGACATACTTGTAAATATTGTTTTTCACTTCCTCACCCTTGCTCTCTCCTCTCGCTCCCTCTTCATAAGCCAATCTTTTCCTTTCTTTTTCCCCTTCTATTCCTCTCTCCCTCTCTTTCTCTTTGTGTGGAGAGTGTGTTAGTCCACGTGAAAGGTGTGTGGGTGCAGCTCCCTCTCTCTGCAGTGACCCGCTGCTCCGCCGCACTTGGCTTCCAAAGCATCCTGTCGGCTGCCTAGCAACACTCAGTGTCCATGGCAACGGAGCCAACAAACCCTCCCACCTCCATCAGCTGTACCCCCACAATAGAGCTTAAATGTGGCAATCAGGAGGAGGACTGGAATCCAGTATCTGGGCTATAGTGAACAGGTGGAGTAAAATGTTACAGTAAAGCAATCACCATGTGTTAATACTAGTTGTTTTTTGGGGCTGAGAGCCCACCAATTTTCAGCTAAGACGACCAATCTGCTGAGGGTTCAAAAAGGGTGACAGGTTCTCGAGAACCAGGATGCCCAAATAAGAGACTTTGAGGGAGACCAAGTAATTGCACCAGTGTAGAGTTTCCAAAGTGCAGAGGTTGTATCTGTTATTTTGTAGAGAGAATACAACATAAAAAGTAACTAAGCCAGGGTCAAATTAGTTTTCAACTTTTACCTTTTTGTCTTTCATTCCGATATGAAAAAACTGTAACTGTGTCTTAACAGATGGTACAGAAGCCCACCCGAGTTTTCGTTCTGATTAGAGACAGACATGGATGCATATAGGCCTATACATTCATGTGAACAATACATTTATGGCTCTGGTTAGAGGCGGCTCTTCAAACCTGTCCCTGGAGAGCTACCCTCCTGTAGGTTTTCTCTCCAATCCAAAACTGATTCAGTTTATCAACCAGCTAATTATTAGAATCAGGGTAGATTAGAGGTAGTGTTCCCCCTCTAGTGGGTATAAGTAAGCATTACACCCAAGTGACATTTTTCTATTTAATTTTTATTTATTTCACCTTTATTTAACCAGGTAGGCCAGTTGAGAACAAGTTCTCATTTACAACTGCGACCTGGCCAATATAAAGCAAAGCAGTGCGACAAAAACAACAACACAGACTTACACATGGGATAAACAAACGTACTGTCAATAACACAATAGAAAAATCTTTATACAGTGTGTGCAAATGTAGTAAGAATAGGGAGGTAAAGCAATACATAAGCCATAGTGGTGAAATAATTACAATTTAGCATTAACACTGGAGTGATAGATGTGCAGATGATGATGTGCCAGAAGAGATACTGGGGTGAAAAAGAGCAAAAAATCTATAATATGGGGATGAGGTAGTTGGGTGGGCTATTTACAAATGGGCAGTGTACAGGTGCAATGATTGGTAAGCTGCTCTGACAGCTGATGCTTAAAGTTAGTGAGGGAGATATAAGTCTCCAGCTTCAGTGATTTTTGCAATTCGTTCCAGTCATTGGCAGCAGAGAACTGGAAGAAAAGGCGGCCAAAGGAGGTGTTGGCTTTGGGGATGACAAGTGAAATATACCTGCTGGAGCGTGTGCTACGGGTGGGTGTTGCTATGGTGAACAGTAAGCTGAGATAAGGCGGGGCTTTACCTAGCAAAGACCTGGAGCCAGTGGATTTGGCGACGAATATGAAGCGAGGGCCAACCAATGAGAGCATACAGGTTGCAGTGGTGGGCAGTATATGGGGCTTTGGTGACAAAACGGATGGCACTGTGATAGACTGCATCGAATTTGCTGAGTAGAGTGTTGGAGGCTATTTTGTAAATTACATCGCCGAGGTCAAGGATCGGTAGGATAGTCAGTTTTACGAGGCTATCTTTAGCAGCATAAGTGAAGGAGGCTTTGTTGCGAAATAGGAAGCCAATTCTAGATTTAATTTTGGATTGGAGATGCTTAATGTGAGTCTGGAAGGAGAGTTTACAGTCTAACCAGACACCTAGGTATTTGTAGTTGTCCACATATTCTAAGTCAGAACCGTCCAGAGTAGTGATTCTAGTCATGTGGGTCGGGTGCGGGCAGTGATCGGTTGAAGAACATGCATTTAGTTTTACTAGCGTTTAAGAGCAGTTGGAGGCCACGGAAGGAGTGTTGTATGGCATTGAAGCTCGTCTGGAGGTTTGTTAACACAGTGTCCAAAGAAGGACCAGAAGTATACAGAATGGTGTCGTCTGCGTAGAGGTGGATCAGAGACTCACCAGCAGCAAGAGAAACATCATTGATATGTACAGAGAAAAGAGCCGGCCCGAGGATTGAACCCTGTGGCACCACCATAACGGGTACCAGAGGTCCGGACAACAGGCCCTCCGATTTGACACACTGAACTCTATCTGAGAAGTAGTTGGTGAACCAGGTGAGGCAGTCATTTGAGAAACCAAGGCTGTTGAGTCTGCCGATAAGAATATGGTGATTGACAAAGTCGAAAGCCTTGGCCAGGTCGATGAATACGGCTGCAGAGTACTGTCTTTTATCGATGGCGGTTATGATATTGTTTAGGACCTTGAGCGTGGCTGAGGTGCACCCATGACCAGCTCGGAAACCAGATTGCATAGCGGAAAAAGGTACGGTGGGATTCAAAATGATCGATGATCTGTTTGTTAACTTTTCTTTAGAAGACTTTAGAAAGGCAGGGCAGGATAGATATAGGTCTGTAACAGTTTTGGTCTAGAGTGTCTCCCCCTTTGAAGAGGGGGATGACGGTGGCAGCTTTCCAATCTTTGGGGATCTCAGACGATACGAAAGAAAGGTTGAACAGGCTAGTAATAGGGTTTGCAACAATTGAGGCGGATCATTTTAGAAAGAGAGGGTCCAGATTGTCTAGCCCAGCTGATTTGTAGGGGTCCAGATTTTGCAGCTCTTTCAGAACATCAGCTATCTGGATTTGGGTGAAGGAGAAGCGTGGGGGCGGGCTTGGGCAAGTTGCTGCGAGGGGTGCAGATCTGTTGGCCGGGGTAGGGGTACCAGGTGGAAAGCATGGCCAGCCGTAGAAAAATGCTTATTGAAATTCTCGATTATCGAAAATTTATCGGTGGTGACAGTGTTTCCTAGCCTCAGTGCAGTGGGCAGCTGGGAGAAGGTGCTCTTATTCTCTATGGACTTCACAGTGTCCCAAAAGTTTTGGGAATTTGTGCTACATGATGCAAATTTCTGTTTGAAAAAGCTAGCTTTTGCTTTCCTGACTGACTGTGTATATTGACTGTGTATAACTTCCTTGAAAAGTTGCATATCACGGGGACTATTCGATGCTAATGCAGTACGTCACAGGATGTTTTTGTGCTGGTCAAGGGCAGTCAAGTCTGGAGTGAACCAAGGGCTATATCTGTTTTTAGTTCTAAATGTTTTGAATGGGGCATGCTTATTTAAGATGGTGAGGAAAGCACTTTTAAAGAATAACCAGGCATCCTCTACTGACGGGATGAGGTCAATATCCTTCCAGGATACCCGGGCCAGGTCGATTAGAAAGGCCTGCTCGCTGAAGTGTTTTAGGGAGCATTTGACAGTGATGAGGGGTGGTCGTTTGACCGCAGACCCATTACGGATGCAGGCAATGAGGCAGTGATCACTGAGATCCTGGTTGAAGACAGCAGAGGTGTATTTAGAGGGCAGGTTGGTCAGGATGATATCTATGATGGTGCCCATGTTTACGGATTTAGGGTTGTACCTGGTAGGTTCCTTGATAATTTGTGTGAGATTGGGGGCATCTAGCTTAGACTGTAGGACGGCTGGGGTGTTAACCATATCCCAGTTTAGGTCACCTAACAGTATGAACTCTGAAGATAAATGGGGGGGCAGTCAATTCACATATGGTGTCCAGGGCACAGCTGGGGGCTGAAGGGGGTCTATAACAACAAAATTTATGGCAAGGTCGTAGTTTACCTGTTCCAAAGATATCATGAATTCATTGTTTAGGGCTTACACCATTTATGCCATTTTTACATTGCTTTTTAACTGGTTTGATATATGCTCACATTGAGATGAGGACATGACTGTGTATGGGCTTCATTCAATTGAATCTGCATGTAGTATTTACACACCTGTAAACATGCCATTTCACCCCTGTTGTTTAGGGTTTGATTGATTCTGGTTCTACACATTATGCCTACTCTCTCAGTTGCTGATGTTATTTAAAGTATCCCATTTTAAAGCAGCTGATGGATATAGAATGGCCATGTATTGTTAGGCTTAAAGGCCTATACCGTTTAAACAAAGTCTATGAGCCCATAAATTGTTTTATTACAATGCTAGGATACTGCGTGCAAATTAATAGAATGGAAATCGGTATAATTAGGCCTATTTTAAAAAACACTGTTTTTCGGAAAAGACATTATGTAATGGACAAATAAAATCACTTGGTGGCGACCTCTATCAAGGAATTGGTCTATCCTGCACAAGCTATTTTTTGCATGAAGGATGGGGGCTACATTTCTCCACATTCAACACCCCTAGGCTCAAACCATGCTTACAATAACCATGGCAATAAGGCTATGAAGAAGTTATAATTCATTAGAAGCCTATTAAAAAAAGTTATAAAAATGACAGATATAATTGTGGTTCTTTTTGATAATATTCCATGTTGATATTAGGCCTATCAATAAGATTTGCCTACAGGTAGATCCATAACAGAACTAAACCTCAATATGAGGTTTCATTATCTGCAGCATTAAGAATACTTACAAATCTTTAGGCAGATGATGCCCAATAACTGAAACTTATAAGACATATCCATATAGGGTTGAGTCTATAAGACCAACTTTTATATTTTCCTTGCATTGTCATTTGTGAATAAATAATAGATGCTGGTCAATGAGTAAGCACTTCATATACAGTCACTACACTCTTAGAAAAAATGTGCTATCTCTATATATATATAGAACCCAAAAGGGTTCTTTGGTGGTCCCCGTAGTAGAACCCTTTGAAGAACCCTTTTGGGTTCCATGTAGGACCCGTTCCACAGTGGGTTCTATATGGAACCCAAAAGGGTTCTCCCTGGAACTAAAAAGGGTTCTCCAATGGGGAGTACTGACCTACTCCATATTTTCAAAGTGAAAGAATGATGGAAAATGCTCCAAATTATTACAAAAATAAAAGATTACCCCCGAGTTAATAATTGGTAGCTGTGAATAATTTTGAATAGGATTCTACCAACCTTGCTCAACTCTCAGGGCAACAAAACATTATGAACACCTGCCTTAACTCGTCGGGGCATGGCCTCTACAAGGTGTCGAAAGTGTTCCACAGGGATGTTGGCCCATGTTGACTCCAGTTCTTCCCACAGTTGGGTCAAGTTGTCTGGATGTCCTTTGGGTGGTGGACCATTCTTGATACACACGGGAAACTGTTGAGCATGAAAAACCCAACAGCATTGCAGTTCTTGACACATTCAAAATGGTGTACCTGGCACCTACTACCATACCTCATTTAAAAGCACTTAAATATGTTGTCTTGCCCATTCACCCTCTGAATGGCATACATACACAATCCATATCTCAATTGTCTCAAGGCTTAAAAATCCTGCTTTAACTTGTCTCCTCCCCTTCATCTACACTGATGGAAGTGGATGGAAGTGGATGTGGTGTCATCAATAAGGGAGCATAGCTTTCACCTGGTCAGTCTATGTCATGGAAAGAGCATGTCTTGTACACTCAATGTGTATCCATTGTTTTTGTAAAAATTCCTCAAGCTCAGTAAATTTGTAAATATGCAAACCTCGTTTCTGATTTTCAAGCTTATTTAAGTCAGGACTGAGACTGGAACATCCAGGAACACTAACATCTTGAAAATCTATTCTGGTGTGTCTTTGCCATTAAAATGTGTGTAATTGTCCCGCTGAAAAATAAAACTGTCCGCCAGGATGAGGTTTTCAGAAGACTATGGATGGTTTCCTACATTTTGTTAGTTGGGCTTTATTCCTTTCATATTTATTTTGATCCTGGTGCTGGTGACAAGCATACCATGATGCTGCCACAACAATACCTGAAAATAAGATCAACAACATTGAATTCACTCCACATTACTGGCCTGTATGACAAAGAAGGAAGCCTGTATTAAAAAAAATCCACTCCATATCATCCATTCTGTTTGCAACAAAGCTGTTAAGAAATATTGCAAGATAACGCGGAAATTTACTTTTTGGCTTAAATTAAAAACTACAGGTTTGGATCACATTCAATACAGCACAACACAGAGTGAAACCTTCTGTATTTTAAAGTATTGTGGTGTTAGAATCATGTTATAGGTATGCTTATAGGTATGGATCAAAATAAATATGGTAGGAGCAAAGCCAAGCTAAAAAGTTAGAAGAAAACACTCTTAAGTTCTCTGATAACCTAACACTGGGATAGTTCTATTTTTCAGCTGGACAATAACGCAATGCCAAAGATAAACCAGAATTGCTTTCCAATAGGTATTGAGTGTCCCTTAGTGGTCCAGTCTCAGTCCTGATTTGAATATGCTTGAAAATCATAGACAAGGTTTGAATACTGCTGTATTTTCGATTCACAACTGTAATTAACGACCGCAAAAGGTGCTTCCACCAACTGTAGGAAAAAAAATCGAATGTAAATTCAATTTTAAGGCAGCAAAATGTGAAGACTGTGAAAAGGGTGTGTAGACTTTCACTAGGCACTGTATGGGGTAATCAAAAAAAAATGTTTTTGTAAACCTTTATCCATACAATTATATACGACATAAGGGGTGGGGCAATATGTCAAACGTAAATGGACCAACTGAACATGACCATTTATAGTGCAATAACATAACTGCAAACAATTTCCATAATTATATGTTTTTTAATATAATATTGTATGATGTTTATGGAGTGGTTAAGTGGAAACGCCCACCTTTATAAGGAGCTAGGTATTCTGCATACCGTCATTTCATCGATAGGCCTACTTTTGTCCTTGGGAAGAGTGGTGGGGGGTGGTATAGGGCTGATGTAGCCTACTTTCAGAAACACTTTCCTCCCTCCTTCCCTAATTTAGCGTGTGAACACTCTGCTTGTTACTCCGCCAACGGAGGCCTTTCTCTTCCGCTAGGAAGACCGCCTGTGCCTGGAATGTAGAACTCTCTCACTTTTAATTTATGTGCATATTAATTGCACGCCATTGTAATTTCCACCGTGGGATACAACATGCAAATGAACAGTGTGTGTTTGTCTGATTTTTTTCTCCTCTGTTAATCCGGCACTACCGCAAGAGAGGAATATTTCTAAAACCAACCCACATGCCCATAATTATGAAACATCGTAAGTAGCCCGCATACCCTGCCAATGGACATAAAAGAAATTATGAATTATGACTGCAGTTGGTTCAATTAGCACGTCTCTGCCATGCTTAGTGGTGTATTCTTATCGGTCTTTGGTTGCATGGAAATGTCATGAAATTAATATTCCCATCAATGAAAATTGTGCAAATTAAGTGTTTTTTTAATATAAATAATACGAATAATTATAGGCATAGGTAAGCAACCAGAAGGCAATGTTTATTCAATAGAATCCGAGGTAATTGAAAAAACCTACCTGCTGATTTTTTACATAATGTTAAAATAGTAGGCCAAAGTGTAGAGAGTGCTATAGGCTGCATCATCAGCATGGGATGTTTCCATATTTTGATATTTGAAATATGCTATTTAAATTACATTATTTCAGCTAAATGTAGCGTTGGCAGCACAACGGAGTAAAACCAATATGGAACATGATAGGCCCACTGAAGACAGTGTCTTCGTTGAAAACAACTAACAAAATATTTGATATCAAGGGAGAACCTGTAATTGACTTCTTCCAAGTAAAAAAATTAGGGACATTTCATTTTTTATTCAGCTATCATTTCGCACTCAGGTAAGTTCTTATTTAAAATGTTCAATGAAACACTTTGAGTGACTAGTTCATATTTGTTTATTCTCAGCATGAACATATAAATAGCCTTAAAGGTCTAATGCAGCTGTTTTCATTTCAATATCAAATATTTTTTGGGGTAACAACCTTATTGTGATTGTTTCCAATTAAAATGGTCAAAAAGAAACCAAAATAGTTTCTTAGCAAAGGACAATTTCACAAGCAATAATTTAGCTAGGAGTGTATGGGGGTGGTCTGAATGGGGAGGGCAATCTGAAAACAAGCTTTTATTGGCAGAGAGGTTTGGACCTCTCTTTACTATTGGTCTATTAGCCAATTTACTGCCTGGCGATGTCACCAGGCAGGCCAAAACTCCATCCCACCAAAACAGGCGGAAATTTCAGGCAATCTTTTCAAACAACTATTACACTAAAAGGGCATTATCATCATTTTCACAATTTCACAATATTATTTCAACCTCACAATATGGAAATATTTAGAACATTTAGAAAAATCACGTTTTTGACTGCCCTGGGCCTTTAAAGAAAATATGCAGGTAAATGCCAATCCCAGAATGATGTATAGCCCTATATAGGCCTATAGTTTACATTCATGTTTCCTTTAAATGATCGTTGAGGTTTCCGTTTTACAATGTTGGGGGTTATCTTTCATTATTTGTCTATCTATATGGAAGAGTTTTAAAGGACATTAACGTGTATGGCCAGCATGCGATTTTCTTCTCATACTCATAAAGTAAGTAACCTATGATCAATGGCCATTGCTGGAGATCGCCTACTTTTAGTTGACTATATATCTGATCCTGATAAGTAAGTATGTAAGTAAGTAAGAAGTAAAATATCATTATGCCGAATGGAGAGACGAATACACGTTATCAATGTTGCTTTAGACTATATTAATTATACATGGTGCATACAATATTTGTAGGTTTTCCCTGTTGAAATTCCTCTATTCCATTTGGAATAGAGCCTTCTATTTTGAATAAAACAATTAAGTGCCCTGGTTATCACACATGATACTTGATTCAAAAAGAGCATTAACTCATTTTTAAAATATATAATAGGCTTCACATATGTATAACCTAATTGGAACTTTGGTTTGCCTTTAAGTAATGCCAAAAATATTAGACCAATTCTAGTTACAAAACAATAATTGAGAACATGTGACATGTTTTTTAAAGGGGTGCAGACCGTCATGTGTGATGTGGGTTCAGTAATAAAAAAGGCTATGGCCTCAGCATCCATTTACTTAAATGTGATACTAATAATTGCCACTACTCTATATATTCCACCAATTATATTTAGATCGGGGAAAATAATAAGTTTACATAAAAAATACCAACACTGTGTTCTATGGCTGAAGTTTGAGTGACGCGTAACTTCAGGACCATGCATGGAGTGGACAGTGCCTCCTGACTGACGGCTATACAGGTGCGGTGGCGCACTCAGTCAGGTATATCGTACTAAACAATCTTACCTCTTCTCCAAGAATATGCCTATTTGTTGAACGCAGGAGGGGACGTTTAATTCCTGCAAAGAAGGGACAAACAGTCAAATATAATTCCATTTACTTTTATCCAGGAAGATAATGCAGCTGGACGTTGTGTATTGTCAATATTAAACGGTTTGTTTTCTCAATAGACGAGACATTGAATTAATAATATAGCATCGACAAAATAAAGCAAGTTGGGATGCTCTCCGCCGATTAAAATTATGAAAATACAGCCTTGCATTTTTGCTCTGATCTCACAAGGCACCGCATGGATTTAATACAAGTTAGGAAGTTGATATCCTATCCATTTGAACATACAGGCGATAAAGTCTACTTGTTTGGTTAAAACCTTTTGTCCATTGAGATCTAATCAGTCCAATTCGTCCAAAAGCAGTCCTAGTTGAGACTATAATTAACCCATATTTTTTATATTTAACCAGGCAAGTAAGTTAAGAACAAATTCTTATTCAAACCCCGACGACGCTGGGCCAATTGTGCGCCGACCAATGGGACTCCCAATCATGGCCGGATGTGATACGTTCTGGATTCGAACCAGGTACTATAGACGCCTCTTGCGCTGAGATGCAGTGCCTTAGGCCGCTGCGCCACTCGGGAGCCTGAGAGCCCATAATCCCATTGAATTCCATCATTAGTTCAGTTAAATCTGAACTGTTTAACTCCCATTGATTCTCACACATGATTCCCAGATTAATATCATAATCAAAGTGAATCTCCACCCCCATCACTTAGGGCTACCCGCACTTAAACTAAACCAGAGCAACTGGTGCAAGCACATAGGCCTAACGTCTTTTAAATGAGGCCAAATCCAAAGGATAGGAGGGGGTTGGTGCTAGGAAAATGCTAGGAAAATATCTCTAATGTTGTCTACATTCAATAAGCACTCAAAAAACCCACGAGCTCAGAGGTCCAATGATGAAAATGGTCCCATCTTCACGCTCGCGCGTCACCTTAATACTAATAAGCTCGGTTTCGTGCAGCCCAGTGCATTCTTATGAACACATCGACCTCCTGCTCTTTAATACTGTAGGCATACAACCATGCTGACAACTCAATCGCAGAGGTGAACAGTGATCAAAAGACCGATTTTCACCATTGTGCCCCCTGCACAAAAAAAACATATCGTTTCATGATGGGCGTGGTCGTGTTATTGCAAATCCTATTTTTTTCATTCGATTCTTTCTTAAGGTTATGAATGGGGAAGGGAGGCCGAGAGAAATAATTGCTACAAAGCCTTCCTGTCAGGTATGGTATAGGAGTGCTCGGTGCTGAGAAAGTTTAAATCGAGCAGTCTTTTACCACTGACACCGTCAGAACGCAAAGGGTAGCCTGAACCCTAATCCCCAAACCCAATTAGTGCTTCACGTATTGGATTTACTCCAAGTAAATTCTCGGCCAAGAAAATGATGTAAGAAGATGGCAATGTGTGTTCAATATACAGCCCATCATACATTTCTACTCTACAATAAAGCATTTGGTATCAAGTCCTAATGAGGACAGAG
This sequence comes from Salvelinus alpinus, assembly GCF_045679555.1. NCBI lineage: Eukaryota > Metazoa > Chordata > Actinopteri > Salmoniformes > Salmonidae > Salvelinus > Salvelinus alpinus. Next base: position 12,724,392 of record NC_092120.1, on the reverse strand, counting down.
TAGGACAAAACCGACAGAACGGGCCTAGAGAAATGCATTAAATGTTTTGGCATTTTTCATATAGACTGTATAACGTCAACTTCTCCAGTAAAATAAATGGCAACGGGTATGACACGCTAGAGATCATACGATTTAAATATTCGTAGTTCTTTCTCATTGTAAGTGTTGGCACCTGTTGATATTCCTCCTCAGAAACATGGCCTGTGATTTCTTCTTTTCACAAGTTTGTCGTTTAAAATGATTGTTAATCCCGAACGCATACGATAAAGAGGTTATAATTGTGCCAAATGCCTGTACAGCAAATTCATCTGATCAATCAAAATATTGTACACACATCGGCACATATCCAGAATAGTGCAGGAATTCGACAATTGAAATGCATACAGTTTACAGTACACTGGCTTGTAGGCCTATACAAATTAATCAAGTTACATTGGTATTAAAGTCGCCTCAATTGCCTGTGTTTATTTTCTTGAACTGTGGGTACATAATATGCATACATACATATTATATTGTGTTTCTGTATTAGTTATTGTCAAAATAATTTCGTTGATTAGTATTTCAACTGAACGAGGGGTATTTGGATTTAGCAAAGCTCATGCAATTCAAGATTGGAACGTTAGAAAGCTTGGATCGCCCCCTTCACAAGACCTTAAAGATTTTTACTTTGTAAAATATAATACAAGTGTAATTACTCACAGCCTTAAATGCTTGTTAGGCCTATTGTTTCGAAAATTGTAGAGCAGTTTCAAAATATGTTTTCCATTGATTTGCCATGGACACAAACGTCTCCCTAAAATACTCAAAAAAAGACTCCCACTATTCTATAATAATTCAGGCTACAGGCAAGCAAGTGGCACATTTTTTTTTAGAACACAACATTGTAGAAACGAATATTAAATATAAACCTCCAGCCTACAATATAAGATCTGTATTGTATTCTATTTTATTCGACATTATGAGCAATACCTAATATGAAGGAGCTTAGCAACTATGGACTAGGCCTACACCCTTATATTTGTGGTGAGGAAGTAAATCCAGATTTTTCAGCCACATTATTATACCATTACGAGAGTGGCATCTATAGGCTACCAGCCTTTGTAACGTTGTCATTCTGAAGCACATTGTGTTCCCCATGATGACATCGTGTAGCTACGTAAAGCTCCTACACGCATGTCAGCAAATTGGGGCCTCTTTGTATTCATATTTATGAACGCATTAATTAAGCAATTAATTTGGCATTAGGGCCTACGCACTCTTCATCATTTCGAGAGTCCTGCTATCGGGAGGAGAAACCAGCGGCCACCGACCTGCGAGCTAACATGATCCACCGGAAAAACAACTTTTGGTCAGTGAGAGACTATCTCAAAGCAGAGCCTTCTTTTGAAATATGTCTAATGCATTGGGGAAACAGATTTTTGACTCGGAGGGACAGATTTACTGAGCGTCTGCACCAGTGCAAAGCAAATACATTTTGTTACGTTATTTGGTGCAGTATTTACTTACTTATCAATTATTTCTTCAATCATGATGTACCCTGCGTTTTGTGTTGTCCCACCAATCTGTCTCTTTACAAAATAAACGGGACCATTGGACTTCCATGAATACCGAACAGGGTTTGTGTAAGGCCTATATAAGCATTCTGCCCCTCAAGTTTTGCAACGTCAGAAGTGCATCTGGGAGAGGTTGTTTCCTGCTCACTTGGAGTGAAATAAAGCGCTCTCACTCCTGTAAAACCGCAATACATGCATTGTGATTTTTAATAGGCTATAACGTATATGGCCCATAAACATTGTTTAATTAAGATATGAATCATGAACTAAACTTATGCACCATTGCAATTTGACCATATACATGCATTAGGCTGTTCTATCTAAGACAAGGAAATCATTTTCGGGAATTTGAACACACACAGACACTAAACACACACTGACATCAGAAATATAGGCCTGGACTGCATTTTTTCTTGTGTGCAAATGTGCATTGAAGTGCAATGATAAGTAGACCTGCAGTGAAGTGAAAATCTTACTGTAAAATGTATTGGCATTTTTCATTCTTAATGCTTTCTAAACCTCATCTTTACCGATTGCACCAAACATATATTATGTTTTTGCTTTTGATCCACGCGAAGGGCCTCCTTCTCTTCTCCAATTGAGCGTCAAAATTAATTTTGTACTGATTAGCATATGCAAATGAATTTTTAATTGCAGGCGTAATGACTCTTGCGTGTGAGATTTTTCAACACGCCATTTTTGTTCCTGCATGGTTTACAGGAAACATTTTTCAATAAACAGACCTGGATTACTTTGTTATTCATAAGACATTCCTACACATAATACCAAATAATGTAGGCCTACTAAATGTAATTGTAAGTAGACCTGCAAGTTTGTATTTTTATCTGCATGAGGCATGTACGCTACTACTGAAACGCTCGGTTGCAATTCTCTCAACGTAATGCTATTCACACAATTCCAGAGCAGATTCAATGTTGATTATTTTTAACATTGTATATCAAAAAGTGCAAGCGAACAGGTGCAGCCCTATGGCAAACGTAAAGGTAAGAATATATGTAGGTATCATTTGTAGCCTATTTGCAATAGACATATTTGATGTCCGTGTTACAGAAATGTGTAGGCGATAATATATCGCCTTGTTTCTCCGTATATAAAATACCTGACGTGAAAACTTCCTCTCTGTTGATGAATGATATAGGGGGAAGGGATTGTCTCGTGTGGCGCGAGGAGGGTGTGTGCGCGCAATGGACTCCCATGGAGTCTTGACAATATGTCCAGATTTAGGGGGACAAAAGATCGTTGAGCTTTGAGTTGCTAAGCACGTCTCAGATTCTAGCTTGCCAAGAAAAGGGTGGCAATTTATTAGCAGTGGTGAGAAAACTAGAGAGCTAGGTTGGACTAGGGAAATATATTGCAAAGCGCATAATTTCAAGCCCTGACACACAAATATGATTGTTTATCGGGGAAATGTGATACGATTAAATATAATTGATAAATATGAGTGGACGTATTATGGGCAAAGTTTAAAAACAATTGAGGTGGTTTTTCAATTTCCACACCCCATGTCTGTATCTCTCTCGCTCTTTCGCGCTCTCTTTCTCTCACAGGTGCAGACACACACACACACACACACACACACACACGCGCATGCATGCATGCATAAATATGATCGAAGTTGCATTGCACTTGTAGTCTATAATTGCCACATATTTCAATTAAAAAATAGCGTACACGCCCTTAAGAGATTGGGAGTGACCTGTGCCTTTGACCCAAAGCTCTTGCACTGGCAAACCTTGCTATTGCCGGATACACACCTCTGCTGATTTGGGCTCGTAGCCTACAGGCTATACTTTAATGTGCCTTGAAGTGTGAATAACAAAAATATGTTATTTGGGGAAATAAGGCCACAAAACCATGAGGCAAATGGTCGGTGTTTGTTCAATTTTGTTTCTTCATCTCCTTTTTAATTTCTCGCCGTGCAGTTATAATTTACGGGGCTCTTATAAACGTTGTGCCACGTCTTACCTTTGCAATGTGGCTCTATGACGCCTCGCTGTATAGGTACGGAGCTATTCGTGAAAAAGACTTTGGCTCTGTAATTTACTTTCAAACCAATACAAAATCAAACATTGTCTTAGCATTTTTAAAGTGCCTATAATCGCATTGGGAGTCTGAATCAACACGTTTCCATGCTCAGACATCCGTGACTATGAGGCTATTGCTTCACTAGAAGCAAGAGCAAAGATGGATCTCAGGCGGGTTGTCATTACGCACACATATACACACACACATGTTCTGCAAGAGAGAGTTCACGTTTTCATGGTTTATATTTTTATGTAGGCCTATGTGTGTTTTCCTTGTATGTTTGGGTTTTTGTTGCAATATGTCTAATTGGACAATAAAGATGTTCTGAATCTTAATCTCAATCTATTACCAGAAGCAAATGAAGAAGGATATCATAGTCTATGGATGCACGGAATCTGGATGATATAACAAGTGTGTTGTCCTTTACCTAATGGTGAAGTCAGGTGTGGTGTCACACAAAATAAGTTCATTATCAAAATCCTCCCTTGGCAATCATATTCCATTTTGTTAACCAATGCGTAAAGTCCACGAATGATTACATTATGTATTTACCAAACATTTACCAGCCAAAAAAATGGGTGTTTCCTAAACTGATGGGCTAGTTGTTCACAGGAAGCTGTTCAAGAGATTAAACCCGTCAGTAGACACATCACAGAATGAGCACTACAAGACATATTCGATTTATGCGTAATTAAAGATAATTAAGCACGGTGAATTTCTCTCAAATGTTAGCCTAAAATATGCTACGACTAATAGGCACCTATAAGAAGAGTGTCCATTTTTTGTGGTTTAAGGCTAAAGTGTGCAACCAGTGAGGCTGTACTGCCAGGAGGGGGTTGGGAGACATGCTAGAGTTGCCTGACGAGTGATAATGAATTTGAGACGTGCAAATTGCCATCATACATTTCTGAACAATCTCTTGTCCACCACGGTCCCCGGGTTCCCATCATGCGGTCGCTGGGGGGAAACGAAGCCATTGTCCCAACCCATAGCCCATTAGCCGCTACCAAAGGACGGTTTTAGGCTTGCCCTTGGTAACCTGTGCATCGTTGTGTGCTGGAGAGAAGAAAACAAGCTTACCAAGCTAAGCCCGGGAAAGAAGCAGTAGCCGTATTTATAGTTTGATCTCTAGGAAAGCGTCCAAAATTTGGAGAGAAAGAAATGGGGACCCCTAAACACTGATAGAGAGAAACCAACATCAACTGTGGCTGACAAAGTTGTCTCTTTGGCAGTCGCGCCTCCTATTGAAGAAGTAATTTATTCAAAGGACATTTTCCTCCCCACGATCTGATTATTATGATAATCAACCGACCTAGACCCCTTTCTTGGCTCTTGTCTGCTGGTCTGGACTCGGTGCTGACGGTAAAAGCTGATTTGCACGGTCTCACCCTGGCGATCCAGTGGTCACATTCCACGAGTCTTCTGTATCAAAGAGACAGACAAAGGGAATGGGGAATGCGCGCACTTGTTTCAGGCGCAGGAGTTAGTCCATAGTCGCAGGGGCCTTCATGTCAAACGAATATTGGTAACTAAGACAAGATTACATGGAATTCATATAATCCCACAGGAGCCAGGTTCGAAAACTCACTCCAACCAGCCATGACAAACTTTTTAGACTTTAGAGTTATTTCACTCAATATTAGAAATGTATCCCAAGTGGATTATTGAAGCCCATATCACTGATTCATATAACCTCAACCTCGTACCATTGGCATGAAATCACAAGATAATGGACGCTATGAACAGACATAAAGGATTGTAGTAGTTTAGCCTATATGAGACGAATATCTTGGACACGTGCACTCTTGAGGGCGATAACATTTACCGTTATACAAAACCATGGTTGGGAGAGATGTTGAATATATTCATATCGCAGCCCGTTTTCTTAATTTCAGAGGGGAGTGGACACAATAGAGCTGCATCGTGTCAGAGAGGCCCCTACTGTCGTGTCATAAGGGGAGGGTCTTGGCGATGCTATATGTTTTTTGGCAGGCATGTTTAAATTCATATGCATTGTACAAGAGGAATGGCGAGCGCGAGGCACAGCGAACGGTTCACTTCGCTCTCCGCGGGGGGAGGCGAACACCATTTCTATGGGAAATAATCTCGATTATAAACAAGGGGGACCCAGCCGCGAAAAGATGAATGGATGGGGCCAGCGCGACGTCACAGCGAGCTGCAGCCATGAAGCTCAAGACCAGGCGCGAGCCAACCTACAAGCGCTCAGTTGTTCTACATCTCTGGACTCGCTTGGTTGATTGTTGTGGAGAGCGTTTGTAACCGTGGCTGGCAGACACCGGGGTGAGTATGGCATATATGATTACAAAATGTATGTTCTGTTGCGTGCTATTGAAGCGGATGCGGACAACGCAGTCGTAATTTTGCATGCATGTGTAGCATAAAACAGAACAAATAAAAGAACACGCTAGCGCATCGTTTTATCCTGGTGGGTTTGGCACTCACTGTATGCTACTCGTGCAATATCGGCCGCGATAAAGGCGTCTTTGGCACGGGTTTTCCTGTATCATTCGAATAGGCTATCAATTCAAATGGTTATGCTCATTTGAAGATTGTGTATGAAAATGTATATTGCACGGTGTCCGGACATTAGATAGCCTACAAGACAAAAAAACAACTAGCCTATCCATTACAGCTTTGGTTTAATTTTGTAGGCTGAAATTATGTTTGTAGCATATGGAAACAACCATTTCGACATATCCATTATTTTGGATTTGGGCTCTCTTGAATTTAATGACTAGAAGGTCAGGCTCACAATGTTTTAGATACGACACAGCTCTCTCCTTCATTACACTCAACACTTCACCTATTATAGTTTAATAGTTTTGCACAAACAAAGAAAGATGGGATATGGTCAATCTTAGGCTAGGGGGCTTGATAACGACCTCCATTACGCACCATGGAGTAGACTAACCATGCCCCTCACACTGCAAGGTTCCACATGCATCACACAGACAGACGCAGACCCACAGAGGTAATATAACGCATATGTCATTTTACATACCATACCATTTCTACATAAATAATTCATGTAGCCAGATGTACTTATAAAACATCACAAGAAAATTGTCTACATGTCATCCGCCTTTGTAATTTGCCACATAATGTTTTCTACAATAATGTAGCCTATTATTCAACTTCTATAGTTTTAAGGAAAAGTCGCCTATTCAAAATGTAGGCAAGCCCTTGATCAGTTGATCAATTGAGATTCGAGTCCAGATTATGAAAACGCTTAATAGCAATGGTATAAAGTACTACTGCTCACACCTATAGCGGGTGGATGGAGAATCACAAGGCCATCAAATCCGCACGTGCACGTCGAATACTCGGCCTTCTGTAGCACACGTGTGAGCGTTACGGGAGCATAGACCATGGATATGCATTTCCATTATGCTTTGTGAAGTAGTACTATATATGTGACATTGGTATGCCTGTACAGGACGCTAATATATACGTTAATAATGCGCAATAGCACATTGCGTACACATTTATTGTCATAGGCCATGGTATGATGTGTAAATAAAGAGACTGCAGAATTATATGAAATGTAACGCTTAGCATTTTGCGGCCTAAGATCAAAAAGCGAATTGGTTTTGCACAGCCAGGTTGTTGTTTTGTTTGGTTTTATAGTTCGTGCTACATCTGGTGACATTCTATCCATAAACGTGCGTGTTTTCTTTATTAAATTGCAAATATTTTAATGTGCACATCTCTTCCAAGCACCTAGCTGGATTGTGGGTTGTGCGTAATGTAGGTCTGACTCGGTTTTTGACGAGTATTGTTGAAGGCCTTTTCTAAAAATCGATCTGCCTATTGCCTATATGTCTTTTAAAGAGCTTTTGGAGATGTCATCTGAGGTGTGTCCTAGACTCGGGTCCTATCTAGCTCAGGTGCCTTTATACAGGTAGATTACATAACAACGCTCTCGTGAATTTTAGCCTACTATCTTGAACCATGTAGTGGTTTTATGTCGCCTCAACGTCATATCTAGATGCAGGCTTGAGGCCTCGTACCTGTCTGTAGGGACAATTAAAAAAGTAATATACTCAGTTCAAACGAAACTGGGTTGTTGTAATTGTTGACTTTAACCGGACAGTTACCATACGACTGCAGATGGGTTGGAAAATAAGCGTTTCTTGTTTTTGTTTTTTTCAGGTTTCAATGGAGAGACATATAGGCGCAACAGAGCAGGTGGCATAGGTAATATAAATACACCACACACTCTTACAGTCTTAATAACTGGGCAGGTATGGCTTAGACATTGATCACTTTAACTCAGTTAAATCACTTGCACAAATTCCAAATGGACATTGGTATGCATTGTGGGACGTGTTTTGCTAAAATCGTAACTTTTTGTAGTTGTTGCGTGCTATCTGGGATCCTTGGAACGTCCATACCTCGTTGAAGTCGAAATGTAAAATGGTTAAGGTAAAGGTTAAGGTTAGGGTTAGGTAATGGGGTATGGCTATGGTTATGGTTAATGTTAATGTTAATGTTAGGGTTAGGGTAGGGATGTCCCAAGTATACTCGATAGCACCAAACTTTTGTAATTAGATTAGCCTATATGATATTATTTGTGCATAAGAGTGCAGTGCAAGTACCCATTGAAAACTTAGTCAATTCGATTCAATAGTTAAAATATTACAAATTGACTAAGCCTTTGGATATTAATACTGTATTAATCATCATTTCACAAGAGAATACAGAAATGAAATGTTATTTTACTGCTTATCTACACCTTTGCGTTCATACTTGTCAAGCTCGTCATTTTTCATTAGCAGTGGACGCTGTTGGTATAACGACGCCACAAGGTTCCAGTGTGCAGCGGTAGGCTACAGTAGCTTAGGCCCTCTGCCAACAGATTGCATGGACCGCGCCAATTACATGTGATGAACATTTAGAAATGACCTCAGTTCGTGCCTCGTGCATAAGCATTGGGACCTGGGCAACAGCATTGTGCCAATACATTACGGATCAGGTTGGATTGAATTACATCGATTCACGTCATATCTCAATGGCATACATTGATCACTTTATTATAAAGCTATAACTACTTTCTTTGTACCTACAATAAATCTACAGAAAATATGTGCACTGTGTATTGCTTCATCAAACATTTTCAATCATTCCTAAGCATAAATTTGAAGGACGTCACCAACGTCTTATCCAATGGCGAGGAGGGATTAGGTTTGTTTGAATGAATGAATGAATGAATGGCTGAAAGAGTTATACGCCTTGGCAATTATGTGGTTGGCAAGATGCAGTAATAGACAGTCGAACCGGATCTCTCCTTGGCATGTTACTGCGCCATAGAAGCCTATCTGAATTTACCAAGGGGTAGGAGGCCTAGGTTAAACTGTTAAAACAAGAAGACAAATGCAGTTATTTTTAACAAACTGATTGTATGATAGTTAATATGCTTATCGGGGATTTTGGTGTTGAAATCCTGGCTCTGAAGGCTACTAAGAGACAAGGCCGCTGTCCACTGTTGTGGTGCTGAATCTGAGATGAGCTTCGTTACAGAGGCGCAGTGTGAGTTCTTTGTAATCGCATCTGGCGCAATGTAGGCCTAATATGAAACATATTCTTTCTTACTTTATTTCCTTAAATAATGTTTATTATTATTACTTGAAATAAAGTTGGTCAAATGCATTGACATTATCAGAAGGAATCGTCACAACTGCGTATCAAACTATTTGGAATTTGCACAGTATAATAATAACAGTAATAATGCTAATAATATAGGTTAATAAAATGGGCTGATAAAAACAACAACTTTCCAATTCCAACTCTCCACTGCAAACGATGAAATACACGTTAAATGTAATTTCTTGAAAATAACATAAAATACATGTTTTTGATTGTTTTCAATATAATGTTGAGAATATAATGTTACTTATCATTGGTGGTAGTATTATGAGTATTTATTTTATCTAATAACTTAGCAATTAAAAAATAAATCACACAACTGTCTCACATACTGTGTACAGTATCAAAAAAACAGTAAATTATTATTATTATTTTGTTGAATTTCAAATATTTATCCTGGAACAGTATAATTCAAAATAATTTCATGCATTATAAGTACAATCAAATGAATCACTGCGATAGATGTACTGATAACCCTTTATGCTTATATAATCAAGTCTTATTATTTTAACAAAGTATATCCAATATCCATGTCAGATATAATTTCAAATGATGTTGTAACATGTAAATTCACTCTCTGACAAAAAGACACGTAGAGATCAGGACATTTCTGTAACTGCAACAGTATTTTGTTTTGATGGCATTTTGTTCTTGGCAGGAATAAATACCTTCCTGGGTGAATAGTCACTTTTTCAGGAAAGATAGTATCATTCCTATTTCCAGCATGTGTGCACGCTTTTGTTTGGTTTGCACGTGTGTGTGTGCTTGCGTGCATGGGTGTATGTGAATGTACTGTATGGAATATGCATGTTTGCGAGTGCGGATGCTTTCAAAGAGCCTTGCTTTGTCCTTGTGTAGCATACTGTAGTAAGAAATGATAAAGGTGGTTAGAAATCCTTATGGTGACTGGTAGATTATGAACCAAAATAAGATAGAATACATTTTCAAGCTTGAATTCTTGTTCTAGCTGACAGTAAGGAGAGGATGTGTTATCTGCCAACAGTGTGAGACTACAGGTAAAGATGTGTACACTAAAGGGGAGAATGTTCTCTTTCTTTCTCGCTCTCTGTCCATCTCTCTCCTGTCAGTCATTAGAACATGTATAGATGGGAGGAGCCTCATTGTAGGCCTGGGCAGACAAAAAAACTTTTAATTGGCCCTTGTGCCATGTGCCAGAAATGTGTGTACTCTGTGTGTGTGTGTGTGTGTATCTGTGTGTGTAGGTTTGCACTTGTGTGTGTTTGTGCTTTTGTGCCGTATTCTGACCCCAACATTGAACATGCCCTCCCCAATTTAGTGTGGAATCTCTAATAGATATGCAAATGCAAGAGACAAACCCTTCTCTCTGTATCTTACAGTAAAACAGTTTTAATTAAAAAAAAAAAAAATTTGGACATGGCGTGGGGCGGCGTTTGAAGCCATTACCCTCCTATGGAGCCAGTCCTTGTGAAAGACTGCCTCACCATAGGGGTGGGCGCAGGGGTGGAGAGGAGTGGTCTGGGAAGACTGGCGCCGTAACCAGTTTGGACTGGTGTTTTGATCAAGCCTCACGCTGATTATTTGACTTTGAGGAGTCAAGGCTTTGGCTGCCATGTTACGGGCTGGCCGTCCAATCAAAGGCTTTGTAACAGCAGAACAGTGAGGGTGGATTGGCAGGGAAATGTTACAGTTAGTAAGTGGCCAATTGCTGATGAGTACTTTAAGCAGAGGGTCAGGAGGTTCTGGTATTTTTGTGAACTGTTAAGTACACATTTGATTAAAGTTGATTAATTTAAAATAATCAGCATTTCTTACATTTTAGGTACTGCATGAATGTGACCAGACCTCTCCATAGAACTGCTACAGTTTACTCAGGGTGCACTTAAGTTTGAAAAGGGAAATTCAAGTCTTAATTTTTCTGATTGTTTATACTGTCTTTTTCCTGATTATAGGTCAGAATCTGGCCCGTGCATATCACCTGTGGCACAAGAGGATGGGCAGCCTTAGGGGTTGGTTGTTATCTTTGGTTATCTAGCTGTATGAGTGATGTACATTCTTCATAAAGCTAGATAACCGAAAGTAACAAGAATCCCATTACGCTCCTGAAAGGCATCAAGATCCCCAACACATATCCCCCATGCTGCACCACCCCATTCTACCATTCACAGCAAAACAAGCAACGAAAATGGCCGACATCATAGGACTTGGGAGCAGAAGAAAAAGTCAAGTAAGTCGTGTGATGTCATCCAATTGCACAGGTTTATGTGTGATGTGTACATGTGTGTGTCTTTTTAACTCAGCTTGACAATTACAACTATCTGGTCTCTGTTATTGCGTCAAATATATCACAATTGCCTTTGAGAATTTTAGCAGTAGATTTGAGAGTTTGAGTATTTGTTGAGTTTCTTCTAAATTTACATCTTTGAGTATTCACATTTTTGAGGCATTGAGATTTTCCCCTGAGCCGTACAGTTGGGAAATCCTGATCGCTTTGAGATTGATCTCTAAAAATAATGAGTTATACACAATGCCATACACATATTTCCTCATATTTGCACATGGCCGGTGGCATTGGTCCCTCACAGCCCGGTTGGTCCAACAGGATCACTTGTAATCTAATAAGCCCCAGATCCCTCTGTGTGGGGCTGCATGCACCAGCTTATCCTTACAATCACATGGCCAGCAGTGGTGGGCAGGTCCCAAAGAACCAACGGCAACCTGAATGGTGCTGACTGCGGACTTTGCTGAAATGCTTAACAAATTGGCCAGTCAGTAGATGCAAGTAACACCATCCTACCACTGTAGCAATTCTGTACTCGGCTGATAGGTTTTTAGTTAAGGCTGTTGGAAAACAGGTGAAATTAATAGAAAGTATGGTTGCTGATTATGGCCTCTAATGTCATACGTTATTTGGATTGTGGAAGTTGTCCCCTGCCAGCACATAGTCGAATGGACAGATCTGTTTGAGGCCAGTTTTGTTAAGCTAGACGGTTGTTTATTTGATTTCTCCCCCTCTTTCTTTCATATGGGAAGGTGTTTGATTTTGGTTTTGTTTGGGTGTTTGATTTGAGGTGACAGTTGGCTTGGTTGTGAATGTGCCATGGCGAAGCCTCCATTGCATGAGGTGCTACCATGTGGAAAGGCCTGACGGGTCTTGTTGAATGCCACTGTGTGGGGCTCTGTGGGGGAGTGGTCCGAGGGCAATCAACCAGAAACTGCCCCCAGTGGCAGAGCCATGAGAGAGGGAACAATCCGGGCCTCAGCCCATAGTGGGGAGTAATTGGTCAATCAGATCTTCACACCTTCAATCAGCCATCAAGGCAATGATGTTGATTTCTTTTCAACTAGAAAAAGAATCATGTCGAGTGAGGCCTCTAGTATGATATTTCTGTCTTTTGGCCAAATCAGCCTTCCATAGCTTCAAGACATTACAGAGAAATTGGAGAGTAAATTGTATACTATAGCACCAGTATGTTTGAAAAACATGTTATTCATATGGTGATCAATGGCCTAAACATGGTTTCAATCACATGTACTCAGCTAAATTTATACATTTGAATTCTGCTTTGATAACAAACACAATATTGACTCCAATATGGCACGTTGGACTAAACTGAAACTCCTGTTGGAGCGTTTGTATAGCAACAACACTCACAATGTCACAATCTTAGCGGGTTGTGCAGCGGTCCCTGCCTGCTGCATTGCAGGTGCTGAGTGTGACATTTGAGCTCAGGGCTCAGCGAGGGAGCGAGAGAGACGAGGGCCTTGACAGGAAGTGACAGGCAGTGATGTCACCTCCTCCGGTGGCACAGTGGTACCTGGCTCTTTGTCTGTTTTCCCTAGCTACTGTCATTACCAACGGAAGAATCCAGGGGAACTGGAACAAGGCACCAATGACTGTTCTTGGCTGTTATCTATGGTTGTATAACTATATACATGTTAATGTGACAAATTGGCTTTTTACAACGTGTTATGCAAGTAAAATTTGATTGATTGACAACATTTCTAGGTAGAGATTTCAGCAAAGTTAGATTAGCTTTCTGACATCAGTTTGTATTTCTTTTTCAGGCAGTAAAAACATGTTTTCTCTCCAATTAGCTACAGTTTGTATGATAAGCATGAATACTATTTGAAGAAAAGATTATATGATGTCAGTAACAGATGCCCATGAAGGTGTGTGCACTGGTGCAGCTGTTTTGTTGGTGGCGATAAGTGGGATAACTGTGTGCCACAGTCATATCAATAACAGTCCACACTAGGGACCATGGAGTACAGTTGCAAAACCAGGATTTCTAGAACACCAGGGAATTCATTGAAAGTTCCTGGAATTTTGCAACCCTACCCCAGAGGAAAGACGGCCTTGCACTGCCTGCCTGAAAATGGCACAAAAACAGGAGTTCCACAAAACCTCCAGGACTCTACTGTAGCCCTGTCTGGAGTGGAGGGAGGCAAAGAGAGAGGGGGATAAAGAGAAAGGGTGGAGGGAGGGAGAGGAGAAAGGAAGGAAGGGGGGCAGAGGGAGGGTTTGGTGGATTTGTCTTAGCTTTCAGGCACTAGGTAAGCAGATTTAGACTCCAAGTGTCAAGTAGAAAAGCAGGCATTGTGGCCGGGCCCTGGCGGCCCCACACCAGTAGACTTTACAGTCAATAGAGCTAGTCCACTTGTCACAGGGAGACAATGGGCTCCTTTACCACCATTTCAGCACCTCCGGGTCCTAACAGCCAGATGGGTTTCTGAAAAAGGCCCAGTGATTCTTACCCCTTTTCTCTGCCTCCCTTTCTCTCAACAGAACACACCAACAGAGTTTGGAAAATGGCTTCACTGTTGGGCTGGTACAGAGGGGCAGACTTTGCTATTTCTAAAGTGTCCCCCGCCTCCCTGTCGCTCACAGAGAAATTAATGTATTTCAGGCGTTTACAGAAGTCAATGGGCCCACCCAGACAAAGGAGATCAAGTTTGGTAACTTAGCAGTAACAGGTGTACTTTGACTTGGTTCGGACCACACCGGAGTTGGGTGCTATCGTTGGACCCGTTGTTCTGTTTCCTCCCTGACAGTTTCGACTTGTGTGGAGATAAAGATGGAACTGCTTTACGGCCTTTGACAATCTGCTTTATATGTTTCCTCTTGGAAGTTAGTGCTGGGAGTTTGTTTGGCCTATCTGTCCAAGATCAGTCTCTTATCATTTCTCGGTCTTTGAAAATGCTTCTCAGTTTTGCTACAATTCATCATTGATTTGCCAAGAAGTCTCCAAAGGGAGACAGGACTTATGTTTTGATCTCCCTCCACTGTTGCCCCGGGAGCTAGTGAAGGGTAAACAATCCAAATAGAGAAATATCAGAAGGATTACAGAACACTATACATTCTAGCATTTAGAACAATGTGCTCAACTGGTAATGCTTTAACATAGGATGAGTTTTTTGAAAAAAGCTAATCTTTTTCTGTATATTTTAACAGTTAGGAAAAAGAGCCTCTCAACAAAAAGAGAAATATTACATTTTCAGAAGTTTGGCAAATATTGCACAAACTGAAACAAACTATTTCAGTCTTGAACAAAGCTTTTGGACAGAGCCTGACAGAGCCTCAGTCCACAGAAGGCCATTCTGGTGAAATGACTTGTCAGAACGTCATGTGAAGGGGCTGTTCAGACCGAAGCTGCTATGGCAGCCATTGTCTTGTTCTCGCTCACACGACACCTACGAGTCCAGAGTAAGCACACAATTTCATTGTTCCCTGAGCTGTTAATATCAGAGGCTTCATAATGGAGCCCATTCGCCATATTTGCATATGGCACTTTTCCAACAAGGACTCGGAGCGGGCTTGAAAGCTGGCCCACTTTAGTGCCAATGGCAGAAAAATGTCAAGTGCCAATTAGGAGAGGTTTGCCACCATTCAGTGGTACCCCACCCCCTCTACTACTGCCCTTCCCTTCCTCCTAACCTACTCTCTCACACTCCAAGGCCCTTCCCTTCACCCCTATCCCTACTCCCCCATTACAGCTTACAAAATAGTGCCTCCCTACTGGCACCCTGAAACGAAAGCTGCCTCCTTCCTCTAGCCTGAGAGTGAAAACAGACAGCAGCTCTCCCCTCCCCGATCATTCTGCTCGTTGGTTCACCAAATGTCATGTATAGGCTAGGCTGGTAGCTAGTTAGTAGATTCCAACCCAGATTGGTGGAGTTAGTTTGTAGCTCTTGGTTTACTTGCATGTGTAGCTTGGCTGGAGAATGACATGGAAAAGCACCACTTCAATATGCTTGACTATTTTGTGCTAAAACAATGCAAAGGCTAACATAATAGCTCCAGCAACCTCTTCATCAACCTAGTATGATGATACAATAGCTCCAGCAACCTCTTCATCAACCTAGCATGTTGATACAATAGCTCCAGCAACCTCTTCATCAACCTAGCATGTTGATACAATAGCTCCAGCAACCTCTTCATCAACCTAGCATGTTGATACAATAGCTCCAGCAACCTCTTCATCAACCTAGCATGTTGATACAATAGCTCCAGCAACCTCTTCATCAACCTAGCATGTTGATACAATAGCTCCAGCAACCTCTTCATCAACCTAGCATGTTGATACAATAGCTCCAGCAACCTCTTCATCAACCTAGCATGTTGATACAATAGCTCCAGCAACCTCTTCATCAACCTAGCATGTTGATACAATAGCTCCAGCAACCTCTTCATCAACCTAGCATGTTGATACTGTAGTATTGTTGTTTTTGTTATAATGAAGTTTCCCAACATTTGATCTCATACAGCCAACCATCTGTGACTTCAATAGCATATTTTAGACAACAATCCCTTTCTAGGTCACAGCCTTTCTACCACTGCATTAGATTTTATTTTCACGTGATCACATAACCTTTCATGTGGTTTTGGTTGGACTTACAGTACATTTTGGGATATTTCACATGATTACATACAAACAAACATACAAACAAAATGTCCCACAGTCGCAGTGTTTTCAATTTACATATTTGACACACATGATTACATTGTTTGTTTATTTATGTCCTCACCTGGGATATGAACTCACAGCCTCTCGGTTCAAGGCATTACGTACGATCTTCCTGCTACCCCACCATGTCTGTATCAATAACTGATTTCACCTCTATTCCTACACTTTGTACTTCAAAGTAGATACCAGCTTTGTTAAAAAAAAGACTCAATAATAAGTATTATATTTATCATTGTGATTCAGGAGTAAGTAAATAATATGCCCCACCAACATTGGACAACTATATAGAAAACCCCCAAATTGATGAAATAAGTAAAGGAAATCAATGATGAGATAATAGTCAGATTAATTTAGAACTAAAATAGCAGCGCAGATGGCATTCTTGAGCTAATTGCAGAGATGCATTGTAGGTAATTCATCTGTGGAGGACTTCTGAGAATACTACAGACTTTGTGACACAGCAGAAAGATCAGCGTACTCCAAATATAGAGAGTGCGATTTTAAATCCCAGGTGCATCACTAAGTGATCAAATGTAATCATATCGATTAAATATACAGTACTACACTTTTTTAGCTGAACAGCGTACCGCTTACCTTAAAACCCCAATATTATTTTATTACTTCCCTTACAAAAAAACATGAAAAGAGACACGTGACATTAGTTGTTCACGTGAAACAATATGTTCACATGTATTACATTTAGAGTTCACATGTTAACACCACTTGTTCACCTGTGTGGAGAATAAAGTTTTCACCTCACGTGATTTGCAGTAAAAGCAACATGGGAAATAAGCAGTTTCACATGTGAAAAACTTTCAAAAATGTAAAAATGTTGCATCCCCATGTTGTCACATTTCTTTCACGAGATCATGTTTTCGCGCTTGCTCAAATGTTTTCGCATGTGTACCTTCATGTTATCACATGTTGCTTTTACATGTTGTCACGTTATCACATTAACTTCACATAAGATCACATGAGCACATG
Organism: Salvelinus alpinus; assembly: GCF_045679555.1. NCBI lineage: Eukaryota > Metazoa > Chordata > Actinopteri > Salmoniformes > Salmonidae > Salvelinus > Salvelinus alpinus. The sequence goes on along the minus strand of NC_092120.1, from coordinate 12,707,195 downwards.
TGAAATTCATGTGTTTATTCCATAACAGAGCTCAAGTTCTTGTTGCGTCCTTGAATGAAAGTAAAGACATTTATTGTGGAATGGCTGAAAAGCCTGCGTTAGCTGGAGCAATCTCTTTTCTTACCATTGCAGATGATGTGAGTCTGAACTTAACTTCATATGAAACTTGTATGATATCAAGTATGATGTTAAAATACAGTGCAGTCAGAAAAAAAATAAGAAATCTTTATAATACAAAAGGTAATCTTGTTTGTCCAATTGGGGCCACTGTTGTTCCTCCACATACCATCTACCTAACTTACCGCCTCCTGCCACTCAAAAGGATTTCCCCCCTGTTCTTTTTCTCTTTCATTCTTTCATTCAATCTCTGTGTCTATTTTTTTTCTTCCCAGTCTTGATTCTCAGATGGTTGGATCTGATTTGCATGCATTTGCATAATGAAAGTCATTTGCATGCTCAGGGGCAGACTGTACCATGAGAAAAGACATGACAAGGTGTGTGTGTGGTTGCGTGTGTATACGTACATATGCATGTATGTGTATCTCGGCTGGTTAAACTGCATACTCACATTTTCTCTTTTTGCCTCATCTTTTTCCCTATTCTTATTTTTTTGTGCAGACTACCAACACCACCATGACAGAATGCTGGCAAAATGAGGATGAAAAACAGGGAGAGGAGGAGAGGTTGCTGTTGACTCTGACTCCCTCTTCTCACCCTCCTCCGTGTCGCCTCTCCCCTTCTCCCCTCCCTCGCTTCATCCTCAGCTGCCTTCCCCATTCTCCTGTACCGCGAGACGCAGCCCACGCCACCATCTTAGGACGACGCACGCTGGCATGAAATGGAAGTGAGGACCAGAGAGAGCAGGTAACAACAACAGCCCTACGCCCGCCATGCTGCATCACGCCTCCATAACACCACCACCGCCACCATCACCCCATCCTTTCCTCCTCCTCCGGACCCTCCCTTCTCTCTCGCTCCCTCCCTCTGCCAGGCTGGCCTTGCCTTTAAGCACCTCAGATGTGTTTGCTAATTGTAGAAATCACGAGACGCGTTGATGGAGGGGGGAGGAAGGCTGGGGTTTTTGTGTGTGTGCTTGCATTAAATCCCTCCTTGCTCTTGCTCTCTCTCAGGCATTCAGTGGGCATCTGTGCTCTGAACAGCCCAGTTTTCTTCCCGTTTGGGAATTGTTGTGCCATCCTCTTCACACACATGCCCGACATGGCGGCGGCTGCCATTTTGGTTGAAATACGCGGGCCGTATTCCCTGGTCAGAATAACTGAGATATGAATGTTCCACATTTAGCATATTATATAAGATAGTTACACCCAGAGACTCTCAACGAATATTAGCTAGGGCTATATTATATCATCACTATTATTATTATCATTAGTAATCAAAGACACAGTACGCTTTTTGCAATATTTATTTTTTACCAAGTCTTATCATTCCTTTTTTGTAATTAATTATCCTGATTTGCTGACATGTAAAGATTTACGCTAATGACTGTTTAGTAAAAAATTCTAAAAGCAGCTCAGAGCATATCTTTAAAGGACAAAACTGTGACGTCCACGAGTCAGTGTATGCTACTCAGACAGACACTGCAGTACAACACCAACACATAGCAAAAGGGACCAGGAGAGAGTGAGTGTGGTTGAGAGACAGAGAGAGGGAGCGAGAGAAGCAGAGGCCGAATGAGAGTATGATAGCGAGGTCTCAGTAGCGGAAAGCTGTCTTTGTGTTGGTGGGTGAGGTGTTGGGGGAGCTGGTGCTGAGACAAGTCGTGTATTGTTCTCCTAAGCAAGCTTGTTGTAGCCCTCCTTTATTCCGAACAGGGAGCTGCAAGTTTAAAAAACGCTTAATAACCAAAACACCAATTAGAGTCGGCTGGGCCCGATTAAATAAGGCAGCCGGTAAACAATGTGTGCCATTGTCCGTGCCACACGGAGAGAACTCCCTTTGTTTGTGTCTGCGTACTGGAGGTCGAGACAGTGCTATCGCTAAGATACTGTACGGTGCCAGAGCATTGCTAATGGATGGGCTACTGAGTTACTACCCATGCATATGGACGGTGAAACACTAGAGTGCTATTAAGTCTGTCTCATCGCCAATCCCGCCAAGGTATTCCTCTGCATGAGGTCTACAGAGACATTGCTGTTAGGACTAGACATAATGAATTTATTAAGGATATTAAAATAAATTATAGCATCTGATTAAGCCAAATGTGGAGAGAGAAGAAAATCATGACAAAACCACAACATTCACATTGGAGCTTCATCGGACCATTAGCAGTTGCAGTTTTTAATTAAAGTTGTTTTGTCTAAGTTTCTATGTTGGGGAGCCAGTCTAACAAAACATCGCATGAGAACCTTAGTAGTAACAGTGTCTAATCTAATGCAAACCCACTAATCACGGGCAGTCTCTGTAAACAGGTGGTAGATTGAGCAGGGGCCAGGGCCATTCTCAATTTACTGTGTAAATTATGCAGAGCCCAAAACAATACAAACAGTAGACAGTGGAGTGGCTGGCGTTGGGTAATGAGATGATGTGTGGCCTGTGCGGGCTGGGAGCGAGGCGAGTCGAGGGGGTGGGTGGGCACAGTCAGCAGCTTGCGTCTGAGTGTGCGGGTCTGTAGGGCTGGAGTTTGGGCAGGGGGCAGACACTGTCCCGTCTGCACACACCCCTCCTGCCTAGACTAGGGGGTGGGGGGAGGCAGCTGGGACCTGGAGCACCCTCCCCCATAGCTCCAGCAAAAGCTCCAGTCTTGGGAACTTTTGTGGCAGGCAGAGGTCCCCCCAATATTGGCACGTAGGGGCCTCCTAAAGTCTGGCTGTGTCTGTGGCTCACACTCACCCCCTCCCTCCTGTCTCCCCACAGCCTCCCAACCCCACACCTCCCTCCCCACTCCCTGCCTCTCTCCCCAATGTGACGCTGGGGGCCTGGGAAGGACTTGAAGTTCACGGCCAGACCTCCTATTGAGCTGACAGGCTGACTGTTTGCTCAATTCGACTCCCTATTCAAGACTGAGCTAGAGGGGGAGTTTAAGGGGTGTACGGTGGGGGTGTTGGTGGGGGGGACACCATAGCGCTGTAACTATTCATTCAGAGGGAGAGACAAGTGAATGGAGAGAGAGGAAAGGCCAGGAAGAAGATAAAGGGTAGAAGGGAGGGAGAATAGACAGGGTGCATAAATAAGAGTGAGGATTCTGTGCACAAAGTTTGCTCTGAGCAGTGTGTGCCCCCTCTCACACTCCCTTAGACTCTTAATTACCAGAGTCCTCCACTCTACTCTCTCCCCCTCTTTCTCTTTCTCTCCTCCTCTCACAATCATTCTCATCGTCCTCTATGTCCCCCTGTCCCCCTGGTTTTATTGGCCCACATGCTGTGGTTGTAAATTTACCATTAACTAGCTCATTCACCGTAGGCCACTCAACAAAAACAAGACCATGAATCCCAATAACTCAAACCGACACCAATACCCTAAACCCCTTTGGTGACACCACTTCTGTCTCATTTTACGTTTAATTAGAAATGTCCTTCCTTGACTTGTAGTTAGTCCATTGACATACAGTACAGTTTAAACTGCTATCAAGATGCTAGCTGGCATGGCTAACATGATTCTGGCTAATAGCTAATATGGCTAACATAATTCTAGCTAATAGCTAATATGGCTAACATGATGCTAGCTAGTTAGCATGCTGGCTCTACCCATTGAAGTTTTGAACCCAGAAAACCGCAAACATCATGGCTGGTTCTCTATGTACTCTATGACCCTTGGGTAAGATTTTAAGTTGCTTGTCTGAGTGGCTTTAAAATAAAAGGGCCCCCAGCTCTCAGAAGTCCCTCAGTCTCAGCTCCTACAGCTTAGGGTGTGTCACATGCTTCCTCTTTGCATTATGGCCCCGTAGTGTACCAGGCTCCCAACAGTGGCTTTCAACTTCACCCTCAATCCCCTTGGCTAGCTGGCAGTCTGCGCCCGGCACACAGAGCCCGGGCTTACCTCAGCTAAAACCAGACCAGGCGCACCTAAGGCCACTTGTCAGAAACTCCCTGATTGTTTTTGCTATATGAAAGAGACTGTCCGTTCACTAGAAAAGATTTTAACACATAATGTACTGGCTTTATTGTGAGTTTGTTTTATTTATCGTGATGTTTTAACCAGTGGTTGGAACCAGTTCAGGGAACAGACCCGAAAACCAGAAAATAACAAAACATGTCAAGGAACGGAAACAGAACTGGGAACGAAAATAATCTCTCCTGTTCCCGGAACAGAACTGCTATTTTCAAATCTTGAGAACTGGTTAATAATGTTATTTTTTGTTCCAAAAATATCCCTGTCTAGTATATAATTCTGCAATTCAGTAAAGTTCTGATGCTAGTAATAGCCTATACACAATCCCAATTTATGTCATGATGCTCAGCGCTTCAAACCATGCTCCTCCATGTTCACCCATTTCTCCCCACCTGTGAAAATTCAGTTGCATCATCTCTGAACAATTAAACATGTAAACAACTAACCTGCACGTCCCATAGCAAGATGCTCTATCCGTGCTAAATGGTGAGGTAAAATAATGAGCTAAATATAAAAACTATGTCGATTTCACAGGTTAAAAAATGTACAAAAAGGAACTATATGAACCACAACTTTTTTTTCTTCAACCGGTTCAGAACTTTATTATGCTGGCCGGAACTTTTATTACAAATCCACTAATCCATGGAACGGAACAAAAAATATAGGGGTTCAGTTCAGAATGATTGGAAAATAATTTGTGTCCCAACCCCTGCTTCTAACTTACTATCTTTTTTTCCTCCAGGCAAATAATGGTCCAGAACACTGAAAGAGGGCAGAAATGACATCGAGCAGTAATCCATTGGGAGAAGAGAAGTTGCCCACAAACTACCAACCCATCCCTAGTATTTGTAATGGAACAGGCCCATTACAACAATGTTCATCCACTACACTCCGACTCGTGCCCCAACATTTGAGCATCAGAGCACTTTAGCTGCCTCTGACGTGTGGTTGGACCTCTGGCCTGGGTTTTGTTATCCAACAAGGGCCAATCAGGATTGGTTTTCTTTCCTTTCATTAAGCCAATAAGAAAGTGGGGTGGGGGCGTGGAAAACAAGAGCAAATATCTCAGGATCCAAGATGAACAGAGAAGCACTGATTCTTGGATACACTGTGCTGTGAATGAGAGACATGACATGTGCTGTGGACCTACAGTATTTGCTTGCAGACTCAATAACATCTACACTGAGTGTCCAAAACATTAAGAACACCTGCTCTTTCCATGACACAGACTGACCAGGTGAATCCAGGTGAAAGCTATGATCCCTTAATGATGTCACTTGTTAAATCCACTTCAATCAGTGTAGATTAAGGGAAGGAGACAGGTTAAAGAATGAATTTTAAGCCTTGAGACAATTGAGACATGGATTGTGTGTGTGCCATTCAGAGGGTGAATGGGCAAGACACAAAAATGTAAGTGCCTTTGAACGGGGTATGGTAGTAGGTGCCAGGCACACCGGTTTGTGTCAAGAACTGCAACACTGCTGGGTTTTTCACACTCAACAGTTCCCCGTGTGTATCAAGAATGGTCCACCAGCCAAAGGACATCCAGCCAACTTGACACAATGGTGGGAAGTATTGGAGTCAACATAGGCCAGCATCCCTGTTGAACACTTTTCAACACCTTGTAGAGTCCATGCCCCGACGAATTGAGGCTGCAACTCAATAGTAGGAAGGTGTCCTTAAATGTTTTGTACACTCAGTGTGTGTTACATGTGAGGAAATGTTCCTTGCAATACAGATTCTTAGGTGCAAACATTTATATAATAGCATAGAGCACTTTACTACTACTACTACTACTACTACTACTACTACTACTATTTTAATTTAGTAAATAACAATATATGAATAGAGTCCATGGTGTTTCATGGGAATGTTGTATAACAAGCTGTATAAATAACATAGACCTACCTAGATTATATGGGTTAGAATTTTTGCCCATTTTTGTGTTTATATATTATTGTTTACTAGTTGCTATGACTGACAGACACATGAATGTGAGACCCACGGCAGCAGTGAAGAATACTGCACTGCGATTGGACGGCTCCGTGTGTCATATGACACACAGGCGAATGGGAGAGCTGTTGTCTTTATACCCTATGCAACTGTTTTTGGCCTGCTACCAAATATATTGGGCAAGCCTTCAACTGAATTATTTTTGGGCGAACAATCTCATGAAATATTGTGTGTGTGTGAAAGAGAGAGAGAGAACGTTAGAGAGAAAGTTAGACATTACAGATGAACATAATACATTTGATTTATAAAACAAATTGTGGAGAGACATTTTAGTTCTAATTTTTCAATAACAGAGTTGAATATGCTGGCCCTAAGCCTCTGCCAACGCAAATCAGTGTAGGAATTACACATCTAATATTCTTGATGGCAGAGCTCTGTTTGATCAGCAGTGCGGTTTATAGGGAGTAAGCTAGGCTGCACGGGCAGAACATTCTAAACCACTAAAGCTTTCCAAGTAGGCTTTGAATGCAGTAGCCTGGCTTTCCCTAGCTAACCACGTCAGCGTAATACAAGGTACTTTAGAGTAAGACATGATAAATACAGAGAATTCAAAGGCTTCCTTCACTTCCTGTCCTTGACATTATCGCACAGACGCACACACACACACACACACACACACACACACACACACACACACACACACACACACACACACACACACACACACACACACACACACACACACACACACACACACACACACACACACACACACACACACACACACACACACACACACACACACACACACACACAATACACATGCAAGCAAATGCAATAATGCAAGCACTATCATAGACTAGTTTGTTTTATATACATTTTCAGGAAGTGGCACATTTTTATTCCAATTGATAATGTATGCAAATCTTTTAAATATTAATTTGAACAATCTATCAGCGCTTGTGCAATTGAGTTGAAGGAGACTATCTTGGTCTGATTTTGTAAATGTATTATTTTGATAATCACAATGCTATATTCCGCCTGGATAAGCTTGAAATTGAAAAACATTTTTAATCCGTAACTAAAAGTCACTTCAGGGATGGCTAAAACCAGTCTATTCGCATACAATCAACAAATTGTGGTCGCTGAAGTTATTCAATAATTATATGTTTCTTGTTTTGTTTTGCACCAAGATGAAATGTCTATTCAGATATTTTTAAGCAACCGATGTTGTTTGTGTTATGCAATCTAGTGTGTATTATGTAATGCTAGATTGCACTGAATGAACCACGTGCCTTTGTATGAAAAAAAAACTGTGTCCTGTCATGGATTAGTAATAAACGTTTACATTGAAAACAAACAGAAAATAACAGTTTTGTTCTATTTCTGTCCATCGTCATGAATCTATTGGCATGTAAGAAGAGAAGGTGGAAGACCCACCAAAAAATCACTGACAGTATATCACAAGACATACTTGCCCTAATTTGAAGCGGTTAGCAGATTTACTGATAACTCAGAACCAGGACTGGAAGATTCTATTGCCAAATTCCACAGGATTAAGGATCTTATACATTTAGTGTTGAGCTACTTGAGATCACAATAATCGTCATAATAGTTGTGATAAAAAGTCAAATCTTCAAACAATTCCAATTCAATACATGGTTGAGATGGATTTTTTTGTAAACGCAATCCATAACTGCTTTCATTTATTTGAAGTTTACTCACACAAAGAACCCTCAACACACACACACACTCGTGCGCACACGCAAACGCACACACACACACACACACACACACACACACACACACACACACACACACACACACACACACACACACACACACACACACACACACACACACACACAACCCTACTCGGGTGTGTAGTCCTCTGTGTACTGCATGTTACAGTGTACTGTCACCCTGAGATGTTTGAGACCACATTTGGTAAATGTGCCAACAACCGGCATATGGGCCCTCACAAGTCACTACCATTGTCATGTAAAAGAGTCTGCTGACCCTAGTGTATAGGACTGTAAATATACTGTAAAACAAATGAAATGCAACCCTAACAGCATAGGTTTATCAAGCAGTTGTTTTCATTTTAGGAATCTTTGCAATTTAATGTAAACATTTGAATGCTGCAAGCATGCCGATACAGGATTTTGATATCCACATTGGATAGTGTTGGAGTTCTGAAAGAAACTCTACTGTTTTGTATAGCTATGGCCAGCAGAAAACAAGTGGCTGTACAATTAAACATCCACTCCATGCAAATATTATAGTGCCCTTATTAACCGGGCCAGGTTGCAAATACATTGTTCCAGGCATTAACATCCAGTCTTTTGTGACATCTCCCCTCGCCCCCCATGTTTCTTGGCGGTGTTATCGTTCTCATAATCTAATTCACTGGTTTCTGTCAACCTGCCAAGAGACAAGTTGCATTAGCTGAGCGCTATAGGCTTTAATGAACTGAGCCGTGATGTTAAGCACATTTGAGCAATGCTAGCTACACAACGGAACTGTTGTCGGACTGATGGTGGATTATGGTCTGAGCTAGCTGCTGCTTGGACTCACAGGTTGGTCAGGGTCAGGTCCAGGGTAAAGTCACCCAGCTTGTCTGTGGAACGCTCCTGCTACTCGCGGCTTCTTTTGTAGCCCCGTCATCCATTGGCATCATGTCAACAATTAGGAAAAATTCAATGTTAAATGTTTTTTTAAATATATATTTTTAACTAGGCAAGTCAGTTAAGAACAAACTCTTATTTTCAATGATGGCCTAGGAACAGTGGGTTAACTGCCTGTTCAGGGGCAGAACAACAGATTTGTAACTTGTCAGCTTGGGGATTTGAACTTGCAACCTTTCGGTTACTAGTCCAACGCTCTAAGCACTAGGCTACCCTGCCGCCCCATATGGGCTACAAATCGTATTGGCTCTGTGAGCGTCATTTGACGACGCACAATGTTGATTTACAATACTTGAGGTCACTTGCCATTTTATCACCTGATAATGTGAATGCTTCAAACAAAGGATTAGCATGCGCAAATAAGGAGTTGCTGTAGTTAGTTAACATTTAGAGGGTGTAGCCTTCTGTCGGGAGAAGCATGCGTTAGCTACGTCTAACATGAGAGCGATGTATGAATACAGACTCTTAGGCATTCCAAGATGGCGGAAACGGTCTGTCAACATAGCTTTAACCTGATACGTAAAATGGAAGATTCACATTTCTGACCATAGCTGTTTGATGGACAGTGGCACCAGGGCCAGTGCCAAGGGAGTACAGAGGGGGAAATGGCGTGTTTTGGTAGTTGCCCAAGGGTCAGGAACTTGGGTGCTGCTCCTTTCATAGGTTCCTCAGCATCTTCATTACCATGCAGGAATGTGCCCCTAGGAGTCCATTCTATGTGGTTTTAGGAGGGAAACGTGTTCTCAACCCATCACTATGGACCGCGGATGCGTGTCCTTAGATCCAACTGTGGTCAGTGCCAAGTATAATTTTGACCTCTTTAAGCGGTTGTTTGTCCACTTTTTTCGCTGCACTGCCATCTTTCGTTTGACGGCCGTTCCATGCAGTGAGCAAAAAGACAGTGGCCAGAGGTGCATGCTAAAAATATGATAAATATTTAATCAACATAAAAATGTTATCAACAGAAAATGTAATAACGTAACAAAGCACTGTGCTGAAATACCACTGGATCAAGTGAAAAGCATTGATCACTGATCAATTGTGGCCACTGTCTTTGTTTTGTTTTGGGTGCATCAAGTGAATCCTGTCCTGGAATGTCAACCAGTTTGGCCAGAGCTGGCGAATGGAGGCAGTAAGCAATGTGAGTAATGTCTTCTCTTTCACAGCTCTCCCAACCCCCTGCATCCTCCTCAACCGCCAAAACGTCCCTCCAAACTTTATGGTGATGTCATTCATATGCAAAAGAGGCGTGCTTTCAGTGAGTGAGTGAATAAGGGAGTGTGTGCATGCACATGTTACTCGAGTGGTTGATTCCATTACTTGAAGCACCATTACACTTGCCTGTCACTAACCAAACGACCTGAGAAAAATGTGTAGACCTAAATCACCTTCCTCCCACCATCCCTCACCTCCACTTACTCATCCTCACTATCAAGTTCTTTTGGCGCAAGCCTTATTTGGATCCTGTTAAAATATAACGTATCATTTGTTCTTGAGCAATCTAATACATGAACACTCTTAAAGCTCTCAACGGGACACATTGGATTGTTGAGGCTAACTAAGTATAGCCTGCTATAACTATTTAACAACCGGGATCTAGTTTCCTTCTGTCTTTAATTATGGCAATAGCATTTGTAAAGTTAATTGGTGGAAGGCCAAATGCAACTCAAAAGGTTGGTTTTACAATCTCGTAAAATTAAACGGCATTCGGCCATGTTTGCTCAGTTCAAGCACTCTACTTTCAATTGGTGTGGTCGAGGGGAAGTTTAAACGTCACTGAGGGGTTAGGTTAACTCAATAACTATCACATTGCTGTTGTTGAAAGGGTCTTGACAGTCTTGATCTCTCCTTGATTGACAGAAATCCTATCATCTTGTCTTTGGTTTCGACCTACATTAACTGTGCCTACACTCCAATCGCAACTTCTCTTTAACGTCGAATATTTTTGTGTCAGATGTTGAAACCATAAAGTAAATTAATTATGGAGAATTATATTAAACAGTGCCGTTTGGATTTGATTGCTGTTTGAATACCAATCAATCTCATTAGATAATGAATCAAATCTGACACTTTTGACAGATGCTGAAATGTGTGTCTAGTGTCTTATCATGGGAAGGCAGAAAGTTAGTGGAGCTTCTCCCTTAATCCCTTAAAAACAAAAGAATAAATCTGAGATCCAGTGTGTGGGAATAGAACCCTTGGGTCAAATTAGCATACACACACAGTGGCGTTGGATGGGACCAGAAGGGTGTCCCGAAAGCAGCCCTGGAAGGTCTGAGGAAGGCCCCATTAATAGGCGGAGGAGGCTAGAGAAGAGAGGGGCTGGGGGTTGCGAAGAGAGGTGCGAAGAGTTAATGCAGACAGTTCAACAAAGGCATCCACCGCCATCGGGGCAGAGAGGAGCACGGGAAAAGAGCCGGGGTTAAGGGGAACTCAGGGGGGTTCAAGTTCAAGGCAACTGTCACTGTCTGCATTTTAAGTGCCGTACCACACCCACCCAGTTCTTCTACTCCCATTGGTAACCCATTCTCTCCTCTTCCCAACATTAAATCTGAGGCTAAACACAAATTCCCTTTTGTCTCACTGCTGCCCTATCGGCAAAATAAAGGTGGAAGTAAAACAATGCATCGTTTCAGGATTCGTCTGGGTGACTCTTATGGTAATGTGTGTGATTTTGAACTGTGGCTTCCGTGGGAGAGTGGGAAGGGGCTTATTGTGCATTTCGCTTAGGTGGGTGGTATTTTACTGGCAAGAAAAGGAAATGTTCAGTGACTTATGCATGATATGTGTTTACGAGTCAGAGGTTGTACCATTACACTCTATAAGGGAAGGGTCTTCATAGAGATGATGGTTGTTGTGGTAACCCGTGTTCTTATCCTGATTTGGTTGTTCATTTTGAGAGGCTAAGTAATTGTGTAAAGCTGTGCAACACAGGCAGATCTTTACCACAGCTAGCTACACAGCAAAATAGTGGCCGTTTTGAAGCAGATACATATTTTTTAAATAAAAGAAATCTAGATATACAAAGCAGTAAATCGTACAGTCAGATATTGCCATAGGATAGTGACATAGCCTATTTCATTTTTAAATTGTTGATATTTGCATAAACAATCATCAATTTTACCATCTGTTTCCGCAATGTTTCCATTGAGGCATTGCCACACTGAATGACAGACAATAGTCTCTATAGGACTCTACATTAGGCTCAGTTAATCCACTATGGCATTACATCAATAATGACTAATCTTGACCAGAGCAGAAGTTCAAGTTCATTGAATGAACTGGAACCCCACGTGTGCTTTCAGATGGCGCTGCCTCCATTGAGAAAGAGCATATGTTTGTTTGCTTGTGACCAGACTGGGGTTAGGGGGCACCCTGACCACCACCACCCCATAAAGAGAATATCATCACTGCCCTCTTGTCACCTCTTAACCTGGGGCTACAAAGGAAGGTCAATTGAGCGGAACTTTGCATACCGTAGTCTTTGTGTTTGTCTCAAACGCCCAATCGACCGCAAGGTGTCCACAAGCTGACCCCATAACCCCATGGCTCACTGGCCACACATTAACCAATCAGGACTGGCTGTAACCCCACCACCCAACCCTGTTTAAGAACTCTGAATGGTCCCCAAGGAGAGAAGTGTTTTGCTGTGGAGAAATGTGAACTATTTCTAAGGGTAAAACAAGTATTATAAATACAGTGCATTCAGAAAGTATTCATACCTCTCGACTTATTCCACATTTAGTTGTGTTACAGCCTGAATTCAAAATGAAAAAAAAAAAAAAACATTCTCACCCATCTACACACAATGCCCCATAATGACAATGTGAAAACATTTTTGGAACATTTTGCAAATTTATTGAAAATGAAATACAGACATATCTCATTTAAATAAGTATTCACACCCCAATACATGCTAGAATCACCTTTGGCAGTGATTACAGCTGTGAATCTTTCTGGGTAAGTCTCTAAGGGCTTTGCACACCTGGATTGTACAATATTTGCACATGGTTAATTTTACATTTCTTCAAGCTCTGTCAAGTTGGTTGTTGATCATTTCTAAACAGCCACCCATAGGAAAAATGTGCTGCTCAATAAGGCATTTTTCTGATCACCTGAGATTAATTTGATCTTCTCAATTTCGAATCATGTGGTTCTCCTTCGTGTGTGACCTCTTTCTCCTAAAGGCCCCTTAGGAGAAATAAAAAGATGTAAAAGAGAAGCTATTATTTGAAACATATGATAGATTGAGAGTGTAAATTTGACATGCATTTGAGATGTACAGCGAATTAAAGGACATCTTATTATCATATACTCAAGAGCAATAGGATAAACAATTGAGGTTCATAGTAATAATTTAACTGCATTCAACTGAAATGTGTTTCTTGCTTTTAACACAACCCATCTGAATCAGAGAGGTGCGGGGGTCTACATTAACCGACATCATCGGCACCCGGGGAGCAGTTGTTGGGGGTTTACTGCCTTGCCCAGGGGAGGAATGACAGATTTTTACCTTGTCGGCTCGGGATTCAATCCAGCAACCTTTCGGTTATTGGCCCAACGCTCCTACCCACTATGCTACCTGCTTTAAGACAATTGAGAGAACTCATATTTGATCATACTGAGATAGATCCTAGATTATATGTGGTGATACTTGTCTGTGATAAGTGAAGCATGTTTGAGATGGATTCTAATTATTTGGAGTCAGATGGAGATTTTGTTGAGATTTTGTTCTTCTTTTCTTTCTTGCATGAATTGAGGGAGTTGAAAGAAAACACATTTAAGAGAATTTAGAGAACTCATACATTGATCAATGTGAGACCAATCCATGGTTATTTCTCAGGAGCAATATTTGAGATATTTGAGAAAATACTCAAAATCTCTCTTTGGTGTTGAATAGTACTCAGTTTTGTCTAGGAGACATACTGTAAAGATGATAAAAAGAGATCTCATCCTTGATTTTTCTTTCCTGTTAGCATTTTCGAGTCTTGCCATAGATTTTCAGGCCAATTTAAGTCAAAACTGTAACTATGCTACTCAGGAACATTCAATGTCATCTTGGTTAGCACCTTAGTGTATATTTGGCATTGTGTTTAAGGTTATTGTCCTGCTGAAAGGTTTTCCTCTAGGATTTTGCCTGTGCTTAGCTCTATTCCATATATTTTTATTTAAAAAACTCCCTAGTCCTTGCCGATGACAAACATACCCATAACATACCCAAACCATACTCAGTGATTTGCCCCAAACATAACACGTTGTATTCAGGACATAAAGTTCATTTCTTTGCCACAATTTTTGTAGTTTTACTTTAGTGCCTTATATGTGCAATATTCTGTACAATCTTCCTTATTTTCACTCTGTCATTTAGGTGAGTATTGTGGAGTAACTACAATGTTTTGATCTATCCTCAGTTTTCTCCTATCACAGAGCTTAAACTCTGTAAACATTTTAATGTCACCATTGGCCTCATGGTGAAATTCCGAAGTAGTTCCCTTCTAGGGTTGAGTGGCGGAACTCAGTTCCCGAGATTTATAATAAATCATTTATATAAACAGCATGGCATGAAATGGAACTGTTAAATTATATGCAATGTCTAAATCTGGCTTCTCTACGGCCCCTGCATGATGAATTAACGCTCAGGGTGAGGACAGACCCATCTCAGTATGGAGCGCAGTTCACAATCCATGTAGAACTACCATCTCATCATGGTAACTTATTTTTCATGTGACGGGTAGGCCTACATTTGCTGCAGCATAGCCTATGCTACAGTAATATAAAGACCAAATGCGTTCTAATTTACCCATCTCCATCTGGCTTTCAGAGGTAACTTAGCTTTTTAATTCGGCATTAATTGTTGTTTGATTGCAGCTGCAGAGTTTTAAAACAGCCACTCGAATATCATTGCTTTAAATCAGTGCACGTGCGAGCACTTTCTAGCAGTCTTTCTCTCTCTCCATCAATTCCATTCAAATTGCATCCAAAATAGATAATCCTGTTCTACACATGTCCTAGCCTACCTCTTTCAACTAATTAGTGATCGGTTAGTTGTAATAAGCTTCTAACTTATAGCCTCTGTCTCTTGTGCTTTACGCAAGCGCCTGTGCTCCGAAGGCCTCTCCTTAAAAAACACTCCTTAGCTCTTGGAGTTCCATGCAGGAAAAGCTAGACTAGAATAGCTTGCTAGACATGATTTTTTTTTGCATTTCTAATACATAGGTGGACTATTCGAAGAGGGACGCAAGCTCTTTAAACAGCAGCCAATAGAACTCATGGGTAGTTTGAAAGAAGAGCGAATGTGCGATGGCGGTAGGCTATAGCAGTTATTTATTCAGACCCATAACCATCCAATCCTCGTGAAGAGAAGGGAAAGCCTTCTGCATCTCATTCTAGTCCTATATTATTTAAGGATATCATTAGAATGATAAAGTTAAGGACAATGAAACTTATTTCATTTAACTGTTGAAAGCAAGAAAGCAATGAAGCAACAATAGAGAAAGAGGAGGTAGGCTAATAACATTAGGGGAAATATTATGAAAGATATATACAGTGGCAAGAAAAAGTATGTGAACCCTTTGGAATTACCTGGATTTTGGGCCTCCCGGGTGGCGCAGTGGTCTAGAGCACTGCATCGCAGTGCTAGCTGCGCCACCAGAGTCTCTGGGTTCGCGCCCAGGCTTTGTCGCAGCCGGCCGCGACCGGGAGGTCCGTGGGGCGATGCACAATTGGCATAGCGTCGTCCGGGTTAGGGAGGGTTCGGCCGGTAGGGATATCCTTGTCTCATCGCGCTCCAGCGACTCCTGTGGCGGGCCGGGCGCAGTGCGCGCTAACCGAGGGGGGTGGGTGCACGGTGTTTCCTCCGACACATTGGTGTGGCTGGCTTCCGGGTTGGAGGCGCGCTGTGTTAAGAAGCAGTGCGGCTTGGTTGGGTTGTGCTTCGGAGGACGCATGGCTTTCGACCTTCGTCTCTCCCGAGCCCGTACGGGAGTTGTAGTGATGAGACAAGATAGTAATTACTAGCGATTGGATACCACGAAAATTGGGGAGAAACGGGGATAAAAAATAATAATAATAATAATAAAAAAATAATAATAATAAAAAAAAAAAAAGGAATTACCTGGATTTTTGCATAAATTGGTCATAAAATTTAATCTGACCTTCATCTAAGTCACAGCAATAGACACAGACAGTGTGCTTAAACTAATAATACACAAACTATTGTATATTCTGTGGACAAATTAAACTAAAGTTGAGTTGTTTGGAAGGAACACACAACCCTATGTGTGGAGAAAAAAGGCACAGCACACTAACATGAAAACCTCATCTCAACTGTAAAGTATGGTGGTGGGAGCGTCAGGGTTTGGAGCTGCTTTGCTGCCTCAGGACCTGGGCAGCTTGCTATCATCGACGGAAAAATTAATTCCGGAGTTTATCAATACTTTTTGCAGGAGAATGAAAGGCTATCTGTCTGCCAATTAAAGGTCAACAGAAGTTGGGTGATGCAACAGGACAACGACCCAAAACACAGAAGTAAATCAACAACAGAAATGCTTCAACAGAAGAAAATATGCCTTCTGGAGTGGCCCAGTCAGAGTCCTGACCTCAACCCAATTGAGATGCAGTGGCATTACCTCAAGAGAGCGGTTCATACCAGACTTCACAAGAATATTGCTGAACTGAAACCGTTTTGTGAAGAGGAAGGGTCCAAAATTCCTCCTGATCATTATGTAGGTCTGATCTGTAACTACAGAAAATGTTTGGTTGAGGTTATTGCTTCCAAAGGATGTTCAACCAGTTATTAAATCCAAGGATTCACATACTTTTCCCACCCTGCACTGTGAATGTTTGCACGGTGTGTTCAACAAAGACATGAAAACTTATAATTGTTTGCGTGTTATTAGTTTAAGCACACTGTGTGTGTCTATTGTTGTGACTTAGATGATGGTCAGATCAAATTTGATGAGCATTTTATGCAGAAATCCAGGTAATTCCAAAGGGTTCACATACTTTTTCTTGCCACTGTATGTGTCAGCCTACTAATTATACAAATAGCCCTATTATATTTCAAAATTATAATCAAATTTGCAAGCCAATACTTGTAACATTGGAAGCCACAATCGTATGTTCTTTTCTGGTTTATCTGGTTTGAATGACGTAGGCCTACATAATTCCAGTCCATATAATGCAGTACAATACAATACAGTACAGTAATACAATTAACACTCAAAAAAATTAACCTACTGGAGCTAGTTTCATTTATTTACCCAAGAGAGCATATAGCTAGCTTCCTCTATGGGCTTTTATGTCTTTCTGTCTTGTGTAGTGTGCAGTAGCCTACATCATACAGTGCCTTGGAAAAGTATTCATCCCCCTTGGCGTTTTTCCTTTTTTGATGCATTACAACCTGTAATTTAAATGGATTTTTATTTGGATTTCATGTAATGGACATACACAAAATAGTCAAAATGGGTGAAGTGAAATGAAAAAAAAGAACTTGTTTAAAAAAATTGAAAAGTGGTGCGTGCATATGTATTCACCCCCTTTGTGTCACGCTCTGACCATAGAGAGCCCTTGGTTCTCTATGGTGTTTAGGTCAGAGTGTGACTAGTGGGGTGTTCTAGTCATTGGATTTCTATGTTGGTGCTCTTAGTATGGTTCCCAATTAGAGGCAGCTGATGTTCGTTGTCTCTAATTGGGGATCATACTTAAGGTGTCCCTGTTCCCATCTGCTTTGTGGGATATTGTTTGTGTGTGTGCTTGTATCACCACTGAGGTTACGGTTCGTTGTTGCTTTATTGTTTTTTCTGGAAGTTTCACTACAAATAAAGATGTGGAACTCAACACACAGCCTTGGTCCCGTCCTTATTACGAATGTGACACTTTGCTATGAAGTCCCTAAATAAGATCTAGTGCAACCAATTACCTTCAGAAGTCACATAATTAGTTAAATAAAGTCCACCTGTGTGCAATCTAAGTGTCACATGATCCATCACATGATCTCAGTATATACAGTGGGGAGAACAAGTATTTGATACACTGCCGATTTTGCAGGTTTTCCTACTTACAAAGCATGTAGAGGTCTGTAATCTTTTATCATAGGTACACTTCAACTGTGAGAGACGGAATCTAAAACAAAAATCCAGAAAATCACATTGTATGATTTTTAAGTAATTAATTTGCATTTTATTGCATGACATAAGTATTTGATACATCAGAAAAGCAGAACTTAATATTTGGTACAGAATCCTTTGTTTGCAATTACAGAGATCATACATTTCCTGTAGTTCTTGACCAGGTTTGCACACACTGCAGCAGGGATTTTGGCCCACTCCTCCATACAGACCTTCTCCAGATCCTTCAGGTTTCGGGGCGGTCGCTGGGCAATATGGACTTTCAGCTCCCTCCAAAGATTTTCTATTGGGTTCAGGTCTGGAGACTGGCTAGGCCACTCCAGGACTTTGAGATGCTTCTTATGGAGCCACTCCTTAGTTGCCCTGGCTGTGTGTTTCGGGTCGTTGTCATGCTGGAAGACCCAGCCACGACCCATCTTCAATGCTCTTACTGAGGGAAGGGGGTTGTCGGCCAAGATCTCGCGATACATGGCCCCATCCATCCTCCCCTCAATACGGTGCAGTCGTCCTGTCCCCTTTGCAGAAAAGCATCCCCAAAGAATGATGTTTCCACCTCCATGCTTCACGGTTGGGATGGTATTCTTGGGATTGTACTCATCCTTCTTCTTCCTCCAAACACGGCAAGTGGAGTTTAGACCAAAAAGCTCTATTTTTGTCTCTCAGACCACATGACCTTCTCCCATTCCTCCTCTGGATCATCCAGATGGTCATTGGCAAACTTCAGACGGGCCTGGACATGCGCTGGCTTGAGCAGGGGGACCTTGCGTGCGCTGCAGGATTTTAATCCATGACGGCGTAGTGTGTTACTAATGGTTTTCTTTGAGACTGTGGTCCCAGCTCTCTTCAGGTCATTGACCAGGTCCTGCCGTGTAGTTTTGAGCTGATCCCTCACCTTCCTCATGATCATTGATGCCATACGAGGTGAGATCTTGCATGGAGCCCCAGACCGAGGGTGATTGACCGTCATCTTGAACTTCCTCCATTTTCTAATAATTGCGCCAACAGTTGTTGCCTTCTCACCAAGCTGCTTGCCTATTGTCCTGTAGCCCATCCCAGCCTTGTGCAGGTCTACAATTTTATCCATGATGTCCTTACACAGCTCTCTGGTCTTGGCCATTGTGGAGAGGTTGGAGTCTGATTGATTGAGTGTTTGGACAGGTGTCTTTTATACAGGTAACGAGTTTAAACAGGTGCAGTTAATACAGGTAATGAGTGGAGAACAGGAGGGCTTCTTAAAGAAAAACTAACAGGTCTGTGAGAGCCGGAATTCTTACTGGTTGGTAGGTGAGCAAATACTTATGTCATGCAATAAAATGCAAATTAATTACTTAAAAATCATACAATGTGATTTTCTGGATTTTTGTTTTAGATTCCGTCTCTCACAGTTGAAGTGTACCTATGATAAAAAATTACAATTTGGACATTTTCACTTAGGGGTGTACTCACTTTTGTTGCCAGCGGTTTAGACATGAATGGCTGTGTGTTGAGTTATTTTGAGGGGACAGCAAATTTACACTGTTATACAAGCTGTACACTCACTACTTTACATTGTAGCAAAGTGTCATTTCTTCAGTGTTGTCACATGAAAAGATATTCTCAAATATTTACAAAAATGTGAGGGGTGTACTCACTTTTGTGATATACTGTATATATACAGTGGGGAGAACAAGTATTTGATACACTGCCGATTTTGAAGGTTTTCCTACTTACAAAGCATGTAGAGGTCTGTAATTTTTATCATAGGTACACTTCAACTGTGAGAGACGGAATCTAAAACAAAAATCCAAAAAATCACATTGTATGATTTTTAAGTAATTAATTTGCATTTTATTGCATGACATAAGTATTTGATCACCTACCAACCAGTAAGAATTCCGGCTCTCACAGACCTGTTAGTTTTTCTTTAAGAAGCCCTCCTGTTCTCCACTCATTACCTGTATTAACTGCACCTGTTTGAACTTGTTACCTGTATAAAAGACACCTGTACACACACTCAATCAAACAGACTCCAATCTCTCCACAATGGCCAAGACCAGAGAGCTGTGTAAGGACATCAGGGATAAAATTGTAGACCTGCACAAGGCTGGGATGGGCTACAGGACAATAGGCAAGCAGCTTGGTGAGAAGGCAACAACTGTTGGCGCAATTATTAGAAAATGGAAGAAGTTGAAGATGACGGTCAACCACCCTCGGTCTGGGGCTCCATGCAAGATCTCACCTCGTGGGGCATCAATGATCATGAGAAAGGTGAGGGATCAGCCCATAACTACACGGCAGGACCTGGTCAATGACCTGAAGAGAGCTGGGACCACAGTCTCAAAGAAAACCATTAGTAACACACTACACCGTCATGGATTGAAATCCTGCAGCGCATGCAAGGTCCCCCTGCTCAAGCCAGCGCATTTCCAGGCCCGTCTGAAGTTTGCCAATGACCATCTGGATGATCCAGAGGAGGAATGGGAAAAGGTCATGTGGTCTGATGAGACAAAAATAGAGCTTTTTGGTCTAAACTCCACTCGCCGTGTTTGGAGGAAGAAGAAGGTTGAGTACAACCCCAAGAACACCCTCCCAACCGTGAAGCATGGAGGTGGAAACATCATTCTTTGGGGATGCTTTTCTGCAAAGGGGACAGGACGACTGCACCATATTGAGGGGAGGATGGATGGGGCCATGTATCGCGAGATCTTGGCCAAAAACCTCCTTCCCTCAGTAAGAGCATTGAAGATGGGTCGTGGCTGGATCTTCCAGCATGACAACGACCCGAAACACACAGCCAGGGCAACTAAGGAGTGGCTCCGTAAGAAGCATCTCAAGGTCCTGGAGTGGCCTAGCCAGTCTCCAGACCTGAACCCAATAGAAAATCTTTGGAGGGAGCTGAAAGTCCGTATTGCCCAGCGACAGCCCCGAAACCTGAAGGATCTGGAGAAGGTCTGTATGGAGGAGTGGGCCAAAATCCCTGCTGCAGTGTGTGCAAACCTGGTCAATAACTACAGGAAACGTATGATCTTTGTAATTGCAAACAAAGGTTTCTGTACCAAATATTAAGTTCTGCTTTTCTGATGTATCAAATACTTATGTCATGCAATAAAATGCAAATTAATTACTTAAAAATCATACAATGTGATTTTCTGGATTTTTGTTTTAGATTCCGTCTCTCACAGTTGAAGTGTACCTATGATAAAAATTACAGACCTGTACATGCTTTGTAAGTTGGAAAACCTGCAAAATCGGCAGTGTATCAAATACTTGTTCTCCCCACTGTATATATATATTGCTCATCAGGCTCAGGTCGCATCAGGTTTGAATTGACATGCTTATCAAAGCTCTAATCAAATCCAGACATATTTAAATGCTTTATAATACTTTTGAATGACACTTCCGGTTTTGGCGGTAAATACCGGGTTATCCGGGAGAAAAGTTATTTATTCTCAGGATGCAACATTTGTAAAATCCAGAGAAAATAACTGAGTTAGGAAGGACACCTGTATCTTTGTAGTGATTGGGTGTATTGATACACCATTCAAAGTGTAATTAATAACTTCACCATGCTTAAATGGTTATTCAGTAGGTGACCTTCTTTGCGAGGCATTGGAAAACCTCCCTGGTCTTCGTGGTTGTATCTGTGTTTGAAATTCAGTGCTTGACTGAGGGACCTTACAGATAACTGTTTGTGTGGGGTACAGAGATGAGGTAGTCATTCAAAAATAATGTTAAACACAATTATTGCACATGCAACTTACTTTGTGACTTGTTAAGCACATTTTTACTCCTGCACTTATTTATGCTTGCCAAAACAAAGGTGTTGAATACTTATTGACTCAATACATTTCAGCTTTTAATTTTGTATTAATTTATAAACATTTCTAAAAACATAATTCCACTTTGCCATTATGTGGTATTGTGTGTAGGCCAGTGACACAAAATCTAAATTTAATCCATGTTAACTACAGGCAGTAACACAACAAAATGAAGGCACTGTACATGCAGGGTGAGCATAATGTTCTATGGCATATAGCAGCCTTTAATTATTCAATATAAACACACTAAGCTCTAATGGAAAGGTGCGTGGTGTTAATGGACATGGATTCTTTGTTATTTATATTAACTGTGATTTCCAGTATTTTTTTCTCCTCTGCAGTGGAAAGGCACAATAAAACACAGACACACACGCACGCACGCACACACACACACACACGCACACACAGTGGCAGTTGCTTGTTGGAAGGGTACCCTGCTCCACCTCTCCCTACAGCTTTCATGCTAGCTCCTGGTTGCCTTGGCAACTGGCTCTGTGCATGTGTGTGTGATGGCACTGAGTCAGGCAGGACATGGAAAGAGGTTGCAACACTGTAAAATGCAGCTACACACAAAAACGTGCTTATGCATAGAAGTAGGGGTGCTGAGGGTGCCGCAGCACCCCATGAAAAATAAAAATAAAGTATAATATCAATAAGATATATATATTTTTTAATCCTTTACTAGTCCTGTATTAGCAGACCGATAGACCGATATAGCCATCTGTAGTGCAGGCAAATGTAGCGCAGCAGAAAAATCGCAGCACTCCCACCCCTAAACATCTTCCCGCAGTTATGTGCCCATGCATACATTTTATGAACTGTACTGATTTGTAGAGATACAATACAATTAGAAGCATTAGTGTTACAAACACTGTTGTTGTCAGACTACATTTAGTGTGTGTGTTCCACAATTCACGGAGTCACTGTGGTTATTCTTTGGCCTTGTGTCTCTAGTAGTCTGAGAGGAGGGGTGTATTTGATCCCCCTCAGGTAACTTGTCATCCCCTTTAATCCACTCACATATACATACCCCCGCTCCTTCATTCAGGTCCCGGCTAGGCCTCCTGTTCCTAGCACAGACTAGACCCAACCACCGCAGAAAGACAGAGAGAGAGAAAGAGAGACAGACAGACAGTGACAAAGACAAAGATGGAGAGAAGGCGATGAATAGCAAGAGGTTGGGTATGTGTTTGTAAAAAAGAGTGAGACAAAAAGAGAGGCAGAAAGAGAAAAAAAGACAGAAAGTACGGGAGGATTTGGCTATATGGCAGATGTTTTGCCACTTCAGGTCTTGAATTGACAGCCACAATGTGACACTCTTCAGGCATTGACATCACCTCTAGTGTGAATATTCACAGTCCAATTAACCAAACGTGGTAGCCTGTCTATTTCCTCACTAGCTACTGATATAAAACAAAAGGAAGGCATATAAAATAAGTACTCTGAAAATGGTTAACTGTCATAACACACTATAAAATGGCAGCAGCGAAATCACTTCTGCACCATGGTTACACTAAATACAATGAGAGACTAGAACTATTTAGAAAAAATAGGACGGGATTTCTTTCAAGACCTTCAGACTCCTGAAATGTATTTGTCTCTTAATAGAGTCATGGGAACTGTTTTGCTAAAAAACAACAAGAAAACAGTCCACCTGAGTTACGAGTGAAGACTAGGAGAGGAACCAACCACTGCTTAAACACACCAAACTTTGCTGAGGTGACACAAGAGGTCAAGGCTAAAACAAGCACCACATGGCCACTCAGTCTGAGATGGAGTGTCTAATGGGGAGGGGGGGTTACACCCTGCTGATAGATAGGGGGTGGAGGCTAGAGGTCACTTGACCTCTACGTGTGTGAGTGTTCGTCCCCTGGGAAGCTGAGGAAAGACCAGCAGCTCCTCTAACCTCCGTTTTAATGACCCCTCCATCAAGCTCTAGTCCTGCTAGGGACAATGGGTAATCAGAGGAAGTGTTGGTCATTAACAGGACACTCACAGCATCTCTGGGACTCAACTGAACATCCTCAACACTTGTGCGTGAAGGGAGACAAACAGGCCTTTCAGGGAAGTCGAAGTACCATCGGCTAGTGTCTCTGTTCCATGTTGAAGAGAACATTTTCACAATAAAATACTTATTAAAGGAGGTATAACCGTCTCAGTACAATTGGTTTACAGTGTCATAAGTGGCACCAAGCTCAAAGTGTCTTCAACACGTCATGGTGTAAATTTAAAAAATATATATAAGTCAAATGCATGCATTAATTCAAATGAAAGACCTATTTGTTTGTCAATAGGAAGATCTAAACAACAGTCAATGCTTAGGCAGAGAGATATATTTGTAAAAGCGGGACAATTTCATGTACTATGACATGGGTATATTATTTTCAGCAAAAAATCTAAATACACTAAATGTTTTATAAATGGGATTAAATGTTACATGATTAAGTATGACACTCATTGTACTAAGCTGTGAACTCAAAGCCTCAACATCAACAAAGGTTTGAACTAGAGTCATCTCTGGTTTAAACCTGAAAAGCCACAGATATCAACCTTACTTTAGCTAGGAAACAGCCTAACCTCTGTGCATGGTAATTAGGGTCTTGCATTAAAATGAGTCATTGAGATGCCATATCTATAGCGTTACAAATCTGAAAACAACATTGTTGCAATCAGTAATGTCTTTAGTGCCTTAGTCTTGGGAGCAGACACATTCATTAACATATGGCAACAACAGCCAACACAGTCATGTCCAGACTTTGGTGGTAAAACACAGATGCCATTGATGCTGGGTGAATAAGACGCACACTAGTAACTGATAATATGATGCATATGTTTCCCAACCCATGGCAATACCACAGGATTAACCCTAAAAACCCAGACATGCACACGCACAAACATGCACATCAAGTCTGATGTCCCCCACCCACAGTACTTTTAGGGGGTCCCTGACTCCACTTGATTAAAACACAGACAAGAAAAGGGGGTGTAGACAGAGAGAACAGGAAAGAAAAGCTGATGAGAGAGTCCTCCAGCATGTCTGGTTAAGAGTGTGGGAGCATGTATGTGAGAGTGTGTATGTGGACGTCTGTGTGTACAAGGGGGGTGTATGGGAATTGACTTTGGTATTAAACGACTTGATTGAGAGTCCCTCCCTCCCGTGGCGAGAGGAGGGTGGGAGAGTCATGACAGGATGAAGAGGTAGTGGTAGGGGGGGCCTGTATGGGACCGGCAGCCACTACCACTGCAGCAATTTGCCGTCTGGGACGCACAAAGGGGAGGTCAAAGGTCAAATAACTGCACTGAAATGGGGCTGCTTTCTTATGCTAATGCTATCGCCAACAACTCCCTTCGGCCCTGGTGTGTTAGGACACCATCAGGGACCTCCTGCTGAAAGTCGCTGGTGTAGTGGGTGATGCCATGTGGACACACTACCAGTTTCAACGCCAACACCTTTGGCAATGAGAAACAAGCCACTGATTTCCTCTAAATGCAACTTCCAATAACGAAAGATACACATTAGGTCTGTTTTCAGTCTAAAGCTGGAAGATGCTAAAAACTCATCTATAAGTTGATCCATGACAAGCCCATAATTCAGCCTACCTTTAAACAGTCTTTCTATCCTATGCATACACTCAGCTTCATGCAAACCCCAGTCCACCCTGAATGGAGGCACACTCTCTATGAATGGTCCTACTGACCCAGGCCTGGCTAGCTGCTGTAGATTAGAGTCAGACCAAACAAGTAGCAGACACATGCAAATCTCTACTAGTATAGTCAGCTGCTTTTGTGACTGTGTGTGTGAGCTGCCTACCAAAGCCAACCTGCCTTATCCCCAACCTAGACTGGATCTCAAAGAGACGTCACCCAACCCCCAGCCACCCCCTTCTCGCCCACTCTCTCACACATGCTCTCTCTTTCTCTTGCTCTATCCCCCCCCCCCCCCCACACACACACATACTGTACATACCACCCTCCTGTGTGCAGTGTGTGAGTGTGTCTGCCTCATCCCAGGAGGGGAGTGTGGGAGCAGGCCATGGGGCCCATCTGGGAGTTAGCTTCCAGGACCTCCACATTCTCCCTCTCAATAAGGGGCCCATGTGAGAGGCCCTCTCCACACACAGACATGAGGAGCTGGGTGAGATGCATTGTCTAGCCAGGCTGAGGCCTGACTGAGGCCTGCATGTGTTCTGTGGGCATGTGCCTGGCTGGAGGGCCTTTTCAGACAGTGTGGAGGTTACAGCTAATGCCTCACCACTGGAATGCCCATTAAGGGAATCTGAGGTCTGAGGGTGCATGTTAAGAGTGTGTGTGTGTGTGTGTGTGTGTGTGTGTGTGTGTGTGTGTGTGTGTGTGTGTGTGTGTGTGTGTGTGTGTGTGTGTGTGTGTGTGTGTGTGTGTGTGTGTGTGTGTGTGTGTGTGTGTGTGTGTGTGTGTGTGTGTGTGTGTGACAGAGAGAGCGTGTGTGCGTGCGTGCATTTCGGTGTCACAATTCATTGCACCATGGTTGTTCTTTGAAGTGATTACCAATTTACATTTAATTTCCTAGAAGATGTATTGGTAATTTGGTGCGACTAAACTGCATTGGAGACTGAATTTAAATTTAAATGTATGCATCGAAAACTAAGACCATATACCATCCAAGAGTAGGCCAAGTGCAAAAGGTAAACAATGGAGAAATTGTAATTATATTTTCACAAAAGCACTTGATTTAAATGATACTGTCAGCTAGTGCTCAATGAATGACATCCCATGAGAGCAATCATTACAACAATTGATCACAAATCAGTCTTACTAATATTTTGCGTGACCATTTAAAGCTTTAGTTTTTTTCTATATAGGATTTCGTTTGCTTGTGCATTATGTTGCTAGCACATGTCAAAAGTAGACACACTGAAAATAATGTATCCGCAGCGTTCAAGACAACTCTGAACTCGGACACTCAGAAATGTACGACTTGGAAACTCCTTGCAGAAAGATGAACTCCGAGTTTACCACTGGGAAAGTATCAAAATCAACCAATAGAAGCTCTAAGCTAATTTTTACTCGGAGGTTCCACATTTCCGAGTTGTCTTGAAAGCACCAATAGGCCTTTCTCAGTCATCAGCCAGGCAGCGTTGTTTGTCATGTGTTGCTTTTTCGGGAGGAGGGAGACTCGTGTATCTGTAATTTATAGTTATCCCTAATCTCTAATTTTTTATCTATCAAGTTCTCTGACGGGCCTGGATTTGATGATAAAGAGTCAGTTTACAATAAAGTTCCTTTCTATAGTTGAATCCTAATCGAAGTGGCAGCAGCACAACATTTAGTAGCATAACAGGTTACATCGCCATCTCTTTCTCTGTCACTCACTCATCTATCACGTGAATCCCCCTCACCCAAGGCATGTGAATAAAAGTCTCTAACATAAACTCTCAATGACGATGCCATAATACAAGTCCCAGATAGGCCTATACTGTACATTACATACATTTATGTTATTAATTTAATAAATGTGTTATTACAACACCATTGCGACAATCACATTAAGGTATGTACATATGGCTTCTTTCAGCCACCATTATAAATTCACCAAAAACTCATAATGACAGTCATGCCTTAGGGAATTATTGACACAGGCATTATATCAATTGGAACTGGACAGAAGAACACTTGCATAATAGGTTTTCAGTGTTCCCTTCAAGGAAACGTATGTTAAATGTGTTTCCCACTTAAAAGTTGTAGCCTACTTAAATATATAAATAAATGTGTACTGTAGCCTATCCAAGTTTAAAAAAAAACATAACAAACAGAACCCAGATTCCCACACTTTATTATCTGATACTTGACTATGGTCCCATTATCGCAGGCTTCTGATTCACATCTTTCTTGGGTATTTTCTGCACACTGAAAAATACATGACGTCACCCCAGGTCTTGAGCTGATTGATGGAATTCATCCCTCACATATTTCTGCTCAACAAAGTGAAGTGTCTCTTTATGACTGAGCATTCTGGGTCCCCTCCTTTCAATTCTTCGCATTTGGACTCAATTAAAAATGAGAAACATAAAAGAACACTGTCATGTGGCGCCCGCGCGCTAATTCATGGTCATGCCCACCTATCACAGGCCTAGACTGGCATCGTGATTGTAGCGGAATCAATGCATGTAAAAGGGAAACATTCCATTCAACAATGAGCAAACCCAACCGCAGAAGCTATGACCACAGTCACCACACAATCTTCTAAAACAAACCAAACACATTTCCAAACACAGGTTTCATATTTTGAATCCCAACTCCATGTGGATGAATTATATATTTTTTGTTCTGCAATTGCTGTTACAATATTTTATTGTATTAGGCTACCCTTTGTCACTGAGATGTAAATTCACTGAGATATATACTTCCAATGTAATTGATGGCTACTCCCTCTGAACAGCAACACTAACGCAGAATAGTAGTAGTAGTCATAATAATAATAATAACAATAATAATACTAATAATAGCATGTAAATGCATTTGAATAATGTATTTCTTTCATGGAGTTCATAGGACTAAAGTTCATTGGGCGAAAAATGTATCATAATCAAACTTTTGGAACTTTCCTTTTCCCCCAGCCACTGAACAGTGTTGTGAATGCATGCCAGTGCTGCAGACAAACACCAATCAGTAGTATTCATTCATCTTGTGAATTTAACTAGTAGGCCTAGAGGTGCTCTGCTGCTATTTATGAAACCTGTAATCCAACACCTTGGGTGACAAAAGGAGAAAATGTTTCAAACCCTATTTATCTCAAGATCTTTATAAGCTAGGCCTACACCTGATATAGGCTAGGTGCTTCACCATGAAAGGTATTCAGAAATAGCGAACGTGCGTCATTACGCATGCACATTTGGGATTATCGGTGATGCAGTCTGGTTCTTTGTACCAAGTGCACCTAGAAATCGAGGCTGTGGATTCAGGAGAGTTAAACGGGCGAGTAAAGGAGTCCGCATGCTTCCTATCCCTGCGTGGGCCCGCCTTTCCAGGGCCTCACTTGTCTGTTGAGGGGTGTCTAATGAGGGAAGACAAGCGGCTGACGGAATGACGATGGCTAATTGGCATGGAGTCGTGGGAAAGCGTAAACAAACAGCTGCCATTGGCATTTTGTTGTTTCACATCCCTTTCTCATGAATAGCTGCATAAGTGGAAGAGCAAACTGGCAGCTCGGGAGCGGGGAAGTGGATTGGAGGCCTGAATTGCAACACGCTGGAAGATTAGCCTATTTTATGCCTCCAAGATGGTCTCTAATCTTTCCATTTAGCTTGTAGGCTACGTTAGCCTATTCCTCGTTTAACTCTGAACTCAAAACCCCTATCAGTTTTTTTCCCCTAGTGTTGGTCGGGCGATTGACTTTTTCAAAACTATTTTCGATTTTATTCGTTATTTAAAGAATAGTTTATTGGAGACATCCCCTTGGGGTTTTAAATCAATTTAGTCATTCACAGTCAAAGATTCCAGCGCACAAGACATTTTGTGTATGAATAAGTAAGTGAAGGAATGATTGAATGAATTAATGAGTGTTAGTCAATCAGGAATAGGCTAACGTAGCCTACAAGCTAAATGGAAAGATTAGAGACCATCTTATTCGCAGTGTTGGCTTAGTCATTGTTGGGGTGAAGGTGCATGTTAATGGTTAGGCTATTATACATCATCTAAAGATATCAGGGTTCTATATCAATGCTTATATGATCTGTTTGTACTTTTTAGGATTGGGTATTTCGGGGCATTTTGGTAAATTACTCCATATAATTAATACTTCAATGATAGGAACATAATAAAAAAAAATACTGACACATTGACTATTGTTTCAAGAAGTATTTGTATCTGGTAGGTTTCTGATGTTTATTATTGGGAGTATCTTACTGAATGTAATGGTATAAATATAATACCATAATAATTCAGTAAGCTATTTAGTTAGTAGGCTACTAATTTACTGTCATGTTTTGTCTTTGATCATGTCTTGTCCCTGTGCTTCCCTCTGCTGGTCTTATTAGGTTCTTTCTCTTTCTCTCTCTCTATCGTTCCGTTCATGCTCCCAGCTGTTTCTCATTCTCCCTACGACCTCATTTACTCTTTCACACCTGTCCCCTATTTTGCCCTCTGATTAGAGTCCCTATTTCTCCCTCTGTTTTCCGCTCCTGTCCTTGTCGGATTCTTGTTTGATGTTTGCAGTTTCTGTGTCCTTGTTCCGCCCTGTCGTGTTCTTTTGCCTTCTTCAGATGCTGCGTGTGAGCAGGTGTCTATGTCAGCTACGGTCTGTGCCTTCCTGAAGCGACCTGCAGTCTGTGGTCGCGTCTCCAGTCGTTCCTCTCTATTGACGAGAGGATTTCAGTTTCCTGTTTTGGATTACCATTGATTTATATCCAGGAGAATCATTATTTGTTTTATACTGGAATAAAGACTCTGTTACTATTACGTCGCTTTTGGGTCCTCATTCATCTGCATAACAGAAGAATCCGACCAAGATGGACCCAGCGACTACGGATTCTCTCAACACTGCCGTCAAGTTCCAGGGAGCAATGCTCGGCAGACACGAGCAGGAATTGTCTGCTGCTCGTCATGCCGTTGAGACCCTGGCCACTCAGGTCTCCGACCTGTCAGGACAGTTTCAGAGTCTTCGTCTCGTGCCACCAGCTACTTCCTGGTCTTCCGAGTCTCCGGAACCTAGGGTTAATAACCCACCATGTTACTCTGGGCAGCCCACTGAGTGTCGCTCCTTTCTCACCCAGTGTGATATTGTGTTCTCTCTCCAGCCCAACACATACTCAAGAGAGAGAGCTCGGATCGCTTACGTCATATCACTCCTTACTGGTCGGGCTCGGGAGTGGGGCACAGCTATCTGGGAGGCAAGGGCTGAGTGTTCTAACGTTTATCAGAACTTTAGAGAGGAGATGATACGGGTTTTTGATCGTTCAGTTTTTGGGAAGGAGGCTTCCAGGGCCCTGGCTTCCCTATGTCAAGGTGATCGATCCATAACGGATTACTCTATAGAGTTTCGCACTCTGGCTGCATCCAGTGACTGGAACGAGCCGGCGTTGCTCGCTCGTTTTCTGGAGGGACTCCACGCTGAGGTTAAGGATGAGATTCTCTCCCGGGAGGTTCCTTCCAGCGTGGACTCTTTGATTGCACTCGCCATCCGCATAGAACGACGGGTAGATCTTCGTCACCGAGCTCGTGAAAGAGAGCTCGCGTTAACGGTGTTTCCCCTCTCCGCATCTCAACCATCTCCTCCCACCGGCTCAGAGACTGAGCCCATGCAGCTGGGAGGTATTCGCATCTCGACTAAGGAGAGGGAACGGAGAATCACCAACCGCCTTTGCCTCTATTGCGGTTCTGCTGGACATTTTGTCATGTCATGTCCAGTAAAAGCCAGAGCTCATCAGTAAGCGGAGGGCTACTGGTGAGCGCTACTACTCAGGTCTCTCCATCAAGATCCTGTACTACCTTGTCGGTCCATCTACGCTGGACCGGTTCGGCTGCTTCCTGCAGTGCCTTGATAGACTCAGGGGCTGAGGGTTGTTTTATGGACGAAGCATGGGCTCGGAAACATGACATTCCCCTCAGACAGTTAGGGAAGCCCACGCCCATGTTCGCCTTAGATGGTAGTCTTCTCCCCAGTATCAGATGTGAGACACTACCTTTAACCCTCACAGTATCTGGTAACCACAGTGAGACCATTTCCTTTTTGATTTTTCGTTCACCTTTTACACCTGTTGTTTTGGGTCATCCCTGGCTAGTATGTCATAATCCTTCTATTAATTGGTCTAGTAATTCTATTCTATCCTGGAACGTTTCTTGTCATGTGAAGTGTTTAATGTCTGCTATCCCTCCTGTGTCTTCTGTCCCCTCTACTCAGGAGGAACCTGGTGATTTGACAGGAGTGCCGGAGGAATATCATGATCTGCGCACGGTCTTCAGTCGGTCCAGAGCCAGCTCCCTTCCTCCTCACCGGTCGTATGATTGTTGTATTGATCTCCTTCCGGGGACCACTCCCCCTCGGGGTAGACTATACTCTCTGTCGGCTCCCGAACGTAAGGCTCTCGAGGATTATCTGTCTGTTTCTCTCGACGCCGGTACCGTGGTGCCTTCTTCCTCTCCCGCCGGAGCGGGATTTTTCTTTGTTAAGAAGAAGGACGGTACTCTGCGCCCCTGCGTGGATTATCGAGGGCTGAATGACATAACGGTTAAGAATCGTTATCCGCTTCCCCTTATGTCGTCAGCCTTCGAGATTTTGCAGGGAGCCAGGTGCTTTACTAAGTTGGACCTTCGTAACGCTTACCATCTCGTACGCATCAGAGAGGGGGACGAGTGGAAAACGGCGTTTAACACTCCGTTAGGGCATTTTGAATACCGGGTTCTGCCGTTCGGTCTCGCTAATGCTCCAGCTGTCTTTCAGGCATTAGTTAATGATGTACTGAGAGACATGCTGAACATTTTTGTTTTCGTTTACCTTGACGATATCCTGATTTTTTTCACCGTCACTCGAGATTCATGTTCAGCACGTTCGACGTGTACTCCAACGCCTTTTAGAGAATTGTCTCTACGTGAAGGCTGAGAAGTGCGCCTTTCATGTCTCCTCTGTCACTTTTCTCGGTTCTGTTATTTCCGCTGAAGGCATTCAGATGGATCCCGCTAAGGTCCAGGCTGTCAGCGATTGGCCCGTCCCTAAGTCACGTGTCGAGTTGCAGCGTTTTCTCGGTTTCGCTAATTTCTATCGGCGTTTCATTCGTAATTTCGGTCAAGTGGCTGCCCCTCTCACCGCTCTGACTTCTGTCAAGACTTGCTTTAAGTGGTCCGGTTCCGCCCAGGGAGCTTTTGATCTCCTCAAGAAGCGTTTTACATCCGCTCCTATCCTTGTTACTCCTGACGTCACTAAACAATTCATTGTCGAGGTTGACGCTTCAGAGGTGGGCGTGGGAGCCATTCTGTCTCAGCGCTTCCAGTCTGACGATAAGGTCCATCCTTGCGCTTACTTTTCTCATCGCCTGTCGCCATCGGAACGCAACTATGATGTGGGTAACCGCGAACTGCTCGCCATCCGCTTAGCCATAGGCGAATGGCGACAGTGGTTGGAGGGGGCGACCGTCCCTTTTGTCGTTTGGACTGACCATAAGAACCTTGAGTACATCCGTTCGGCCAAACGACTTAATGCACGTCAAGCTCGTTGGTCGTTGTTTTTCGCTCGTTTCGAGTTCGTGATTTCCTATCGTCCGGGAAATAAGAACACCAAGCCTGATGCCTTATCCCGTCTCTTTAGTTCTTCTGTGGCTTCTACCGACCCCGAGGGGATTCTCCCTGAAGGGCGTGTTGTCGGGTTGACTGTCTGGGGAATTGAGAGACAGGTAAAGCAAGCACTCACTCACACTGCGTCGCCGCGCGCTTGTCCTAGTAACCTTCTGTTCGTTCCTGTCTCTACTCGTCTGGCTGTTCTTCAGTGGGCTCACTCTGCCAAGTTAGCTGGCCACCCCGGCGTTCGGGGTACGCTTGCTTCTATTCGCCAGCGGTTTTGGTGGCCTACTCAGGAGCGGGACACGCGTCGTTTCGTGGCTGCTTGTTCGGACTGCGCGCAGACTAAGTCAGGTAACTCTCCTCCTGCCGGTCGTCTCAGACCGCTTCCCATTCCTTCTCGACCATGGTCTCACATCGCCTTAGACTTTATTACCGGTCTGCCTTCGTCTGCGGGGAAGACTGTGATTCTTACGGTTATCGATAGGTTCTCTAAGGCGGCACATTTCATTCCCCTCGCTAAGCTTCCTTCCGCTAAGGAGACGGCACAAATCATCATTGAGAATGTGTTCAGAATTCATGGCCTCCCGTTAGACGCCGTTTCAGACAGAGGTCCGCAATTCACGTCACAGTTTTGGAGGGAGTTCTGTCGTTTGATTGGTGCTTCCGTCAGTCTCTCTTCCGGGTTTCATCCCCAGTCTAACGGTCAAGCAGAAAGGGCCAATCAGTCGATTGGTCGCATTTTACGCAGCCTTTCGTTTCGAAACCCTGCGTCTTGGGCAGAACAGCTCCCCTGGGCTGAGTACGCTCACAACTCGCTTCCTTCGTCTGCTACCGGGCTGTCCCCGTTTCAGAGTAGTCTTGGCTACCAGCCTCCTCTGTTCTCGTCCCAGCTCGCCGAGTCCAGCGTTCCCTCCGCTCAGGCTTTTGTCCAACGTTGTGAGCGCACCTGGAGGAGGGTCAGGTCTGCACTTTGCCGTTACAGGGCGCAGACTGTGAGAGCCGCCAATAAACGTAGGATTAAGAGTCCTAGGTATTGTCGCGGTCAGAGAGTGTGGCTTTCCACTCGTAACCTTCCTCTTACGACAGCTTCTCGCAAGTTGACTCCGCGGTTCATTGGTCCGTTCCGTGTCTCTCAGGTCGTCAATCCTGTCGCTGTGCGACTGCTTCTTCCGCGACATCTTCGTCGCGTCCACCCTGTCTTCCATGTCTCTTGTGTCAAGCCTTTTCTTCGCGCCCCCGTTCGTCTTCCCTCCCCCCCCCCCGTCCTTGTCGAGGGCGCTCCTATTTACAAGGTACGGAAGATCATGGACATGCGTTCTCGGGGACGTGGTCACCAGTACTTAGTGGATTGGGAGGGTTTCGGTCCTGAGGAGAGGAGTTGGGTTCCATCTCGGGACGTGCTGGACCGTTCGTTGATTGATGATTTCCTTCGTTGCCGCCAGGGTTCCTCCTCGAGTGCGCCAGGAGGCGCTCGGTGAGTGGGGGGGTACTGTCATGTTTTGTCTTTGATCATGTCTTGTCCCTGTGCTTCCCTCTGCTGGTCTTATTAGGTTCTTTCTCTTTCTCTCTCTCTATCGTTCCGTTCATGCTCCCAGCTGTTTCTCATTCTCCCTACGACCTCATTTACTCTTTCACACCTGTCCCCTATTTTGCCCTCTGATTAGAGTCCCTATTTCTCCCTCTGTTTTCCGCTCCTGTCCTTGTCGGATTCTTGTTTGATGTTTGCAGTTTCTGTGTCCTTGTTCCGCCCTGTCGTGTTCTTTTGCCTTCTTCAGATGCTGCGTGTGAGCAGGTGTCTATGTCAGCTACGGTCTGTGCCTTCCTGAAGCGACCTGCAGTCTGTGGTCGCGTCTCCAGTCGTTCCTCTCTATTGACGAGAGGATTTCAGTTTCCTGTTTTGGATTACCATTGATTTATATCCAGGAGAATCATTATTTGTTTTATACTGGAATAAAGACTCTGTTACTATTACGTCGCTTTTGGGTCCTCATTCATCTGCATAACATTTACACTTGATGTCAAACATTTGAATCGATGCATATGTATGCCTTATGTCAGACATCCACTGTGCTGACATTAAGAATATGTTGCGATTAAAAACAAAGAAATGAATTTATTATTTAGAAGTTGCTGAGCCATTTATTGGTGAATATGAATAGAACATAAAGTTATATTCCAGAATTACACCATCTGATATAGGCTTGGATGTTAAGACCATTGTTCATGTAAGATTTACTCTGTCACTGCATAATCCACTATGTCTTGATAGTTTTGTGTTAGTGTTTGATCATTTTTTAAACATTGCTTTATGTCTGTCTGTATTGTATACCTGTTAAATGGTTTCTTTCTCTAGAGCTTGAAGTTATTTTAAACTCAGTTTTCGTTTACATATATAAACACATTTGAGACTTTCCTGAAACATGCACAACTGTCTAAAAAAGAAAATTATAATTTATTGTTGCATTCAGAAACATCATAACTGGATGGCATATGCCTGGCTTCCATAATGATGTGCTTTAGATTCTTTGAAATATGCAAATATGTTTGAAATAGAGCCCAATCAATGTGTAAGCAATCTGGTCTTGAAGACAAAGATAGGTAGGACTAACAGCTTTGATTTATTTATTTGAATGAAGACCATTTTTTTCCACAGAGACATAATTGAATATGCCAGAGGACGCTACTGCTCCACATAGCCACAAATTACATCATTTGCAGAGTTGTGGTGTATTTTTGCTCATAGGAGGACAGGAGAAGAAAGCGACGTAGGCACAATTGAGCCAATGAACCATATCACGCTCATTCACTTTGCATTTGCCATTTCCTTCAGGACTTTTCTTCTTTGATTTCTTTGAGTCATGGCAGCGCTCCTCGGATGCTAATAATAGACTTGTCCATCAACTGTCCCCACCCTGGGAGTTAATTGGCCCTGTGCAAAGGGAGCCGCTCTGTTCGACAACGCTCAGAAGTTGGGCCGTCATTAGATCACTGAATGTTGTCCATCCCCACGAACCCCCTCCACACACTCCCTTACATACACGTACGAACACATACACCCTCACAAACCACCACCCCACCTGCTCTCACAACGCACCCCTGTGGTGTAGACCCTCCCCTTTCTGTCCTGTGGAGCCTTCTCAGGTCTTGAGAAGCCGACCTGACTCCTTTCACACCCAGGCAGGCGTCACCACCATAACAGTGTCAGTTGTAATCTGCCTCAGAGTAATGTCCCACTGTTACCCCATATCCATATCTTGGTCTCTGATGTTCATTCTAGAATATCTTTGTTGAATAACATATACACTTTTCATAAACTTTTTTTGATTATGGTGTCTTGAGTTTTAACTTCGTAAAGACAGTAGAAATTGAGAGGTTGTCCATGGAGGATCGACACAGCAATGTTCATTGGTGGCAAGCATGGGAAAAAGAAGAGCGGCACAAAGGCTTGGGCTTGCCAGTCCTCTTCAGATTGGTGTGTGTTCTCGCATTTTTGTGAGCGAATGTGTGTGTGTGTGTTTGTGTGTGTGCATGCGTGTGCGCAAGTATTTGTATGACTGGGTGAATGTGTCCTTTTCTGTGTGTGTTCTACACAAACGTTGCCTCTACCCGCTTGCCCCCTCGCCCTGGCACCTCTCCCATGCCCCTGCCCACGGCTTCCTGCCTCTAATGGCCATCTCTGTGTGCCATGTCGGGAAGCCTGACATCCCCTCCAGAGGCAAAGGGCCCGGCGTTAATGGAGCCCATTGAGGGGGAATAAAGGCCCCATTGTGGCGCAAGGGGCAGGAGTGGGCACCCGTTTGCTCACACACAGTCTCCTCCTCACATGTAGGGACGGCTGCTTAGAACTGGGTGCCAGGAGCGGAGATTCAAAGACGGTGCTGCAAATGCCCCACCGAGGAAGTGGCAGAGAGGGACGGCCAGAGGGAAGACAGAGAGAGTGGGAAAGAGAGAAAGATGGGTAGAGGGAGGGAGGAGGAGAGGGTGAGCATGAGAGCGATAAATATGCAGAAGGACAAAGAAAATGAGAAAGATGGAGGGAGACAGTGAGATGAGTGAGATGGATAGAATAGGAGACTGGGAGAGAAAGAGAGAGATTGACAGGGTTGGACTAAATAAAACCAGATTGAACAAGAAAATAGAGAGGCACAGAGATAGCGAGGAGCAATACAGAGAAATGGAGGGAGAAAGATACAAAGAAAGAAAGTCCAAAGAGATCGCCCACGAAGAGCTGGTTGATGCTGGGTGGCCCTTAGGAATAAAAGTCCAGGATCTTGTACCACTGTATGGTCTGTCAACTGTTCACTGCCCTGTCCCTAGTGATTTATTAAAGCTGAATTGGTTTCATTTAAAAGTCCTGAATTGGGGGGGGCAGTCAGAACGCTCTCTGTGTTGCAAATGGCCAGACAGATGTGGTGAGACTGGAATGAACATCTGAAATAATGTTTTTCATCGTCAAGGAGATTCATATTTCAACGGGGTAATTTGCTATTACAGGGTTATAATCAATTCAATGTGTAATTTTTGTTAGATTAATTTTGTCTAAGAATTCTCAGTGCTCTGCTAATGAGGAGCAAACGCAGACTAAATATTGAATGGCTGCCAACTTGGAATCATTTAAAGTTTTTCATAATCACAAATATATCTTTCGAATTATTCTACATCAATTTATGCATTCAATTACAATCACACAGGGAGGATGATGCAAGTCAGACCAGCAAATCAGATTCCCACCCACGCCTCAATGATTCCACCTAGTGCTCAAATATTGAATCGACTCACACCTCTCTACTTCCAGCACAGGGGCTTGAGCACAGCTCCATGCATTCATTGTTCGTGCTGCTAATTAATTCTCACAGTGCCTGCTGCTAATTTCCAACTGTTGGCTGCATGCCATGGCATGAAGTCGCTCTGCGCATGCTGTATCCCTGCGCCACTGTGGGAGAACAGAGAGAAAGTAGTGCCATATTTGTCCCAGTATGTCATCTGTTTAATACGCCTGATTCCCTCTTACACTACAGTCTCTTAATTAATATGCAGCGGCCCCGGCCCCACTTCCCCTAAGACAAAAGACTATTGTGTAGGCACCTCCTGTTTTAATTACGCTCAAAGGGGAGCCGTGTGTGTGTGTGTGTGTGTGTGTGTGTGTGTGTGTGTGTGTGTGTGTGTGTGTGTGTGTGTGTGTGTGTGTGTGTGTGTGTGTGTGTGTGTGTGTGTGTGTGTGCGCCACGATCGAGTTTGTGTGTGTGAACGTTTTTGAAGGGTCACAAGCAATGACCGGATGTGTGTGTGTGTGTGTGTGTCTATGTGTGTTTGCATGCATGTACGTGCGTATGTTCAGAGAATTGTAAAACAAGCAGAATCAAGTGTGTATGTGCGCTAGTTCATGTGTATGTATTTGGTATGTGTGTGTGTGAATGCATTCGAGGGTCTTAAAACAAGAGGACATGCAGTGTGTTCTGTGAGGGGAGGTACAGCTGCTGTCCTATCACACAAAACAGTGTGGCTGCTTGTTGCCTTCATGCAAATTGGCATCCGATAAAGGTTTAGGAGCCACAAAGACTGTTTGTGATCGGAGCACAGAGGAGAATAGAAGAGGTTGGGAGGGGTTATGGGGAAAGGAAAGGAACAAAATTCCCATCGGAGGGACTTGGGTGCCATTACGTTGCATTCCTCTCTCTCCCTTTTTATTCTCTCTCCCTTGTTTTCTTCCACCCTTTTCCTCACAGCCATGACCCGATTATTCATTTGGTTGAGATTAGTCACTGGTTAATTAAGGCACACCCCCCATCTTTATTCTCATTCTCATCTCTCGGTTGTATTGTCTTTTTAATTATTTATCAGTTTTATTTTCTTCTTCTACTGATGAGACTGAACTAATGTTGGTATGGGGGTAAGAGGATAGGGAGGGGTGTCCAATTCTCTCAGTTAGCTCACAGGACCAGGACAGATAGTGAACATTTCATGTTTAAACGTTAGCTATGGAATTAGTATGAAACAACGCACCTGTCACGCCCTGACCATAGAGAGCTTTTTATTCTCTATGTTGGTTAGGTCGGGGTGTGACTAGGGTGGGTCATCTAAGTATTATATTTCTATGTTGGCCTGGTATGGTTCCCAATCAGAGGCAGCTGTTTATCGTTGTTTCTGATTGGGGATCATATTTAGGCAGCCATTTCCCAATTGTGCTTTGTGGGATCTTGACTACGTATAGTTGCATGTTAGCACTATTGTTAGCTTCACGGTTCATTTTGAGATGTATTGTTTTGGGTTTTGCTGTGAGTTTCACTTAGAAATAAAAAAGATGTGGAACCCAGATCACGCTGCACTTTGGTCCAGTTATTATGACGATCGTGACAGAAGATCCCACCAACAACGGACCAAGCAGCGTGCCCAGGAGGAATTGGAGGACATCCTGGACATGGGCCGAGATTATGGCAGGAGACAGAAGCCTGCCATGGAAGCAGGCGGAGGCAGCGAGGGAACAACAACGACAACACCGGGGTTCGCGGCCACGACGGAAGCCCGAGAGACAGCCTAAATTTGTTTTTTGGGGGGGGGAAACGGAGTGGTCGGCGATGCTGAGGGGTGAGTCAGAGACCGAGGAGGAATATTGGGACAGATTGAGCGAGGAGTGGGCGGCGAAAGTTGAGGGTAGTGAACCAGAGCCAACTCCCCGTACTCACCGTGGGGAGCGTGTGACCAGTCAGGCACCATGTTCTGTGGTGATACGCACTGTGTCACCAGTGCGCATTCACAGCCCGGTGCGTTCTGTGCCAGCTCCTCGCACTTGTCGTGCTAAAGTGGGTATCTGTCCAGGACGGGTTGTGCCGGCTCAGCGCGCCTGGTCTCCAGTGCGCCTCCTCGGTCAAGGATATCCTGCGCCGGCTCTACGCGCTGTATCCCCAGTGCGCCTTCACAGCCCAGTGCCTCCTGTGCCAGCTTCCCACACTTGCCGTGCGAAGGTGGTAATTTGTCCAGGACGCGTTGTACCAGCTCTACGCTCCAGACCTCCAGTGCGCCTCCACAGTCCAGTACGTCCTGTGCCTCCTCCCCGCACTCGCCCTGATGTGCGTGTCACCAGCCTGGTGCCACCTGTACTGGTTCCACGCATCAGGCCTCCAGTGCGCCTCCACAGTCCAGTACGTCCTGTGCCTCCTCCCCGCACTCGCCCTGAGGTGCGTGTCACCAGCCCGGTGCCACCTGTACCGGTCCCACACATCAGGCCTCCAGTGCACCTCCACAGTCCAGTACGTCCTGTGCCTCCTCCCCGCACTCGCCTTGAGGTGCGTGTCACCAGCCCGGTGCCACCAGTACCGGTCCCACGCATCAGGCCTCCAGTGCGCCTCCACAGTCCAGTACGTCCTGTGCCTCCTCCCCGCACTCGCCCTGAGGTGCGTGTCACCAGCTCGGTGCCACCTGTACCGGTCCGACGCATCAGGCGACAGTTCCCAGTCCGGAGCTTACGGCGACGGTTCCCAGTCCGGAGTTTCCGGCGACAGTTCCCAGTCCGGAGCTTCCGGCGACGGTGCCCAGTCCGGAGCTACCGGCGACGGTCCACGGTCCGGAACCTCCGGCGACGGTCCACGGTCCGGAACCTCCGGCGACGGTCCACGGTCCGGAACCTCCGGCGACGGTCCACGGTCCGGAACCTCCTACGACGGTCCGCGGTCCGGAACCTCCTACGACGGTCCGCGGTCCGGAACCTCCTGAGGCGGTCCGCGGACCGGAACCTCCAGCGACGGTCGGCGAAGCGGAACCTCCAGCGACGGTCAGCGAAGCAGAACCTCCAGCGACGGTCTGCGGTCCGGAGCCTCCAGCGGGGGTTCTCTGTCCGGAGCCTCCTGCGAGGGTTCCCAGCCCGGAGCCTCCGGCGACGATCTACGGTCCGGTTCCTCCGGCGACGATCCACGGTCCGGAGTCCCCGGCGACGATCCACGGTCCGGTTGCTCCGGCGACGATCCACGGTCCGGAGCATCCGGCGACGATCCCCGCATCAGAGCTGCC
Organism: Salvelinus alpinus; assembly: GCF_045679555.1. Taxonomy (NCBI): domain Eukaryota; kingdom Metazoa; phylum Chordata; class Actinopteri; order Salmoniformes; family Salmonidae; genus Salvelinus; species Salvelinus alpinus. The sequence goes on along the minus strand of NC_092120.1, from coordinate 12,666,311 downwards.
ATTGAAGATGAGGTATCCGCGAGCGGAGTGGGTACTTCGCCCCGCACCGGAGCCGACCCTGACGGTAGATGCCCACCCGGACCCTCCCCTATTGAGTCAGGTTTTGTGGTCGGAGTCCGCACCTTTGGGGGGGGGTACTGTCACGCCCTGACCATAGAGAGCTTTTTATTCTCTATGTTGGTTAGGTTGGGGTGTGACTAGGGTGGGTCATCTAGGTATTATATTTCTATGTTGGCCTGGTATGGTTCCCAATCAGAGGCAGCTGTTTATTGTTGTCTCTGATTGGGGATCATATTTAGGCAGCCATTTCCCCATTGTGCTTTGTGGGATCTTGACTACGTATAGTTGCATGTTAGCACTATTGTTAGCTTCATGGTTCGTTTTGAGATTTATTGTTTTTGGTTTTGCTGTGAGTTTCACTTAGAAATAAAAAGATGTGGAACCCAGATCACACTGCGCTTTGGTCCAGTTATTATGACGATCGTGACAGCACCGCTGCTTTCCCTTATATTCTATATAGTTTACTACACTACCATGATTTGCTTTGCTGATGATGCACACGCTCCATCATTTCACAGAATGTTCACATTTTGAGATGTGAACTTTTCATACTACCATTCATTCATTTACATCTCCCAGAATTCAGATTCCCTCCAACTATATGACTCCATAGCCCTTCATTGATTATGCCTTACAAACGTCTATGTAATTCCAGCCACCTCAGTTAAGGGGAGGTAGATTCCATTAATCAATAGCCAAGTTGAGTGTACATGTTAGAGTCATCTGATTTAAATGCACTACAGTGCAGTGGGCTTATACAATGCTCTAGTGACCTCCATTCCGTTTAGGGCTCTCCTGTTGTGACTTTTAATAGGTTGTTAACCCGACTGGCTTTGAATGAGGGGGGAAAAACTGTAATTAATTGTACTGTCATAATTCGTGGAATTCCACGGTTCTCATAATTCCAGCCAGCTCTCAATTTCAGCAGTGCCTCCAAAAAGGTGTAGAGCATAGCAGGAGGGGTTGATGGGTCCATGTGCATGTGTGTCTTTGTGTCTTTGTGTGTGTGTGTATGCCTGCATGCATGCGGTGGAATTTAGATTGGACGGAGAGACTCATGTCTTGACTTTCTTATGACCTTCTCTATTAGCAGAGCCATCTTAGCCCCATGGAGACTCGGCGAGGCCCCTGCAGAGCCACATGCTCCCTGAATGGACCCACTCAATTAACTGGCCATGAATGCTAACCTCTCTTGACCTCCTGTGACCCCCAGGTCACGCACCTCCACAATGTCGCTGTGTCGCTATAGCGTGCATGAGGATGCGGCAGAGCAAAGGGAGGGGTGGTCACTGGTTTTGTTCCCCTTATGTCCAGCTTGTCCCTGTCTTTCACGAGGAGTGTGTAATAAATTGCTTTGTTGGTTTTCAGTTGTGCTGGTTTCAGTGGGAGGCCTGTTAGTACATAGGGTGATAAACTACAGTCAGGTGACCTATCAAGACCTTGGATATTTCTCCAAAATGTGATCTCTAATATTCATATTCATAAGCGAATATTGAATTATATTTGAAGACATTTTAATTTCCCTTTTATTTATTCATATAGTTCAACTTACTTTGTTAAGCTCAAATATGTATCTTTCTTTCCTACTAAGGTAATTATCTATAGCCAAGTTATTGCATCAGTGTCCCATTGGGCACACACTGGTTGAATCAACATTGTTTTTATGTAATTTCAAAGAACTAGACGTTGAATTGACATCTGTGCCAATGTAACGGATGTGAAATGGCTAGCTAGTTAGCGGGTACGCGCTACTAGCATTTCAATCAGTTACGTCACTTGCTCTGAGACTTAAGTAGGGTTTCCCCTTGCTCTGCAAGAGCCGTGGCCTTTGTGGAGCGATGGGTAACGATGCTTCGTGGGCGACCGTTGTTGATGTGTGCAGAGGGTCCCTGGTTCGCGCCCGTGTCGGGGCGAGGGGACGTACTAAAGTTATACTGTTACATTGGTGCCGTGACCCGGATCACTGGTTGCTGCGGAAAAGGAGGAGGTTGAAAGGGGGGTGAGTGTAACGGATGTGAAATGGCTAGCTAGTTAGCGGGTACGCGCTACTAGCATTTCAATCAGTTACGTCACTTGCTCTGAGACTTAAGTAGGGTTTCCCCTTGCTCTGCAAGGGCCGCGGCTTTTGTGGAGCGATGGGTAACGACGCTTCGTGGGTGTCAGTTGTTGATGTGTGCAGAGGGTCCCTGGTTCGCGCCCGTGTCGGGGCGAGGGGACGTACTAAAGTTATACTGTTACACCAAGTGGGCGTGTTCCTGTTTTAATTCCATATCTATCATTCCAGTATAATAAATACCATCTTCATACTAAACTAGCATTAATAAAAGGGTCAGTTGTTGACAGACCTCTTGGCATTCACACATCCACATTCTTTAGCAACAGCAGATGAACAGCAAGATATGTTTCTCATAACTTTTGAGGATTTTCCATTTTGTGGTTGTTGTCTTCAAAGTTGTTTCTGTGGATTGCAATTTGCAAAATTAGCATGACATAAATGTAAAAGACTGTAAGCAAAATGAGCATGACGCGATCTGAATTCAATGTAAAAGGACTTTAATATAAAAAGATTGGTAGGCCTATACGCAGTGGTGGAAAAACTACCCAATTGTCATACTGCAGTAAATGTAAAGATACCTTAATAGAAAATGACTCAAGAAAAAGTGAAAGTCACCCAGTAAAATACTACTTGAGTAAAAGTCTTAAAGTATTTGGTTTTAAATATGCTTAAGTATCAAAAGTAAATGTAATTGATCAAATATACTTATCGCCCTGACAGATCCACGGACTACAGTTGCCATTGCACTGTGTCAGGACCCAGTGTGAGAAACTGTCACTAAGTCGGCAGAACCCAGAAGATGAGGCAGACACAGCAGTACTAGAGACGGTGGTTTAATAAAGGAAAAAGATCTTCAGGCAAGAAATATAAATCCACGTCAAAAGTAATGCCAAGAGAAAAAATGAGTATCCTCCAAGATACAATGAAAATCCACAAAGTGGTAAGAACAGCAGGGAAAAACAAACCTTAAAAAGAATAATCAAAATTAAACAAGAACAAAACCAGAGTACCTCAGGAAAATCCAACTAGAGAAATAAATGTTCACAGCATGGCTGGGGCTGGGTGCTAACATACAAACACAGAGCAAAGAACTGAGGAACACTAAGGGTTTAAATACCTACAAGGAAATGAGGCACAGGTGCAATAAATAACTATAACAAGGGAAAAACAAAAGGTTCAAAAAGGCGCAATGGGGGCATCTAGTGACCAAAACAATCCTGGCCAAATCATGACACACTGCACACTGCACTTACCCACCTGTGTAAGTTTCTGTATATATTTTCTTAGTCAACCTTGTGTTCTGTTTCGCTGTGTTCTTGAACGTAGCCCTGTTTCTTTGTGTTCTTGAATGTAGCCCTGTCTTTCATTTTTGTTCATTGATTTTGTCACGAGTTGACGCCGGAGAGACGAAGCAGGTACGGGGAGTCAAACATTTAATAAAGAACGTACATGGAACAAGATAGGAACAGCGTCAGCAAACTAGTGTGATGCAGGGCAGCCTGGCGCCCTTGAGCACCGGGGGGGGAGAGCGGGAGCAGCCGTGACAGTACCTCCCCTCTAGGGGCGCCACCCGGAGTGCCACCTGGGCGAACCGGCCGAGACATGGGCGCTGGGCAAGCCGGTTGGGGCGTGGAAGCCCAACGAACCGGCAGGAGCGTGAGAGCCTGGCGAGACGCCTGAGGCATGGAAGTCGGACGTTCCGGCTGAGGCAAGACGCCTGTCGATCCCGCTGCAGAGAAGGAGCCCGAAGATCCGGTGGAATGTGACGTGGGATGGGAACCCGCCGAGCCAACCGAGGCAAGGAAACCTCTCGAGCCAGCCAGGGAGTGAATGCCTGACGGGCTGGCTTAGGCATCCCCGGTTCCATCGGTGGCAACCCAGAGCCCATGCCACCATACCAACCGGAATGCCAGTACTCCCCGATGCTTCGTGTGTTGGCTTCTGCATTCTGTCACAATGAAATGAAGCTGGCGAGACAAAGCAGTTACGGGGAGTCAAACATTTAAAAAAGAACTGACATAGTAATACAAACAAAAAACTATTAATGCAGAAGCGGGGAACAGAGCTGGGGTACTGACAAATATAGGGGAGGTAATAACAGGTGATGAGTGAGTCCAGGTGAGTCCAATATCGCTGATGCGCGTGACGAGGGAATGCAGGTGTGCGTAATGGATGATAGGAGTGCGTGAGGCAGGGCAGCCTGGCTCCCTCAAGTGCTGGGGGGGGAGAGCGGGAGCAGATGTGACAGATTTCACCTGTGTTAGCTACTCACCTGGTCTCATCAGCTCCTTATTTAGTTCAGTTCATTCTGTTTGTGCCTTTGTGAGGTATTGTTCATTTTGACTCTACTAAGCCTTTTCCTAGCTCGTTTGTGAGAACCAGTTATAGCCTTCACTCCTAGTTTTGAGTCACCTGCCTGTTTGCCTACCTGTGTATGACCATTGCCTGCGACCACGATTCCTGCCTTCTGCGATGGCAAAATAAACACCTGCCGCGCTCTGCTCGTGAATCTACACCGTTTTCTCCCTGAGTATTCATTACAACCTGGACAAAAGGAATGCATATGTGAGGATGCTGTTCATTGACAACAGCTCGGCCTTCAATACCATAGTGCCCTATAAGCTCATTATAAAGCTCACGCCCTGCGTCTGAACTCCTCCCTTTGCAACTGTGTCCTGGACCCCCAGATGGTGAAGGTAGGCAACATTACCTCCTCGACACTGATTCTCAACACGGGGGCCCAACAAGGGTGCGTCCTCAGTCCCCTCCTGTATTCCCTGTATACCCATGAATGTGTGGCCTCACACAGTTCCAACTCCATCATCAAGTTCGCTGACGACAAGACAGTAGTGGGCATGATTACCAACAACCACCGTGGAGACAAGTCAATAACTTCAAATTCCTCAGTACACGCAGGTTGAAATAATTTTAAAAAAATGAACCAACTATATTAATTTGGGGACAGGTGGAAACACGTGACACATTCATGGCCATTTAACTAGCCATACAGCTAGCTACTGTAATTTGTCCTGGGATATAAACATTGGGTTGTTATTTTAACTGAAATGCACAAGGACCTTTTCTGGATGTTTGTAGAATTTTTACCCATTTTGAGTTACACAAAATTGTGTGTTCTCTACTCCACAGATAAAAGGCGAAACCTAGTTAGTTTCTATTAATCTCTCCTCCTTCAGTCTTCTTCTTCTGTGGACTTTATATAGCGGTTGGCAACCAACTTTAAGGTGTATTACCACCAACTGGACTGGAGTGTGGACCTCAGTTCATCTTTCAATCACCCATGTGGATATATGCTCCTAAAAACCAATGAGGAGATTGGAGAGGCAGGACTTCCAGCGTGTAACGCGTCAAAAATGGAACCAAGTTTGAATTAAATGATTGAATAACATGTATGTGTACATTTATTTTGCAACATTGAGCACGTAACGCGAGCAGTGTAGTCAGCATGTACGATTTCCACTGTACCCTGCAATCACACCTACAACCCGGTACATGTGACTATTAACTCAATCTCTGAGTTATATGGTGGGACAGAAATGAAAACTGAATGTACTATTGTTGAATTCCCATTCACACTGTTAGCCTTTTTCTGGGAGGAAATTCAAGTGAATTACTATAAGTACTCCTAGAGCACCAAGGTAGTTTCCCATTCATTCAAGTGTCCAAACCTCTTCACCCCCCCACCTAAACTTATACAGTCTATTTATAAGCACCAAACACACAGCAGCTCACTCCTTCTATAGGCCACCAGGCTTATGGAGACTTACTCAGTGCTTGACTTGGACTGAAATAGGTGCCGGTACTAATTTTGTGTGCAGATAATGTTTATATTTAGGTGCAATAACTCCCCAATACTTTGAAGGATTCTATAAGAGGTGCAGGAACTCAAGCTGTAAAACAATGGAGGTGCCAGTACTCAGCTCCGGTGAGTTCCTGCCCAAGTCCAGCACTAGACTTACTGCTGTCTTTGGCGCTACCGCCCAGATGGTTCTGACAAAGCTTGAATGACTGAAACCTTGCTAATGATCAATCTTTTAAAAAATCCCATAGAGATGCCCTCCAGCTCATCAGTTAGTAGCTCCTCTCCATCCAGGAAGAGCTGGATGTGTCTCTCATTGGCAAAGGGATTCACCTCTATTCTCATTGTAGGTGAAGGGAACTATACACACTGTAAGAAGTAGTTTTTTTTAAAGAGAGAAAAAGATTAAGATTATTCAAGTAATATTTAAAACAGTAAATTATGAACTGAGCAAACCTTACACAGTATCACAACTTCCTTTGCATTTACTTTAGGGTGTCCATCTACTCTGCCCAGACTGGGTGAAAAGGCACTTTGGTGAGGAAATTTCACTTCCTTATGTTATTAAATACATTTTCCCAAGCCAAATATGATTATTCATGTTATGAATTGTTCAGTTGGGTCTTTAACATATCATTAGCATTATATCCAAAAAGTTGGATTTCGTAACCTAAAACATCCAATAATAAGACTGAGCTACAGTATATTGACATAGCGGTGCAGGTTTTCATAACTTTTGAGGATTTTACATTTTGTGGTCGTTGTCTTCAAAGTTGTTTCTGTGGATTGCAATTTGCAAAATTAGCATGACATAAATGTAAAAGGCTTTGAAAAAAAAATGCTTGAAAGACCTATAGCAGTGGGGGGGGGGGAGTACCCAGTTGTCATACTTGAGTAAAAGTTAAGTACAGATACCCCCCAAAAACTACTTAATACTTTAAAGAATTTTTTACTTAAGTACTTTACACCACTGCCTATATGCTCAGTGCTCCGTTGACATTTCACAGAGATACGCTTGTTTTTGTGAGGAATTTCAAATTAATATGAAAAGCATATACTAAAATATGAAAATACTACATGTCATGTCTCAAAATCTATATCAATCTTACATAAAGCAGACTCTTTGGTCCTTTAAAAACCTGCTGTATGTAAAATATTGTGTGCTATAGCTTGGAAATAAATAAATGTGACTCTGGATGACAACATAATGATGTTTGTTTCCAACATTGGGGCTGTTTTCCTAAAGAAGTTAAATCCGTTTTATGTTTCGTTTCCTTGTCATGAGGTTTGGACTATTGGTTTTCTTTGAAGATTATATAAACAATTAATATATTATTTTAGTCATTGGTCAAAAGATGCGTTTTGATTGGACACCCTACCAACTGCATGATTTATTTGTCTGCAGGGAATTACACACCCTGACTGTGACATACAGCCCACTTGGGCTTTGGTTCAGCAGCACTGTCCCTAATTCTTCACATGTAGCCCCATATTTGGTGAGGGTGCCTCTACATAAACAGGCACCATGGTCTTGTCCCAGAAAGGAGGGGACAGGTGGACAGCTGTTTACTGAATAGGCGCTAATGGTGAAGTACTAATTGAGCTTTATTGTGCCGATTCAAATGTAGAAAGTAATTATGATGATTATGATTATGGGAGCCTAACTATTTCATTTTCCACCGTTTCTAGAAACATGGTTAGTAATACCTTTGGAAAAATAATTGCATATGCACATGCAAATCAAGTATGATGACATTTCATCAAAGACCACATTCAAAGGTTCACATTCAATTGCCAATGCAGATATGATCTGTAATGATTTTGATTTTTATCACCAAAATATTCCACTCAAAATCTGGATCAATATCACTTAAACTGATGGATTATGGAGAGCTTAAAATAGGATAATCAATACACATATAGAGGGAAAATACAGATAAGAGAAACAAACTTAAGTTTTAACAATAATATTACAATAACAATACAATAATTTGCCAACATGTTAATTGCAGGCATTTGGACAGAGTGAGAGTATTGGGGTAAGATTATCATGGCCTCTGCCCAATGGCTACCAGGTAGTGGGAATGATATTGAGACCCTCAGGGCCCTTTGGAGGTTAGGGGTCCTAGCCAGCTAAGGCCTCCTATTGCGCTCTACTGATGTCAGACCCCCTCGACCCCAATCTAAAGTAGAACATAATGAGTTAATAGAGTCCTCAAAATTTCACATTCTCCTTTGGGAATTTTCCCCTGCTTATTATTTGTGGGAGTGTTTAGTGTTGTTCATAATTCTAGTGAGTTCTAATTGCGTGTTGTCATTTCCCCCCTGTAGCATGTCAGTAAAGGAAAATTATCTCTGCATTTGAACAGCATAAATACACCTACTTCACTTTTGCATGTCAAAAACCGAGTGACCACTGCTGCACACGCTGCCACTGTTTTTAACAGATTATACTATTTAGAACAAGCACCATAGGGTGAATGGTCGTCACTTGTTACCACAGCTAGAAATTCATAAAGTCTGCCTATTTCTACAATTTATCTTCTTAAAATTTGATTTTAAACCTTACCTTACCCCTAACATTAACCAGACTGCCAACCTTATGCCCAATCTTAAATGCATTTTTTTTTTCATGAACAATGTAGCCAATTTTGACTTTGTGGCTGTGATAACTAGTGGAAACCAGGGAGAACGCAACAAGCATGCAGACGCAATAAGTGAAAACATGATCTTATTGGGGATAGCTAGCTAACATAATGTCACAAAGCATGATGCGCTAGTCAGTAAACTTTCCTTCTGAAATAACTTTTTCCGAGTTAGTCAGATATTAGTTTAGAAAGACTTGAAATTGGCATGGGAGCTAATTAGCTAGCAAGGTACCAACTAGCTAAAAATTACTGTAACTGGCTAATTAATTTGATTATGCTTTGTGATGCACCCGGTTTTATGCTGTTTTAGTCCACACAACATGTCACCTACATTAGAACTTGATGTACAACACGGGGCGAAACAAAATTGTCCATGCTTTTTTGTCCTACTAGATCTGCAATGAAAATGTTCTAGCACAGATAAAACAATGAGACGGATATTTCACCGGATGTATAAATATGAAGCATCCGCTTGGCGTTTCCACTCACTACCGCATATGGTGGTGAGAGGAAGCCCAGTGGCTGGCAGTGGGAGAAGATGGAACAAGATTCATTTTGGCCTACATTCTGCAAATGTTCTCATCGATGAAAGATTTGATCTCAATACAGTTTTCTGTTCCCAAAGCTAGAAACTGTTATGAGCAGAGTGGACTACATTTTGTGTACTTTACCCCTTTCCAAAGTTTCCGAAAATTGCATTGTTTAGAAGAAGTACGAGGGCAAATTTAGTTATTGCACACCGGCACTTCAGAGTAGGCGTTTTCCTAATGAAAATATGCAAATACATGCTAAAACACGCCAATAGGATCTTGCTAGCTGGTGCTTGGCTCTGCCCCCCTCCTTGCTTGTTCTGCCCACTATTGTTCATTTGTTCCCATTGGAAATGACAGCCTGTGGTCTATCTTGGGTTAGTTATAAACATCTTTGGTTCTAGCTTGTGTATCCCTCGGCCTCTGTTCTTTGACTCGCTGGATGTAGTTTATCAGGTTCCAGGCTCCCATGACCATTATGATTATTAATTTACAGCTTGCCTTTTTGCTTTAGCGTCATCTGTCATCTAGTCTCACGTGCGGGAGTAAGCAATCTGGCGTCAGAGACTCATTGGGATGGAGACTAGAGCAGACTCACAAGTTCTGACTGAACGGACTCACATTTGAGCACCCCAGGATGGTACATTCACTTTATGCTGTTATAATTTATGTTATGAAATGCTGTGATTTCATTGGGGCAGTTCTCCCTCATAGAAAATAGCTGGAAAAACAATCCAAGCAGTGTTCGCATGGCCTATGCGCCCACAGAGGCAAAGCTTCTGCTGCTGGCAGTCACTGAGGGGCAGAGTGGTAACTGAACAGCTTGTTTTTGAAACAGGAAAATGTACACATTCACCACACTTTTATGAGCATTTAAAGAATAACTAATGAATTTATTTATAATATATATATATACTTAAAAAAATATATATATATATTTAGAAATATTACTTAAAAAACATGGACCAATCACAAGTGTTTCACTTTTTTTTAAACCATCACTGGAGTAGGAGTTGATGCAATCGGTGATGCAATCGGAGGAACCCCTAAATGTCATTGCAGGAACCTTTTTTTCCCCTCGCACGAACATGAACTGGCTCCGGGAACTTCTAACGAGGCTATATTTTCCACTAGTTGGTCTTTTGACGAATTAGATCTTTTCACAACAGCTCTTTTTCAGCTCATCTGATTGATTAAAATTGAATATGGCTGCCTGTCTAAATGCAACCGAACACACCTGCTTCCTTAGGCTGTTTGATCCCAGAAAGTGTTAGTCATGTGGTATATGAAAAAAAAACTTTGGATTTCGGGCATTAACTCTGAGGTATTTACGGGCTCAATTAAATATTCAGGAACAGATTAAAGGAACGTTTCAGACAAAACTACTCAAAATGTCCAATGAACAAGATAAAATAATAAAATGTAAAAAAAAATATATATATATATCACATTTGAAAGATTTATTTCCGCCAAAAATATGCTACAGGTATTATTCAATTATCATTTAAATTCACAGCAATCCAGTGTAACAAAGTCTGGGCACCCCCCCCCCCCCCCCTCTGTAGCAAATAATCCATTTGATTCAATGTTTTGTTTGTCTGTAGTGGTGAAGGTAGTCGTTTCAATTATATCACATTTTATGTTGTCTAAACATTTATGTACAATACACAACTGTACATAATTGTACAATAGCAACTCTACTCTAGAACCAATACATTGCATAGTATAGAAATAGAACAAAAGGAGAATCCCGACCCAGAGAGAATATTCAATAGTCAAAACTCTACTTTAACTATCTATGCATAGCTTTAGTTTGGAATACTTTTCATTTTTAGTGATGGACATGCACCTATAAAAGTGATTGTCTATTCATGAAAACATCCGCGATTAACATTAATCACATGCGAGGTACAATTTTCTTTGGTTTTAATATAGAATTTACAACACATAGGCCTACTGCGAATTTGTCTTTCCCTTAGTCAATCGGATGATTAAAAGTGGCTAAAAGTGTAATTCCCTTAACATTGGTGCATGTAACATCTCTTAGAAGAGCGGAGAAGCCAAAAAGATCTCAAAAACACTCAATTAAAAAGTTGCTTAATCCATTGTTTTTGTATCATCAAACAGGTTTCACTAGTCATATCCAAATTCTCAGACCATGATTCAAGTCTACAGCTCTGTCATATACTGTAGTTTCATAGCATCATCTAGAACCATAACATAATGCAGCTGGTACGAGGTATATTGCAATGGACTGTCCATGGCCTATGCTGCTTGGAGGATAGCATGCTTCTGTCTGGTATAAACACATTATGGGTTACCTTGAGATTGTTTTCTTCTGAGAGTGAAAGACACTTCTGCTGATGGTCTGGAGTGTTTGAACACACACTACCACCATACTAGTGAATCAGATATGGTATTGGCACATTGAAAAATGGCAGACATACACAAGCACCATGTGCTGCCACATCCTGGTTGTACAATCTACTATGTGTGGATCTCAAGTGTGTGTGTATGTGTTATGCGTTGAGCTTTTCTGCCTCGTCTGGTGTTCTGACAGTGGTCAACTCCTCATGTGAGCCCTCCTCACCAGGCAGCTGAGAGAGAGAGAGAAAAATATGTAGTGAGAAAAATATGTAGTGGTGATTTATTTAGACCTCGTTTTCACCTTATCTAGTCCTAAAAATGCATGTATACCTATTGCCTAGCTAATGTCAAGACATTCCTAAATCTGTATCTTTTTTTTATCAAGAGAATTACTGATGATCAATTACGGAGTATACATGCATTGACCATGTGAAATGGCACCACCTGGTGTTCCCGAGGGTGACTGCTTTGCTTATGATGAAATGCAGTTATTTGAGTTCAGTAATCAAATGCAAGCATGACACCTTGTGGCCACATATCATATTGCACAACATTGGGCCCAACTGCATGCCATCGTTGGCAATCTTTAACCCTTCATGGGCCTGAATGGCCCTGCACTCTCACACAAACACTATGTACAAAGCTGTGAGTCCTGTGTGTTCATTCATCCATACAAAGTGACTGGGTGTAGTAGCTAAACTTACCTCCCAGTAGATGCCATCCTCAAAGCAGATGGTGTCAGGAGGAGCACCATAAATTGGCAGCTTCAGAATAAAACCTACAAGACAAGGACATATAAATTGCATGACAAGGATATGATACAATTACACACAGACACAAGGCATAGGTCTATATACAGGGACAAAAGAGCACAGTTATAATATCACCATGCATTTGTGAAACAAACAAGTCAAGGCAATGACTATGTGTGCTTACAACATTCTGTAAACTGGTAATATTTAAACCCCCCCTATCCTCTAGCTAGTCCCTCTACATACCGGTGATAAGACCACCCAGGAGGGCGATGCCCAGGGTTACGGCCAGGGAGATGGCCTGTCGTACGCCCTGGAACGAGGCCTCCACATCACCAGAGTGGATGTCAGGGAACACATCAGCCATCCTGCAACACAGAGAGCAGGGAGTGTTGAATTAAACTGTTGTGTGAATGCACGCTTTGATGGCGTCTGCCTGTTGCGCAGTAGGGGGAGCTTCACCATAAAACCAGGAGAGGGCCCACTTTCCCAACTTGTCAAAAAAAGGCAGACTAACCCATCTCCATAGACGTCCTTAGTTGCCAGAGCAGCAGTAACTGCTCCAACGATGGCTCCCAGGACTCCAGGCATGCCGTGCAGGTTGTGGACGCCACACGTGTCCTGTATCTTCAGCTTTTCTTCCAGGATAGGCTGAGAGGACAGGGGTGGAAAGTTGGCAGTGCTATGAGTGCGGGTGTTTGTGATGTCTATGTACCCTAGCACCCTTATGTCCTTCAAAGGGTGCCATATACACATAAGTGGATGTGTTTCTCAACATGGCTGTTTATGTTGTAAATAGATACTCTTGTTCTGTTGGCATCATTAACGGTCATATCCTACTGAGACCCTTTGAGAGGACATTCTGGGCTTTTCAATGATATCTCATGTGGGAGTGTGACCTGGATAACTTTCTCTTCCAGGTTTGTTAAAATGGCTGCCAACACAATAAGCACATTTTATGGAAAGGTAAGTGTGTGTGTAATTATCATTTTTTGTGAGTTTTATATTCAATTGCTTTTAGTAAGTAAATATCGCGGGAATAGTTTGAGTTTTCAGAGCAGTGCAATAATTTTTCAAATAAGAGCTTATTTATGTCCTCTGTAGTTTTTTTTACCTACTTTTTTACTGTAATGTTAAATTGGTCATATTTACTATCAACTGATTTATTAAGTCCACTACAGTGCACATACAATAGAAAATAAATAAACCTATATTTGTTATTTGTTTTCTCTTTCTGTAAAGTTTTTTTCACCCCAAACACTTCTTATGTAATATAATGTATTTTTGTTTACAGATATGTTTTATTGCTGGGTCTCAGGAGGATAATACATTTTAATTTCCATACACTTCTGTCCTATATCCTGTATTACCAATGGCAGGTTGGCCTTACCGAGAGGAATTTGAAGCCCAGCACAGAGACGGTTCCAGCCAGGAAGCCCACAATCATGGAGCCGAAAGGAGTGAGCATCATTTCACCAGCAGTTCCCACGGCAACCCCACCGGCAAGGGCAGCGTTCTGGATGTGCACCTAAAGAGAGGAGAGAGACAACGTTTTTTAAATGGTGTTCAAATGGTTGATTGTCAGAGTCCATTCATACCTTTATTTTAATTATCACTGTTCTCAAATTATGCACGGTACCAATGTCAAGGAACGAGAAGGTAGGATGACTTCTGTAATATTTGAATAATAAAAAATCCCAACCAAAGGATCATTGTGTGACAATTTTCTATCGCCATCATGCAAAGTGTGGGTGTGTGACCGTGTAGAGTTCAAATCAAATGTTATTGGTCACATACACATATTTAGCAGATGTTACTGTGGGTGTAGCGAAACGCTTGTTAGATTGCAGATAGATTTTATGATATGCTGCTGAAACACTACCCTTTCACCAACTATGAGATAATCTGAGCTGATTAGAACGGTACTACTATCACCAGGTCATGTGGTATGTTCAATGACTCCTACACTCCCTCCATTGTATAGAAAAGACAACTTCAGATTGATTGCCATCTAGACAGGAATGTACAGTCTTGATTTCAAAATGAGATGCAGATGACAGCCATGTCCTCAAGGGACATAGCAACTAGATATATTGTCTGGCTCACATGACTGTATACTCTAAAGGTAGATAGTAACTATGGTGTGATGCTTCAGCATGCATTTTTTGGGATGGTTTCCAATCTCGGCATTCTTAAATCGTATCTTGTGAAAAAGTTTGATGATTCATAGTTTGATAGTTTAGAATAGATAAATCCAATCTAAACTAGAAAAGTACATACTCAGAAGAAAATGTGTGTGCTTGCTAGCTTGTTTAAAAGTATTTATGTTTTTAAAATAAGTTAAAGAAATGGTAGTGACTGGTTATAGTTGAAAAAGTGGGTAGAAGAAAAGATTGATTAATTGTATTGATTGGTAGGATAGCCTGAACATGTGAAAGTTGGTTTGGTGTCTAGCCTGTACGGTTCAGGAGTTATTGTTGGTGAGTTAAATGCTATCAAAACGTTTTTCAAGCAATCTAAGTTGGTGCAGTCTGCACATTTGGAAGTTTCATGTTAATATTTTAAATCATTTAAGAGCTAGTGCGAGGGGAGTAAATATAATAATGATAATAATGTAAGTACGTAAGAAATCTAGAGTTGTGTTTTACTTTCACCAAGCACGCCTAACTACATCTGTTGACAAGAGTTGAAATACCTGTCTGTCTATGCAAACATACTGTATGATGATTCAGAGTTTGACAATAAGGATTTAATCCCAAAGTGTTCATAGGCCTACTATATGATGCAAAATACAGTTGAACCAGATTGTATTGACAACAAAAACTGGGAGAAATCTTCCTTCCCCTACCATGTTTAGTCCCTAACTCCCACTTGAAATGATCTGGGAAGACCACTTTAAGCCCCTCATTTCCACTGCATAGTCCCTGTAGAATCCTACTTCTCCCTACTATGTCTACCCAAGTCTGCATCACCTGTCTAGCCCTATACTACTTTTAGGGACCTGATTTTCCTCTTAAGTCCCCACACTGTACTAGCCCCCTCACCATATCGAGCTTGCCATCATGAGCCACAACGGCAGACAGGCCGTAGGTGGCCAGGGTGCAGGCAGCCAGGGAATAGTAGGTGTTCATAGCCGTGCGGTGTTGGTCATCTCCGTGGGCCGTCACAGCAGAGTTAAAGCTTGGCCAGAACATCCACAGGTAGATGGTGCCTGAGCAGTCAGGGAAAAATAAGTATTAGCATACCGGTATGTAATATAGTCCTTTAGTTTAGCAAAGTTACAGGTAAGGTTTTTTCCTGGGGAGGTGGATGTACTCTTAATTATGACACAGATCCCCATACATTGGCATGCATTGTATGTACAGTCAAAACATAACTGGTGTCTTCAGAAAATGAAGGTTAAGTTGTCCGACTTGTTGATGGTGGCTATTTGTATCTAAAGTACGGGCTTCTTGCTAACAATGAGCAGGAGATATTCTTACCAATCATGGCGAAGAGGTCAGAGTGGTAGACAGAGCAGTTCTTGTGTTTGCTCTTGTCCAGGTTGGGGCGGTAGAGAACACGAGCCACCATCAGGCCAAAGTAAGCTCCAAAGGTGTGGATGGTCATGGAGCCACCAGCATCCTTGGCCTAAAGATGGAAATGATCTAATTTAAGGGGTGTAAAAAGCTTAGTCTATAAGTACAGTATTCAATAGTGAGGAGAAAGCCTAATAGGAGAGTAGGCATAATAGTACGTAAAAAAAGCAGTTTTAGTGTAGGTTTGTATACAGACATATACAGTATTAAACCTGTATTGAATTGTACATTTAATGCTACACCTAAACACACAGACACTCACCCCCAGAACAGAAAGCACAATGAACTCATTGACTGCGAACAGGGTGACTTCAATCACAGACATGACCAGCAGCTGGACTGGACTGGTCTTCCCCAGGACCGCCCCAAACGAGATGAGCACTGAGCCTGTGCAGAAGTCAGCATTGATCATACTGCAGGAGGAACAAACACTCAACTCTTAATGATAGGGTTTATTATGGAATACACTACAGTATACACTTACACCCGTATGATATGCCATGTATACACATCACATGTATCTGCTGGTGTGTTGTGCTTATTGTAGTAAGGAAATGTAGGTTAGTGTGTGCATGAGCCCTACCTCTCTATTCCGACGTGGATCTTGCCCCCGTGCATGCCGTGGACGAAGCCCTGCATGAGAGTGGCCCACTGCAGAGCGAAGGCCGCGATGAGGAAGTTGAAGCCCACACTGCTAAAGCCGTAACGTTGAAGGAACGTCATGAGGAAACCAAAGCCAATGAAGATCATCACGTGCACATCCTGAAAGCCTGAACAAAGGAAGGGAACATTATTTTATTACTTTGGATGCACGTTGTCACTATTGAAGTGCCTGTGTGGTCAGCCTCGTAAACACATTAACAATCCTCTTCTTATGGTTTGGTGAGAAAGACTATCTGTCTTATGACAGTAGTATAGCAGTACCTTTCAACTAATTGAAAGTTCTGGTGACTTCCCCACGAAACACCAACAACCCCTTTTAGTCAACATTTTGTGATTTAAATTGAGTGGGACAGGGGGCTTTGGGAGCCTCAGTTGACCTACATAGAAGGACACAGAGAAGTTACCCTGTGCCTCATAGCTCCATTCAGCCTGCTATCTGGCCTTGTTAACCCGGCCTACTACACCTCCCCCTGCCCACTGGACGTATTCATCCACATGGCACTAGGGAGTAGGGACAATATCTCTTGGTCGTTGCCTGGCAACTGATCATTGGCATGGAGGATATTCCCACTGCCCAACTCCCCACTGGCAGGCTGGCCCAAATACCCTGTGCCATCACCTAGATTAGAAGGACACCTACAGAGAGGTGAGAAAATGTAACATGCACACACACAGGCAACACCTATGAGGATGTAAATAAAATGTAAAAAATGGCACACATTGACATTTATTGTAAAAGCCCTAAAGGCAATCTAACACCTGCACCCATGAACCAACATACAGACCAGCTTTAATCTAATGATTTATTTACAGTTCTCTTAAATCAGATATTCTTTCAATCAGATATAATTTGCTTTCTAGACATTTATCATGTGGAGCAGCTATAATTCTAAGTGAGATGGTAGGCTTCTACTAAATGTTGACATAACAGCAAATATCTTATCTCATAGCAATGAGGTCACCCTACACACCCAGACAATATAGAGCAGCAGAGGGAGAATTATATCGTGACATTTGGTGGTCTCAGTTTTATTAACGGGACTTCCTATTTGTGCACCAACATTTTTATGGGGCTAATAGTAAAGACATGTATTTTAACAGTAAACATGTATTACCTTTTAATGTGGCATAAACACATCCATTGATTATGTTTTATTATATAAAAAATCACTTCAAGTCAGCTACCTGCACACATTCATCCATCTAATGAAGGTAAAGAGACATATGTTACAAAACACAAAAAGTCTAATGGCATTTGGCGATTGTCATTAAGCCTACAGTACACGACCTGAATGAATTGATGCGTATTGCTGACAAATGGGGACGCATATACAGTTGTCTCTCCCGAGCTCATCCGTACAGGAAATTGAGGGCACAGTTGAAACAATGTTGCAAGTTCGCTAAAGGGTTGTACCCAGTCGATACGATGTAGAGTCCCCCCAAAGTTAGACTTTTGTTGCATTTAGGGAAGCTCATGTCTCATTCGGGGGGCTGAGCTCCCCGTAATTCGTTTTACTACACCTTAAACGTTTGAAGTTCCAAACAGGACATGATCAATGAGAGTAGTCAGATGTGCACGTGTGTACTCTGTGTGTATGTATGTGTGTTTCATTCTTGAAGGTGATCTTCCATTCATCAGTGAAGGTGACAGGTTAAAGATTATCTGAAAAAATGACTTACAATGGACCTTTAGTGCATCCTCTTTCAATTTACCCAAACTTGAACAGGTTTCTACTTTGTGTCAAAATCAGTGTACTCAATCACTCAATAGCTTGAGGCAAGAGCATAAATAGTGAGCATGGCATAACGTGCATCAGCAGTTTCACCTGCTTAAGTGAAGGTACAATCCGCAAAGGCTCAATTTATTCAAATCTCAATAGTCACAGACTTCAACCTCAAAGATTAATTGAATTCAAAGTCAAACAGACATGATCCAACTTTTAGAGATTCACGTCATTCAACTCCCAACGTTTCCCATGACTACCAGGTCTAAACAAGGGAAAACCATGGAAAAACTGGAAACCATGCTACCAGCCAAAGTAGCTCACAGCTCATCTTTGGATCCTTAATTACGTTTTTGTGCCACAGTCTTTTTCTCTTGCTTTCTCTCTCTCCCTAGCTCTCTTTCTGTGTATCTCAGTCCTCCATATGACAAGCCTTGCTGGCATGACAATAAACACATAAATCAGACTGCCAGAGCAAACTTTTCCTTCTCTCTGAAAACAATCACTCTTTCCCTCCGAACCCCTTCTCTACTTTTCACCCTCCCTCCTGTACCCCATCTTTCACTCAACTTTTTCCCCTCACGCTCCTCCCCCCGGTGCCCCTTTCTCACACAGAAGCCCCTATCCCCCAGGCCTTTCACTAATTGGACAGTGATGGGGTGAATGTGAAAATTAAACATTCCTCCTACACATTCCCATGTCTGTATATCAGACATTCTCATACTCCTTCTACCCTGGGGCTTACCTGCACCCATTTATCTGCATGACATATAGTACAGGGACAGTATTGGGAAAGCCTCAAGGTGTGGTGACAGCTAGGACTAGTTGCACACAGGAACCTTCAAAAGGGCTAAGAATTGGACACACCCAATACCTCCACCACCTTGCCCCCAGCAGTCTTCCTTTGCATTTCATTATTGATCTGTTAAGGTGGAACAGCAACGTTCAGAGGAGGAAAAGTATACCTTTGCCCTTGGTGACTGATTGGACACCCACTACAACAGACATGCTATAACCTATTCAGAGACCAAACTTCCTTCCCTCTTGCTGTTCAAAGTAGCCTATGAGTTAAAGGGTTTTGACGCTAATCAAAGAAACATTGACGGAAAGATCTGAGAAACTAAAGGGTTAAATCAAAGGACAGTAATCTCTCCGCAGGTCTCTCCAAAAACATTTGGCAACCAAAACCTCCACTTATTAGGAAACAAATTAACAATTTGTTGCTTTGCTGCTTGCAGCCAAATGTCAAAGCAAAGGAGGGAAAACTCACATTGAACACTGAGGAGCTCAGGGGTTGTAGGGGAGAGTGGAGTAAGTTGATACATTTTACATTCAGCATTACTTCGTCAAGGGAAATATAGTATTATTTCTAAGAAAGATATTAACATATATTTCAGGATGTTGTGTATCCCTGGAAAAAAAATCTGAATTCATGTAAACAGTACAGATTTGAAAACATAGCGTGTCCAAAAAAAGTGTTCTCTTGGCACAACTTACCCCAGGTCAGGGTAAGTTAAGCCGCCTACAAATTTCTGTACTGAATTAAATATTACCACTACCTTTTTAAAACCATGTCTATCTTTATTTCCCAAACACAATTAAACACAATCACTTTTTTTGTCTTTTAATCATTTTAAGCATCTTTTAACACAGGCTTATTAACACCTAACAAACACTTTTAACATAGGCCAGGCTCTGTTGTTACCTCATATCCCGGCGATAAGGCCTTGCATTATAGCTGGGAAGAAAACACTTAAATTTGCTCAACTTGCCATTGGCCCAACTTACCCCATGGCCATTGGCTCAATTTACCGAAGGACAAACATTTTCACTATATTAGCCCACACAGCTGCAAGGATGCACTTTCATGCTAGGTTTAGGACCTCATATTGAAGCTTATAGAGACCCCAACTGATGTATAATCTTAAAAGTATCTTTGGTTAAGATACAAGCATCATGAAAACTCTAACACAATAAATTCATTTGACTTGGTGAAAATAATTTTTTGGACCTAACTTCCTTACCACTTTTCCATGTGATTTCTTCCTTCACAGAATCCATGATATCTTCCCAAATATTTGGTCATATTATTAATTTGATGGTTTCCTAGAAACAAGGGTGGCTCAACTTACCCCTTTGGCTCATCTTACCCCACTCTGCCCTATATATGAAAGGGACTCAGAGTAGGAATGCTAATCTACAGCATTGAGAACAGATCAAACATAAAACAGAGTTGCTTTGCCCCTCTACAAACCCTTACAAACAGCTCACCTCAATTACCCATGACCATGACCATCCCCAACCACCTCACCATCTCCTCCACACAACCGTATGTAACATCCCAAAGAAAGACAGATGGGGAAGACTCCCTAGGTGGGAAGGCAATATCCAACACATCACTGGAGTAACACAGAAGGAAAATAAATAATTTCCGATTTAGTCGTCAGATTCGTTTGAGCTTCAGACAACTTTTCTGTCATGTTCATTGTCTTGACAAACATGTATGGCATGACAATGAATGACACAAGACACTTGCCTAAATAACAAACATATCTGCTTCTGCTACCATGCAAGTCGTCGACACATTGACAAACCATAACAAAGAAGGAAAAGAACAATCATTTCATTTCTATAGATGGACTCCACATCCTCTCCACCCTCACAAGGTAATAGTTACCCTTATCCACATATTTAGGGTCAGATCACCATACTACCTAATCATAACCATAACCATTAAAAGGAGGAAAACATATCTGACCCTGTATCAGTGGTTAGGGATGTCTACTACACCACCTGTCTCGTTACCCCAATCCTACCCCTCTCGCTGCGGTCACTCACTGGGGTAGCGGTAGTAAAAGTCGTTGTCGTAGTTGGAGGAGCCATTGGCGATTTCCTGGTGCCAGAGCTTGGCGTCTGTCTCATCGTCGTACTGCACCAGAGTACCAAAGAGGATGATGATGATCACCTCCAGGATGATGCAGGCCATGGGCAGCTTCAGCCGCAAGTTAGTCGCTGAGTTCGTCATGGCTGTGGGGTTACCTGGGTATTCTCCTGGCTCTGCACTATGGCCTTAGCAGTGAATGGTTAGAAGTCCAACTCAGTTCCAGATCAGGGAACACAGCAACATACACTAATACTCACAAGCACTGGTGGCTGCAGTGATGCAATGGGAGTGCAGGGAGTGAGGACTCAAGCTGACACATGAGTTGGTCTGACTTAATTAGTGCGTTTTGTTTGCAAATGTTCATGCCCACCACATTTGTGTGCCTCCAATCAGAGGCTGAATGAAAACCTCAGCTCCTCCCCTTCCCTATTGCTGCTGTTAAGGAGGTCTGGAATGAGTTAGGACTCCTTAAAATGATCAGTTACTCCTCTAGATTCCAAGAGAACGAAAATGACCCATTAAAAACTATTTTCATGGGGTTGCCCTTCATATTGAAATCATTTCTCATACATTATCTACGGTAAAACATTAGGTTGATGGTTCAAGGCCCACGGTGAATTAAAAAACACAAACAGATGCATGCAGACAGTCAGGCATGCACAGGATCTAACATATTGCTCCTGTGATTGTAAGCAGTGTCTCTCCATTATGCCATTGACTCCTCAAAGTTAGACAAAAAGTAAAATAAAAACAAAACATCTTGGGATCAGAATAGTTTGTGCAACCAGGTGTGATAATGGGCCAAGACACACACACACACACACACACACACACACACACACACACACACACACACACACACACACACACACACACACACACAAACCTTACTGCCACAATGTCAAAAATCTAAAAGAGCCTGTAGTTGAGATGTTTGGACAGGCGCAACTGGAAAGACAGGGGGACATCGGGTTTGGGATGGGTGGGGGTGTTGAGACAGGTTTTGGGGGAGTAGGATGTGAGAGGGGATGGAGGCAGGTCTGTGCACATCTTTCTCCTGTAAGGAGCAGTCATCACTCAATATGTACGCTTTCTTTCTCCTATAGAGAAGAGCACCTAGCAGGAATGCTGTGATGGTTTAGAGAATCTCAACTAAAAGCCTACAACAGGCACAAAGCCAATCTATGAAGTTGAATTGTGAATGTCTGTCAAGCTTCCTGCCTACCTTTGTGCCTGTATGACTGTCTGAAGAGTCAATTAAAATTCAATAATTGACGAATTCCACTAATGATGATGACTGATGGCATACTGTAGGGCTACTGTAGCTAAGGCACAGCAAAATCCAAGCAGAACTTACAGTAACTAGGGATTTTATTGGCCCATCCACCACTTCGGTGGACAAAAGTGACTTTTGTATGACATTTTTTACAGCTATTTTGTGACATATACTGTACATTATTCATACATTTCACATACATGGTACTTCTAATAACAGTATTACCAGGGCCGTAACCAGAGTTTGAGTTTTAGTGAGAACAGTTTGGGAGGGGGGGGGGGTATTTAAGTTTATTTCCTGAATTGACTGCCTTCATTTCGAATTGAACCCAGCCCTTCTGGGCATGTGCCCTGTGTGCACGGTCGGTAATTTGGATGTGATTACTACAAGTTTAGATAGCTGGCTAGACTAACTTGACTAATTTACCAATCAAAATATTTTTTGCTGATATGGGCTAATTGCGTGACTGTCAGTCAGAGACCTATAACAAGAGGGAAGCTGCTGATGTTCATGTTCAATTAACCGAAACAGAGAGGTTGATATCTGGATAAAGGAAAAAAGGCAATAAAAAGCCATTCTTACTACTCTACTGGAGAACCAGTTTGGTTTAAGTATACCTGTTGTATGACTGACGCTTTAATAACATTTTACTGCGGTGGGCTAAATCAGGGTGTTTCTTGCTAGTCTTAAAACAAATCCACTTTGAAACAAAAGTATACACCTCACACACATCTTTATGGGCATAGGAAAAAGAAGACACGTGTATCATGTCAGATATAGAGTTGGCATGTATTCAATTTTGAGTTTGCATACCAATATTACACTTTATATACAGCACAGAAGACCAAAATAGAACAAAACTGGTTGACATAGAAACACCAGATTATTGGCAGATTTCTTTGGAAATAATGTTTAATTATGAAATTATGAAAAATATTAATAACATTCCACCCATGAGACCACTAGGTCATTTGACTGCAGGAAAGGGTGAGAGGTTTAATGCTTTAATATTTAATACTCCCCCCCACCCCCCAAACTCGTATACATTATAGAAACAAGCACATTTAATTTTGTCTGGCTTACCGTTGCAAATAAAGCGAAATATTTGTTACTCAGAATTTGGAAAACAAGTAGTCTGGAGTAGGCAGAGCTTTAAGTAAATAAGTAAACTGTGATTTTCCTAGTGTAACATGTTTCATCCTGTCTTTACGTGGGACCCACTACCATTCCTCCCCACGGTACGTTGACAGGGTGGGCTACAGGGCACGTCTAAATCATCAGCCTCTTCAAAACAATTGAGTTTCACTTACTTAGCCCCACAGTTTAACTCGGGAGTATTCTTCTCTAAACTGATAGCATATTCTCAGATTAGTAAATTACATGCTTGCCCAGGTTGGGACACTGATGGGCAGAGAGGATAATGTATTGACCATGTTCTGTACATAGTGTCTCGCCATCTTGATTAAGGTGACTTTTGAAGTCAACAAACAAAAGCCATGGATCATGGGCAAAATATGAATTTGACGGAGGTTAGCCTGGTGTAAGGGATCCCTTTAGTAATTTATAAAGGAGGGCAATCTTTTATTGAGTACTTTTAGGGCTAACCCAATTAGATAAATCTGCTGAGGCCGTATTACGGTAAATGCTGCATGGCCAATGCAGACGTCAGATTGACCATGCGCCAAGATGCACAATGGACTTCTCTCTCCAGAATGAGCTCTCACACGCCAATATGTGCACATTCAAATTGTTTCATAACTTTATTGTGTGAATTGTTTGCGTTTGATTGTTAGTGTATATCAATTCCCCATTACCTACTGTATATTACCAGTAGTACATTTACCGTTAATTCCTATAATTAAGTGATAATGCCCGAGAAGCTGGTGTTTGGAGGATATATTGCCATAGGTGTTGTTAGGCGAAGTCGAGGGCCGGCAAACCGTGTATACCGTGGGTTACCAACGTATTCAAATAATGTTTGACACATATTTATTAAAAATTATGCCAGCTGATTCATGAAGATGGCTGCCTATTTGTCTCATCCTAACTCCCAACACGTTCATTAATTAGGGACAGTTGGAAATCAAATTTTAATATTGAAAACAATGTTGCAAATGTCGGAGAGATTGACTGCAAGATTTATACAAATCTCCGCTGTTGAAAACTAAATGTAAGGCCAACATTTTTTGAGATAATGTCTAAATGTTTTTTATAGTGGAGATCAAGTTTATAAATTGCCTGGCTGGGCTGAAAAGACAGTGGATTGCGCAGTCAAATGGAACAGAGTAAATAGGCATTTTAACTTCATAGATTTAGCCAGTGGTAACTTGTGGAATAGACACCGGCTGGAATGCGGTTTTAACCAATCAGCATTCAGGATTAGACCCACCCGTTGTATAATTAAGCAATAAGGCCCGAGAAGGTGTGGTATATGGCCAATATACCACGCCTAAGGGCTGTTCTTAAGTACGACAGAACGACAGGTATTTTCTACCTGCAGTCTGCAATGTGTTTATTTGTTGGCTTTATGTAGGCTATTTTTACATAGTTGGCAACGCAATAAAAAAATATTTTTAGGTTTGTATCATTTTCATTTAGATATGGATAGAATTTTGGAATTTTGATTAACCACATTTACATTTACATTTAACCTTTATTTAATAATTTATTTAAATTTAACCACATGATAATGATTTTGAGATTTGAAGACGTTATTATAAATGAAAGGAAACCTTTTCATAAAAATGTGCATATGAAAACCATACCTGGCACACAGATCGGTAGATATGGTAAGATAAATTGGCATTCCACTTGAGAAAGGTTGCCGACTCCTAGTGTAGCCTATTACTGGCAACTTCAGGAGAATAATGGCAGAATCTGCAAAAACAATTTATAAAAGATAGATCATTTAGAAAACGGGATTGTCTTTTTTTTAACCTTTTTAACATTACAAAATGGAAATCGACAACTGTCTCGGTCTTCATCTGATTCTTGTAAGCATCCTAGAGTCTAAGACCTTGTAGGAATCTGTGGTAGATTGCATTCGGAAAGTATTCAGACCCCTTCACTTTTTCCACATTTTGTGACTTTACAGCCTTTTTCAAAAATGTATTAAATAGCTTTTTTTCTTGTCCTCAATGTTCCCACAGTACCCCATAATGACGAAGCAAAAACAGTTTTTTTTGTTTTGCAAATGTATATAAAAAAACTGAAATATCACATTTATATAAGAATTAAGACCCTTTACTCAGTACATTGTTGAAGCACCTTTGGCAGCGATTACAGCCTCAAGTCTTCTTGGGTATGACTCTACAAGCTTGGCACACCTGTATTTGGGGAGTTTCTCCCATTCTCTGCAGATCCTCTCAAGCTCTGTCAGGTTGGCTGGGGAGTGTCGCTGCACAGCTATTTTCAGGTCGCTCCAGAGATGTTTGATCGGGTTCATGTCTGGCTGGGCCACTCAAGAACATTCAGATACTTTTCCCGAAGCCACTCCAGCATTGTCTTGGCTGTGTGCTTAGGGTCGATGTACTGTTGGAAGGTGAACCTTCGCCCCCAGTCTGAGGTCCTGAACGCTCTGGAGCAGGTTTGCATCAAGGATCTCTCTGTATTTTGCTCAGTTCAACTTTCCCTCGATCCTGACTAATCTCCCAGTCCCTGCCATTGAAAACATCCCCACAGCATGATGCTGCCACCCACGTGCTTCACCGTAGGGAAGGTGCCATGTTTCCTCCAGATGTGACGCTTGGCATTCAGAACAAAGAGTTCAATCTTGGTTTCATCAGAGCAGAGAATCTTGTGTCTCATGGTCTGAGACTCTTTGGGTGCCTTTTGACAAACTCCAAGCGGGCTGATCATGTGCATTTTACTGAGGAGTTGCTTCCGTCTGGCCACTCTCACTCGTCTGGCCACTCATAAAGGCCTGATTGGTGGAGTGCTGCAGAGATGGTTGTCCTTCTCCCATCTCCACAGAGGAATTCTGGAGCTCTGTCAGAGTGACCATTGGGTTCTTGGTCACCTCTCTGACCAAGGCCCTTCTCCTCCGATTGCTCAGTTTGGCCGGGCGGCCAGCTCTAGGAAGAGTCTTGGTGGTTTCAAACGTTTTCCATTTAAGAATGATGGAGGCCACTGTGTTCTTGGGGACCTTCAATGCTGCAGCAATTTTTTGGTACCCTTCCCCAGATCTATGCCTCGACCCAATCCTGTCTCAGAGCTCTATGGACAATTCCTTCAACCTCATGGCTTGATTTTTGCTCTGACATGCACTATCAACTGTGGAACCTTCTATAGACAGGTGAGTGCCTTTCCAAATAATTTACAATCAATTGAATTCACCACAGGTGGACTCCAATCAAGTTAGAGGATGATTTCAAAAATATATATATTTCACCTTTATTTAACCAGGTAGGCCAGTAGAGAACAAGTTCTCATTTGCAACTGCGACCTGGCCAAGCTAAAGCATAGCAGTTCGACACATAAAACAACACAGAGTTACACATGGAATAAACAAAAATACAGTCAATAATACAGTAGAAAAAAGAAAACAAAAAGTCTATATACAGTGAGTGCAAATGAGGTAAGATAAGGGAGTTAAGGCAATAAATAGGCCATGGTGGCGAGGTAATTACAATATATCAATTAAACACTGGAATGGTAGATGTGCAGAAGATGAATGTGCAATTAGAGATACTGGGGTGCAAAGGAGCAAGATAAAAAAATTTATACAGTATGGGGATGAGGTAGTTGGATGGGCTGTTTACAGATTGGCTAGGTACAGGTGCAGTGATCTGTGAGCTGCTCTGACAGCTGGTGCTTAAAGCTAGTGAGGGAGATATGACCCTCCAGCTTCAGTGATTTTTGCAGTTCGTTCCAATCATTGGCAGCAGAGAACTGGAAGGAAAGGCGGCCAAAGGATGAATTGGCTTTGGGGGTGTCCAGTGAGATATACCTGATGGAACGAGTTCTACTAGTGGGTGCTGCTATGGTGACCAGTGAGCTGAGATAAGGCTGGGTTTACCTAGCAGAGACTTGTAGATGACCCGGAGCCAGTGGGTTTGGCAACGAGTGTGAAGCGAGGGCTAGCCAACGAGAGCATACAGGTCACAGTGGTGGGTAGTATATGGGGCTTTGGTGACAAAACAGATGGCACTGTGATAGACTGCATCCAATTTGTTGAGTAGAGTGTTGGAGGCTATTTTACAAATGACATCGCTGAAGTCGAGGATCGGCAGGATGGTCAGTTTTACGAGGGTATGTTTGGCAGCATGAGTGAAGGAGGCTTTGTTGCAAAATAGGAAGCCGATTCTAGATTTCATTTAGGATTGGAGATGCTTAATGTGAGTCTGAAAGGAGAGTTTACAGTCTAACCAGACACCTAGGTATTTGTAGTTATCCACATATTCTAAGTCAGAGCCGTCCAGAGTAGTGATGCTGGACGGGCGGGCAGGTGCAGGCATTGATCGGTTGAAGAGCATGCATTTAGTTTTACTTGCATTTAAGAGCAGTTGGAGGCCATGGAAGGAGAGTTATATGGCATTGAAGCTCGTCTGGAGGTTTGTTAACACAGTGTCCAACGAAGGGCCAGAAGTATACAGAAGGGTGTCGTCTGTGTAGAGGTGGATCAGAGAATCACCAGCAGCAAGAGCGACATCATTGATGTATACAGAGAAAAGAGTCGGCCCGAGAATTGAACCCTGTGGCACCCCCATAGAGACTGCCAGAGGTCCGGACAACAGGCCCTCCGATTTGACACACTGAACTCTATCAGAGAAGTAGTTGGTAAACCAGGCGAGGCAATCATTTGAGAAACCAAGGCTATTGAGTCTGCCAATAAGAATATGGTGATTGACAGAGTCGAAAGCCTTGGCCAGGTCGATGAATACGGCTGCACAGTAATGTCTGTTATCGATGGCGGCTATGATATCATTTAGGACCTTGAGTGTGGCTGAGGTGCACCGTTGACCGGCTCGGAAGCCGGATTGCACAGCGGAGAAGGTACGGTGGGATTCGAAATGGTCAGTGATCTGTTTATTAACTTGGCTTTCGAAGACTTTAGATAGGCAGGGCAGGATGGATATAGGTCTGTAACAGTTTGGGTCTAGGGTGTCACCCCCTTTGAAGAGGGGGATGACCGCGGCAGCTTTCCAATCTTTAGGGATCTCAGACGATATGAAAGAGAGGTTGAACAGGCTGGTAATAGGGGTTGCAACAATGGCGGCGGATAGTTTTAGAAAGAGAGTGTCCAGATTGTCTAGCCCAGCTGATTTGTACGGGTCCAGGTTTTGCAGCTCTTTCAGAACACCTGCTGTCTGGATTTGGGTGAAGGAGAAGCTGGGGAGGCTTGGGCGAGTAGCTGCGGGGGAGGCGGAGCTGTTGGCCGGGGTTGTAGTAGCCAGGAGGAAGGCATGGCCAGCCGTTGAGAAATGCTGATTGAAATTTTTGATTATCATGGATTTATCAGTGGTGACCGTGTTACCTAGCCTCAGTGCAGTGGGCAGCTGGGAGGAGGTGCTCTTATTCTCCATGGACTTTCTGTAAAGGTGGATTTTTAAAAGTAGAAGCTCGAATTGTTTAAGCACAGACCTGGCTAGTATGACAGAACTCTGCAGGTGATCTCTGCAGTAGATTGCAACTCTGCCCCCTTTGGCAGTTTTATCTTGTTGGAAAATGTTGTAGTTGGGGATGGAAATGTCCGAATTTTTGGTGGCCTTCCTAAGCCAGTAATTCAGACACGGCTAGCACATCAGAGTTGGCGGATTGTGCTAAAGCAGTGAATAAAACACGCTTAGGGACGAGGCTTCTGATGTTAACATGCATGAAACCAAGGCAGTTACAGAAGTCAACAAATGTGAGTGCCTGGGGCCTGGGAATAGGTGTGGTGCTGGGGGCTGCAGGGCCTGGGTTAATCTCTACATCACCAGAGGAACAGAGCAGGAGTAGGATATGGGTATGGCTAAAGGCTATAAGAACTGGTCGTCTAGTGCGTTGGGAACAGAGAATAAAAGGAGCAGATTTCTGGGCGTGGTGGAATAGATTCAGGGCATAATGTACAGACAAGGGTATGGTAGGATGTGAGCACAGTGGAGGTAAACCTAGGTAAACCTAGGCTGAGTGACGATGAGATCGGCAGTGTCTCTGGACGCACCAGTTAAGCCAGGTGAGGTGACAAAAAAGCCATCTAAGGCATGTATGGCGCGGCTGGGGGCTCTACAGTGAAATAAAACAATAATAACTATCCTAAACAGCAGTAGACAAGGCATATTGACATTAGGGAGAGGCATGTGTAGCCAAGTGATCATGGGGTCCATTAAGCAGCAATAGGTAGGTCAGGGAGCCGTTTGGTAGTCGCTACTACGCTAGGCGAGCTGGAGACACGGCGATTCAGAAAGCTAGCGGGCCAGGGCTAGCAGATGGGTCTACGGCGAAGTCGCAACAAAAAAGCCTGTTGAAACCTCCTCGGACAATAACGTCGGCAGACCAGTCGTGATGGATCAGCGGGGCTCCGTGTCGGCAAAAAAGGGTCCAAGCCAGTTGGCAAAAGAGGTATTGTAGCCAAGAATTAGCTGGTAGACCTCTTCGGCTAGCCGGGAGATGGGCCTAGCTTGAGGCTAGCTCAAGGCTAACTGGTGCTTGCTTCGGGACAGAGGCATTAGCCAGCAGTAGCCACTCAGGTTGCAGCTAGCTAGCTGCGATGATCCGGTGTACTGGTTCAGAGCTTGCAATAGGATTCCGGTGAAGTGGTAGAGAAAAAGCAGTCCGATGTGCTCTTGGTTGATATAGCGCTGTGCAGACTGGCAGCTATTGACTGAGCAGCAGCTGGCTGGTGTCCATGTTAACGGTGAAGACCGCTGGCAGTGGCTAACTGCCTACTAGATAGTAGCTAGTTAGCTGGCTAGCTTCTGATGTGGGTTCCGGTTCTAAAGTATAAAAATAGCAGATCATTACCACATTGGGTGAGGCAGGTTGCAGGAAAGTACACTGCTCAAAAAAATAAAGGGAACACTAAAATAACACATCCTAGATCTGAATGAATGAAATATTCTTATTAAATACTTTTTTCTTTACATAGTTGAATGTGCTGACAACAAAATCACACAAAAATTATGAATGGAAATCAAATTTATCAACCCATGGAGGTCTGGATTTGGAGTCACACTCAAAATTAAAGTGGAAAACCACACTACAGGCTGATCCAACTTTGATGTAATGTCCTTAAAACAAGTCAAAATGAGGCTCAGTAGTGTGTGTGGCCTCCACGTGCCTGTATGACCTCCCTACAACGCCTGGGCATGCTCCTGATGAGGTGGCGGATGGTCTCCTGAGGGATCTCCTCCCAGACCTGGACTAAAGCATCCGCCAACTCCTGGACAGTCTGTGGTGCAACGTGGCGTTGGTGGATGGAGCGAGACATGATGTCCCAGATGTGCTCAATTGGATTCAGGTCTGGGGAACGGGCGGGCCAGTCCATAGCATCAATGCCTTCCTCTTGCAGGAACTGCTGACACACTCCAGCCACATGAGGTCTAGCATTGTCTTGCATTAGGAGGAACCCAGGGCCAACCGCACCAGCATATGGTCTCACAAGGGGTCTGAGGATCTCATCTCGGTACCTAATGGCAGTCAGGCTACCTCTGGCGAGCACATGGAGGGCTGTGCGGCCCCCCCAAAGAAATGCCACCCCACACCATGACTGACCCACCGCCAAACCGGTCATGCTGGAGGATGTTGCAGGCAGCAGAACGTTCTCCACGGCGTCTCCAGACTCTGTCACGTCTGTCACATGTGCTCAGTGTGAACCTGCTTTCATCTGTGAAGAGCACAGGGCGCCAGTGGCGAATTTGCCAATCTTGGTGTTCTCTGGCAAATGCCAAACGTCCTGCACGGTGTTGGGCTGTAAGCATAACCCCCACCTGTGGACGTCGGGCCCTCATACCACCCTCATGGAGTCTGTTTCTGACCGTTTGAGCAGACACATGCACATTTGTGGCCTGCTGGAGGTCATTTTGCAGGGCTCTGGCAGTGCTCCTCCTGCTCCTCCTTGCACAAAGGCGGAGGTAGCGGTCCTGCTGCTGGGTTGTTGCCCTCCTACGGCCTCCTCCACGTCTCCTGATGTACTGGCCTGTCTCCTGGTAGCGCCTCCATGCTCTGGACACTACACTGACAGACACAGCAAACCTTCTTGCCACAGCTCGCATTGATGTGCCATCCTGGATGAGTTGCACTACCTGAGCCACTTGTGTGGGTTGTAGACTCCGTCTCATGCTACCACTAGAGTGAAAGTACCGCCAGCATTCAAAAGTGACCAAAACATCAGCCAGGAAGCATAGGAACTGAGAAGTGGTCTGTGGTCACCACCTGCAGAACCACTCCTTTATTGGGGGTGTCTTGCTAATTGCCTATAATTTCAACCTGTTGTCTATTCCATTTGCACAACAGCATGTGAAATTTATTGTCAATCAGTGTTGCTTCCTAAGTGGACAGTTTGATTTCACAGAAGTGTGATTGACTTGGAGTTACATTGTGTTGTTTAAGTGTTCCCTTTTTTTTTGTTGAGCAGTGTATATTCAGTCCATAGATGGAAAGAGTGAGTAAAATATATACGAAATATATACGGAAAAAATTAAGAAAAACTACTATTTACACGGGACAAGATGAGACAAGACAAACACATGTCTGACTGCTAAGCCATCTTTGAATTTATTTGTCTTGATCGGATGACGAGAACCACATGTTAATGCAAGGTGTAACCACGGCAGGAGATGTGCGATATAGACCTAGGTGCGATACAGGATTAGGCTAGCTATGACGGATGCCAGTGAGATGCCAGGAATCCCTGTCATTCCAGCACACACACTCAGGCATAGTGGGGAGACACACATGGTGTCCCAACAGTTTCGTAAGCCAGATGCAAGCCTGTCCCGTGCTGGCACAAACAATATCTCTGTTGTCATTTCCTTTGCTCTGATAAGAGGCTCAAACTCTGTAACATATTTCATCTATTAAACATGAACACTAGACATTGTCATATGCCATAATGCAGTTCCAATACACCTATGTATTGAATAATTACATTTCATTTGCATAGACACACATTTCAAAGAAATAACATTTTATACACACATACACACCCTTCAGTGTGTCAACAACCCCTGCCCCCACAGGCATCAACTGTAGAATTCCAGCAGCTGCACTACCACAAATATGCGTGCAAGAGATGTCCTATGAAGTGTTCTATTGACACTCCATCTGCAGGCTGGGTCCTGGGCCTCTCAGATAAGACAATCTGGCCATCAGGCAGGGCCGATGGGACATGTGGCGATGGGGGAGTTGCTTGTGTGTGTGTGTGGGGGGGGGGGGTCAAAGAAGGGACATGCGTTGTAACAGAACTGGCTACTGGAGCCTTGGCACCTGATCTGACGCGATAAGTACAAGAAAGGACCTGTCCGTTATGCAGCCTGTGATAACATACAGTAGTACACCATACAGGTACTTCACACCTGTGTGTGTGGAGGTGTGTGTGTTACGGAACGTTATAGTACTACTGTGCTTGCATGCTTAGTCATGAGGCTAGGAGAGAAATTCTGAAGTGGCGGACTCCATCGAAGACTGTAGATGTGAGAGTGCGCCTATTAACTCCTCTTCCACAGGTGATGTGGAAGTCAGGTATGTGTGTTTAGGAAGACATTTTTGTGATTACATTCCTAACCAAAAGACAGTTCTTCTCTCTCTCTCTCTCTCTCTCTCTCTCACACACACACACACACACCTATTTCCTCATGTGATGTCCGTCAGCACCCATGGCATGCAGTGTGTTGTTAGAACACAGAGTGGTGCGGAGTAGCTGCAGGGGAAACGGAGCGAGAAAGAGATAAGTAAACAGTCCTATACCTGAGCCCTATCTCTGATCTCTGCCTATGTGACTTCCCATCAAATGGGGAGCACACATGCCCCAAAACCAACTACACTGAGAATCTATGGGGTTATCCAGTATGTTGTTGTCACCAAGGGGTGCAAAAAAGTGGCATGTGGGGATAGTGACCCCTGGGCGACAGGTCAGAAATAACAGAGATGAAGAGATAGCGTCTCACCTAACCTCCCAGAGCTTAGGTTCACTATAGTGAGTGAATCAGTGTTGTCACTATAAGGTACCCTGATAATAATGTCTAAGTAAGAGATGCCTTACTGTGCGCTACACATGGAACAGTAGGCCTTGGCATATCTACAAAGCACATATAGAAGCTTGGCTTTTTATTTTTCATGGAGGTTCCAGGGGTGATGAGTACAATTAGCATGCAATATCTTTGGAGAAACAATGTAATGGCACGGGTAACTCATTGTGGAAGAAGGCTCATGACAATGATGAACATTTCAGCTTTTACAAGCGAGCACAGAGATAAGTCTCACTAGAACTGGTTCAGCAGAGTTTTGAATGAGCCAATCCGTAACAACCTATGTGTGAATGGGAGGAGCATCTGGTTGTCACCTAGGCAATCTGTATACCAGAACATCACATGACACATTTTAGACAACCATCAGTAGACCATGAAAATATGGCACAAAAACTGAACACATAACCATTCACTCAGGTATGTGTGTAGACCCTTTATCAGTTCTCCCTGTACAATGGCAGTTTGTGAAGGCATAATGCAGTCAAACGCCCAACTGAAAGTGCAGAGAGGCAGACAGTAAAAAAAAGAGTACCGTTTCTCACATTGAGCGTTTTTGTCAGGTCAGCATGCCTTCTAGGTTCACCTGACTAATATTCATATGAACGACTCACAAGGGAATGTGAAGGAAAATGTATCTTGTGATCTACTGTAAAGGTTCCTGTCAAAAAAAGAATACATTACAAGTTAAATTTGGGGCAATTCGATACAAACATTTTTGTGGCATTTCGTCGATTACACAACAACAATGTAAAGCCTTCCTCCAACAACAACAACCAACCCACTGGGCACAGACGTCAATTCAACATCTAAACTACGTTGGTTCAATGTAATTTCATTTATATGATGTGGAAACAACGTTAATTCAACCAATGTGTGCCCAGTTGGAAGTGAACCAGCAGTCCAATTATGCTTTAATTACTTTACCATTCATCTATTAGTGTCAGTGCCAAGTTATATTTATATCATAGCCTAAGGAACATACTGCACTTTAGATAGCATGAAAGACGAAAATAAAATGCAGCACAACGTTCAGACCTCAACCTAAAAAAAACTGTTTTTCGCACGTACAGTTGAAGTCGGAAGTTTACATACAATTAGGTTGGAGTCATTAAAACTCGTTTTTCAACCACTCATTGATTTGCACTTTTCGCACCAAAGTACGTTCATCTCTAGGAGACAGAACGCGTTTCCTTCCTGAGCGGTATGACGGCTGCGTGGTCCCATGGTGATTATACTTGCGTACTATTGTTTGTACAGATGAACGTGGTACATTCAGACGTTTGGAAATTTCTCCCAAGGATGAACCAGACTAGTGGGAGGTCTACAATTTTTGTCTGAGGTCTTGGCTGATTTCTTTTGATTTTCCCATGATGTCAAGCAAAGTGAGTTTGAAGGTAGGCCTTGAAATACATCCACAGGTACACCTCCAATTGACTCAAATGATGTCAATTAGCCTATCAGAACCTTCTAATGCCATGACATCATTTTCAGGAATTTTCCAAGCTGTTTAAAGGCACAGTCAACTTAGTGTATGTAAACTTCTGACACACTGGAATTGTGATACAGTGATTATAAGTGAAATAATCTGTCTATAAACAATTGTTGGAAAAATGACTTGTGTCATGCACAAAGTAGATGTCCTAACCGACTTGCCAAAACTATAGTTTGTTAACAAGAAATTTGTGGAGTGGTTGAAAAACGAGTTTTAATGACTCCAACCTAAGTGTATGTAAACTTCCGACTTCAACTGTATATACTGTACTCTTTACAATCTACTGCATCTTGCCTATGCCGCACGGCCATTGCTCATCCATATATTTATATGTACATATTCATTCCTTTACACTTGTGTGTATAAGGTAGTTGTTGTTTAATTGTTAGATTACTTGTTAGATATTACTGCACGGTTGGGACTAGAAGCACAAGCATTTCGCTAGACTCGCATTAACATCTGCTAACCATGTGTATGTGACCAATAAAATGTAATGTGATTTGAGACAGGGGGGAAGCCAGGGTGCTGTAACCCCGGATAAAGCGTCAATAACAGTTGGTGGAAACATTTTGGCTGCACCCTGGACATAGGCTGGGGCCAATTTACCATCGCTCTCACCTTTCCTGGGATCCATCTGAATTTGCACTTCTCTGCTTTTACAAAAAGCTGGTTCTCCAGGAGGCGTTGGAGAACCTGTCGAGAGAAGACGAGGATGTCATTGAGGTAAACGAAGACAAACCGGTTCAACATGTCACGGAGAACATCATTAACCAGAGCCTGAAACACAGCAGGTGTGTTAGTAAGGCCAAATGGCATGACCAGATACTCGTAGTGACTGCTGGCCGTGTTGAAGGCAGTCTTCCACTTGTTCCCTTCCTATATCCGCACCAGGTGGTAGGCATTCCGTAGGTCCAGCTTAGAGAACATGGTGGCCCCCTGGAGTGTCTTGAAGGTCGAGGAGATGAGGGGTAGCGGGTAGCTGTTCTTCACCGTGATGTCGTTGAGACCCCGGTAGTCGATGCATGGGCGCAGGGTTTTGTCCTTCTTCTCCACAAAGAAGAACCCTGCGCTGGCGGGGGAGACAGAAGGAGAGATGAACCCTGCAGCTAGGGAGTCCTCAATGTCTCCATAGCCTTGGTCTTCGGACCCGACAGAGAGTACAGTCGTCCCCGGGGCGGAGTGATGCCTGGGAGAAGGTCAGTCCCACAGTCATAGGGTCGGTGCGGAGGAAGCAAAGTGGCCCGGGCCTTACTGAACACTTTCCGGAGGTCCTGGTACTCCGTGGGAATGGCGGAGAGGTCCAGGGCAACATCCAAGCCCACAGGAAGACGTTCCGGGCAGGCAGCGCTGACTTCAGACAATGGGTGTGGCAGAGCGGGCTCCAGCCCATAATGGCACCAGCAGTCCAGTCTATGATGGGATTGTGTCGCTGGAGCCAATAGAATCCCAATACCACGGGAACCTGAGGAGACTTAATCAGCATAAATTGGATTGCCTCGCTGTGGTTCCCTGACACTCGTCGGTTGATGGGAGTGGTATTGTGAGTGACCCGGCCTTTAGAGTGCCCATCCAGTGCTCTAACATCCATGAGAATGGAGAGGGGCTGAGTGGGGATGCCCAGCTCGGACTCCAGGGTAGCGTCCAAAAAAACTCTCATCGGCCCCAGAGTCCAGGAGAGATTTAGACTGGTTACCCCACAGCAGGATGGCATGGAAAGGGGTGCGAGTAAGTGGAGAGGAAAAGTTTTCCATAAGGCCCACCAGAGTATTCACCCCTTATTGATGAGCTTGGATTTTTAAATGGCAGGTAGCCACGAAATGTCCCATAGGTCCACAATATAGAAAGCTCTGGGTGTCGGCGTAAGCGCTCAGCCAGAGTCAATCTAGCCCTGCCCAGGTGCTTGGACTCTGAAGGAGGCGAGTCGGCAGCCCTCGTGATTCCCGAGAGAACTCGTGTGACATCGGGTTCACTCGAACATGTAGACTTCGGGGGTCTCCGGGATTCTTTGGAGGTGAGGTGGGTTCGAGGGCAAATGAGGGCGACAGGGCACAAATTCCCTCTTCCTCCTACGTTCTCGAAGCCACCCATCAATCCGGGTTGGGCAAGGTCAAGGCTATGAGGGAGTAAAGGTCCATGGGCAGCTCCCGGGCTGCAAGCTCATCTTTGACCACCTCCGATAATCCATGAAGGAACATGTCAAACAATGCTTCCGGGTTCCAGGCACTCTCAGCCGCCAACGAGCGAAAATCCACCGCGCAGTCTGCCACACTACGGGAGTCTTGACGTAGCTGGAGCAGCTTACGAGCAGCCTCACTCCCAGACAACGGAGAATCAAACACCTTCCGAACTTCCGCATCAAACTCCTCTAGACTGAGGCAGATGGTGGACTGTTGCTCCCACACCGCCGTAGCCCCGGTGAGTGCCCTCCCAGACATCAACGTTATGATGTACACTATCCTCGAGCGGTCCGAGGGAAATTAAGAAGGCTGCAGCTTGAAAAGGAGGGAGCACTGGGAGAGATAAGCCCGGCAGGTTCCGGAATCTCCAGCGTAGCGTCCCAGAGGAGGTAAGCAGGGTTCTTGGGACACTGGGGTAGGCTGGGAGATTACGGGTGTGATCTGCTGCCCAGTGGGGAATCCAAGGAATTGCTCCAGCAAAGTCTCGAACGCCTGGTCATGGCGTGCTGCCAGGGTATCGAGTCTCTCCATAAGACTTTGCAGTAACTCCTCGTGTCGTCCAATGGTGGCTCCTTGCAGGGAGACAGCATTGGGGAGCTGGTCTGAGTCTGCTGGGTCGGTCATGGCCAGTTCGTACTATCACATTTCAGGAAAGACCTAGAAGCAGACAGTGTCGAAGTAACAAAAGTGTATTACTAGAACAGGGGTAGGCAAAACGACAGGTCAAGTGCAGGCAGAGGTCAGGATCCAGAGCAGAGTCCAAGAGGTACAGAATGGCAGGCAGTCTCAGGGTCAGGGCAGGCAGAGGTCAATAATCCAGTGTGGTGGGACAAGGTACAGGACGGCAAGCAGGAATGGTCAAAACCGGGAAAACTAGAAAACAGGAACTTTAGAAAAGACAGGAGCAAGGGGAAAAACGCTGGTAGGCTTGACGAACAAAACAAATTGGTAACAGACAAACAGAGAACACAGGTATAAATGCACAGGGGATAATGAGGTGAGATGGGAGACACCTGGTGGGGGATGGAGACAAGCACAAAGACAGGTGAAACAGATCAGGGTGTGACAGTTCCAGTGTGATAGCCATAGCCAGCTAGCTAACATAGCATTCCTCTCTTTATGAGCTGGGTGTTTGAGTAGGCTACACTAGCTAGCTACTGTACATTCGCTAGCTAAGTGAAAGTGAAAATACAATGGAATGGAGTGAGAACCATGAGCCTCCTTGGTTTTGTATTGACGTACCCAAAGGAGGACAGAAACTAGAAGTCCTCCGGCTACACCATGGCGCTACCCTACAGAGTGCTGTTGAAGCTACTGTAGAGCTTCATTGCAAAACAGTGTTTTAATCAATTATTTGGTGATATAAATATATTTTGTAAAGTTATATCTAAAAATGTTAACTTTTTCAATGTTTTACTATTTTTATGAAATTCACTGTGAATGATGGTCCTCCCCTTCCTCCTCTGAGGAGTCTCCACTGGTTGAAGCTCATTGGCTTGATCTCGAATTGGTAGGAGGCTGGCCCAAGTGGGTGAACATTTTGGGAAAATGTCACCACACAGCTTTCGATAAACAGTCGCTTTCAAACTATGGATTTCGTGGCTAATTTAAGGAAGACTGTAATTCTGCTCATAGATTATGCATGTAAACTCAGCAAAAAAGGAAACATCCCTTTTTCAGGACCCTGTCTTTCAGAGATAATTCGTAAAAATCCAAATTATTTCACAGATCTTCATTGTAAAGGGTTTAAACACTGTTTCCCATGCTTGTTCAATGAACTATAAACAATTAATGCACATGCACCTGTGTAACGGTCGTTAAGACACTAACAGCTTACAGACGATAGGCAATTAAGGTCACAGTTATGAAAACTTAGGACACTAAAGAGGCCTTTCTACTGACTCTGAAAAACACCAAAAGAAAGATGCCCAGGGTCCCTGCTCATCTGCGTGAACGTGCCTTAGGCATGCTGCAAGGAGGCATGAGGATTACAGATGTGGCCAGGGCAATAAATTGCAATGTCCATACTGTAAGACGCCTAAGACAGTGCTACAGGGAGACAGGTCGGACAGCTGATCGTCCTCGCAGTGGCAGACCACGTGTAACAACACCTGCACAGGATCGGTATATCCAAACATCACACCTTTGGGACAGGTACAGGATGGCAACAACAACTGCCTGAGTTACACCAGGAATGCACAATCCCTCCATCAGTGCTCAGACTGTCCGTAATAGGCTGAGAGATGCTGGATTGAGGGCTTGTAGGCCTGTTGTAAGGCAGGTCCTCACCAGACATCACCAGCAACAACGTCGCCTATGGGCACAAACCCACCGTTGCTGGACTAGACAGGACTGGCAAAAAGTGCTCTTCACTGACGAGTCACGGTTTTGTCTCACCAGGGGTGATGGTCGGATTCACGTTTATCGTCGAAGGAATGAGTGTTACACCAAGGCCTGTACTCTGGAGCGGGATCGATTTGGAGGTGAAGGGTCCGTCATGGTCTGGGCCGGTGTGTCACAGCATCATCGGACTGAGCTTGTTGTCATTGCAGGCAATGTCAATGTTGTGCGTTACAGGGAAGATCCTCCTCCCTCATGTGGTACCCTTCCTGCAGGCTCATCCTGACATGACCCTCCAGCATGACAGTGCCACCAGCCATACTGCTCGTTCTGTGCGTGATTTCCTGCAAGACAGCAATGTCAGTGTTCTGCCATGGCCAGCGAAGAGCCCGGATCTCAATCCCATTGAGCACGTCTGGGACCTGTTGGATCGGAGGGTGAGGGCTAGTGCCATTCCACCCAGAAATGTGAGGGAACTTGCAGGTGCCTTGGTGGAAGAGTTGGGTAACATCTCACAGCAAGAACTGGCAAATCAGGTGCAGTCCATGAGGAGGAGATGCACTACAGTACTTAATTAATGCAGCTGGTGGCCACACCAGATACTGACTGTTACTTTTGATTTTGACCCCCCCTTTGTTCAGGGACATATTATTCCATTTCTGTTAGTCACATCTGTGGAACTTGTTCAGTTTATGTCTCAGTTGTTGAATCTTGTTATGTTCATACAAATATTTACACATGTTAAGTTTCCTAAAAATAAACGCAGTTGACAGTGAGAGGACGTTTCTTTTTTTGCTGAGTTTATGAACTACACATTGACACATCCAGCCCATAGCGGGAGGTTGTAAAATGACTTACTAATCACCAAAGTTCCGGAGCATGTATTTACCTGGAGGGAAAGGGCCTCTTGCAAGTTGATAAAGACCTGTCAGAAATGCATGCCTTTGGCTTTGAAAAGCCTTCATGACCCCGATGTGTGCGCCAAGCTTTCATCAACACAGTCATGCACTGGTGATCCCAGTAAACTGATACTACATAAGGGCTTCAGGGCTGGTAGGACAAACCTGCTCTTTATCATTATTTCTTATCTATGATATAGGCAAAGAAAAGGTCATTCAAAAGCTCTAGTTCAACTGACACCCAAAAATATGAAATGTCATGTTAACGTTGTGGACAATAGGTTTACAGACTATATTTGACATCTATAGTGTAATACTGTACCTCTTCACACTTAGTGATGAGCTAAATTACACTAAAATGTTTAGTTAGGTATAGAAAACAAGTTACCTTGTTACTGTACATCCATTAATCCATGTTTAGTTAGCGTACACTAAATAAGTACTGCAGCTCCACTGTAATATCCAT
This sequence comes from Salvelinus alpinus, assembly GCF_045679555.1. NCBI lineage: Eukaryota > Metazoa > Chordata > Actinopteri > Salmoniformes > Salmonidae > Salvelinus > Salvelinus alpinus. The sequence continues at coordinate 12,625,414 of NC_092120.1, read as the reverse complement.
GATACTCATGACCCTAGCTTCTTGAAAAACCTGTTGGTTTACCACAAAGATTATTTCTGAGAAGCCACAAAAAAGTCCATAAATCAAATTGAAATTAAACATATGAACATGTCTTTACTTGAGTCGGTTATTTAGTACTGTTTACCTGAGGGTAAGAGTAAAAAAATGTATAATGAGAATGGGATCGAGCGATAACGGAGAGAAGCAATACAGAGAGGGGTCGATACATTTGTGATAACTTCCAACACAGAGTACATACAGTAGTACACTAGAAAACACAGAGAAAACCTGTCAGTTAGTCTTGCATTAGTCTCTCTACTCTATCTCGTGGCCCTAAGGACAGTTACGCGTATTCATGGATGCCAAGGGAAGCCAGGCTTCCCCAAAACTTTACCAAGACAAAAACATACAAAACATACAGTCATCTCTCTGTGCTTCATACATTTCCTTCAATTTGCTGAATGTATCTCACTGGAGAAAGCATCCGAGTGAACGAAAGAGTGCCCTTCTGTCTCAGTATGTGTAGCCCATCTATCTGATGCTATTTGGTCAGAAAGAGTATGATGTTTCCGCCTGTAGCATTGAATGCAAGGGAAGCCAGAAAGCATTTGGCCTCCCTTAATAAAAAACGTATAAAATAATATCCAATCAGCGTTGAGCTAAACTGAGTGAGTTCAGCTGTGAATGGTCCTGGCGCACCAAAAAAAAAGTATCAAGGGAAGCCAGTTCGGATTTGGATTCAAACCAATCACATCAGAAGCTAAACGTCATTGACAGAAAGAACTTGAATTGTTGCATCTGCATCTAGCTAGCTAAAATCAGCCCTTTCCTAAATTATCCATGGATGGAGATAGGGATTTGGACTTGTGGTTTTATTGAATTATCCGTACTGGCCAATGATTATAACGGTGATTCTGATCCATCCATAAATTCATACATTGAGAGGATGGAAGTTCAACATGTAGGTAGATGTAGTAGGCTAATGTTATTAACTAGCTGGCCTGGCACATCGTTGCCCATGAAAGGAAGTTAGGCTACTGATGAAGCATTTTAGCCAGGTAGCATAGGACAACAAAAACTAAAATCGTGTACTGTATGACAGAGTCATAGATCGTTTCTGCTACATTAAAGAGGAAGGCATTGGCGTTTCCCTACAAGTAGGGTGAGTCAACATGTTTTTTTCTACTGGCATGCACGCATGCAAAACACACACACACGCACACAGAAACTCTTAACTCTCTTTCAATGGAGGCTGGTAGGAGGAGCTATAAGAGAATGGGCTCATTATAATGGCTGGAATGGAATAAATGGAACAGAGCTTCCATGTGTTTGATGTGTTTGATACCGTTCCATTGATTCCATTCCAGCCATTACAATGAGCCTGTCCTCCTATCGCTCCTCCCACCAGCCTCCTCTGCGCTCAATGGTTCTACATCAATAGTTGTTAAACTTGCTTGACCATGCTGTAAGTCAACTGTTTGTTACATGCAATATGTTTTGTGGACTTCAGGTTTTGTAATGAAACAAAGGTTTGTTTGAATTTATTCTGCCACTGTGTCTTCTTATTGTCTCAGCCTTTAGGCCTATATATCACGGTATCAAGGCATATGAACTAACTGGTTATAGAGCAAACAACGCAATTATCACAACACGGGTCTTAACTGTGTGAGAGACAGGTTAAGCCGGGTGTACACTACACAACTTTCAGAACCCTAACATTGCTGAGCCTCTCACATTAAATGACCATTTCTCCTGTAGTTTTTATTGTCTTGCCAACGTTGTGGTGAGCACACTAAACGATGTGGCACAGACGGGGGTCACACACTACAAGATTCTTCACTTGGTGGTGAGGATTCTCAATACCACGCTGTCTCGCCAAAACAGTGATGTGATTAGATTTAACGTAGCTACTACCAGCTGTTGCTCATAGCAGCCCCATAAAGGTTTAGCATCAGAGATTCACTCTTGCCATACAGAGTTGAAATATCTAGTCAAGATTTTGAATTGAATAACGTTGCTTGTGAACTTCAGAGCTGTAATGATTTGATACTTTGGCTTTGATTCTGATTCAAATAATCAACTAATCTTCAAGCTTTGATAATTTAAATCAGCTGTGTAGTGTTAGGGAAAACACCGAAATGTGCACCCCTTGGGGTCGCGAGGACCGAGTTTGGGAAATGCTGGCTTAAAGGAAAGTACAAATGCATACTAATAATAGTCCTCACTCCTGCTCGAGAGCCTACACATTCTGGGTGATGCGAAACAACGTTATCATCTCACTGGCTTCTTCTCTGGCGAGCTCTCATTGGCTATTTCTGATCACCGTTCTCAAAACTTGTCATTGCACATCTCACACTACAAAAGCATTGCAGAATTTTGTGCCGATAAATATCAGGACTTCTGGTACTGTTTAAAGACAATATCAGTAGCCCTCAGATTGTGCCTCTGACCCGCTCACATTAAACGAGAGTCCGTGACAGCCGCGCGCCCCCAGGTAGGCAAGACATGGGAATTTTGTCTCCGATCTCAAAAACTTGCCTGGGACAGCTAAACCGGGGCCAAAATCGTGTAGTGTCCACCAGGCTTTAGAGAAGAACACGTTAACCTCACCTCTGACACCAGGCCTGACCTACGACATCAACTGATGTGATTAAAGTTTCTGAAGGTATTGAAGTGCATCTTTAATTCAATCGAGTACAGGCTTAACTGAATGACAGAGACAGAATACAATATGGAATTTTATTGAATAGTTTGGGGTAGGCCTCGTCTCCGAGGAGCGCTCCTCAGAGCCAGATGCTGATGACAGGGTGCCCTATGCTAATGAGGTAACATTATAAACGTTTCCCTATAAATACTGGCTATACTGATGGGGTAATCTGAACTTTCTTAACTACATTACAAATATGTACCAGAGGGCAGTGTTTCATTGACTCTCAGCACTGAGGAGTAGGTATTGATTGTGCGTCTCTTATACAAATATTCACCAGAGGGCAGCGTTTCATTGACTCAGCAGAGAGGAGTATGATTTAAAAGAACGTTGGGTTATGGAGCTGATGAGACAGAGGAAAGCAACTGAGAAAGTGAGGTAGAGACAGATATGATCAGGACAGAGAAAGCTCTTTCTCAATCAAACGGTAATTGATTGAGAATGAGAAAAGGGAGAGGAAAGAGACAGGGAAATTAGAAAGAGCAAACATAACTCCACCATGTCCAACTCTCCTACCTGCATATACCTGCCTACAAACTTCGCCTGAACACCTGTAATTCATTCAATGGAGGGCCGAGTGCCTGAGGTTTTCGCTCCTCCCTTGTACTTGATTGATAAATGAAGGTCAGTGATTAGTTAGAAACACCCCTCACCTGGTTGTGTAGATCTTAGTTGTACACTCTTATAAAAAAGGGTTAAAAAAGGGTTCTTCGGCTGTCCCCATATGAAACCCCTATTTGGCTCCAGGTAGAACCCTTTTGGGTTCCAAGTAGAACCCTTTTGGGTTCCATGTGGGAAGGGTTCTACATGGAACCAAAAATTGTTCTACCTCAAACCAAAAAGGTTCTTCTACCTTGGTCCAAAAGGAGTTCTTCAAAGGGTTTTCCTATGTGGACAGCCGAAGAACCTTTTTAGGTTTTAGATAGCACCTTTTTTTCACAAATCGAAAGGAAAGCCAGGCCTCACCAAATATTTGACCAATAAAAAAATATCAATTATGAAATAATTTATCTTTCGTCTCTCTGTGTTTTCATCATTTTCCGTCAATTCGCAAGTGACTGAATCTCACCGGAGAAATCCTCCAAGCGTTGGATATGGCGCCCCTCTGTCTCAGTGTGTGTAGCCCATGTATCTGATGCTGCCTGGACTAAAAGAGTATGACATGTTATGGCTGTAGCATTTGATTGATTGATGCCAGTGTAACAGTATAACTTGATTGAAACGCTACTAGCGCGTACCCGCTAACTAGCTATCCATTTCACATCCGTTACACCAGCAATCATTTGGCCTCTCTTAATAAAATAATTATAGGATAATTAGCCAATTAGCTGAGCTCAACTGTGGGTTGTCCTGGTGCTTCACCAAGGGAGGCCAGTTTGGATTTAGCTTCACACGAATCAAATCTCACCCTAAGCAACATGTCATTTTAGTTTCTGGTCTACTTGTGTTGATGTCCTGCAGTAGCTATCGGCCCTTTCCTAATCCATGAATGGAGATGGGGATTTGGAGATGGGGATTTGGACTTGTGGTTTTGACTTAATTCTCTGTACAGGCCAATGATTATGATGCGATTCTGATCTAACCATCAACGAATATGCTGTGCCACTGGCCTGAGACGAATGAAGTTCAATATCTAGCCTTGATGTAGCCTAGCTCTTTTAGGCTCAAGTTAACTAGCTAGCTAACTTAGTTGGTTAATTTTTGCACATGCAAGGAAGTTAGGCTAGCAAGCATTTTAGCTAGGTAGCCTAGGACAACAAAAACTTAAAGCATACTTACTATATGACAGAGCCATGGACCGTTTTGTCAACATAAAAGAGAGGAGGATGGCATTGGCGTTCTAGTCTACAATTAGGGTGAGTCCCAAATTGTTTTAGCTTGCTCGCTCACACACTTACACACACAACATTGATTGGACTAAATCATTTTTGGTACCTTTAAGTTTGTTTTCAGTGTATAAAACTAAGCATGTATAGCGTTGATTTGACGATGTTTAAGTGTTTATGTTGAAATAGTGCTGAAATAGCTAAGGCAGTGCTCCTGTTGTCTTTGTGCAAATTTGCGGTAACTCCGTGGTTCTAAATCGTTAGTTGTTTAGTAAACTGTCAAACATTAACTTGCTTGACCATTCTGCAGGTGATATAACGGTTTGTTGCATGCAATATTTTCTTTGTGGACTTCACTGGACAGATGTTGCTCTCCGGTTTTGTGATGAAACAAATGTATGTGTAGTTGAATTTATTCCGCCACTGTGTGACTGTTGTGTTTTTGTTGTCACGGCTTTATTGTATATCACAGTGGCGTATGAACAATTGGGTTATAGAGTAAACAACGCAATTATCACAACATAGGTTGTTATATGGATTTTTTTACTGGCTTGGCTTCCTCAGTGATTTGACCCACGCACCGCTACTGAAGGGAAATAACAAAAACCAGCAACTCTGCCCTCCATGGAAAGAGTTTGACGCCCCTGATCTAACATCTGAACTTAACTCAAATATATCAATAAGACCAACACATACAGTATAATAGAAAATACATGGAGAGCTGGGGTCGAAGTACAGTGAGAGAAAGATATATAGTTGGATGGAAAGAGGGACAGAGACGGGACAGTTGTCACTTAAGCGTGTCCTGATGAATACTAATTGCTGTGAACTAAAGAGCCAGAATGAGTTCCATTGATGGCTGAGCACAATGGAGAAGGGACAGGGGAAGCAGAGGAATTCTATTATTTCATTTTTCCCTTCTCCTCGTGTTTGTATGCCAGCCCACCGCCTGTTGTCTTTGGGGGGAAAGGAGACCATGGCTCTCACAATGCAGCCCTTGTGTCTGGGGCCACAGGGCCAGAGTAAGCCAGGGCTCACACAGCTTCCTCCCTCCCTGCAAGATGGCAAGGGCCTCAGCGTACAGGCAGGCTTGCCATCAATAAGGTTTTGAGATGATAAATTGAGCTCACTGGTGTAGCGGAAACCCCCGTAGCCCCTGCAAGGTGGGGGTCCCGCGAGCTCTGGGTGCCAATGCGACCATCATCTCACACCTACAGTATGTCTAAATTGTATTATATATTTTTTATAATTTTGACAGTAACCCTCCTTTTTAATGTCCACATGTAGCAAGCAAAGTGTTTGTGTTGTGCAATCTACATTGGGGCTGTTTCATGGAAAATTTATTTTACAATCTGCAATGTTTAAATTTCCAACTTTAATTGCTGTACAAGTACATACAATATTGCCGCCAGCCATCATTCTAGATAGCAGCATTGTGACACCGTAGGCCTATAGCTTCGTGAAACATAAAGGTTAGACTTAACATGAGAAAATGACGACCAAATAAAAGTAAATATGAATCCATTAAAGCAAAGCTATAGTCTACGACAAGCACTAGCACCACATAATCTGATAGGCAGCCGTGTAAACGTCCCAATTTAAGAACCATGGACAGTGATTAGTAAGTAGTTCTAAACTTCGTGAGCGGCTGACACATAAGATTTTTCTGCGGTCCAGAGAAACTGCGTTATGCCAGTGGTTGAGCCAGCAGTAGGCTACAACCTTGCTACTGAAAGTTACAGCATTGACCAGCAACATGGTTACCTCCATGGGGATATACTGCTGTTTTACCCATACACAATACCAGACTCAAAACTAAATATGTATAAATATCCCTTTCTCGAACTGTCTCTCTATTACATAAATACAGTAAACAAACGCGTTCTAGGTTCAAACTCTTTGAAAATGGGCAACTCTTCCTCACTTCCTCTCACTTGTTCCTTATTGATAAGTAGAGGATGGAGGCAGAGAGAGACACAATGGCAGCCTGTCACATCACATCCTCATTAACATCTGGAGCAGAACAGAGAACAACCCAGTTTACACTGTCCACCACAGCCTGAGACATATGAGCACTGGTCTGAGAGAGAGAGAGAGAGAGAGTCAAGGGAAGGAGAGAGAGAGAGAGACCTTGGGGGTCAAAGGGAGGAGAGATCACAGTGGCAGAAATGGGCTCAGAGAAAAATAAAGATATTTTTGCTTCCGAACTATCCCACTAACGGAAAACGGTCATGTTTGGCTGAACAACCCTCAAAGGTGATCAGTCACCGCTGTTTTGAAGAGGAAAATAAATCCTCATCTCATCAACTGCTGCAGGTTAGAGCTTTGGGATTTTCTTTTAGTGTCTGTTGAGCTGTATTGGTCCTCCTTAGGGACAAATGTTCTATGTATAAAACTGTTCTTAGTACAATCAAAAATGCTCTACCACATTATGTAACCATTATAAATCAGATAATGCTGTTATTCTATTGCAGGGACAGGGAGGGTGACTTGCTTCATTATGAACGGTGCTGCTATTTTGATACTAACCGCAAGTTGTTTCAGTTGGACGTCTGCTATTTATCTCCCAAACAGACAAGGTATGTTTTATAATTTTCCGAGTATAAAAGTTATTTTAGCTTATGACAGGAGAGTATGGAGAATTGTATCCATCTATTGAATCTGGTCAATTTAGTTCATGAAGGCCACTAGCTATAGGTCAGTGACATTGCTTAATGATGACCATAGAATAATTCTAACCCAATGTAATGTATGAGACTTTGATTGTTGAATAATGGAGGAATAATCTTACAAGGAAGCTGTTTTAATTCCCTCAGAAACAAAGAAACTGAAGTATCTGCTTGAGCCTCCTGTTTATGCCGAAGTAACCAGCCCTCGGGGAGGAAATGCCACTTTGCCATGTGTACTGCGATTCAAACCAAGCCATTACAAGGTGAAATGGACAAAACTGGAACCACTTCGTCGTGGAAGCGAGAACATTGTCATGATCACAAACGGTTCAGCCCACAAACCCTATGGCCTGCTTGGGCCACGGGCCTCGCTTCGTAAGGCTCATGCCATGGATGCCTCACTACAACTCAGCAACTTGGAACTAGAAGATGATGGTAGATATCGCTGTGAGCTGATCAACGGTATTGAGGATGAGAGCGTCATCATTACATTGAGGATAGAAGGTAAATTATGATGATTCATGTAGCCTTTCTAAACATTTCAAATGTTGTAAAGAAACCTTATTGCTTGCTATTCAGACGAAAATGTATTTGAAAAAAAAAGGCAAATCAGACAAAGTTTTTGATATGTTGTGACTTAAAATCAACATAAAAAGCGACAACTTCTAATTACTTTTAGGGATGATATTTCCATATCAGAGCAAAAATGGCCGTTACAAATTCACCTACAAGGAAGCTAAGGAGGCCTGTGCTGAACAGGATGGCACATTGGCCACATTCAAGCAGCTATACAGAGGTATTTAATATTCAATCAGCAAAACATTGACAGTTTACTCTGTACCTTTACTGATGCCATAGAGATTTATGTAAGGCTAACTTTCACAAAGTAAACAGTAACACATTCTCATTGTGTAGCCTGGACAGAGGGTCTGGATTGGTGCAACGCGGGATGGCTCATCGATGGGACAGTCCACTACCCCATCCTGCACCCACGAGCAGAATGTGGGGGGGAGCTGCTACCTGGCATTCGCAGCTATGGCCCCCGGGACAGGATCCGGGACCACTTTGATGCCTTCTGTTTCACCTCTAGAACCACAGGTCAACTGAATGGGTTTTGGTGCTTTGTGAAGCTGTCAAATAGCAATGTCAGTATAGTCTTCATGTGCCAAATTAGTTCCATCCTTTTTCATTTGGGATGCTGCTTACTGAAAATGAATAAAAGGAGTTCAATTGGATTTGGGCGATGTGGTACATTTAAAAATAGTCTGGAACCAACATATAATCAAACATTAATAAGGATGCAATTATATTATAATATTGGCAAAAGACTGTGTTCAGAACAGTCTTATGTTATCCTGACTGTAAACTTTCCATAGCAACAGGGTGACCTTTGGCGATATTTAGGAGTGGGCTCGTTAATGGTCCTGAGTGGATGAGGATAGACAATAAAGGCTGATGTTCAGACCCACTTGTAAACAAGTCCATCTGTGAGAAACTAGTTGCCCTTTAGTGACATTAGAACATCCACTAATAATCGGAAAATAAAAACCTCAGTGGAAATGTTGAATTATAAAGATAGTGGGTGGTTTTATCATATAGCATGGTTCCCCAATAAGTTTACATTTTGTTATTGTTGGACATAAGACTGTACATTTTAATTTAGGAAATATGTTTGAAAGTATTCCCACCCATAATAGAGAGATATACAGGTACAGTTGAAGTTGGAGGTTTACATACACTTAGGTTGGAGTCATTAAAACTCATTTTTCAACCACTCCACCAATTTCTTGTTAACAAACTATAGTTTTGGCAAGTCGGTTAGGACGTCTACTGTGTGCATGACACAAGTCATTTTTCTAAAAATTCTTTACAGACAGATTATTTCACTTATAATTCACTGTATCACAATTCCAATAGGTCAGAAGTTTACATACACTAAGTTGACTGTGCCTTTAAACAGCTTGGAACAGTCTGGAAAATGAGCTCATGGCTTTAGAAGCTTCTGATAGGCTAATTGACATAATTTGAGTCAATTGGAAGTGTACCTGTGGATGTATTTCAAGGCCTACCTTCAAACTCAGTGCGTCTTTGCTTGACATCATGGGAAAATCAAAAGAAATCAGCCAAGACATCAGAAAAGAAATTGTAGACCTCCACAAGTCTGGTTCATGATTGGGAATTTTTACAAGGATTAAATGTCAGGAATTGTGAAAAACAGAGTTTAAATGTATTTGGCTAAGGTGTATGTAAACTTCTGACTTTAACTGTATGTTATCGTATACAAATATAAGCAAGGTTTGAAATGATTATGTTTCAGTTAAATGTTATATCTGCTTGGGCTTCTTGCAGTCAATTTGCAGTCTACAAACTATTTGTAATTATTATAATTATGAAAAAATCTGTGGCTGAATCTAGTTGATGATCGCTGCCATATAGGGATGGATACAGCACCATACTTAACTTAAATAACAGTAATGATATTGTTGTGAGTGCATGTCAACACTTCAGATCCAGAATGACTGAGACAAATTACTTCTTATGCTTTAGCACAGGGATAATCAACTAGATTCAGCAAAGGGATGATTTTTTTTCTTGAGCAGATGGTCAGGGGGCAGGGACATATTTACAAATAATTTGTAGATTGCAAAAAATGACAGCAAGAAGCCCAAACAGATATAACGTTTGACTAAAACATAATCTTTTTAAACCTTGCTTACATTTGTATATGATCACATATATACTTTGGAACAGATTTCCAAAATTGAAATCACTTGGAGCTGATATGCTGGTGTTTTTACAGTCTTTTATGTCCAACAATAAAAAATACTCAAAACTTGGGGGGCCAAATAAAATCACCCGCAGGCCAAATTCGGACCACGGGCCATCAGTTGGGGAACACTGCTTTAGCAGGTTAAAGAACTTGCATTCTCCTTCCTCTCTTCCAGGCTTTGTGTTCTTCGTTGGAGAGCCACTCACATTTGGGGAGGCAATGCAGGCATGTAAGGGTGAGGGAGCAGAGTTAGCTCTGGTTGGACAGCTCTATTCGGCCTGGCGTTTCCTGAGCTATGACCGCTGTGATGGAGGTTGGTTGAAGGACGGCAGTGTGCGTTTCCCTATCACCACCCCTAGAGCGCGCTGTGGCGGTATTCCCGAGGCTGGGGTGCGCACCTTTGGGTACCCCAACAAGACCCTGCGTCTCTATGGTGCCTACTGCTACAGGTAGCTTTCATGAGACCCATTGCGTGTGGAGCCTACTTCCACTGACTTCGTAGATCCAAGACGCAGAACCATTGTGAAGATTACCAGTGACCCCTACAGGTTTCAGTACGCAGGGCTTGCAGATACAGGTAGTCAAAAGGCTAGGAACTGGTTCCACAACAATGGCAAAAAGATACAAGTAGCACTGCGCTTTTCTGCAATACTACAATATGTTATTACAGGAAACCTCAAATACTTAATGCCTTTTTCCATGGGACACATCAACAAAAGCCTGCCACTTTTATGAGCTTTACTGCTACAGGTAACAACTGCTGTACATGTTTTCCTGCATTTGTGTAACATTCGTTTTGTGAACTTTGTTATCCAAGAAGCATTATTCTAGTGTAACAGGGTAGTTATTACACAATGACAATTTCATAAAATGCTGCTGTTAGCTTCTTAGCTGATGTAAGAGTGTGTAAATAGCAGAATGGGAGAAAGTATACGCACTGAGCATAACTGTAATACAATAAAATATCTTGACAGTGTATTTGATATGTGGCATGAAAATATAATTCAAATGCAACCATATTCACATGGATAAATACATTGTAATCAATTCATTTTATTAGATATGTATTTTCTACTCTCCAAAAACGATATTTTTCTTATTTTCATTTAATCCATCTCCTTTTTAATTAGTTTAACAATTACATTTTTTCTTTCATAACAAGTTCAATATGCAATTGTGCAGTCACAAATGGGATTTACAATTAGCATTATTTGATTACTGTTAAACACTACCAACGTACAGTATTACTTCCACTGGAACTAAGACAATGACATCATTGATGCATGAAAACGGAAATACCATTGTGGACATTTTCACATGTTCTTCCTAGTATCTTAGTGATTACGTTTTTACGAGAGTATAAAAAAAAAAAACTTTGGATTCTGGCTATTTTCAAACCAAGTACATTAAAAGTGGATATTGGCTTCTAATTTTGGGTCCAAAGTTCGCAAGACACCTGAAAAACAAAGCACCAGATAAGAGGACATGTTGAGAAAATGCTTTGTGTTGTGGGAATTGAGAAGATATGGATTGATAAGGAGATTTTCTTATACAAAAGCATACGAAAGTGGACATCTTAATTCTGTCTTGGTGGCAGAGAGTGGGGAAAGTGGTTTCGGTTAATGTCAGACCAGCTGAGGTTGAGATTTAGATTGCACTTTACTAAAACTCTCCATCAAAATCTTACTGTATACCATCATAAACATGTCATAATATATGTTAATCGCAGTCAAATACAGTAATCCAACAGTGTCGTAGCACAGGTGAATATCAAAGAATTTCACTAGTCAACAATCACATATCATTATACAACAAACAAGCCCAATGATGGATGGGACATCTTCGTTAAAGCTCATTCCAATGACAAACTGTACTGTGCAAATTTGATCCATTACCTCTAATCGTGGCCATATGTTGGGATGTACTCTTATTGTAAGTGTGATCGATCGGCACTAGGTCCGAGTAACATCAAGTCTGTTGATGTTTTGAATGGGTTTATTCTGGAGAGAGCTGGTGACAGGAATGTGATGACTCATTCTCAGGGAGAACATTTATTTTACAAGGCTCCAACTTGTTGGAGGGACAGTCTTTGAGTGGAACATAGGATTCCAGGGAAGGGGGCAGAGGGAAGGGGCATATTGAGTTTGATGAGCTTATTAGTTCCACTTGATGTCCCAGAACTCTGAAGTGGCTTTCTCCGTGGCTGTGTCCACCACCTCCACCCCCTCGTTCTGATAGGGTGGTGTTGTGACCTTCTGCTCTCCCTCTGCTAAGTTGGTCAGGGCTGGAAAAACATAGCAGGTACATCATGTCATTATCACAGTGAGCATAAAATAACTTAAGCGGGTCATACAATGATAACATTAGAGACCTATCACACACATCATACATTATTTTGTTTCATGTCAGTCAATAGAATGAATGTCTGTCCTCACCAGGGTGACAGTTGATCAAAGCCTCCTCCCATTGGCCGTTGGATAGGCACTTAATGACGGGGTTCTGTGTCTGGAGGAATCCTTCTTCACAGTAGTAGCGCACCTTGGAGTTGGTCTCGTAGCGCAGATGCGACTTACCAAACACCTTGGCATTGGCAATGACGGGGGGCTGGCCACAGAAAGCTGAACAGAAATAATGCTGTTAGGGGTGCAAATACATTAAAACCATACTGAGAGATTGAGGACTTCTATGCTACACTACAGTGGTGGTTTTGGTTGTGTACTCACAGGTGCCCTTCTTGCAGGTGTAGGAGAGGTGGTAGTTACAGGGCACATCGCTCCAGCGCCCCCCGTCATGCCATACCATCACCACACAGTCCTCTCCAGACAGGAAGTAACTGTCCGGCTGGCCCCGGTACCAGTTCTCATACAACTGGCAGAGAAAGATGGGAAGGATGATGAAGAAGTAGAGGAGTTGTAATACTGTTAGTTCACATACAGTGGGGCAAAAAAAGTATTTAGTCAGCCACCAATTGTGCAAGTTCTCCCACTTAAAAAGATGAGAGAGGCCTGTAATTTTCATCATAGGTACATTTCAACTATGACAGACAAAATTAGATTTTTTTTCTCCAGAAAATCACATTGTAGGATTTTTATGAATTTATTTGCAAATTATGGTGGAAAATAAGTATTTGGTCAATAACAAAAGTTTATCTCAATACTTTGTTATATACCCTTTGTTGGCAATGACAGAGGTCAAACGTTTTCTGTAAGTCTTCACAAGGTTTTCACACACTGTTGCTGGTATTTTGGCCCATTCCTCCATGCAGATCTCCTCTAGAGCAGTGATGTTTTGGGTCTGTTGCTGGGCAACACGGACTTTCAACTCCCTCCAAAGATTTTCTATGGGGTTGAGATCTGGAGACTGGCTAGGCCACTCCAGGACCTTGAAATGCTTCTTACGAAGCCACTCCTTCGTTGCCCGGGCGGTGTGTTTGGGATCATTGTCATGCTGAAAGACCCAGCCACGTTTCATCTTCAATGCCCTTGCTGATGGAAGGAGGTTTTCACTCAAAATCTCACGATACATGGCCCCATTCATTCTTTCCTTTACACGGATCAGTTGTCCTGGTCCCTTTGCAGAAAAACAGCCCCAAAGCATGATGTTTCCACCCCCATGCTTCACCGTAGGTATGGTGTTCTTTGGATGCAACTCAGCATTCTTTGTCCTCCAAACACGACGAGTTGAGTTTTTACCAAAAAAGTTATATTTTGGTTTCATCTGACTATATGACATTCTCCCAATCTTCTTCTGGATCATCCAAATGCTCTCTAGCAAACTTCAGACGGGCCTGGACATGTACTGGCTTAAGCAGGGGGACACGTCTGGCACTGCAGGATTTGAGTCCCTGGCGGCGTAGTGTGTTACTGATGGTAGGCTTTGTTACTTTGGTCCCAGCTCTCTGCAGGTCATTCACTAGGTCCCCCCGTGTGGTTCTGGGATTTTTGCTCACCGTTCTTGTGATCATTTTGACCCCACGGGGTGAGATCTTGCGTGGAGCCCCAGATCGAGGGAGATTATCAGTGGTCTTGTATGTCTTCCATTTCCTAATAATTGCTCCCACAGTTGATTTCTTCAAACCAAGCTGCTTACCTATTGCAGATTCAGTCTTCCCAGCCTGGTGCAGGTCTACAATTTTGTTTCTGGTGTCCTTTGACAGCTCTTTGGTCTTGGCCATAGTGGAGTTTGGAGTGTGACTGTTTGAGGTTGTGGACAGGTGTCTTTTATACTGATAACAAGTTCAAACAGGTGCCATTAATACAGGTAACGAGTGGAGGACAGAGGAGCCTCTTAAAGAAGGTCTGTGAGAGCCAGAAATCTTGCTTGTTTGTAGGTGACCAAATACTTATTTTCCACCATAATTTGCAAATGAATTCATTAAAAATCCTACAATGTGATTTTCTGGATTTCTTTTTCTCATTTTGTCTGTCATAGTTGAAGTGTACCTATGATGAAAATTACAGGCCTCTCTCATCTTTTTAAGTGGGAGAACTTGCACAATTGGTGGCTGACTAAATACTTTTTTGCCCCACTGTATACAGTAGCTGTGAAGTAGCATGAGAAGCAGATCACATACCAGGAGGAGGTTATTTTTGCACCAGGTCTAACAAAACATAAGTGAGGATGTTCTGTATACCAATGGGATACAATCCCAGAGGCACGTTCATGCAATTAACATTATGTTTATGGAGAACCTAGACATATTTGATGGGAACACAGACTATGTGAGACTCACCAGAGGATTCCCGTCAGACCAGCGGAAGTCTCCCTCTATGGTCCTGTCATTCAGTCCCGTCCACTGGTACTCTCTGTACTTATCTAAAGGGAAAGAGAGAGCTCACTGTAACTTTGGGCCTGCAAACACTCGCTCACTAGCAAGTAGGGGCCGCTGTAAGACTACAGGCAATGGGAAACAACTAAGGAATGCTAGATAATCGTCTGCTACATATTTCCAGACACAATATCAACACTGGCATCAAAGCCAGGGTAAAATGAGTGAATGGCAGGTAAGACATGAAAGAAGACAATGTTGCGTCTTCCCTGGACCATTCAACCTTTAAACAAATAAATTCATTTGTTTACAAAATATTCCTCACAGATGGTACTGGGGTTACAGAGGGGTCATTACGCATTCAGTTTATGCATTTTAGGACTAAGTTCTGTTCACACTAAATGAAGCTCTGATAAATAGTTAAATTAACAAATTTTCCCATTTAAGTGATTGAATTACACCTTTTTAACAATCCAGGGAATGAGGGTCACACAGGTCAAGTTATGCAGAGCACTCGGCGCTGTCTGTTACAAGATCAAAGGACATGTTTTCAGGCCTGCTGTACCATTAATGTAGTCCTGTTCCTCAGGGGTCATGACCGAGATCAGGTGACCGCCACACAAACGACAGTGCTGCTCTGCCACCTCCCAGCCCTGACGCTTGGTGAAATGTTGGTAACAGAAGCCCATGAACTTTTCCCAACCCGGCTCACACACCTCCAGGTCTAACCAACATGAAGAAGAAGAGGTTAGATGCACACAGAGGAGACAAAAATATACATAATTAACATTATATTATAATAACACATAACATTATAATGTTAATTATTTCAACATTATCTTTGAGAAAACAAAACATGAAATCTGTTACTGTACCTGTCTGGCACATGTTTCCTCCATAGGTGGGCAAGCAAAGGCACTTGGTTGAAGACCCACTGTCGACACATGTTCCCCCGTTGGAACAAGGATTATCTAGGCAGGCATCTGAGACAAAGGTAGGAGAGGACAAGCATTGGCACCAATGTAAATGCAGTAACAACATATCTAAAATATTTTTTGTGTGTGTGTGTGTGTGTGTGTGTGTGTGTGTGTGTGTGTGTGTGTGTGTGTGTGTGTGTGTGTGTGTTCCATTTGTTCCATTTTTGAATCCCCTCTATATAGTGTCGATGTAAAGGACAGATACGACGGGATCACTTTATTGTTGATTTACATGGGAATTTATTTAAGTGCCACTGGAGGGAGCAATTATACCAACAGTACTCATCACCAGACTGACTGACTATAGGCCTACAGTGGCCTGAGTGTTCAGCTTATAGAAAATATAATTTTACCTATTCAAGCCCCTGTACTGAGGAAATTTCATACATAGGTGACCTTTTCACATGCATATATGAAGTGGATTCTTTTACATTTTATTTTTAGATCATCACTGTATATGTCTAATAAATGAAAATAACTACTTGAAAATAACTTCCTGAGTCTCATTTTGCCATTTAATTGCTCAGTATGATTGTGTGAGCTTGTTGATACAAATTGAAATATATTTACATATACTTGCCTGCCCTGCCCTGCTTGGCAGATAGGATTGTCTAGACTCTAGAGCCCCTTCAATGTAAGAGGATACATATGCAAATAAAAGATGACTGGTCATTGGTCAGAATAATCAGATTGGATTGTGATGTCATGCTGTGGGCCAAAAACTCCCTCCCACCTGAACAGGCTGAAATTCCAGGTATTTTTTTTCTTTAAAAAAAAGCTCTTGTACTAAAAGGGAATGATCATAATTTTTACAATTTCAGAGTGTTATTTCGACCTCATAGTGTGGAAATATCATTACAAAAAACAGGAAATCCTGTTTTGACTGCACTGCCCCTTTGTTTATTTTTGTTTTGCCTCTGTACTCCAGCGCTTTGAAATGATACAATGACTATGAGCTTAAAGTGCAGACTGTCAGCTTTTATGTAAGGGTATTTTCATACATATCGGGTGAATTTACAGCACTTTTTGTAGATAGTCCCCCCATTTTAGGCAACCAAAAGTATTTGGACAAATTCACTTATGTGTATACAAGTAGTTGAAAGATTAGTATTTGGTCCAAAATTCCTAGCACACAATGACTAAATACAGTACATCAAGCTTGTGACTACAAACCTGTTGGATGCATTTGTTTTGGTTGTGTTTCAGATTATTTTGTGCCCAATACAAATGAATGGTGAATAATGTAATGTGTCATTTTGGAGTCACTTGTATTGGAAATAAGAATAGAATATGTTTCAAAACACTTTTGGAGGGGTATGTTATCTATGCCTCTAACTTTCTCAGTCATCATCATTCACGATTCATTCACGGTTAGCCGTAATCATGGTAGCATCCACATTAATGTAGAAGTGTTTAGAATTTCATAGTCATTGTATCATTTCAAATCCAAAGTGCTGGAGTAGAGCCAAAGGAAAAACAAAAATTGTCACTGTACGAATACCTTTGGAGGTCACTGCATATTATGTTCCCAATCCTTTGCTGCTATGAACAGAGACAGCTCCCCCTGCTGTGTGTTTACCTCCAACAGAAACAATGATCATCCCCTTCTTTTGCTGAGTCAGTTGTTTACTCTGACTGCCATGTGAATGCATTTTTAAAAACGTTCTAATGACTAAGCAGAGTGGGGGAGGCATGAGACCATAAAATAAATACAAGAGTCAAGTGAGTAATTTAAGATGAGGTATATGGTAGAAAGTATGCAATTATGATTTGCATTAACACATGCATTCAAATAATTGCCATGGTTTGAGTTGCATTGAACGTTACCTGAAATGTTCCCAAATCTTGGAGTAGTAGGAGTGGTAATCACTTTCTCCTCATCAACGTCCTCTGGATATAGGGGTGCTGCCGTCGTAGTCTGGTCATCGTAGTCTACTGTGGTGGGCGTCGGGCTGGGGGTCTCCTCAGGCTCCTCAGTGGGTGGAGTGATGGAGTCAGGATCCTCCGTGACTGAGGTCTCCCCACTGTACTCCAGATCTACATCGGCCCGGGACTCCTGGGGTACGGTGGGTGAGGGCACGGGGGTCTGGGACAAGTCAGGGAGCAGCGTGATCTCCATGTCAGTAGAGGGCGCATCTGTGCTCGACTCAGGCTCGCTTTCATCTGTGCCATTGACAGTTGTGCCATTGATGGGAGTGACAGTTTCATTGATGTATGGGACTTCTGGTTCAAGGATCCCTGAGCTTTCTCCAGATTCAGCAGATGCAGAATGCACCTCGCCTGATCCTGATCCTGAGCCGGACTCTACTCCCTCTTGGCCACTCAACTCCTGACCACTCTCCTTGTCTCCACTCGCCTCATCTCCACTCGCCTCCTGACCACTCTCCTCGTCTCCACTTGCGTCCTGACCACTCTCCTCGTCTCCACTCGCCTCCTGACCACTTTCCTCATCTCCACTCGCCTCCTGACCACTCTTCTCGTCTCCACTCGCCTCCTGACCACTCTCCTCGTCTCCACTCGCCTCCTGACCACTCTCCTCGTCTCCACTCGCCTCCTGGCCACTCTCCTGGTCTCCACTCGCCTCCTGACCACTCTCCTCGTCTCCACTCGCCTCCTGACCACTCTCCTCGTCTCCACTCGCCTCCTGACCACTCTCCTCGTCTCCACTCGCCTCCTGGCCACTCTCCTTGTTTCCACTCGCCTCCTGACCACTCTCCTCATCTCCACTCTCCTCCTGACCACTCGCCTCCTGGCCACTCTCCTTGTCTCCACTCGCCTCCTGACCACTCTGCTCGTCTCCACTCGCCTCCTGACCACTCTCCTTGTCTCCACTCGCCTCCTGACCACTCTCCTCGTCTCCACTCGCCTCCTGGCCACTCTCCTCGTCTCCACTCACCTCCTGACCACTCTTCTCATCTCCACTCACCTCCTGACCACTCTTCTCGTCTCCACTCACCTCCTGACCACTCTTCTTGTCTCCACTCACCTCCTGACCACTCTTCTTGTCTCCACTCACCTCCTGACCACTCTCCTCTTCTCCACTCACCTCCTGACCATTCTGCTCATCTCCACTCCCCTCCTCACCAGAAGCCGTCTCTGGGGTAGTAGTTTCGACTACTTCTGAGATTTCCCCCAACCCCTCTCGCTCCACCTTCTCCAGCCCTTCCTCCAGGGGATCAAACCCAGATGGAACGCTGGATTCTGGGATGAAGGTTATGAAGTCACCTGGGGAGCTGGCCTCTGCTTCCACGGATCGCTGGGTCGGGGGGGAATAGGTTATAGGTTTGGGGGATGTCAAGAGGGTAACGTCAAGCATTCCCTCGTGGACCCCAGAGGCTTCATTAGAGCCAGTGTCATAAGTAACTGTGAGGACTTCGTCAGTTGGAACTGAACCCAGGTCAGTGGAGCCCATGGAAACTTCTGATAATGAGTCCACTGTGCCTCCTGCCTTCTGCTCCACATGGTCATCTAGGGTAGAGGAGTCAGGTGACGTGACACCAGACTGCTCCTGAGTGGGGTCAAAAGCTGCCAGGAAACAGATCACAAACATTATTCAAGCCTACGGTTAGTGTAACCCTGTCCACACTTGAGTGTTCAGCTCTTAATAAAAAAAATGTATCACACATTACATATGCACAGATGTTTTCATGTAATTTAATAAAGATATACGGGGCGGTTAGAGCATTGGACTAGTAACCGAAAGGTTGCAAAATCGATTCCCCGAACTGACAAGGTAAAAATCTGTCATTCTGCCCCTGAACAAGGCAGTTAACCCACTGTCCCTAGGCCGTCACTGAAAATAAGAATTTGTTCTTAACTGACTTGCCTAGTTAAATCAACGTAAATATAAAATAAATACTGTGCAAGCTTCGAGTAATTTATTGGGTTAACCACCAACGTTTCGGCATCACTGTGCCTTCAAGGTAATGTCATGAATGCTTGAACCAGGTTATGTAGACATTCACGTTAAAGCATTCATGACATTACCCTGAAGAAGGCACAGTGATGCTGAAATGTTGGTGGTTTATCAAATAAATGACTGGGAGCTTGTATATAGAGTGTGCAACTCTATTTTTATTTAATTTTTAATTTTGAATAGCCTACAATTTTATAGCTTTTTATAGAATAACACCCTGCATCCGAATGCTGGCTTGGCTCTGAAGCTAAGCAGGGTTGGTCCTGGTCGGTCCCTGGATGGGAGACTCGATGCTGCTGGAAGTGGTGTTGGAGGGCTAGTAGAAAGCACACTTTCCTCTGGTCTAAAAAAAATATCCCAATGCCCCAGGGCAGTGATTGGGGACATTGCCCTGTGTAGGGTGCTGTCTTTCGGATGGGACATTAAACAGTTGTCTTGACTCTCTGTGGTCACTAAAGATCCCATGGCACTTCTCGTAAGAGTAGGGGTGTTAACCCCAGTGGTTAAATTCCCAATCTGGCCCTCATACCATCATGGCCACCATATCATCCCCAGCTTCCAATTGGCTCATTCATCCCCCTCCTCTCCCGTGTAACTATACCCCAGGTCATTGCTGTAAATGAGAATGTGTTCTCAGTCAACTTATCTGGTAAAATAAAGGTTAGATAAATTAATAAATACAATTTACACGCCATTAGTCAGCACCTCTACCACCTTTTTTAGGGGTGCGCCAGCTCATGCTTTTTATGTCATTCAATACCATTAAATACACATCTGAATATTTACTACACTAAATCTTCAGTACATTACATAAATAAAAGTGTTTAAAAAATGCCCCTTATGCACAGAAAGGCTTCTCTATGGACTCACCATATTCAGAGGTAGGGATCAGTTCATAGGGGTCCATCTCCACTGGGCTTAAGGTAGCCAGGTATCCTGACTCAGCAGTAGCAGAGCCACCGTTCTCCGCTGTCTGGATTACCAATGAGTCCAGTGATGTGGTATGCTCCTCAGGGAGAAGGACACTGGCACTGTGGTCCACAGAGTTGGTACGGCGGTATTCAGGTGTGTTCTCCCAGTATGGAGGCTGAGTGGTGGACTGGTCAGGGAAGAGCTCCGTTTCCTCGTGAGGTGAAGTGGAAGATACAGATGTCTCCTCAACACCCCCAGCGATGGCTCCCTCAGGCCTGATGGACCCTCCTGAGAGGTCGTAAGAGGTGCTTGGGTAGACCGAGTCTGTGTCTGTGACATGCTCCTGGATGACATGCTCATCTCCGAAGTGGTCCTCCTCAGGAGGTGTGGGCAGCCCACTTTCCAGTTGCTCCTCTGGAGAGCTGTCATGACTAGTAGTGGCTTCAACTCCTGATACATTGTAGCCTGCGGTCTCAGAGGTAAAAGTGTAGTGTTCGGTCTCCTGGGTGATCCCTGTTTGCAGATGGCTTTCCTCTGAAATACCATACTGAGACACACCACTCTCAGGGGTTGTGCCAGGCATGGGCTGTGGATCACTGGACCCGTCCACCTCCTCATACCCTGTGGTGGGCACGGGGGCCTCCAGAGCAGTCCCTGGTACACCCTCTATAGAGAGCTCTCCTGATTCCACGTTTGACTCTGACAAGGGCTGGTAGGGATCGGCGCTACTAATGTTGTCTTCATGAGCAGTTGTAAGATCACCTGACTCATAATTTGTCTCGGGAGAAAGTGGATACAGTGTTGGGTTTGCATTCAGCTCATCATAGGGTGGGACTGGGTAGTTTGAGTCTAAGTTTGTCTCCTCAGGGGCAGGCTGATATGATTCTGGGTTGCTGACCTCTTTCACCGGCTGCCAGGTGTCCTCTGTGGGCTCCAGGTCTTGGGGGAAGGATGTGGGGGTGAATGGGTCTTGGGGTTCAACCGGAAAGGGTAGCTCCTCGTGATAGACAACAGTAGGGCCCTGGCCATCGACAGCCCCCTGCTCCTCTCCAGGCTGGTCTGGGTACTGCTCCCCAGGAACAACCCCCTGTTCCTCTCTGTGCTGCCCAGGCACAACCGCCTGCTCCTCTCCATCCTCCTTGGTGTAGGCCTCCTCAGTAACAGCCCCCTGCTCCTCTCCGTGTTCTCCAGGAACAAACCCCTGTTCTTCTCCGTGCTCCCCAGGGACAGCCACCTGCTCTGGGTACTGCTCTCTAGGGACAGCCATCTGCTCTGGGTACTGCTCTCTAGGGACAGCCACCTGCTCTGGGTACTGTTCTCCAGGGACAGCCCTCTGCTCTGGGTACTGTTCCCCAGGGACAGCCCTCTGCTCTGGGTACTGTTCTCCAGGGACAGCCCTCTGCTCTGGGTACTGTTCTCCAGGGACAGCCCCCTGCTCTGGGTACTGTTCTCCAGGGACAGCCCCCTGCTCTGGGTACTGTTCTCCAGGGACAGCCCTCTGCTCTGGGTACTGCTCTCCAGGGACAGCCCCTTGCTCCTCTATATGCTCTGATGCGTACTGCTCCTCTGGAACAGGGACGGCAGTCAGGGAGCCCTGAGCTTCTTCGCTCACCACCTGCTCCGTCACCTGACCCAGGCTGAATTCCTCCAGAGGCTCAGGCAGCGTCACAATGTCCTGGCCGATGTCCTCTGGCTCTGTTGCCAGGTAATCATGGGGAGATTCGGTGTGAGTGTTGCTGTTGCCTGTCAGATGCAAGGGCAATGAATAAAAGTTAGGCCAGAGGATGACTTAGAATACAGTAGGAACTGAGTTTGGATGCCACTACTGAAGCCCAGTATCATATCAATACCTATGCTTTCAAAAGCTCTTACCTCGGAAGCAGTAAGTGTCGTGGCGAGTGTGTGCCTCTGGAAAGCCTGTCTGGTTCAAATGGCGATAGACAGTCCTGACCCCAGGCTCCCCTCCACCACAACGCTCCCTGGGAGTGACAATGGGGTAGCGTACACTCCCATCAGCCAACCACCCCGGGCTGCAGGCGTTCAGTCCGTCATTCCAGGCTGCATACAGCTGACCTGTGGTAGCCAGCTCCGCTCCCTGAGCCAGACAATAGGCCTTAGCTTCCCATAGGGTGAAACTTCGGGGGGCAGATCCATGGAACACTTCCCCTGTATATATGGAGGGAGAAATCAGATTGTGATCATCTGCACTTGATCAAATTTATGAAATACTCCAATAAATAAGATTTTCTTACCCTCTATATTCTCCACATAACAGTATACATCGTACAGCTCATCAGGTTCAGGCAGCCCATAGTTCCTCACTCCAGGATGCCCGTCCATGTCTCCAAAACATCCCTCTCGTGGCATCTGGATGGGATATCTGTGGAGAAGGGTGTTGATACTACATAGTGTTAAACAACTGTTATAACAGGGGGGAAAGTATATTGAAGTGGATGAAAGCATCTCTCTATCTGTGTCCGCTTGATATGAGAGAACATTTACAGTGGTCTTTTCTCTGCCGGGCCCTTACCTCACTGAGTGGTCTGAGAGCCAGCCCGCATCACACTGCTCATAGCCACTGTGGTAGGCTGCCAAGAGCTGCTCTGGGGTGGCGATGTGAGCCCCGATCTCCTCACAGGCGTCCCGGGCCTGCGCAAAGGTAAAGGCATAGCGACTGGAAGCATCCCGGTAGTGGAACACCACCCCTGTTGAGGGTCCACAGTCTTGGCGTTATTTCAGATTCAGTATTTTGTGCGAACTACAGCTACATTCACAAGGGTAGCCTATATCTGTTTTATTAGTCAGGCAATCCATAATCTATTACTTTCTGGGTGCATACGGTGGGACAACCAATTAATCTCAGCAGAATTTGTATGACATTATAAAGGTACAGAAATGTACAGTAAGTGTACAGAACATAAAGAACACATTCCTAATATCGAGTTGCACCAGAACAGCCTAATTTCATCGGGCCATGGACTCTACGAGGTGTCGAAAGCGTTGCACAGGGGTTCTGGCCCACGTACACACGGGAAACTGTTGAGCGTGAAAAACCCAGCAGCATTGCCGTTCTTGAGACAAACCAGTGCACCTGGCACCTACTACCATACACCGTTCAAAGACACTTAAGTCTTTTGTCTTGCCCATTCACCCTCTGAATGGCACACATAAACAATCCATGTCTCAATTGTATCAAGGCTTAAAAGTCCTCCTTTAACTTTAATTGAAGTTGATTTAACAAGTGAATTCATTATTAAAATCACAAGCCACAAGCCTTGACACACACACTTCTGAGTTGTTACTGTCATAGGTCAGGAACTCTGGCTTATCCCCTACATCTATGACATCAACCCCTGGCCTCACCTTTGACCTTGACCTGAGCCACATCGTTGGCATCCTCCAGGCCCTGCTGCACCTCACAGCGGTAGAAGCCAGAGTCGTTGTACTGCAGGCCCTTCAGCCTCAGGGTGAGGTCGGCTGGGGAGGAGGCGTAATGGAGCAGGGAGGCTCTGTCCTTGTAGGCCTCGCTGACCTTCACCCTGTCCCCTCGGGCCACCAGGATCTCAGTCTCGTGTCCCTGGGACAGCACGCTCCACTTGACCCTGGGTAGGGAGAGTACGGCATGGCGGCCATTTGTATTGGGGGGCGGGTGGGACAGAGACACCAGGCAAGGTAGGGTAAGAGAGCCCCCCAAGACGGCAGATAAGGGAGGGGTCGTAGGGATGGTCACCTGTAGGAGTCTGGAGTCATCTGGAGAGTGCAGAATGAAGGGGTTAAATTGCTGACTTTATACAGTCAAAAAGTTCCCAGTTTAAAAACAATTGGGGGGCGTCTCAGGTTGCAGTTAATGTTATTTGTTAAAGTCTGGAACCCATTCAACAGTCTTGCCAGTTGTCACTTGCCGTCATGGTGTTGTTGACACAAATACCGGATGAGACACGTCCTCTACACACCTGGGCACATCAGTTAACCTTGATTTATGCTTCTAAAGTCACACCTTCTAAAATTGTTTCCAGAGTGTGTGTGTCAGCAAAAACTATGAATGATCGGGGAGTGATTAAAAAGTGCCCCTATACCCTTAGAAGTCAAAGGTCATAGATAATTAAATGGATGTCAGTATAGCCGGGGCTGACGGGGTAGTCACGCACCTGAGGCTTGGCTGGGGGTAGAGGAGGACGGTAGGACGAGCGGACAGATGGCACACAGCAGCAAAGACAGGAGCATCTCCAATCTGCAATAGAGAGAAAAAGAGAGGTGGAGGGGGAGAGAGAGACAAAGAGAGAAAGACATTATCATTATAGTGACAGCTTAATAGACAAATGGAGAAGTGCTGTAGAGAAAGTAAGAAGAGGCAGAGGTAGGGATGACTCCCTCAATAACTCTCAGAGGGTCATGCGGCCTCTTTGGATACCTAGAGACAAGATAAAAAAATAAAAAAATATTGATTCATGCTTACAGGCATTCATCAACCTCAGAGTATATTACTAGACAGTGGCAAGTGGCCAACTTTCACCAACCACCTCAGCCTCTACTACCGTAAAGTAAAAGCCGTGGCTAAGACATCAGCGCTGTCATTTAGCAGAGACCTTGAGAACGGATAGGAGGGTGTGTTAATCCATCACATGCAACGTCAGTCCTGACCAGGCTGAAGTCCTTTTGAAATAACAAATATTCATTCTTCATTTTGACAAATTGATTTGTATGACAAGTGTGAGGGATTGTTCTTTAGTTCTGCAGAATTTTGTTGAGCTTCCAATAAGTTAATTGATGAGATTATGGATATGTGTTTGTGGGGAATTGTGTTTTTACATGTGTATATAAATCTCTTTAAGTCAAGGAGTGTCATTAGTCAGATTGTGTGTGTGTGTGTCGATAGAGTAGCTGTGTACAGCATGTGCCTTTTAGCATCAGTCACAGTCAACTAGAGTGTGTTAGAGAGGAACTGTCTGTGTGGCCTTGGTGTTATCCAGTTGGCATGAGTCAGACTTTGGGAGCTCTCGAGTGTGAGCAGAATTCTGATGTCCCCCAAATTCCCCCAGGATGGCATGGCACAAAGCCCTTTCTCCAACTCCACTGCTTTATCATCATTATATCCCTTTTAGCAACCTAAATGTTAAACCCCAACCACCCCCACCCCATCAACATTACCTACGCACTAAAGACACAGCTACACATTTTCCCCACTGACTCGATAGGACCGCCACATTACCCATTCTGAGCAGGCCGGTGTATTCAAATAAGCAGTGCGTTTCTTAGAGGGTGCAAAAATGTATACATGAATAGAGTCCCCCCCCCCACTGGATGTGTTGGTGAATGAACTGCGCAGTCATGCTGCAAACCCAGTGCACTGGTTGCTTTAGTGATCACTTTCTAACAGTTAGAGAATCTACACTGAGTGGACAAAACATTAAGAACACCTTCCTATTATTGATCAGACCCCTTTTGCCCTCAGAGCAGCCTCAATTTGCCAGGTCATGGACTCTACAAGGTGTCAAAAGCGTTCCAAGTTGGCTGGATGTCCTTTGGGTGGTGGACCATTCTTCATACACATGGGAAACTGTTGAGCGTGAATAACCCAGCAGCGTTGCCGTTCTTGACACAAACTGGTGAGCCTGGCACCTACTACCATACCCCGTTCAAAGGCACTTAAATCTTTTGTCTTGCCCTTTGTATGGCACATACAGTGGGGAGAACAAGTATTTGATACACTGCCGATTTTGCAGGTTTTCCTACTTACAAAGCATGTAGAGGTCTGTAATTTTTATCATAGGTACACTTCAACTATGAGAGACGGAATCTAAAACAAAAATCCAGAAAATCACATTGTATGATTTTTAAGTAATTAATTTGCATTTTATTGCATGACATAAGTATTTGATACATCAGAAAAGCAGAACTTAATATTTGGTACAGAAACCTTTGTTTGCAATTACAGAGATCATACGTTTCCTGTAGTTCTTGACTAGTTTTGCACACACTGCAGCAGGGATTTTGGCCCACTCCTCCCTACAGATCTTCTCCAGATCCTTCAGGTTTCGGGGCTGTCGCTGGGCAATACGGACTTTCAGCTCCCTCCAAAGATTTTCTATTGGGTTCAGGTCTGGAGACTGGCTAGGCCACTCCAGGACCTTGAGATGCTTCTTACGGAGCCACTCCTTAGTTGCCATGGCTGTGTGCTTCGTGTCGTTGTCATGCTGGAAGACCCAGCCACGACCCATCTTCAATGCTCTTACTGAGGGAAGGAGGTTGTTGGCCAAGATCTCGCGATACATGGCCCCATCCATCCTCCCCTCAATACGGTGCAGTCGTCCTGTCCCCTTTGCAGAAAAGCATCCCCAAAGAATGATGTTTCCACCTCCATGCTTCACGGTTGGGATGGTGTTCTTGGGGTTGTACTCATACTTCTTCTTCCTCCAAACACGGCGAGTGGAGTTAGACCAAAAAGCTATATTTTTGTCTCATCAGACCACATGACCTTCTCCCATTCCTCCTCTGGATCATCCAGATGGTCATTGGAAACTTCAGACAGGCCTGGACATGCACTGGCTTAAGCAGGGGGACCTTGCGTGCGCTGCAGGATTTTAATCCATGACGGCGTAGTGTGTTACTAATGGTTTTCTTTGAGACTGTGGTCCCAGCTCTCTTCAGGTCATTGACCAGGTCCTGCCGTGTAGTTCTGGGCTGATCCCTCACCTTCCTCATGATCATTGATGCCCCACGAGGTGAAATCTTGCATGGAGCCCCAGACCGAGGGTGATTGACCGTCATCTTGAACTTCTTCCATTTTCTAATAATTGCGCCAACAGTTGTTTCCTTCTCACCAAGCTGCTTGCCTATTGTCCTGTAGCCCATCCCAGCCTTGTGCAGGTCTACAATTTTATCCCTGATGTCCTTACACAGCTCTCTGGTCTTGGCCATTGTGGAGAGGTTGGAATCTGTTTGATTGAGTGTGTGGACAGGTGTCTTTCATACAGGTAACGAGTTCAAACAGGTGCAGTTAATACAGGTAATGAGTGGAGAACAGGAGGGCTTCTTAAAGAAAAACTAACAGGTCTGTGAGAGCCGGAATTCTTACTGGTTGGTAGGTGATCAAATACTTATGTCATGCAATAAAATGCAAATGAATTATTTAAAAATCATACAATGTGATTTTCTGGATTTTTGTTTTAGATTCCGTCTCTCACAGTTGAAGTGTACCTATGATAAAAATTACAGACCTCTACATGCTTTGTAAGTAGGAAAACCTGCAAAATCGGCAGTGTATCAAATACTTGTTCTCCCCACTGTATACACAATCCATGTCTTCATTTTCTCAAGGCTTAAAAATCCTTCTTTAATTAACTTGTCTCCTCCCCTTCATCTACACTGATTATCTACACATCAATATGGGATCATAGCTTTCACCTGGATTCACCTGGTCAGTCTATGTCATGGCCAGAACAGGCATTATTAATGTTTTGTACACTCAGTGTACAGTACATTGCCTTTATTCAAATGCAAGTCTAACTTCGGCTATATAGTCAATGTGAATTCTTTATTCAACCTAAACTATCTAGTACTGTAGGTGGCATTCATGTATATCAGGCCAATTATCTTTATAATTATTATATCTGCAGATATATCCCTGTAATTCAAATGTCTTGATGTCCTAAAGTTTGACTTAGGAGGAAGTGATGATTCCGCTAAATGGAGAAGCAGGAGGAAATGTCTACTGACAGCCCACGGTAGATTAAGCCGACTAACTGTAAAAGTCACATCCAGACCTTTTAATATTTTTTACAAGCTATTTTACAAGCAACCAGTGACGAGGTTAGAGGAAGAGAATCTCAACCTATACACTACACTGCCTGCCTGGATTGTTGCTTCACTTTTATATAGAATCCTGATATTGTGGGAAATCACATCAGGAACTGGAATTAGGTCAAGAAGAACTAAATTAACTAGAAATCAAGGCAGAAATTAATGTTGGTTTTGTAGTAATCCGATTGTTGCTTAATGATCAATTACCCAAAGTTCCCATGTAAAACTCTTTTCAAAGTTTGAAGTACAGTGACCTATTGCATAACATAAACTGTAAATCCATTAGTAAACATGGGGGTTGTTAGAGTGTGATCTCTGTGTAAGGATCTGGGTGTAGCTGGTGCAGAGGAGTCAGGCGCAGGACAGCAGAGATGAGTAGCACAAGGAACTTTACTCAAAATGTCCAAATACATGAAGTAATACCAAGCCCACAAACATCGGACCGAACTTAAAATAAAACAATCACGCACAAAAACCATGGGGAAAACAGAGGGTTAAATAATGAACATGTAATTGGGGAATTGAAACCAGGTGTATAAAACAAAGACAAAACAAATGGAAAATGAAAAGTGGATCGGCGATGGCTAGAAGGCCGGTGACGTCAACCGCCGAACGCCGCCCGAACAAGAAGAGGGACCGACTTCGGCGGAAGTGGTAACACTCTGATAATACAGTGGAGATTAGTGGTGAAGATAGAAGTTGGTAAATTGCACATGAACAAAACTGTCTCGAACCTGTGAAGAAAATCATTGGGTAACTCATCCACATAACTGTCAGTTGAAATGAAATTGGGGAGCTGATAGATCTGTGGCAGTATCCATAACAGTAGATGGAGAGAATGTGGACAAGCAAATTAACTGTCACACTGGCAGCCTTCCCTCTCCTACTTGTCTCAGCTCCGGTTTCTAGGAAAATGAAGTCTTTTTTGTACAGTTCCTCAATTACCCTCCATTCAATCTTCCTCAATCCTATGACTGTTAATGAAGTATATAAGCAGACAGCATTGATATGTATTCCTTTCCCCCAACCCCCAAAACATCACCACCCCCCAATATCCACACACACACACACACACTAGCGCTGGGACAATAAACCCCAAAATGATCGATACAGACCGAACCAAACATTTATCGAGGGCGTTTTACTGATATCGATAATAATGATAAGTAGCCTTTACTAGAGGAATGTGAAGTTTGAAATGAAACGGGACAATGGTAGCCACAACATTCAAAGAGGTAGAAGTAGTTTTAAGTGTAATATAAAAAAGTAACTTGTAAACTTATCGTTCAACTTATCATTATCATGATAATTCAGTAAATTTATCATGATATGGATTTTTGTTCATATCGCCAAACTCTAACACACACACACACAGTAGTTTTCTTCCCTGCTGTGTTGGGCACATGGCCCTTAGCCATGACACATTTCCATACTCCAAGGAGAGAGGGAGAGGGCTTCCTCTGGGGAGAGAGAGAGAGAGGGGAGGACGCATCCCAGGCAACCTCAGAAGTGCTTAGATGTGCATCACAAGTGGCTGGAATAACCAATGACTTCACCTTGGTCTGACCAAGAAAGGTCATTTCAGGCTGAAGGACTGCAGTATACAGTGTTGGTGATGGGGATGATGGTGGTGGGAAGGGGGAAGTGTGTGGGTGGGTAAGTACCTCTGTAAGTGGACTTATACTTTCTTGGACTGATTCAATGAGGGTTAGTAACAGATTATTTATCTTTTGGCTTAAGTAATGGTTTGATACATCACTCTCTATGGTCAAATAGAATGAGATACCGTATACACGAACACAGACACCTTTCCCACACAGCCTCTCTCCTCTGTAGCTTATCAAACACCAGCTGTCCTAGTCATTATTTTCGTATAGTTCCCGAATCTGAGTGACTGCCCCTCCTTTCATGGAAATGGCACAGACCACCACCGTTGCCAGTCTGCCACCCTCCATTACCCGGCCTCGTTCCACCCCACCACCACGCCCATCCTCCAATTCTGCCTCGCGTTACCTCGAATGATTCCATCTGCCCATCTCTAGGGGCAACTCATACCCCCTCACAGGCCCAGGCTGGTAGGAAGCAAAAAAAGGGGGTGGGGGGGGAATGAGAAAGGGGCTATGAGAGCGAGAGATGGGGGGGGGGCAAAATTGTACAGAGTGCACTAAGAGAGGAAAGAGAGAGAGAAAGTCAACAGGAAGGAAGCTTTGGCGTGATTGAGCAGTGCCCCTCCGGCAGGGCAGGACACAACAGAAGGTCCAGCTGAGGAGTGACATTAGCCATATTGCTATTAGCTTTAGCCGTTAGCCACTCCAGCCAAAGGGACTGACTCATGGAGGTGGATGGGGGGGAGGGAGCCTTGGCCAATTTGTAGCCTGTGCCACGGGCTGATTAGGCAGAAATGTAGGGCTTCTGAGCGCTTAAAGGGCTTATGGGAGACTGTCAAGGCAAACTGTGGCAACACTCACAGCAGTACACCAAATCAGTCTACTCTCGTCAGTCAACAGCACGAAGATGGTGCAATGACCTATTTAGAAACCAGTGATCTCATATTTGCAATGGACAGTCATATTTGCAAGGTTAGTCAAACTGAGAAGGATAACCCAGATACCATAGCATCAAAGTGTCTGTCTTGACAGTCAGGCTGCAAGGAGGATATAGCTACTTGATCGTACATAGGAACATGATTAAGAGACCAGTAACGTCAGGCTGACAACTAGGGCATTATCTGGCCCTGTTAAAACTCAGCTAAGTGTCATCAAAGTGCACCTTTATTCTGATCAGCCTCTACTTTCTTTATGGAAGAGATAATAATAATGGTCCTGTGAGGCTCAGTTGGTAGAGCATGGGGCTTGCTAAGCCAAGGTTTGTGGGTTCAATTCCCACAAGGGCCACACATACGAAAATACAGTATATGCTTGCATGACTGTAAGTCGCTTTGGATAAAAGTGTATGCTAAACAGCTAATATTATGAGACAGACCTGTTTATCGTTTCTCCGGTGACTGGTTGGCTGAATATTTAAATATAAAAACTATAAAAGTTTCAAGCTGACAAACAGAAGTGAATTATTCTGTTTCTTGTACAGCAGAGTGGTCATGCACTCACCCTGCTCTCTCTCTCTCCCTCCACTCCATGCAGTAGAGTCCACTTGGGTAGGGCATGCGTGTCACTTCCTCTGCTCACCTCACACCCCTCTTCATATTTCAGGGAGCTCCTCATGGCTGTCCCTACCTGGGGCTTGAGTGACGAGCACATCCAGGGGCTGGGCTTGGGGGGCTCTCTCACACGTAAACGTTTACAGTTCCACTTTTCCATGTAAAAGTACAAGGCTTGTTGACATACATACTGTATCAGAAAGGTCCTGCTTGGAGCATAGTACTTAACTAGGTCAACATACTGTATGGGTCGATGTTAGTTCTTTTAAAACGACAACATCAACTTAGAAACAGAGGTGTTGATAAATCAACACTGAGATGTCATGAAATAGCCTATACATTGTAAGTGCCCCTTACTATGAAGAAAACTAGCCAAATAGGTATGCTGACTGTGAGAGGTGTAGAGCAACTAGCTACCTGTTCCAACGTAACTATCACTTGACATTCCACAAAACATCTGTGTTAGCCCACTCAAAAATCAACTGGCATCAAAAGGTCCAAGCCTTTGACAGGCAGTTGTTCCCGGGCTGGATGTCGATTAAGGCAGCCCCCTGCACCTCTCTGATTCAGAGGGGTTGGGTTAAATGCGGAAGACACATTTCAGTTGAATGCATTCAGTTGTGCAACTGACTAGGTTTCCACCTTTCCCTTTCCCTTTCCAGTTCAGAGATCTGTATGTCTTAATCAATATGTTTAAACAAAGCCACTGGTATTAATGTCAATACAGTAGTTGGTTGGGGAAAATATGCTGTATTCACTGTCACAGAATGTCCATATGTAGTCAGTTTAGAGTACAGTACAACTTGTATTTCTATAGGTACAAGTAGGCCTACAACAACAGTGTGCATTGCCCCATGCGATTTACTTAATAAAATCAGTTTGGAGTGAATCCTTACACAGCACTGTAGCAGGTACAATCTGTCTGGATCCTGCTTAACTGTGCTCAGCAAACAATGCATGAGGAAAATGTTATTTTACATTGAATACTTGAGATTGTGGGCTCGTGGTAAGTCAAAATAACTTTATATCAAAATAAACTTCCATAAAATTGTCAGTTTGACCTACAGAATAGCAATAACAGTAGGCTAAAAGAGGTGATAGAAAATATTTAATTATATATTTCTGACGAAAAATATAGACTATATTGTTTAAAACGTTTTTCGAAATAGCTCTAAATAGCTATAATTATGGCAAAATGTATTGAGCATTTTAAGTTTGATTAACACAACGAAAAAACATTTGTTGGCTAATTCATGAACAAAACGTGTTATTTTGCGACAGAAATGTATGCTTATATTTATCAAGGACATGCCAAAAATATATGATTTACAAATCCATCACCTACCTCATTTAAACGACACTCTCAAAGTATCCTTTCTGTGGACCTTTGTATTTTGAAGCAGACTCGACAGGTGAAACTTCTAATAATTATTTTTTCCACCAAATTTGAATGAAATTAGACAATGGGTTGTCAGGCTCCCCAAGTTGAATTGAAAAAGCTAAAGAACGACTTGAGCTCCGTCCGCCAGCGAAGGAAGCAAAGTAAAGAGGGATTGGGATAGGGGGGCAGAGAATTATGCACACCAAAATCTTGAACAGCCCACTTTCTTCCTCCGACCAAGAACGCTTTCCCATTTGCGCGATGATTGGGGGGGGGGGGGGGGGTTAATAACGGAAATAACAAATCAATCGCCCACAAGCATGCAGGTTGAAGGAATCACTTTAGGGGATATTAATATCAGAAGTCAATAGCCTGAATTCAAAGTTGCGATCCCACACCATCTCGCAGAAGAGGGTACCACTGAGGATGCTGCAGTGGGACTACAATAGAGCCCTATAGGCTACCAGCAGCACCCATTCACATACTCCAGTTACCTATAATACAATTAAAAGAAAACAGCACTTCAATATGTTGGTTTTTCAATTTTTCTATTTTGAGCAATCGTGTAACTGTTTAAATTGACCAACCAAACTTGTAAACCACTTTAATAATTTGTTTCAACGCTCCAAATTCAGTGAGAAGAGCACATATCATGGTGATTTGATTAGGCCTATTCATTGCCTGTCATGAAGAATATGACCAGTTATGACCATCGCTGATCACTCATAAAAAGGAGAGGAAATCTTCATTAAAATACTCCTCCTATAAGCTCCCCTGAAATATTGCAAGGCTCTCAAGAAAATAGCAATTCATCCAAGACTGAGGGTTAACAGCTAATGGTGAACAATCTAAAATTATCCTCAGTATGTGCCCCTGCACAAAGGGATTAATTAAGGGTCATTAATCTGGGATAATCTTGATTAACATGTGGATGATAGCAGATATTTTTGCTCAACCTATCGACAACATGAAAGGCCAAACAAAGGTCAAGTGTCACAATCACATTGCTTTGAGTTCCATTTGGATGCTTATGCAATTTCAGTTCCCAATTTAACAAAATCTCTGTGGGATTCATCAAGACCTGTATTGGATTACTTGCACAACAATATGAGAATGTGGAGGAACTATTTGTCCTTTCACAGCCATCAGAGTTAACCCAGTTTCCTATAAAAGTCAAACACATGATACAGGTTGAAATTATGTGGGAAACGATTATGTACAGATTTC